>NC_060141.1:414788716-415401010 GCF_021461385.2 Schistocerca piceifrons
ACAGACAAAATTCAAGCTTTTGCAACCCAAGGTTGCTTCATCAGGAAAGAGGGAAGGGGAGGGTAAGACGAAAGGAGGTGGGTTTTAAGGGAGAGGGTAAGGAGTCATTCCAATTCCGGGAGCAGAAAGACTTACCTTAGGGGGAAAAAAGGACAGGTATACACTCGCACACACACACATATTCATCCGCAAATATACAGTCACAAGCAGACATATGTAAAGGCAAAGAATTTGGACAGAGATGTCAGTCGAGCCGGATGTACAGAGACAAAGATGTTGTTGAATGACAGGTGAGGTATGAGCGGTGGCAACTTCAAATTAGCAGAGGTTGAGGCCTGGTGGGTAACGGGAAGAGTCCTTCGTCACAGCGGGACCCACCTCCTCTTCCTCAAAATCACCCTCTCCAAACCTTCCAGGAATTTCTCATATATTAATTTTAGCTTAGTGTATTATAAAACTTTTTTGGTCCTCTTTTCTTCTTTTGTCTGTATGAAGGAACAAAGAGATAAAGGACAATTCAGGTTACCTATGAGATAATCTGAAGGGTACAACTTTCTTGATGATATTGTAAATATAGTTTCACAGTAGTGAGTAGAATCGAGCTATTACAATCAGAAAGATTTAAAAGTGTTTTACAATGTATTATCTTGCCTCTCAATCCATCTTGAAAAACCTTAATCCCACTCCCAACATCACCACTGCTGAAGCCCAGGCTATCCGTGATCTGAAGGCTGACCGATCCATCGTCATTCTTCCGGCGGACAAGGGTTCCACGACCATGGTACTTGATCGTCGGGAGTATGTGGCCGAGGGACTGCGTCAGCTTTCAGACAACACTACATACAAAGTTTGCCAAGGTAATCCCATTCCTGATGTCCAGGCGGAGCTTCAAGGAATCCTCAGAACCTTAGGCCCCCTACAAAACCTTTCACCTGACTCCATCAACCTCCTGACCCCATCGACATCCTGCACCCCTACCTTCCTTTTTTTGATGTTTTGGTTCACAAAAATGACAATGGGACTTTGGAACATAGTGCATATCAGGAACATACGTATATTGACCGTTCTCATCATGCAACCAGCTGTCATCCATCCCACCATCTCACAACGATTTTGCAGACTTTGCTGAAGAGAGCCTATGCCATTACCAACACAGAAAATTTGATACAGGAATTGGACCATCTTAAAATTGTTTTTAAGCAGAGTGGTTATAGTGACCAACAAATATGTCATGCTCTTCAGTTTGGACCACTGGGGAAGCAATCGGAGGATACTTGTCAATCTGTTGCTTTTTTTGCCTTTTGATGGGAGAATTTCATCAAAAATTTCAAAAATTTTAAGATGATGTGACATCAAAAGTGTATTTATGCCACTGGTTAAGATTAGAGCCCTTCTCGGATTCCTAAAGGATGACTTGTGTCTGCGGAAACCTGGAGTTCGCAAAATTCCTTGTCATTGTGGGGTGGCTTATATTCACTAAACTGTCTGTAATATTCAGGCCCTAGAAAACACCATCACACTTATTTGCTCCAGCCAGAGAAATCTGCAGTGGCAGAACACTGTCTTAATGAGGGATGTAAGACGCTGTATAATGAGATGCAAATTATCACTCCTGCTTCCCGCTATTGGTAATATATTCTACAGAAATCTATTTAAATTCAATTATCTGATAATACTATTAACACGAATAAAAGTTTCCCTTTACATAACACACAGAATCTGATTTTATCTGATATTATTCTACAACGATCTTCATTTTGACCAGCAGATTCTTTTAGTTAATGTTCTGCTAGTGATATACCATTTTGCCTATTGCTTCCATTGGTGCACTACTAGTTCTTTGCACTTGAGAACAGCAGCGATGGTGCTCACACACTTATGGCGGGCTGGCTGCGGAGTATAAAGGGGCCACTGATTCGGTTGGAAACTCAGTTCAGGCAAGATGGTGCATCAGCATACACACCTGAAGATGGCGGCCTGTTGGTCTGTTGAAATATCATCTCAAGACGACTAAATTATCCTCTTGGATACTCAAGAGGAGTATCATCAGTCATTATGTTGGGAAAGTCTACATAATCACAATCAAGTCTGGTTTGCATAGCTCATAATTTCGATGGCAGCCATTACATTTCCAAAATGTAAAGTCTGTGGCTGTGCCCTTTTTCCAGGTTTCTGTGACTCTATCTTTCAACAAGATAACACGAGGCCACATGTTGGTCGTAATGTCCTACCCTACCCCTATACAGAGGGTATTACACTGTTGCTATGGCCAGCACATTCTCCATGTCTCTAACCCATTGAAAACATCTGGTCATGAGTTACCAAGAGCTGTGGTATAGGGTTGAAGCAGCATGGAATGACAAATCCATTCTGTCATTCACTCTCAGTTGAACTTGATGCTGTTGTATTAGAACCATAAGTTCTGCTAGGGGTAACAACTCTGTGGACTTAATTTTGCACCCTGCCTGTCCTCAAATTGCCAGCAAGTTTAATTATGTATTCTTTGTTTTATTCTGACACATACAATAAGTAAAATTTCATTATTTGCTATTCTACCGAGTGCTGAAGTTTTAAAGAACAGTATAATTATTGTCTTCAGAGGGAGATGTATAAACCTTTGTCTGGGTGTCCACATTGTAACTTCCAGGAAATATTGTTTTCATTTTCACACACACTGTATTAATTTTAGCATAGTGTATTATAAAACTTTTTTGGTCCTCTTTTCTTCTTTTGTCTGTATGAAGGAACAAAGAGATAAAGGACAATTCAGGTTACCTATGAGACAATCTGAAGGGTACAACTTTCTTGATGATATTGTAAATATACTTTCACAGTAGTGAGTAGAATCGAGCTATTACAATCAGAAAGATTTAAAAGTGTTTTACAATGTATTATCTTAACAAGTAACACTATAGTTTGTTATTTTAGGAGGAACTTAATGGTACCACTTTATAGCATACATTGAACAGAGAAGATACATAAACAGAATTTGCCAAGAGGAACAAAATGATTTTGCTGAACACTTTTTGTCAGTACAAAACAAAAATAAAATGCACTTGGCAAGGACCAAGTGTATGATGATGATGATGATGATGATGATGATAATGATGATTACTATGTGTTTAGGTTGCATTAGTGGAAGGTCTTCAGAGCACCTGTACTAAAATTCTGAGAGATGAGTATGGATAGAAAGTGCTAAAATAATAAAACTTCCACTAAACTACGAAAATACCCTAAAATACTCACCCTTCCCCCCCCCCCCCCCCCCCCTGTCCTCACGCACACACACACAAACTGAACAAATATTAAAATCATAAAATCATATGGTTTGTCAGTTCTAAAACTAATAATAAAAAGAGAAATTCAGTGGAAAGACTTAAAATAGCAGTGCAGAAAACTGTGACTGGCTGATTGCTGGAGAAACAAGGGTGAGCCAATCACACTGCAAAACCTCCCACCTAAAAGCTTAGAATGGAGTCCAAACACTACACAGCAAGTGATTACCACATTTGTCTCATCATCAGCTAAAACTGAAGACAGAGTGCTGCTTTAATTTGCTCCTGCTCCTCATCACAATATAAGATGCCCTCAGTTGAAATGTGGCCTGTAGTGATTTGTACACCACAGGCATCATAGACATGCTGGTCCACTTGCTGAAGTATGAAGCCATGTGTTGCAGTGTTGCAGAACGATGGGGTAGAGTTACTTCTTCCACATATACAGGATTACTCTGCAATTCATACTTAAGTGTTTGGCAGAGCATCCATAGAACCAGTATCTCAAATGAAACGGGGCAACTATTGAAGAGGAGGCAAGATCAGTAAATAATAATAAAAATGTGACAAAATATGTTGAACTAAAAAAACTGTTTAGTAAATTCAAGAGAATGTGAGAAATCAAATAGAAACTTTTGTTCGGTAGACATCACTGTTCATCAGTGTAGATGGCAGATGGCACAGTAACTAACAACAGAAGTAAATTATACAAGTATTCAAAGATTTATTAAATGTATCTAGGTTGATGAGATGAATCAGAAACAAAGACAGTGAAAGCAATGATGACTCAAGGACAGTCAAAGAAATAAACACCAGGGTAAAAAATGATGTAGAGTGCTTTCGGTAAAGCAAATAGAGTTTTTGAAATGAAGATTCCAATTTTTCTGAAACAGAAAGTTACAGTCAGTGTGCAGTGTGAATTAACAGCTCTGACTTCTGGCAGGACACAAAAACCATTCAAAAACAGTATTGCTCAGTGCACAATGGAAAATTTTGGAACACGTATTGTGTTCGAGTATAATGACTTTTCTGGAGACTAGAAATCTACTCTGTAGGAATCAGTATGGGTTTCGAAAAAGACGGTCATGTGAAACCCAGCTCGCACTATTCGTCCACGAGACTCAGAGGGCCATAGACACGGGTTCACAGGTAGATGCCGTGTTTCTTGACTTCCGCAAGGCATTCGATACAGTTCCCCACAGTCGTTTAATGAACAAAGTAAGAGCATTTGGACTATCAGACCAATTGTGTGATTGGATTGAGGAGTTCCTAGATAACAGAATGCAGCATGTCATTCTCAATGGAGAGAAGTCTTCCGAAGTAAGAGTGATTTCAGGTGTGCCGCAGGGGAGTGTCATAGGACCGTTGCTATTCACAATATACATAAATGACCTTGTGGATGACATCGGAAGTTCACTGAGGCTTTTTGCAGATGATGCTGTGGTGTATCGAGAGGTTGTAACAATGGAAAATTGTACTGAAATGCAGGAGGATCTGCAGCGAATTGACGCATAGTGCAGGGCACGGCAATTGTTGTTGGTGGTTGTTGGTATGTTTAAGGGGGACTAAACAGCGAAGGTCATCAGTCCCCCATTCCAAAATCAGGCGAGCCGAAAAGCTAAGGAGCAGATAAAAACCAAAGGGGGAGGAGACGTCCCCCCAGGCGCTAAAAGAACACAAATGCAGCAACAAACACTAAGGACAAGAACAGGACAGAGGAACACCAGACAGAAAGAAACAGAAGAAAGGAAGATGGCCGGAGACTAGTTGACTGACCACGAGAACAAAAAGGGGAAAGAGCCAACCATCTCACGGCACTCCAGAACAGCAACAGACACAAGGACAAAAGACACAGAAAGGGAAAGGCGCAGGACCTCCCTAAATCAAACCATAAAACGGACTACCACGGATAAAATTTAAAACGTCATCAGCCATGGAGGCATCGTCAGATAAAACCAAAGCCAAAGTGCCCGGGAGATTAAAAGATTGCCGGAGTGTGCGCAGTCGAGGACACTCCAGCAAAATGTGGCCGACCGTCAGCCGGGACCCACACTGACACAGGGGGGGATCCTCCTGATGCAAGAGATGGCCGTGCGTCAGGTACGTATGGCCGATGCGCAGCCGACACAGGACTACCGAGTCCCTGCGAGAAGCCCGCAGGGAGGAACGCCACACGGCGGTCGCCACTCAGCAGCCCACATCCCAATCAGCTTACGGCGCAACACCATCTGCTGGTCGCGAGCTGTAAGGCCGATCTCCAAAGCCGGGGCGTCGATCGCCCCTTTGGCCAGCCTGTCTACACGTTCGTTCCCTGGGATGCCAACATGACCGGGCGTCCAAACCAGGACCACCGAACGACCAGAACGGGCAATGTCGGAAACAGTCTCCTGAATGGAGGACACCAGAGGAGAGGAGGGATAGCAGCGGTCGATGGCCTGAAGGCTGCTCAGGGAGTCACTGCAGATCACGACGGACCTACCTGAGCAGAAACGCATATGGTCAAGAGCGCGCAATATGGCCACCAGCTCCGCAGTAAAAATACTGCAGCCAGCCGGCAAGGAGCGCTGCTCAACATGAGCAGCATGAGCAAAAGAGTAGGCAGTGCAACCATCAACCAGGGAACCATCAGTGTAGACAGTCTCACAGTCCGAAAATGAGGCGAGGAGAGCAAGAAAACGGCGACGGAGGGCCACAGGCGGAACCGAGTCCTTGGGTCCCTGTGCCAAGTCCAGACGGACGGACGGCCGGGACAAACACCAGGGAGGCGTAGGTGTACGGACCCGGAAGGGAGGCAGAAGAGGGAATGACCCCAGTTCTGACAGCAGGGACTGGACACGGACAGCTATGGAAAGCCCAGACCTAGGGCGCCGTTCGGGCAGATGGAGGACCATAGCAGGGAAAAGCAGGCGACGATTGGGATGATCTGGCGAGCAATGAACGTGGACAGCATAGTCGACAAGCAGACGATGGCGGCGAATCCGCAGTGGGGGAACCCCGGCCTCCACCAGTAGACTATCCACGGGGCTGGTGCGAAAAGCGCCAGTGGCAAGCCTAACCCCACAGTGGTGTATGGGGTCTAACAACTTTAACACTGAGGGGGACGCAGACCCATAGGCCAGGCTCCCATAATCAAGCCGGGACTGCACAAGGGCTCTGTACAACCGCAGCAGCGTGCAGCGATCTGCACCCCAAGACGTGTGGCTAAGGCAGCGGAGGGCGTTGAGGTGCCGCCAGCATTTTTGCTTCAGCTGAGTAACATGAGGAACCCATGTGAGCCGGGCATCAAACACGAGTCCCAAGAAGCGGCAAGTGTCCACCACTTCAAGCAGGTGGCCGTCGAGGTAAAGTGCAGGATGAGGGTGGACCGTCCGACGCCTGCAGAAGTGCATTACTCGAGTCTTGGCAGCAGAGAACTGAAAGCCATGAGTCAGTGCCCATGATGCTGCCTTGCGAACGGCGACTTGCAGCCTGCGTTCGGCGACTCCCGTAGTCGTGGAGCTAAATGAGATGCAGAAGTCGTCGGCATACAAAGAAGGAGACACCGACGACCCCACTGCTGCTGCCAGACCATTAATGGCCACTAAAAATAAGGAGACGCTCAACACCGAGCCCTGCGGGACCCCATTTTCCTGTATATAAGAGGAACTAGAGGTGGCACCGACTTGCACCCGGAAAGAGCGGCGCAATAAAAAGTTTTGAAGAAAAGCCGGGAGCCGACCACGAAGACCCCACCCATGCAACGTGGCGAGGATGTGATGCCGCCATGTGGTGTCATACGCCTTCCGCAGATCGAAAAATACAGCAACAAGATGCTGACGTCGGGCAAAAGCCGTACGGACAGCAGATTCGAGCCGCACCAAATTGTCCACTGCAGACCGGCCCCGACGGAAGCCACCCTGGGATGGAGCGAGGAGACCGCGCGACTCAAGGACCCAACACAAACGCCGCCCCACCATACGTTCGAGCAATTTGCACAAAACGTTGGTGAGGGTAATGGGACGATAGCTGTCCACCGCCAGTGGGTCCGCACCAGGTTTCAAGATGGGGACAATAACGCCCTCCCGCCATTGCGACGGGAACACGCCTTCGCTCCAAATGCGATTAAATATCGCGAGAATGTGTCTCTGGCAGTCCCTGGAGAGATGCTTCAGCATCTGCGCGTGGATGCTGTCTGGGCCTGGTGCTGTATCAGGGCAATCGGCGAGGGCGGCGAGGAATTCCCTCTCGCTGAAAGGAGCATTGTATGTTTCAGAACGACGCGTGTGGAATGAGAACGGCGTCCGCTCGGCTCGCTCCTTTAGAGAGCGAAAGGCGGGGGGATAGGAGGCAGTCGCAGAGCTCTGAGCAAAGTGCGCGGCTAGCCGTTCAGCAATGGCGGCAGCGTCCGTGCAGACAGCGCCGTCCAAGGAGAGCCCAGGGACACCCATAGGGGTCTGGGAGCCATAAATACGCCGGATCCGGGACCACACGTGCGAGGACGAGACACGGGAGCCCAGGGAGGAGACGTACCTCTCCCAGCACTCCTGCTTACGCCGTGCAATAAGACGACGGGCGAAGGCACGGAGCCTCTTAAAGGCGATGAGGGTCTCCAGAGACGGGTGCCGCCTATGACGCTGGAGAGCCCGCCTACGGTCGCGAATAGCCTCAGCAATCTCCGGCGACCACCAGGGGACAGCCTTCCGCCGAGGGAGGCCAGAGGAACGGGGGATGGCAGCCTTGGCCGCCGAAATGATGGACGTGGTGAAAACACGGACCACCTCGTCAATGTCACCCTGTGGGGGAGACGCAATGGTTACAGCGGAAGTAAAAGCTGGCCAGTCAGCCCTGTGGAGAGCCCAGCGGGGCAAGCGCCCAGAAGAATGACACTGTGGCAGTGACAAATAGATGGGAAAATGGTCACTGCCACACAGGTCAGGATGCACCCTCCAGTGGAGGGATGGGACAAGTCCAGGGCTGCAAATAGAGAGATCGATGGCCGAGAACGAGCCATGGGCCACACTGAAATGTGTGGGAGCACCGGTGTTCAAGAGGCTAAGGTCGAGCTGAGCCAACACATGCTCCACGGCCCGACCGCGATCATCAGAGACAGTCCCACCCCATAGAGGATTGTGGGCATTGAAATCGCCCAGAAGCAGCAATGGTGGCGGGAGTTGAGCCAGCAGCGCAGCCAAGACATGGCGGGGGAGCTCCCCATCCGGAGGAATGTAAACAGAGCAAACAGTAATAGCCGGCGAGAGCTCAACCCTGGCAGCAACTGCCTCTAAAGGCGTCTGAAGGTGTACTGGCGAGCTACAGACAGAGTGGTGAACAAAGAGGCAAACCCCACCTGACGCTCGTTGACAGGCAGCACGGTTCTTATAGTATCCCCGATAACCGCGAAGGGCGGGGGTCCGCAGTGCAGGAAACCAAGTTTCCTGCAGAGCAATGCAGAGAACAGGGCAATCACTCAGAAGCATCCGGAGCTCTGGCAGGTGGCGGAAATAACCGCCGCAGTTCCATTGGAGAATGGAAGCAGGAAGGGACTGGGAGGGCGTGAATGCGACTAAGAGGCAGACAGCGCTTCAGAGCCAACCGCCGCCACTGGGGGAGAGTCAGCTGAGTCCATAGGAGAGGCCCCCAAGGGTTCCGTGAGGGCGAGATCCGCGGCAGAGGCGAGGATCTCCACCTCATCCCCGGAGCCAGGACTATGTACAGCAGGCGGTGCTGAAACCGCTGGAACGTCCTTCTTCTTGGACGCATTCCGTTCCTTCTTCTCGCGTCTGCCCTTAGGGTGAGAGGGCTGGGAGAGCTTCTCTGAAGGAGCGTCGGAGGCTGACGAGGACGCAGAAGCCCTACGACCAGCAGGTGGCGGAACCTTCAGCCACTGGCTGACATCCGGCTGGGAAGGAGAAGAAACGGAGGAAGGGAGAGCCCCGAGGGACCCCTTCCGCGAGAGAGGAACCGGCGGAGGCAACGCCGCCGGAGAAGGAGGGGGAGGAATCGAGCCTCCCGGTTGTGGAGCAGATGTCACTCCCGAAGTAAGCTTGGGGGGAGCGACAGAAGAGGGTTTGCCCCCAACTGCTAAGGGGGCAAGAGAGGAAGGCTTGCCCCCAGGCACGAGGGGGGCAGACAGAGATACATGGCCCCGAGGGCCCACTGAAGGCGGCACAGATGAAGCGACAACCGTCGCCCGTGCGGGCGACGATAACGTGGCTGCAGCATAAGATGTTCGAAGGGAAGCAGGATACAACCTTTCATATTTCTGTTTAGCCTCTCGATAAGTAAGCCGGTCCAGGGTCTTAAATTCCATGATCTTCCGCTCCTTATGAAGAACGGGGCAATCCGGCGAGCATGGAGAGTGGTGCTCCCCACAGTTAACACATACAGGCGGAGGTGCACATGGAGAATCAGGATGAGAGGGGCGTCCGCAATCTCGACATGTAGCGCTGGATGGGCAACGGGAGGACATATGCCCAAACTTCCAGCACTGGAAGCACCGCATCGGGGGAGGCACGTATGGCTTGACGTCGCAACGGTAAACCATCACCTTGACCTTCTCGGGCAAGACATCACCCTCAAAGGCCAAGATAAAGGCACCGGTGGCCACCCTGTTTGTCTTGGGTCCTCGATGGACACGACGGACAAAATGCACACCACGTCGTTCCAAGTCGGCTCTCAGCTCGTCATCGGATTGCAACAAGAGGTCACGATGGTAAATAATCCCCTGGACCATATTTAAGCTACTGTGGGGAGTGACGGTAACAGGGACGTCACCCAGCTTATCACACAAGAGCAACGCTCGTGACTGGGCTGGGGAGGACGTCTTGAGGAGGATGGACCCATTCCTCATTTTTGACAACCCCGCCACTTCCCCAAACTTATCCTCCAGGTGTTCCACAAAAAACATAGGCTTCGTCGGAAGAAAGGAGTCACCATCAGTCCTGCTGCAGACAAGGTATTGCGGTACGTAAGGCTCCCGCTTGGCACTAGATCGGCGTCCCTCCCATGGCGCAGCCAACGAGGGGAACGTCTGAGGGTCATACTGCGCAGCATCGAAGTCGACTCTACCTCGCTTAGAGACGCTGGTGGCCGTGCGACCACCAGCTTGATGTGATTTATTGCGCTTCATTGCGCCACATCCGCCCAGATGCCACCTACTCCGAACGAGGGCTCTCCCCAAGGGCGCCACCCAGCCAAAGCAACGGGTACCTGGCCGATATCCCGTTGCCCGGAGTCCCCGTGCCCCAGACAAGATGGGCACATACTCCTTGGCATGCATGGGGAGGAAACAGCTCAGGCATCTGTAGTGCGATCCCTGCGTGGTCAGGGGGCTACCACCAAGAGGGTACATGACGACCCCACCACAACGGACTGGCTACCGTGCTGGATTTTAGGTGTTTAAAGGGTCCACAGTTGTCGTAGGCGCTAAGAAGAAGAGTGCGCACAAGGCGAGAAGGAGACCACCCAGAAGATGTTGGGCGTAGTCCCCCCCACACGACAATAGGTAACATGCAAGATGGTGGAGCATGATGGACCAATACAAAAACACCACGTAAGGTGTCCTTCCCCAAATGGCACGCACTGACGACGGAAATTTGGAAGAAAAAAGGAGGTCAAACCCAAGAGGGGACCATCACAGAAGGCCGAAACGTTTGAGACTCCTTTTAGTCGCCTCTTACGACAGGCAGGAATACCGCGGGCCTATTCTAACCCCCGAACCCGCAGGGGGTGCACGGCAATTGAATCTCAATATAGACAAGTGTAATGTGCTGCGAATACATAGAAAGATAGATTCTTTATCATTTAGCTACAAAATAGCAGGTCAGCAACTGGAAGCAGTTAATACCATAAATTATCTGGGAGTACGCATTAGGAGTGATTTAAAATGGAATGATCATATAATGTTGATCATTGGTAAAGTAGACGCCAGACTGAGATTCATTGGAAGAATCCTAAGTAAATGCAATCCGAAAACAAAGGAAGTAGGTTACAGTACGCTTGTTCGCCCACTGCTTGAATACTGCTCAGCAGTGTGGGATCCGTACCAGATAGGGTTGATAGGAGATATAGAGAAGATCCAACGGAGAGCAGCGCGCTTCGTTACAGGATCATTTAGTAATCGCGAAAGCGTTACGGAGATGATAGATAAACTCCAGTGGAAGACTCTGCAGGAGAGACGCTCAGTAGCTCGGTACGGGCTTTTGTCAAAGTTTCGAGAACATACCTTCACCGAAGAGTCAAGCAGTATATTGCTCCCTCCTACGTATATCTCGCGAAGAGACCATGAGGATAAAATCAGAGAGATTAGAGCCCACACAGAAGCATACCGACAATCCTTCTTTCCACGAACAATGCGAGACTGGAATAGAAGGGAGAACCGATAGAGGTACTCAAGGTACCCTCCGCCACACACCGTCAGGTGGCTTGCGGAGTATGGATGTAGATGTAGATGTAGATGTAGATGCATACTGGGATTTTCTAGGAGAGAGAGGAGAAAACAGGGGGATCAAGGAACAGACTGGAGTGAAACATCAAATTAAGGGTGCAACTAAAATGAAATAGAAATGTGCAGAACACATAGTCAGGCAAATGAGTTGTCAGAAGACCAAGGAACAACTTCACTAAATTACGAGAGATGAGAAAGACTCAGAGGGTGACTAAATGGGAGGTGGATAGATGATGGTAGAAAACATGCAAGAGTAACATTGATCAGAGTAGCTGTAAGCCCTAATGCTTGACAAAGTCTGCCAGAATCCTTTATTCTGGCAATGGGTTTCAGATGGCTATTGATGATGATAAAGGTAAATAATTATATCTGCTTTATACACAATTAATTTAGGTGACATGAAATGAAGACCGCAATATATGTCAGTTTAAAGAAACATGCCTTTATTAATAACTTGATGAATCATAAATGAAAGCAGCTTTTGAAACTGATATTTTGTAAGAGGATATGTTAACACTGTGTAGGACTGTAATTTACATATCAGTTACTTTATCACAGTAAGACGTAGCATTTCAAAAGCTAGGGTCTGTAGTACAACATGTTTTTAGTATCTTTTGTGCTCCATGGTATTTTTCATGTGGCTGTCATCTGTGACTGGTATGATTATCATGAATAAAGACGAGATTGCTGGAGTGAGCTCTATAAAAAATTGATATAGTGCTGAGGTGTGAAAAACAATTCCGGCTTGAGTATGCCGTCTTGTCAATTCTGATTGATTGTGAATACATTGTGGATGAGGAATAAATGTCTCACTTGACATATGTGGTGAGACTTAAATTAAAATTGTTTGATATGTCTAATTTGTAACTGAAAACCACTTCTGCTCTTGTTATTAAGTCTTAGCATTGCATATTAGTGGTTTGTAGGAGGCTACAGAATCTAACTTTGTTGGTGATTTTCCTTCCCTACTAGATTTGACAAATTACTCCAGTCATAAACTGCATAACTGCCATGTCTTGTACATAGAGTAGCCTTGTACCAGCCATCGACTTTGTCTTTACAGAAAAATTTTAAGAATTCATTGAAGGGGACTATAATAACTAAAAAATGCACCCCACGAAAATATTATTATATAGTGTCATCTGTGTTCAGTATTAATGCTTCCAGCAGTTGAATAGGTACAAATAAACAAAAACAAAAAAATATTATAAAGCCTTATATAAAAACTCCACAGTACATCCTATATTCCTTTCATCTGCACTGCCTAATCATCAGTGATTTTTCTGTTAGTATACCTGCCTCTTGTTTTCTTTTTACTGAGTTTTCTATGCCTTCGTCTCCTCTCCTTTATTCTTGCTGTTGTTATTGTTGTTGGTGGTGGTAGTGATATGATTTAGCCTAAAGAATGGTTTGATGCAGTTCTCCACACTAGTCTATCCTGGATAAATCTCTTGGTATCTGTCTACACACTTCCATCATCAAATTGACAACTCCTTGACGTCTCAGAATGCATCCAGTCAAATGACCCCTTCTTTTAATCAAACTGTGCCATACAGTTCTTTTCTCCTTATTGATATTTGATATCTCCTCATTAGTTATCTTCAGCATTTTTTTGTAGCACCACATTTCCAAAGCTTCTATCCACCTCTTGTGTGAATTGCTACAGTTCAGACAAATAGCTTCGGAAAAGACTTTGTAAGACTTAAATTTATTTAGAAATTAATGAATTTTTGTTTTCCAGAAATGCTTAAATAACATAATTGTTTAATGTATTATAATGTAATGTAAAAAGCCATTGCTTTCAAATGATAGCTCCCACTTTGTCTTTGTTTTTGAAATAGAGCCCCTACTTCACTTACAATAGTGATTTACTATTTATCTGTAATTATGATTTATGCCATTACTGTCAGGGATACACATTTTGACATATGCAGAAAATGTAAACCACAACACTTGCATTTATATTCAGTATTAACAATTTTCTTTTACAGAAATCCTTAAATAACATATTTAATTATTATATTATCACGTAATGTGGAAAGCCATTGCTTTCAAGGCATAGCTCTCACTTATCTTACGACAATGTATTACTATTTACCTGTAATAGCAATTTATGCAGTTATAGGTGGCAAGTACAATTTGATACATGCAAAATAATGTAAACTATATGATAAGCTACAGTATTCAGACTAATTGTAGTGAAATGTTAAAGTAAGTATTAACTCACCTGGATTTTCCCAGCTTCTCCAGTTGAATCCATCCTTGACGCCATATTAACGGCATCGCCCCATATATCGTACAGAGGTTTCTGTGCTCCAATAACCCCAGCAGTAATTGGACCATGTGAAATGCCTAAAAATGATGAGTTCATAAACCATACAATAATGTAAATGTGTGGAGAGTATATGAATAGGAAGGTAAAAAACCTTGCATGACTTCTTATCATCATGTTCATCATAACTTCTATTGAATTTGGACACTTACCCACTCTCAGCCTATATGACTGTTGACCTTCGGCATTTATTTTTTCTAGTGCAGCCATCATCCTTGTTGCAAAACGAGCAAGCACATACACAACATGTTGGGGGAATGTTTGCCTGCTAATGGAAGTTGTTGAGTCCCTGCGTCCAGGATCCAAGCCACAAGCAGCCATATAAGTCCAGCCAACTACTTTTATTTTCTCAACACGCAGAAAACTTGGTTCAAAGAGTAGCTGCATTATAATAAAATAAACACCTGTTATTTGGTAGTTCCATAAATATGCACAATTGATTTCACATTATGTATTAGTAATCAGTGTTATAATGTTTAGTGAATCCAATGATGACTCTGTTTAACAGACAT
The DNA here is from genome assembly GCF_021461385.2 of Schistocerca piceifrons. Taxonomy (NCBI): domain Eukaryota; kingdom Metazoa; phylum Arthropoda; class Insecta; order Orthoptera; family Acrididae; genus Schistocerca; species Schistocerca piceifrons. The sequence goes on from NC_060141.1 coordinate 414,803,261, forward strand.
TTAAAATAATTTTTCATCTGAAGTTTATGTAAAAGCAGTGGGATGGTGAAAGAACATGTGAAATATTATAGTTGGCTTAAGAAATAAAACAATCTGCTACATGCTTACATACACAAGTTTTCTTACTAATATGGAAAAACTTTCTGTTTTCCACACTATGATCTATGAACATTTTTCAAAGAGAAAAAGAACTTGGTTTTCCATTCACACAAATCAGTAACCTCCATTTGTCTCTCCTTCTGCTTGAATTTTTCAAGATTTGATTACTGGTACAAATTGAAGATAAAGTCAGTAACTCACCTTGTCAAAGTCACATATGATTTCATTGAGTACTCGTAGGCTAACTAGTTCATTGCTGTTTTCAGGATGATCAAAGTCAAAAAGAGTGTAATCAGTAACAGTAGCAAACAAGACAGCTACTGAGTCATATTCTTCATGATACAGTTCATCAGAGGTCCTTTCTATGTTCAGGTAGAGCTCAGCTATAAAAAAAATTATATATATACAAATGAAATTTTTCTGCTACCAAGAGGCAACAGACACTGATAAAAATAAATAAAAGATGAAATTAAAGCTAGCTATCAAATTGGAATATTCCCAGTACACTAGACAAAATAATGTAAGGGGGGAGACTGTGAGTACAAGCCCAAGTGGAAAAAAATATAAGGAAGGAAAGTCAAACTAATGGAAAACAAAATCCATCTTTGCATACTTACATTCAATAAACTATGGAATATACCATTGAGAAATTGGGAAAAAAAAACCTTGCAGACATGCATTCAGACTTCAAAAACAGGCAACTGTTTAGAGAACTTAGGGTTCTTCCTGTTTCAAGTGTCTGTATTCTGAAATGTACAGTGAACGCAAACACCGTCTAATAAAAAGACTCCCTTCCCAAAACAAATATTCTTTTTACTGGTTTGATGCCACCCTAAATCTCTTCCTATCGTCTTTGGATACCTATGAAACCAGCATCCTCAGTAATCTTTTTGCATGTTCTGATCTTTATTTACCTAACAATTTCCTGATTAAAACTCTTTTCAGAATGAAGTTAGCCTTTCATAGATGCCTTTGCACATGCACCACTAATTGTTCTTACTTTTGGTAAGAGTAGTCTGGAGACTTTTCAATTCTTCTTCTTTTAAGTACTTCAACTGACATTTTGTATCTTCACATTAGTTTTAACATTCCTCTGTATCACTATACTTCGATATATTCAATTTCTTCCCTACTTTTCTGATGGCCTTTGGTTGTTTTTGTTATAGTAATGTACACTGTTCATATAATTTCACAAAGATTTTCCTCAATTCCACATCGATATTTGCTATCAATAGTTGTTCATGTATTTGTTTCCCAGCAGTATAATGAAATTAATTAAATTCACTAAATGCATAGATCAGTGGGGATGAAATCAGTTAAGATCCAGTTACATGAAATGATATTAGTGCAAACTGGCTAAGACTTTTCCTTTTGATATAACCAGTGTCCTCCCCCCATGGACCATGGACCTTGCCGTTGGTGAGGAGGCTTGCGTGCCTCAACGATACAGATAGCCGTACCATAGGTGCAACCACAACGGACGGGTATCTGTTGAGAGGCCAGACAAATGTGTGGTTCCTGAAGAGGGGCAGCAGCCTTTTCAGTAGTCGCAGGGGCAACAGTCTCGATGATTGACTGATCTGGCCTTGTAACACTAACCAAAATGGCCTTGCTGTTCTGGTACTGCGAACGGCTGAAAGCAAGGGGAAACTACAGCCAAGGGCATGCAGCTTCACTGTATGATTAAATGATGATGGCGTCCTCTTGGGTAATATATTCCGGAGGTAAAATAGTCCCCCATTCGGATCTCCGGGCGGGGACTACTCAAGAGGATGTCGTTATCAGGAGAAATAAAACTGGCATTCTATGGATCGGAGCATGGAATGTCAGATCCCTTAATCGGGCAGGTAGGTTAGAAAATTTAAAAAGGGAAATGGATAGGTTAAAGTTAGATATAGTGGGAATTAGTGAAGTTCGGTGGCAGGAGGAACAAGACTTCCGGTCAGGTGAATACAGGGTTATAAATACAAAATCAAATAGGGGTAATGCAGGAGTAGATTTAATAATAAATAAAAAAGTAGGTGTACGGGTAAGCTACTACAAACAGCATAGTGAACGCATTATTGTGGCCAAGATAGACACAAAGCCCACGCCTACAACAGTAGTACAAGTTTATATGCCAACTAGCTCTGCAGATGACGAAGAAATTGATGAAATGTATGATGAGATAAAAGAAATTATTCAGGTAGTGAAGGGAGACGAAAATTTAATAGTCATGGGTGACTGGAATTCGTCAGTAGGAAAAGGAAGAGAAGGAAACATAGTAGGTGAATATGGATTGGGGCTAAGAAATGAAAGAGGAAGCCGCCTGATAGAATTTTGCGCAGAGCATAACTTAATCATAGCTAATACTTAGTTTAAGTATCATGAAAGAAGGTTGTATACATGGAAGAACCCTGGAGATACTAAAAGGTATCAAATAGATTATATAATGGTAAGACAGAGATTTAGGAACCAGGTTTTAAATTGTAAGACATTTCCAGGGGCAGATGTGGACTCTGACCACAATCTATTAGTAATGAACTGTAGATTAAAACTGAAGAAACTGCAAAAAGGTAGGAATTTAAGGAGATGGGACCTGGATAAACCAGAGATTGTACACAGTTTCAGGGAGAACATAAGGGAACAATTGACAGGAATGGGGGAAAGAAATACTGTAGAAGAAGAATGGGTAGCTTTGAGGGATGAAATAGTGAAGGCAGCAGAGGATCAAATAGGTAAAAAGACGAGGGCTAGTAGAAACCCTTGGGTAACAGAAAAAATATTGAATTTAATTGATGAAAGGAGAAAATATAGAAACACAGTAAATGAATCAGGCAAAAAGGAATACAAACGTCTCAAAAATGAGATCGACAGGAAGTGAAAAATGGCTAAGCAGGGATGGCTAGAGGACAAATGTAAGGATGTAGAGGCTTATCTCACTAGGGGTAAGATAGATACTGCCTACAGGAAAATTAAAGAGACCTTTGGAGAAAGGAGAACCACTTGCATGAATATCAAGAGCTCAGATGGAAACCCAGTTCTAAGCAAAGAAGGGAAAGCAGAAAGGTAGAAGGAGTATATAGAGGGCCTATACAAGGGCGATGTACTTGAGGACAATATTATGGAAATGGAAGAGGATGTAGATGAAGATGAAATGGGAGATATGATATTGCGTGAAGAGTTTGACAGAGCAATGAAAGACCTGAGTCGAAACAAGGCCCCCAGAGTAGACAACATTCCATTAGAACTACTGACAACCTTGGGAGAGCCAGTCCTGACAAAACTCTACCATCTGGTGAGCAAGATGTATGAGACAGGTGAAATACCCTCAGACTTCAAGAAGAATATAATCATCCCAATCCCAAAGAAAGCAGGTGTTGACAGATGTGAAAATTACCGAACTATCAGTTTAATAAGTCACAGCTGCAAAATACTAACACGAATTCTTTACAGACGAATGGAAAAACTGATAGAAGCCGACCTGGGGGAAGATCAGTTTGGATTCCGTAGAAATGTTGGAACACGTGAGGCAATACTGACCCTACGACTTATCTTAGAAGAAAGATTAAGGAAAGGCAAACCTACGTTTCTAGCATTTGTAGACTTAGAGAAGGCTTTTGACAATGTTGATTGGAATACTCTCCTTCAAATTCTGAAGGTGGCAGGGGTAAAATACAGAGATCGAAAGGCTATTTACAATTTGTACAGAAAGCAGATGGCAGTTATAAGAGTAGAGGGGTATGAAAGGGAAGCAGTGGTTGGGAAGGGAGTGAGACAGGGTTGTAGCCTATCCCCGATGTTATTCAATCTGTATATTGAGCAAGCAATAAAGGAAACAAAAGAAAAGTTTGGAGTAGGTATTGAAATCCATGGAGAAAAAATAAAAACTGTGAGGTTCGCCGATGACATTGTAATTCTGTCAGAGACAGCAAAGGACTTGGAAGAGCAGTTCAATGGAATGGACAGTGTCTTGAAAGGAGGGTATAAGGTGAACATCAACAAAAGCAAAATGAGGGTAATGGAATGTAGTCGGATTAAGTCGGGTGATGCTGAGGGAATTAGATTAGGAAATGAGACACTTAAAGTAGTAAAGGAGTTTTGCTATTTGGGGAGCAAAATAACTGATGATGGTCGAAGTAGAGAGGATATAAAATGTAGACTGGCAATGGCAAGGAAAGCGTTTCTTAAGAAGAGAAATTTTTTAACATTGAGTATAGATTTAAGCGTCAGGAAGTCGTTTCTCAAAGTATTTGTATGGAGTGTAGCCATGTATGGAAGTGAAACGTGGACGATAAATAGCTTAGAAAAGAAGAGAATAGAAGCTTTCGAAATGTGGTGCTACAGAAGAATGCTGAAGATTAGATGGGTTGATCACATAACTAATGAGGAGGTATTGAATAGAATTGGGGAGAGGAGGAGCTTGTGGCACAACTTGGCTAGAAGAAGGGATCGGTTGGTAGGACATGTTCTGAGACATTGAGGAATCACCAATTTAGTATTGGAGGGCAGTGCGGAGGGTAAAAATCGTAGAGGGAGACCAAGAGATGAATACACTAAGCAGATTCAGAAGGATGTAGGTTGCAGTAGGTACTGGGAGATGAAGAAGCTTGCACAGGATAGAGTAGCATGGAGAGCTGCATCAAACCAGTCTCAGGACTGAAGACCACAACAACAACAACAATAACCAGTGCAAATTGTTCAGATATGCTGGACCGGCAATTAATGAATGTATAGTGACATTTGGAAATTTGTAACACACCAGGACACAAACCCAGATTTCCTGTTTATTGCATCCAGTCAGCTTACCTTTTAGACTATGTGAGCATGTCTACAGGTCTGATTCAAACTTTTAATAGTCTCTGACACATAAATGAATTAAAAGCCCTGAAATGGAATGAATGGATTGATAACAATGAAATTAAACAAGTGCAGTGACATGAAATAATATCAGTGACAACTACTGAGATATGTTGAATTTGCAAAGTAATGAGTGTGTAGTGACAACTGAAAATTCATGCCAGGCTGGAAACTGAATTTAGATTTTATGCATATGGAAAGGAGTTGTCTTTACCATTAGGTTAGTTGAGCATGCTTCCAGACATGGCTCACACTTTCATTGTCACTCATACTTCTCCCACTGAGATATCATTTATGAGTAACTTCATAACATCTTCAATTTCATACTCATAGATCCGTTTATCTCATTCTCAATCCATTTAATTCATTTTGTATTTGTTCCTTGTGGCAGTGTAGGCCATGGTCCTTTACCAATTCCTTTTCCCCAGTGATGCTTTTTTCACATACCCCTTGGGAGAATCTCTGTTATTAGTGTCTGGAAATCGTATGTGGAAACATTGACAGTGAAAGTTTTAGTAAGGCCTGTGCCTATGTTCACATTGCCCAATTGTTAACATGAACCACTCTAAGCAGGAAATCTCGGTTCAGGTCCCGATACAGCCCGAATTGTCAGTTATCACTGCATGTTCATTAACACCAGTGCTGAAATAATTTTTTATATACTTGTGACATCATTAGCCCATGCAAATTGTACGGATACTGTTTAGCAAGAGTAATAGAAGGCAGATTTCAGACTACCTAACAGATCAAAACGAAAATTTCTGTTCCGACACTGACAATGTTGAGTGTTTATGGAAAAAGTTCAAGGCAATCGTAATATGCGTTTTAGACAGGTACGTGCCGAGTAAAACTGTGAGGGATGGGAAAAACCCACCGTGGTACAACAACAAAGTTAGGAAACTACTGCGAAAGCAAAGAGAGCTCCACTCCAAGTTTAAACGCAGCCAAAACCTCTCAGACAAACAGAAGCTAAACGTTGTCAAAGTTAGCGTAAGGAGGGCTATGCGTGAAGCGTTCATTGAATTCGAAAGTGAAATTCTATGTACCGACTTGACAGAAAATCCTAGGAAGTTCTGGTCTTACGTTAAATCAGTAAGTGGCTCGAAACAGCATATCCAGACACTACGGGATGATGATGGCATTGAAACAGAGGATGACACGCGTAAAGCTGAAATACTAAACACCTTTTTCCAAAGCTGTTTCACAGAGGAAGACCGCACTGCAGTTCCTTCTCTAAATCCTCGCACAAACGAAAAAATGGCTGACATCGAAATAAGTGTCCAAGGAATAGAAAAGCAACTGGAATCATTCAATAGAGGAAAGTCCACTGGACCTGACGGGATACCAATTCGATTCTACACAGAGTACGCGAAAGAACTTGCCCCCCTTCTAACAGCCGTGTACCGCAAGTCTCTAGAGGAACGGAGGGTTCCAAATGATTGGAATAGAGCACAGATAGTCCCAGTCTTCAAGAAGGGTCGTCGAGCAGATGCGCAAAACTATAGACCTATATCTCTGACGTCGATCTGTTGTAGAATTTTAGAACATGTTTTTTGCTCGAGTATCATGTCGTTTTTGGAAACCCAGAATCTACTATGTAGGAATCAACATGGATTCCGGAAACAGCGATCGTGTGAGACCCAACTCGCTTTATTTGTTCATGAGACCCAGAAATTATTAGATACAGGCTCCCAGGTAGATGCTATTTTTCTTGACTTCCGGAAGGCGTTCGATACAGTTCCGCACTGTCGCCTGATAAACAAAGTAAGAGCCTACGGAATATCAGACCAGCTGTGTGGCTGGATTGAAGAGTTTTTAGCAAACAGAACACAGCATGTTGTTATCAATGGAGAGACGTCTACAGACGTTAAAGTAACCTCTGGCGTGCCACAGGGGAGTGTTATGGGACCATTGCTTTTCACAATATATATAAATGACTTAGTAGATAGTGTCTGAAGTTCCATGCGGCTTTTCGCGGATGATGCTGTAGTATACAGAGAAGTTGCAGCATTAGAAAATTGTAGCGAAATGCAGGAAGATCTGCAGCGGATAGGCACTTGGTGCAGGGAGTGGCAACTGACCCTTAACATAGACAAATGTAATGTATTGCGAATATGTAGAAAGAAGGATCCTTTATTGTATGATTATATGATAGCGGAACAAACACTGGTAGCAGTTACTTCTGTAAAATATCTGGGAGTATGTGTGCGGAACGATTTGAAGTGGAATGATCATATAAAATTAATTGTTGGTAAGGCGGGTACCAGGTTGAGATTCATTGGGAGAGTGCTTAGAAAATGTAGTCCATCAACAAAGGAGGTGGCTTACAAAACACTCGTTCGACCTATACTTGAGTATTGCTCATCAGTGTGGGATCCGTACCAGATCGGTCTGACGGAGGAGATAGAGAAGATCCAAAGAAGAGCGGCGCGTTTCGTCACAGGGTTATTTGGTAACCGTGATAGCGTTACGGAGATGTTTAATAAACTTAAGTGGCAGACTCTGCAAGAGAGGCGCTCTGCATCGTGGTGTAGCTTGCTCGCCAGGTTTCGAGAGGGTGCGCTTCTGGATGAGGTATCGAATATATTGCTTCCCCCTACTTATACCTCCCGAGGAGATCACAAACGTAAAATTAGAGAGATTAGAGCGCGCACGGAGGCTTTCAGACAGTCGTTCTTCCCGTGAACTATACGCGACTGGAACAGGAAAGGGAGGTAATGACAGTGGCACGTAAAGTGCCCTCCGCCACACACCGTTGGGTGGCTTGCGGAGTATCAATGTAGATGTAGATGTAGATATGATCTGAAGCATGATTGAATGGCCTAGATTTCTTTTCTACCATACAATCGATCATCTTAAGAGCCAAATATATTTGGGAGGGGGAGGAGCGATGAAGGAATGAAGAAATTGATCTTGTGAAATAATGAGCAATTCTCTACTATGGGTTGTAAAGTACAGAAATGTTCAAATGGATTCAGAAAGCATTGGGGGAAGACTATATGATCTGTACAGAGTGCCAAGAGTTGTTATAGATTCTTAGTGAACCAAGCATCATATCTAATAGTTGTAATGGACAGACTTCACATGAATCACATCACTGCAAAAATTAAACCTCAGTTGCTACTGGACAAATTGAAAAAAAGGCCACTTTCACTCAGAAAATGCTTGAAAATTTAACTGCCACTGAAAACATTTTGAACAACATAATGACAGGAAATGAGACACAAATTTATGACTATGAAATATACACAAAGATGCAGCCATGTTAGTGAAAGGGGAAAGATGTTCTCCGCCACAGAAAGAAAGACAAGTTGACACGACATCAAGATGCTGATGATTTATTTTCATTGATTGTTTACGCATTTCCATGCTGTACAAGGAAATGAGAATTTCACCAAGTTTGTTTAGGAGATGCCATGCATTCTCTTTGGCTGGGTGCAACTGAGTAGCTGCTGGGTGTCATGCACCCCCTTCCCTACTCCACTCTTCCTACCACATCTCCTCTTCCCACTGCTCCCCTCAGCTTGCAGTCAGTACCATCACCACCACTTGTCGCTAGCTGAGTACCTGCCGATGAGAGAGGCATGGAGGCATGAGGAGTGGTTTGTCTGGAACTCAGTGTATTTGCACGAATTATCTATTGCAAGGACTGATCATCATGGTCTCAATTCATCAACACACTTTTAGTGCCTCGTGACTGTGGGTATGAATAGCTACCCACAGCTGAATGTATTTCCGTGGTGGGCCAGTTCTGTGGATACATCTGACACATCAAGCCTGCCAATCTGAGGCCCATCATTTCTCACTAATGTGCAGGTCATACCCATTGGATCTAGTCTGCCTGATCTGCTCACACACCAGGTCCATTAGTGTGTGATGGGAATCGGCAGATTTCCATGACTTATTCTTGCCCTTCAGATCTCAGAAATTGTCTGGAAATCAGGGATCTTCACTTTGGGAAGCTTATGGAAACCCTGTGTGGCTAAAGTGGGAAATTTGATAGCAAAATTTGAATACTCACATAACTGCCATATAAAACTGGCCCACAAGCAAGAAATGTCAAAGTGATGGTAAAAATATTTTATAGATTATATTTATGAAATTCAAGGGAGGTGACTTCACAAAAGCGTCCATAAAGTATTAGACATCTGATGGAAAATAATTTATCAAAAGATATTTATTAATAAAATTCTTTAATACCACAGCTATTTACAAGAAACACAACTGCACACTTAAGACAATACTAATGGCAGAGCCCTTCTGCAGTAAGTCTTGAGTAATACTTAAGTTCTATGTAATGCAATACTGATGATAAAATGCAGTGGAACAGTCCAAAATACCAAGATCTAAACACTGAGATCAATAACATTTTGGATACTAAAGGCCAAAATGCTTCATTATTCTGGTGGCCTGTATTGGTATGACATATCTGATCGTAGAGGTCCACAGCTCGTGGTTTTGGGGTAGTGTTCTCGCTTCCCACACTTGGGGTCCCGGGATTGATTCCCAGCGGGGTCAGGGATTTTTCCTGCCTTGAGATGACTGGTTGTTGTGTCATCTTCATCATAATCATCATTCATCCCCATTACGGTTGGAGGAATGCAATGGCAAACCACCTCCACTAGGACTTGCCTAGTACAGTGGTGCGGGTCTCCCACATCGTCCCCTATGCTCCTCGGAGTATGGGACCTCATCATCATCATCATCGTCATCACCTGATCTTAGAGATGATTCGGTACACAGGACCATGCTACTTTAGTACGGGTCACAGTTCTTTTGTACAATCTGTTCCGTTTATCCTTGGGAAACTGGTAACACTGTATAATGTATTTTATCTATTATAGACAATCATTATGAAAAATAGAAGACTGGCTAGGAAAAGAATTTTGAGCAAGTCTTCAAAGTTGAAAGTGTGTCAGAAAATAAATGAGGAGAGGAAGGGCTTACAGTGATAACTAATCAGGTAGTGTGCATTAACATTTATGTGGACCATTAATTATGTCATTTTGTGTTCAGTGGTTTGGGAAACATTGTAAATAAGTTTTGTCATGGACTTACATAAACAGACCCTTGTGTGTGCATGCAGCATACATTTTTAAATTTTGCTGTGGACCATCATGGGCTAATTCGCAGAAATGATAGCATCTTATAGCTGAAGTTTCTTATTACTGTATCAACATTAGAACATAAGCCACCAATAAAGCTAATACAACAGGCTCTCAAAGCAGTGCGACATACCATGCAGACTAGTCGACATATTGCCTGCTGGCAGCTGTTTAGGTATTTTGGCCAATAGCTGTTTGCAACTGGCAGGAATCCTCAAAGAATTATCCTCTCTTGTTTGTGTGATGGCTGTTTGATAAGTAATCTGACATTTTGCCAGCATAAGTTACTGGTGTTCTTAAAGAATTATCCTTTATTGTTCATGGAGTACTGAAGTTGAGCGATGGAGGATAATTAGTTGAGAGTGCCCAATACTTATGATGGTGAGATGTCAGATTATCAGTCAAAGAGCCATAGGTTAAAATACCTCAAACACGCGCTGCCAGGTGATATGTCTATCAAGTGGCTATGAAAGTCTCAGTGATTACATAAGACTAGTCCCTATTAATAAGCAGTGTGACATGATTCTCCCTTGGGCCAGGTTAAGTCAGTCAGATTCACACATTTCCATTAAAAGCTCATTGTACAGAATCTGGATGTTGTTGTTGTGGTCTTCAGTCCGAAGACTGGTTTGATGCAGCTCTCCATGCCGCTCTATCCTGTGTGAGCCTCTTCAACTCCAAATAACTACTGCAACCTACATCTCTCTGAATCTGCTTACTGTATTAATTTCTTGGTCTCCTTCAATGATTTTTACCTCCCACGCTTCCCTCCAGCACTAAATTGGTGATCCTTTGATGTCTCAGAATGTGTCCTGTCAACCGATCCCTTCTTTTGATCAAGTTTTGCCACACATTTCTTGCCTCCCCAGTTCTATTCAATACTTCCTCATTAGTCACATGATCTACCCATGTAATATTCAGAATTCCTCTGTAGCACCACATTTTGACAGCTTCTATTCTCTTTTTGTCTAAACTGCTTATCATCCATGTTTAACTTCCATACATGGCTACACTCCAGACAAATACATTCAGAGAAGGTTTCCTAACACTTAAATATATATTTGGTGCTAACAAATTTCTCTTCTTCAGAAATGTTTTTCCTGCCATTGCCAGTCCACATTTTATATTCTCTCTGCTTCACCTATCATCAGTTATTTTGCTGCCCAAATAGAAAAATCGTATACCACTTTAAGTATCTCATTTCCTAATCTGATTCCCGTAGTGGCATCTGATTTAATTTTTATCCTTGTGTTGCTTTTGTTGATATTTGTCTTATATCCTCCATTCAAGACACTGTCCATTGTGTTCAACTTCTCTTCCAAGTCCCTTGTTGTCTCTGACAGAAATGCAACGTCATCGGCAAACCTCGAAGTTTTTTTTCCTATCCCTGAACTTAAATTCCTTCTCCAAATTTTTCTTTTGTTTCCTTTACTGCCCGTTCAATGTACATATTGAATAAAATCAGGTATAGGCTACAACCCTATCTCACTCCCTTTTCAACCACTGCCTCCCTGTCATGCCCCTCGACTCTTATAACTGCTCGATTTCTGTACAGGTGTCAAAAGCTTTCTCTAAGTCTACAAATGCTATAAATGTAGTTTGTGTTTCCTTAACCTGTCTTCTAAGATAAGTCACAGGGTCAGTACTGCCTCATGTGTTCCAACATTTCTACATAATATAAACTGATCTTCCCCGAGATCGGATTTTACCAGTTTTTCCATTCTTCTGTAAAGAATTTATGTTCATATTTTGCAACCACGACTTATGAAACTGATCATTCAATAATTTTCACACCTGTCAGCAACTGCTTTTAGTGTAGTTGGAATTACTACATTCTTCTTGAAGTCTGAGAGTATTTCGCCTGCCTCATACATCTTGCACGCTGGATGGAATAGTTTTGTTATGGTAGGTTCTCCCAGGGCTATCAGTAGTTCTGACAGAATATTGTCTACTCCCTAGATCTTTCAGAGCTATGTCAAACTATTCTCACAGTATTGTATCTCCTGTTTCATATTCATCCACGTCCATTCCCTTTCTATAATATTGCTTTCAGATTCATCTTCATTGCATAGACCCTCTATATACTCCTTCCACCTTTGAGCTTTCCGTTCTTGCTTAGGACTAGTTTACCATATGACCTCTTGATGTACATACAGCTGATTCTCTTACATACAGCTGTTTCTCTTTCCCCAGAGGCCTCTCTAATTTTACTGTAGGCAGTATGCATCTTTCCAATGATGAAATATGCTTCTAAGTAGCTTGCTGCTTAGCAATTTTGTACTTGTGTCAGTCTCACTTTGTTAAATGTCTGTGTTTCCTTTTACCTGCTTCATTTGCGGCAGTTTTAAATTATCTCTGTTCATCAATTAAATTCAATATCTCTAGTGTTAGGCAAGGAGTTTTACTAGGCCTTGTCTTTTTACCTATTTGATCCTCTGCTGCCTTCTCCATTACATCTCTTAAAGCTACCCATTCATGTTCTGCTGTATTCTTTTCTCTGTTCTAGTTAAGTGTTCCTAATGCTCCCTCTGAAACTCTCAGAAACACCTGCTTCTTTCAACTTATCCAGGTCCCACCTTCTTAATTTTCCATCTTTTTCCAATTTCTCCAGTTCTGATCTTCTGTTGATAACCAATAAATTGTGCTCTGAGTCCACATCTGCCTCCGGAAATGTCTTACAATTTAACATTTCCTAAATCTCTGTCATACCATTGTATAATCAATCTGAAACCTTCTGGTGTCTCCAGGTCTCTTCCATGTATACAGCCTTTTTTTTAATGATTCTTAAACCAAGTGTTAGGGACAACTAAATTATGCTCTGTGCAAAATTTTACCAGGCACCTTCCTCTTTCATTCCTTTCCCCAGTCCTTATTAACCTACTATTTTTCCTTCTTTTCCTTCTCTTCTTTTTCCTACTATTGAATTTCAGTCCCCCATCACAATTAAATTTTTGTCTCCTCTAACTGCCCGAATAATTTATTTTTCTCATCTTACATTTCTTCAATCACTTCACCATGTGTGGAGCTAGTTGGCATGTAAACTTGTATTACTGCAGTAAGTGTGGGCTTCAAGTCTATCTTGGCTATGATAATTTGTTCACTATGCTGCTCATAGGAGCTTACCTGCATTCCTATTTTCCCACTCCTGCATTACCCTATTTGATTTTGTGTTTGCGAGTAGAACCCTGTATTCAGCTGACCAGAAGTCCTGTTCCTCGTGCCACCAAACTTCACTAATTCCCACTGTATCTAACTTCAACCTCTCTATTTCCCTTTTTAAATTTTCTAACCTACCTGCTCCATTGAGGGATCTAACATTCCACATTCCAACCCATAGAAGGTCAGTTTTTTTCTTCTGATGACGACATACTCCTGAGTACTCCTAACCCAGAGATCAGAGTGGGGGATTACTTTACCTCTGGAACATTTTACCCATTTAACCATACAGTAGAGTTATATGTTTTTGGGAAAAATTACAGCTGTAGTTTCCTGTTGCTTACAGCCATTTGCAGTAACTGCACAGAAAGACTGTTTTGGTCGATGTTACAAGGCTAGATCCCTCAATCATTTGGACTGTTGCCCCTGCAACTACTGAAAGGACTGCTGTCCATCTTCAAGAATCACATGTTTGTATGGCCTCTCAGTGGTACCCCTCCATTGTGGTTGCACCTCCAGTATGGCTATTTGTATTGCTGAGGTACGCAAGCCATCCCATCAAATGCAAGGTCCATGTTTCATGGGGGGGGGGGGGGGGGGGAAAGCTGGCTAGTAATGACATAGATCTTTCACTGTTTATGCTGGAAATAATGAATACTGACTTAGACTTAATGCTGTTAATTCATTCATTCAAGTGAAGTAATCAGGATGAGTCATATTAAAAGTGACATGTGTAATTAAGATATTAAAAAGTTTATATGTTTTTCTAAAAGGCACACAAGAACTCTTGAGAAATGGAGTATAATGATGTGATGCTTTTAATGCTTGTAGTGAGACTTCTTGAATAAATATTTGAGAAATGTGATGGGAAATTTAAATGTCGAGACTGTTGGTCCATTGAGGTTTCATGTTCGGTTGCAGATAATAGGTCAGATGATATCACTACCAACTAAGCTTAAAGAAGAGTCATTCAAACATGGCTTTCTCTTCAAAGGGAACAGTACTGCCACTAAAAAAATCATCATTTTGTTGAAAACAAAATAAAATAAAATAAACCCCCAGGAACAAAGAATCTTTCACTCTACAGCAGAGTGTGCACTGATTTGAGACTTCCTAGCAAATTGAAACTATGTGCCGAATTGGGATTTGAATCCAGCAGTACTCTTACTGATCAAACTATTCAGGTAGGACACATGATTTATCCTCATAGTTTTGCTTCTATTTGTACGTCTCTTCTACTTTCAAGGAGTGCTAGTCCCACACGGTATACAAGAGAGCTTCTGTGAGATCCGGACAGTAGGAGAGAAGTAATGGCACAGGTGAAATTGTGTGTTTGAATTGTGTCACACCTGGATTGCTCAGTTGTTACATACATTGGAGCAAAAGGCAAGGTTCTAGGTGTGTTTTTGCTTTTAGGAAGCTTTAATTGTCGAGTCCTAGTAATAGAGTTCCATAGATTTCGTGTTTGTTTTGGATACTGTCAGAGAGAGTCCCTTTAGTCAGCCATAGTGCCAGGAGTGCTAGTGTTTGTTTTCAATACAGTTCAGAGACAGTTAGTGCTATTTTCATTGTTTTCTACAAGAAGTGTCTAGCAACCACAGTTTAGTCAACAATTAGCCGCCTTCAGTGAATTAGCAGCCTAGTTAAAAGTTGATTAACTCTCTACAGTAAATTGATTTCTTAGGATGGATAGGATGTGTGACTGCTGTGTACAGACGCAGGAGGAGCTGGCCACTGTTGCGAACAGCTGAACATGTTGATGGCCACGGTCAGCCATCTTCAGGTTGCTGCCTCGGAGTGTAGCAGCAGTGGGGAGTCTGGTGCGTCGCATGGTACACCCCAGGTGTTACATGCTTCACCCACTGTCCCTGCTGTCGAGACATCTTCGCGGGTACAGGGCGCGGTTGGGCCACCCTCTCCCCAAGGGGAGTGGCAGGTTCAGCGGCGTTCACGGTGCACGAGGTGGAGGGTCAATGTGGAAGCTGGCCGTGTGGCATCGCCCGCTCTGCCTGTGAGTGGACATGTGGCTGCTCCTTCAGCAAGGTCCGAGCAGGCACATGGGGGGAGGGGTTTATTAGTTATTGGGAGCTCCAACGTTAGGTCGAGGAAGAAGGCCAGTGTTCACTCTGTCTGCTTGCCGGGGGTTTTATCCAAGATGTGGAGGAGGCCTTGCCGGCGGCGATAGAGAGCACTGGGTGCATCCGACTGCAAATTGTTGCTCATGTCAGCACCAATGACTCCTGCCGTCTGGGTTCAGAAGTCATCCTCAGTTCATATAGGTGGTTGGCGGAATTGGTGAAGGCGGAAAGCCTCGCTTGCGGGGTGGAATCTGAGCTAACTATTTGTAGTATCGTTCCCAGAACCGATCGCGGTCCTCTGATTTGGAACCGAGTAGAAGGCTTAAACCAGAGGCTCAGACGATTCTGTGGAGATCTGGGGTGCAAATTTCTCGACCTCTGCTATCGGGTGGAGAATGTTGAGTCCCCCTGAATAGGTCAGGCATGCACTACACGCCGGAAGCGGCTACAAGGGTAGCGGAGTACGTGTGGAGTGCACATGTGGGTTTTTTAGGTTAGAGAATTCCCTCCCTAGGCCCGACAAGACGCCTCCTGGGACGCAGCAAGGTAGGAGTGGGCAAAATGCAACAGGGAATAACAATATTAATATGCTAATAGTAAACTGCAGGAGCGTCTATAGAAAGGTCCCAGAACTGTTCTCATTAATAAACGGTCACAATGCCCATATAGTACTAGGGACAGAAAGTTGGCTGAAACCAGATGTAAACAGTAATGAAATCCTAAACTCAGATTGGAATGTATACTGCAGAGACAGGCTGGACAGTGAAGGGGGAGGCGTGTTTATAGTGATAAGAAGTGCAATAGTATCGAAGGAAATTGACGGAGATCCGAAATGTGAAATAATTTGGGTGAAGGTCACGGTTAAAGCAGGGTCAGACATGGTAATTGGATGAATCTATAGGCCCCCTGGCTCAGCAGCTGTTGTCGCTGAGCACCTGAAGGATAATTTGGAAAATATTTCGAGTAGATTTCCCCACCATGTTATAGTTCTGGGTGGAAATTTTAATTTGCCGCATATAGACTGGGAGACTCAAACGTTCATAACGGGTGGCAGGGACAAAGAATCCAGCGAAATTTTTTTAAGTTCTTTATCTGAAAACTACCTAGAGCAGTTAAACAGAGAACCGACTCGTGGCGATAACATATTAGACCTTCAGGTGACAAACAGACCCGAACTATTTGAAACAGTTAACGCAGAACAGGGAATCAGTGATCATAAAGCGGTTACTGCATCGATGATTTCAGCCGTAAATAGAAATATTAAAAAAGGTAGGAAGATTTTTCTGTTTAGCAAAAGTGACAAAAAGCAGATTACAGAGTACCTGACGGCTCAACACCAAAGTTTTGTCTCAAGTACAGATAGTGTTGAGGATCAGTGGGCAAAGTTCAAAACCATCGTACAATATGCGTTAGATGAGTATGTGCCAAGCAAGATCGTAAGAGATGGAAAAGAGCCACCGTGGTACAACAACCGAGTTAGAAAACTGCTGCGGAAGCAAAGGGAACTTCACAGCAAACATAAACATAGCCAAAGCCTTGCAGACAAATAAAAATTACGCGAAGCGAAATGTAGTGTGAGGAGGGCTACGTGAGAGGCGTTCAATGAATTCGAAAGTAAAGTTCTGTGTACTGACTTGGCAGAAAATCCTAAGAAATTTTGGTCTTATGTCAAAGCGGTAAGTGGATCAAAACAAAATGTCCAGACACTCTGTGCCCAAAACGGTACTGAAACAGAGGATGCCAGACTAAAGGCCGAAATACTAAATGTCTTTTTCCAAAGCTGTTTCACAGAGGAAGACTGCACTGTAGTTCCTTCTCTAGATTGTCGCACAGATGACAAAATGGTAGATATCGAAATAGACGACAGAGGGATAGAGAAACAATTAAAATCGCTCAAAAGAGGAAAGGCTGCTGGACCTGATGGGATACCAGTTTGATTTTACACAGCGTACGCAAAGGAGCTTGCCTCCCTTCTTGCAGCGGTGTACCGTAGGTCTCTGAAAGAGCGTAGCATTCCAAATGATTGGAAAAGGGCACATGTCATCCCCGTTTTCAAGAAGGGACGTTGAACAGATGTGCGGAACTATAGACCTATATCTCTAACGTCGATCAGTTGTAGAATTTTGGAACACGTATTGTGTTCGAGTATAATGACTTTTCTGGAGACTAGAAATCTACTTTGTAGGAATCAGCATGGGTTTCGAAAAAGACGGTCGTGTGAAACCCAGCTCACGCTATTCGTCCACGAGACTCAGAGGGCCATAGACACGGGTTCACAGGTAGATGCCGTGTTTCTTGACTTCCGCAAGGCGTTCGATACAGTTCCCCACAGTCGTTTGATGAACAAAGTAAGAGCAATGGACTATCAGAGCAATTGTGTGATTGGATTGAAGAGTTCCTAGATAACAGAATGCAGCATGTCATTCTCAATGGAGAGAAGTCTTCCGAAGTAAGAGTGATTTCAGGTGTGTCACAGGGGAGTGTTGTAGGACCATTGCTATTCACAATATACATAAATGACCTTGTGGATGACTTCGGAAGTTCACTGAGGCTTTTTGCAGATGATGCTGTGGTATATCGAGAGATTGTAACAATGGAAAATTGTACTGAGATGCAGGAGGATCTGCAGCGAATTGACGCATGGTGCAGGGAATGGCAATTGAATCTCAATGTAGACAAGTGTAATGTGCTGCGAATACATAGAAAGATAGATCCCTTATCATTTGGCTACAAAATAGCAGGTCAGCAGCTGGAAGCAGTTGATTCCATGAATTATCTGGGAGTACGCATTAGGAGTGATTTGAAATGGAATGATCATATAAAGTTGATCGTTGGTAAAGCAGATGCCAGACTGAGATTCATTGGAAGAATCCTAAGGAAATGCAATCCGAAAACAAAGGAAGTAGGTTACAGTACGCTTGTTTGCCCACTGCTTAAATACTGCTCAGCAGTGTGAGATCCATACCAGATAGGGTTTATAGATGAGATAGAGAAGATCCAACGGAGAGCAGCGCGCTTCATTACAGGATCATTTAGTAATCGCGAAAGCGTTACGGAGATGATAGATAAACTCCAGTGGACGACTCTGCAGGAGAGACGCTCAGTAGCTCGGTGCGGGCTTTTGTTGAAGTTTCAAGAACATACCTTCACCGAAGAGTCAAGCAGTATATTGCTCCCTCCTACGTATATCTCGCGAAGAGACCATGAGGATAAAATCAGAGAGATTAGAGCCCACACAGAAGCATACTGACAATCCTTCTTTCCACGAACAATACGAGACTGGAATAGAAGGGAGAACCGATAGAGGTACTCAAGGTACCCTCCGCCACATACCGTCAGGTGGCTTGCGGAGTATGGATGTAGATGTAGATGTAGGTGACTGCTGGTCTGGCACATGGAATAGACGGGAGAACCGATAGAGGTACTCAAGGTACCCCCCGCCACATACCGTCAGGTGGCTTGCGGAGTATGGATGTAGATGTAGATGACTGTTGGTCTGGCACACAATTTTAATCTGCCAGGAGATTTTAAACATTCAGAAAAATTACTTGACAGAAAACCTCCTTTTGATATCTTACTCCATGTATGAAGTATTATGGGTTCAGTCCATATACACTAATCAGCCAGAACATTATGACCACCTACCTAATAGCCGGTATGTTACACCTTTGGCACGGGTAACTACAGTGACGCATCATGGCATGGAAGCAATGAGGCCTTATTAGGTTGCTGAGGAAGTTGGTACCTCATCTGCACAAACAAGTCATCTAATTCTTGAAAATTCCAAGCAGGCGGTGAAGAGTTCTGACACCACGTTCAGTGACATCCCAGATGTTTATGACTAGGTTCAGATCTGGCACGCTGGGTAGCTAGCACATCAACTGGAACTCACCACTCTGTTCCTCAAACCACTCCATCACACTCCTGACCTCGTGACATTATCTTGCTGAAAAATGCCACTGCCTTTGGGAAATGTGATCATCACAAAGGGCTGTATGTTATCTGCAACCAGTGTACGATACTCCTTGGCCATCATGGTGCCTTTCATGAGCTCCACTGGACCCATGGATATGCCCACACGAATGTTCCCCAGACTATAATGGAGCTGCCACCAGCTTGTCTCCATTCTGCAGTACAGGGGTCAAGGAGCTGTTGCTCCAGGGGATGACAGATTCACGTCCTCTTATTGGTATGATGAAGAAGGTATCACGATTCATCACACCATGAAACACTCTGTCACTGTGCCAACATTCAGTGCTGATGGTCACAGGCCCATTTCAGTCGTAACTGCCGACATCATGGTGTTAACACTGGCAGATACATAGGTTGCCGGCTGCAGAGGACCATCATTATGAGTGTTCAGTGCACTGTGTGTTCAGACACACTTTTACTCTGCTCAGCATTTGAGACTGAGGTTAGTTCCGCACCTGTGCTGTTTTACTTGTGTGCCCAGCCTACAATGTCCAACATGCCTAATGAGGGGTAGCTGTCCAAACTCATGACATCTGGACACGGTTTCACATTGTTTTCGCCATACATTGAAGATGCTCACCACAGCACTTTTTGAACACCTGACAAGTCATGCAGTTCTTGAAATGCTTGTGCCGAGTCTCTGGGCCACCACAATCTGCCCTCAGTGAAAGTCAGCTAGATCACATGCCTTTTCCATTCCATGCATGGACAGCATGTTCATTGAAACTACATGAACCGTGCATGTGTCTGAAAAGCAGTCATTCCTTGACAGATGATGCTACTATCGCCTGACAGTTTTATATTATAGTAGGTAGGTGGTCATAATGTTCTGGCTGATCAGTGTACCTATGTGTGAATTATGTCATTCAAAAACATCTGATTTTTTCTGGTCTCTTTCAATAGGAAGGAAAAGATGAGAAGCAGAGAGAGATCTCACTGCTCATTACAAACACTTGTGCTCTTATTAATTTTTTTTATTGTAACACCGTTCCCACGCCATTTTCCAATTGCAGCCTGTCACTCATTTCCACTCAGTCGCAAGCAGTTTCCACAACTTGCATTGTTTCTGTTTATTGTTATTCTGTTTATTGTTATTCTAATTTCGCTCTTCAAATTATTTGGTTGACTTTTTTTCCAGTCTGTACCTCATAAACATACTGTGCCTAATTTGACAATAAACAGAGCTTTCTTTATCGTGATAGGAGTCCATTTATTGCCATTATTTTATTTTTTATTTCATTTTGTACATTTAGTATATCTGGGAATTTGGCTTACCACCTAGGCAGTGCTGAAACAGTAAAGGACCAGCCAGCTGCGAAAGGAGAGTAGCATACTAGCCACCATGACAAATGTACATTTGCAATACCATTTGTGAAATAGAGAGAGTCAGAAAGTTATAAGTTGTAACGCAATTTAATAATGAATTTTAACATAGCAATACAAAGTGGCAGGGTGGCGATTCTTCTGGAAAACCTAGATTTCTTAGGGAATTACATTTCAGGGAAATCTCAGGGAATTTCAGGAATTTTATAAAATCTTGGGGAATTCTGAGTTTTTACCTACATTGTAATTCAGTTTTACTAAGCTTTATAATTCATATATTTTAAAATGCTTAGTATTTCAAAGTGTGTTAATTATTTGAATATTAGAGTATATAAGTTATTGATGATTAAAAACTTTGGTTAAAATACAGCCAAGAGGGAAAAAAAGAGATGCTCAACCCATACTGGTCGTTCTCCCTGCAGCTCATGGTTAATTTCTCAGGAGCTCGTTACAAAATTATCTTCGTATCATCTTCTTCTCCTACCTGGAATTCTCAGGGAATTCTCATTTCAAGTTTGAGTAGCCACCTTGAACCAAGAATGATAAATACAGTAAAAAGGTTCTGGTGTGACAATGTAAACTATGAAATTGTAGAATTATAACATGATTAGGGACCAAGACAGCTGTTAGTGAAATGAACTCATTTGAAAGAGCCTCACATCGAACAGTAATCAATGTAGATAGTATGAGCTTTGTAAAAAGTAGATAGCAATCAAACAATGGGAAATCCAGAATGGAATGTAACAATATTATGAGAAGGAAAGTTGCTACTCACCATATAGTGGACATGTTGAGTTGCAGACAGGCACAACAAAAAGACTGTCACAATATAAGCCTGTCACAATTGGCCATCAAATGTCTTTGCCAAAAATAGACCACACACACACACACACACACACACACACACACACACACACAAACAAACAAACAAACAAACAAACACATACGCAAACTCAACGCACACACATGACTGCAGCCTCTGGCAGCTGATTCCACAATCAGATAAAACTGCAGATGATAGTAAGATTTTACCTTATTGTACAGGGTGTTACAAAAAGGTAGGGCCAAACTTTCAGGAAACATTCCTCACACACAAATAAAGAAAAGATGTTATGTGGACATGTGTCCGGAAATGCTTAATTTCCATGTTAGAGCTCATTTT
Source organism: Schistocerca piceifrons (assembly GCF_021461385.2). Classification (NCBI taxonomy): domain Eukaryota; kingdom Metazoa; phylum Arthropoda; class Insecta; order Orthoptera; family Acrididae; genus Schistocerca; species Schistocerca piceifrons. The sequence goes on from NC_060141.1 coordinate 414,824,995, forward strand.
AGTTTCGTCAGTATGTACTGTACTTTCTCGATTCACTGCCAGTTGGCCCAATTGAAGGAAGGTAATGTTGACTTCGGTGCTTGTGTTGACATGCAACTCATTGCTCTACAGTACTAGCATCAAGCACATCAGTATGTAGCATCAACAGGTTAGTGTTCATAACGAATGTGGTTTTGCAGTCAGTGCAATGTTTACAAATGCGGAGTTGGCAGATGCCCATTTGATGTATGGATTAGCACAGGGCAATAGCTGTGGCACGGTACGTTTTTATCGAGACAAATTTCCAGAACGAAGGTGTCCTGACAGGAAGACGTTCTAAGCAATTGATCGGCATCTTAGGGAACACGGAACATTCCAGCCTATGACTCGCGACTGAGGAAGACCTAGAACGACGAGGACACCTGCAATAGATGAGGCAATTCTTCGTGCATTTGACGATAACCCTAATGTCAGCATCAGGGAAGATGCTGCTGTACAAGGTAACGTTGACCACGTCACTGTATGGAGAGTGCTACGGGAGAACCAGTTGTTTCCGTACCATGTACAGCGTGTGCAGACACTATCAGCAGCTGATTGGCCTCCATGGGTACACTTCTACGAATGGTTCATCCAACAATGTGTCAATCCTCATTTCAGTGCAAATGTTCTCTTTACGGATGAGGCTTCATTCCAACGTGATCAAATTGTAAATTTTCACAATCAACATGTGTGGGCTGACGAGAATCCGCACGCAATTGTGCAATCACGTCATCAACACAGATTTTCTGTGAACGTTTGGGCAGGCATTGTTGGTGATGTCTTGATTGGGCCCCATGTTCTTCCACCTACGCTCAATGGAGCATGTTATCATGATTTCATACGGGATACTCTACCTGTGCTGCTAGAACATGTGCCTTTACAAGTACGACACAACATGTGGTTCATGCACGATGGAGCTCCTGCACATTTCAGTCAAAGTGTTCGTACGCTTCTCAACAACAGATTCAGTGACCAATGGATTGGTAGAGGCGGACCAATTCCATGGCCTCCACGCTCCCCTGACCTCAACCCTCTTGACTTTCATTTATGGGGGCATTTGAAAGCTCTTGTCTACGCAACCCCGGTACCAAATGTAGAGACTCTTCGTGCTCGTATTGTGGATGGCTGTGATACAATACGCCATTCTCCAGGGCTGCATCAGCGCATTAGGGATTCCATGCGACGAAGGTTGGATGCACGTATCCTCGCTAATGGAGGACATTTTGAACATTTCCTGTAACAAAGTGTTTGAAGTCATGCTGGTGTGTTCTATTGCTGTGTGTTTCCATTCCATGATTAATGTGATTTGAAGAGAAGTAATAAAATGAGCTCTAACATGGAAAGTAAGCGTTTCCGGACACATGTCCACATAACGTATTTTCTTTCTTTGTGTGTGAGGAATGTTTCCCGAAAGTTTGGCCGTACCTTTTTGTAACACACTGTATAGGATCCAATGTTGAAACAAGTAGCCAGCATACACTTAAAAATAATGCCTGCGACAGGATGATTTGATTATAGGATCTGAAGATCGATGCATTGAATAAAATAATAAAATGGGAATTAATGTGGAAAAGGCATGATGTGATGAAAAAGTACAATGGTTTTAGTAGAGCAGAGACTGAGTATGCAACCAGTGAGTTATAGTACATTCAATACCAGAAGATGATGACAAATTGCATGTTACTGTTAGCAGTTGCAATGCTGTAGACATGTTGTACATAAGCATATTGTAAAGCAACAGCTTGTAAAAATATACCTAGATACAAGCAGTACTGGCAGATAGAAATTAATTTGTCTGAATTTAGTTGCCAAGAATAAGATGATGTATTGTAACAGCAGTGGTAGTAACAGTGTGTTTGTTGCGATATCGTTGTAGTGAGAACATGAGGTGAAGGGAATAGTAATGCATGAAAAATAAAAATAGGGAGCAAATCAAAGGAGTGTGGTTTTAATAAGTTGGTATCTTGAGAGAGGGAGAGAGCTGTATTGTTTCCTGTGTGTACTGGCAAATGCTTATCATGACAAAATAAGCTCAGATGGTGAAATTTACTTGGGGACAAGAAGTGGAGATGAAAATATTTTGTGATTTAGTATGTGTAAAGGAGAAAGGAGAAAAACAGAAGAAGAAATTATTTTGTGATAAATTTTGGCAGCTAGAAAAGAAGGAAGATGACGAGAAGAAACAATTGAACTAAAACCATGAATCTGAAGGTGAGGATCAGCATATGTACAGTTGTTGGTATAGTAACAAAGTTATAATGGTGTGCAGAGTAATAGAACACAAAGACCATTTAGAAGTCAAGTGGCAAGTGTATTCAAACAGGCAGCTGAAGAATACTGCAAGACTAGGTTGGAGCCCAGAAGTCAGTCACAATAATTATAATCTGGCAACGACCTTGCCTTGTTGAATATACCAGTTCTGGTTAGATTACCAAAATTAAGCAATATCGAATGTGGCCAGTACTTGGATGGGTAACATCCAGGGTACGCCAAGTACTGTTGCTTGCTTTCCCTTTGCTGTTATGGTAAAGAGGAGGAGGGTTGGTGGCATTAAGTTTCTGATCACTAGACACTGTGCCAATGCCATGGATTAAATTCCAAACATCTCTGCAGCAACTCATGAAGGGAGTGCATGTGACACTGTTAATGGTTAACCATCAGATGGGGACATTAGCCTCAGTAGTCACCTTAGTGCTATTTGAGAGGAGTAGGCTATGTGCCAGCACTGGGCTTCATCCTCTCCCTTCTCTTATCTTCATCGTCCAACACAAACATGGCACTACACACACCCATTATAGTCAACTACACTTATCAGTTACACTAAAACACACAACTCTCACATATTTTCAAAGAAAAGATGCCACTGTGCATGATAATTGTACACAACATCAGGATAATAGGCAGCAAGGTTGGAGTAAATCCTATGTCAAATGCAATCATGATGGATATAAGCCTAGGGCATGGTGGAAAGAGTACTACCGATGAATGCTAAATGTGTTTGGAAAGATCATGTGAGTGACATATCACAACCTAGTGAATTTTGCCATAGCAATGAAAACAGACAAGGTGTCAAGCATGAAAACAAATAGTGGTTCTATGCACGGTTTATTCTTGGACAATGTGAGCAACTGAAGCTGAAATGGAGGAGGAAGAACACAGACTACTAGTGGAAGTAGAAACTGAAATTAGAGGCAGTTTGGTCGTGGTAGCCCACTGTGCTCTGTTTCGTAAGATTTATATTACAAATATCTGAAATCTTGCAGATATGTATTCCCACTTGTGTTAAAATTATGGTTGTGGTTGGAGGCAAGAGTGGACATAAAACACTAGTAGTAAAAGTGATGATAATGGGAACAGTACATGAGAAGGTGACTTTGGTGGTGTTGCATTTAAACAAATTGTATGCTAGGGACCATCTAGTTTGATGACTGTTGTTGTTGTTTTCATTGATGTTACCATTACAGGAATTTTCACTATATTGTGTCTGGTCACAGATTTGATGCTGTCTTTCACTGTCTCTTTATTTCATCTCATCTTCTTTTACATTGCCTCTGACTAAATGGTTGAAACTATTGAGTGGAAGGAAATTATCATTGCAGTTGCTTGACACTCAATGTCCATTTATGAATGTTAATATTATTGTGACTAGCATGTAAGAGTTATTTTATGATTACAGTGTGTGGTCTTATGTTTGTTGAATATTTTAGGTCATGAAACTGTGTTAAGATTTGCAAAGAAAACCAAATTTAAGAAAATATTTTTAGAACAGATGATAAATCAATTATTTATATTTTATGTGGATAATCATACCAACATGAGATGGCAAGATGTTCTCCAGAAGCATCTTGTTCACTAGACGAGTTGCAGCTGATAGATCCTGCTCTTCTGAAAGTTGACGTTTCCAAAGATAGTCCAAGCGATTCATGTACTCTGACTGTGAAATTGCAAAAAACAGTGATTTCCTTTGTTAGAAACATAACCAGGCAGAACTATGCAATAAAAAGACAGACAGTCTGTTAATTTTCTTACCTGTCTATCTATCAGGTGAAGTGAGAATGTTAAGAACACAATGTACATGATGTGAGCTACCTGAGGTTCTAGATTTGGATTTGATGTCTCACTGTTCTGTTGAAAAGAGAAAACTGTTTAAAAATTTATTTAAATTCTTATCAGTAACTTTACTTACTGCCAACTGTCACTAAATTATGTATAATACGAAAATGTAAAAGTACGTCTTAAGTTAATATACATGCTTGTGATAGGCTGAATCATTGTGTAGTTGAACATATCATAATGCATTGTTGTTTATGAAATGAATATGTTTATCCTGTGTAGACTCATTATAATATTGACAACAAACTGATATTCACATTTTATTGTTTAATATGACTTCTTAAAAATAAAGTACAATATTAAATTGTTTTATTTTGTATTTGTCCGGTGAACTAATACCTTCCATCTAAATAGAAATTAAGTTATGATCTGAACAGATGATGTCCATCACAGTTATATTATTAAGTTTATAAAATACAAGAGAAAAACAGTTTTTTGAATTTTTTTCAATTTAAGAAAGACTCTTAATATGTCGGCAGATGCACAAGCAGACCTTAAAATACCCATGTATCATCGAATCATGATATGTTAGAAGAAGTAATGAATGTAGTTAATAATATGTGGCTGATTTTGGTCAAAATGTCATAGACCAGAAGAAAATAAACCAATTAACTATCAAAACTAACAAAGAAAAGAAGTGAAAATTTCTGAATTTTTTATGAGAAGAGACAATTACATACCTGGTTGAACCATATTTTGTTAAACTGGTAGGAAGATACTGCCCACCTGTCAACTAATAAGTTCCTACTATTCTCTTACAGTGGCTTCATAAACAGTAGTAGAATAACAGAAATGAATTGAGGCATCAATTTTTTGAAATGAGAAAAATGTATTAGGGGAAGGGATAGAAATGATCAAGATAAAAGGTCTCCATTAGTCCAGAATGATAATGGGGTTGTAAGGAAGACAGTTTTACAAGAAGTACAGGTGATTTAGTGGCCTTTATATACTTAATCTGTGGAGCTCTGTTTCACTCATATTGCTACTGCAGATACATTTTAAAGTTTTTCTGTGAGGTATTCTCCTAAAAAGGTCATGTTTTCTGTCATTTATGTCAATTGTTTAGGAAGCCAAGTTTCTCTACCATTTCTTACAGGCCACATTCACACTCTCCCTCTTTTTCATCAATATATGACTAGCATTTTTTTCTTTCTCTTTCCTCCATATAGAACTAGAGTCTTTTTCTCATTAATAATTTCCAAAATGAAACTTTTCCAAATTTCTTTAAAATATTCATTTGTGTTTCTTGTTTATCTTCCCTCTTTCTAATTTTTATTTTTATTTGTTTCTCCTTGTCATTCATTATTTTTTCTGCTCTTTTTGCATTGCATTGCTGTTCTATCTATGCTTCCCTTCTTTTTATCTTCTTAACCATTACTTCAGAAATCACTGGTTTCTGAGAAGGCAGTTATATTTCCCAAATAGTTTGTCATTAACAACTGTGAAAATATTCTGTGTGGAAGTGTCATACACATTTCTTGTTCTTCATGGTGGAGTCTGCAACACCATTCCTCATCCTGGTTGACATTACCAGTTACTACCATCCTGGGGGCTTTATTCTGGCTTCTCACATGAAACTTGGTAAGCCAAGGTTGCTAACAGTGAGGTCACTGTTGAGGTGTTGCAGCTGACCATATGTTGTCTGTTACTGCTGTCTCCAAGTAGAATTGGTTTTGTGTGCAGGTAGTGCTTTGGTTTATGTTGTGACTGCTACTTTCCAAGTTAATATTGAATTGCTGATGAAATGAATGAGGTCAGGCATATTTGTGCTGTTGCAACAACATTGTCTATAAAACTCTGGATGTCATGTATCATCTGGTCCCAAAATACTTTATTGTTTATCACATGTGGATATCTTATTGCAAACAAATGAGTAAAATAAATATATCAGTACATGTCCTGCCTGAAGATTATGTGTGGGATTTGTAAAATGGGCTCTTAGGTTTGCCCACAGAAACCAAGAGCTGTCCCTTCATAGAAAAAACAAGATAGGATACAAAGCTCTGAATGCTGTAATAAATTCTAGCAATATTGGGCCTAAGAGGACAAATTAATTTCTTGAGCATGTTAAAGAGATGTTCACAGTACAAAGTCTATCTTTTTTTTAGCTGTTATGTGCGTTATGTAGTTGCTACTAATATTGTATTATTGAGAATGCATAAGCCTGCAACTAAAGGCGTTCAGTGCATTAAATGCAAGACCATTTATCATCTGACGTGTGCAAAGGCGAATTCAAAGCGAAAAATCTGGCTCTGTCGTCAGTGCTGCAAAAATGATTTAGTTCTAAAACTAGAAAATGTCGACAGCAAAAACATTGTCATCTCCATACTACTGGACAAGATAGAAGTTTTGAATCATAAATATGACGTATTATCAGAGAAAAATGGACTTAATGAACGTGAAACAATAAAGAAGTGTAATTTGCAAGGTGCTACCAAACATTGCTCGCATAATTTCAAACTGGCCAAAGAAAAAAATAGCTCTATGCCAATGAAAAACGTAAACGATGCTGCTAAAGGCACAGCTGATATCATAGAGAAAACAGTTGGCCACTTCACAAGCACGACTAAAAACGTTGTGGATAAAACTAGTAGAACTCCCAAGAATAACAAAAGTACGGCAAACAAAGTCGAAGTGTAGTAATAAAATACTTATGCTGACTGATAGCCACGGACGTGGCTGTGCATCAGTCATTAATGAGATGTTAACCTCGGACTACAAAGCATCAGCGATAGTTAAACCAAATGCATGTTTTGAAGAGGTTGTGAAGGAAGCAACTGAACTCACTGGTGACTTCACAATGAATGATTCAGTGATTGTTGTACCAGGCGCTAATGACATTAACCAACAAATAAGAAACTTCAGTGCAGCTGCTCAGAAGCAAATCTCGGTGATAAACCATACACAGCTGATACTATGTACAATACCATACCGATATGACAAGCCATACTTGAACAAGTCTGTATTTAATCTCAATAGCATTCTAATGGATGTTATGAGTGACAAAGTCCGAGTAGTGGATATGAACTATCTTTTACAGAGGTATGATTACACAAAACATGGGTTACAACTCAATGCAAGAGGAAAACTTAATTTGTGCAGAAGCCTTGCTGTTTCAGTTAAATGCACATGGAATAGAACAGAGGTAATGAAAACAGTTCCCAGTTCAAAAAATGGCTTTAAATCGGATCTGAGGCAAAGTACTCAGTTGATGGAATGCAGTAGGACTACTACCCAGCCCCATGGTTCATTACAGAACTCCAAACAAAGGAAAATGTCTGCAAAAGCCATCACACAACCTGCAAATGTTAACTGTGATACATCTTTATTCTCTGCTGAGGTGGTGCAAAAAGCAAACAGCCAGACCATGTGTAGCATGAAACAAACTGCAGTACGGGTTTCCTCTAGGGCAAGAAAGCTACCAAAGAGAAGAAATGATTTTTTATGGTTAGCTCCAGGGAATCTGCATCACCAGCACCTGGATCCAGCACCGACAAGGAGTTAGCAGCATGTGTGAGTAAGCCTACTCCAAGTAACAGAAGACTTCACACGGCAAGCTCACAAACTGATGTACAATTGCAGAACAATTTAGACCTGCCATCATGGAACAATGAGTCCCTTTTATTCATGCATATAAATATCATGTCTTTAAGAAATAAAATTGATGACTTGAGTATTCTGTTAGGAAAGAACAAAACACCATACTATGTGTTAATGAACACTGGGTAAGTGAAGGTCAGTTGGATTTGTATTTACCACCGGGCTTTGATTTAGTTACAGGATTCTGTAGAAAAACACAATAGCGTAGTGGAGTTTCAATTTATATTAGTAGTGATCTATATTTGCAATATAGTGTCTTTAACATTGCTGAATACTGTATAGAGAATGTGCTTGAAGCTGCTGCAATGCTACTTCCAACACTAAAACTCATAATAGTGTCAGTATACCATACTCCAGATAGTGACAGTGAATTATTTACACAGGTCTTAGAAAAAAATGGTCTTACACTTTGAAAAGTTAAGCAAATACAGAATATTAAAAATTGGGAGACATATACATTGATATAAGGCTAAAGACATCAAAGCAGCTTTATCTACAGAATATGTTATGATCACATGATCTACATTGCATTAATAACAATCCAACAAGGCAGTTATCCTGTCTTGATAATGTTATCACCAATGTTGAAAAAGATCTGTATGAGCTAGGGTTGTTCAGTACTTATTTTCTTTCAGACCATGAGGGGATATGGTTAAAATTAAAAATCAATAAACCTATATCTAACTGCCCCAAAGCAAAGCATATCAGGCTACTGTATGATCAAAATATTGACAACTACAGGACACAGTTGCAGCTGTTTAGATGGAATGACATCCTACTTGATAGTGAAAGTGTCGAGGATGCATTTACAGTTTTTATCAATATACTCGCAGACATTTTTAAGACCTGTTGTCCAAAAGTTCTGAAAATAAATACGGCAACAACCAGAAAACATGACTCTACACCCAAGTGGTTCACACTCACTCTGTGGAGGCTTAGAGCATTGGTTATGATTTATTATGATAAATATAAAAATCATGGTGCAGACAAAGCTAGTTATATTAAGTTAAAGAGTAAATACAGATCAGAAATCAGGTTAGCAAAGTGTGAGACAAATGACAATTACATTAATAATTCTGACAACAAATGTAAAGCTGCATGGAATTTGTAAAGACTGAACTGGGGGGAAGTAAGAACTGTAAAAGTGATGACTGTAATGTGAATATCACACCAGACGAATTCAATGCCTATTTCGTTAATGCTTGTGACATAAGTTCCTTTGCTGCAGCTGAGTCAAATAATAAATGTCAACAGGACCTAAAGGAAGCTGTATCTTTCCTACAACATTTGAAACACATTTCTCCTACATGTGAATGGAAAGAGGTCCAGTTAAGTGATATCATGAGATCAATTGCAGAATTAAGAAATTCAAGAGCAGAAGACATTTATGGTCTTTCTAATTTTGTAATTAAAAAAATAGGTGATATAATAGCATTTCCACTCTGTGTAGTTGTAAATTGGATGTTTACTAGTGATTGTTTCCCAACATGTTTAAAAATGACAGTGGTCACACCACTACACAAAAAAGGAGACAAGTCATGTCCAAGTAATCATCGACCAATTTCTCTTATACCCATTCTATTGAAAGTAATAGAGCATTGCATGCAGCTCCAAATGCATAGGCATCTATCTGCCAACAACCTCCTTAGTGATTCTCAATATGGATTCAGACCTGTGTTATCAACTGTGAAGATAGTGGAAAATATTATTTCTTTCACTTTGTCTGCATTCGAATCCAAACTTTCTGTAAATGCCACACTTGTAGATCTAAGTAAAGCTTTTGATTCTGTCAACCACAGAATTCTATTAAATAAGCTTTGCTCGTATGGTTTTGAAGGCAAAGTACTATCTCTGATTACGTCTTATCTGTGTGAGAGAAAACAAATAGTACATTTTAACAGAAACAAATCAAACACACTGGGTGTAACACGAGGTGTGCCACAAGGGTCCATGCTTGGACCCTTGCTTTTCATAATTTATGTAAATGATTTGTCCAATATGATGCCTTGTAAGTCCATACTATACACAGACAACACCACCTTTCTTACAGTAGATAGGGCCTTGGACATACTCAAGCACAAAAGTGCAGAACAGCTCAGAATATCCAGTGGATGGTTCAGAGCAAATTAAATACAAATGAACTACTCTAAAACTGTAAATATTCTATTCAGCCTATGTAACAATGACAACTGTAGTTCCTCAGTTAAGGTTCTTGGCATTCATCTGGACCCAAAATTAACCTGGGAAACTCACACCAATTACGTATGCAAAAAGTTATCCCGAGTCACCTATCTGCTAACTAAGCTCAGGACTTGTATGACGGACGAGCTACTGCTAAATGCCTATTATGTCTTTTTTCATAGCCACCTCACGTATGCAGTGCTGTTATGGGGCAACACCTCTGGGGCAAAAAGAATTTTTCTTTGGCAGAAAAAGGCCATTAGGTGTATTGCTGGAGTGAGAAACCTTGTATCATGTAGAGACTATTTCATAGAGTTAAAAATACTGACACTTACATCACTGTTTATTCTCAGTTGCTTAGTGCATATAAATGAAAACCAAGAAAGCTATAAACTGCGCGAGTCTGTACATAGCCATGACACACGTCAAAGGCAGATGATGGACATCCCAGTTACTAGGCTTAAAAAAACCCAAAACAGTTACACATACACAGGGATACAATTATTTACCATGCTACCACCTACAGCAGTCAGTGTATCACTGAATGTCTTCAAAAATATTGCAAAAAGGTGACTTGGACAAAAAGCATTCTATACAATAGAAGAATTTAAAGTATGTAATAAAAATGATATAATCTATTAAAACTGCTGTATGACATGACCACCATATTACAAGAGCACTTCTGAAAATGTTATTGTGTCATGCGGTTGTGGTTTATTTACATAATGCATTTTCCCCAATGGTTAACATGTATTAAGCCTGTCTCATTTATATGTGTTAAAATGTTTTTCTTAGCATGTGTATTGTGTTACACATACAGTATCTCCTTTTGTCATTCTGCACGACTCATTTATGTTTAATGACTACTAAACATGTGCAGTATAAAACAAATTTACTCTTTCGGAATGTTAAAAATGTATGACTTATTTTGTAATTATTAGTCCGCTGCTCGTGGTCTCGCAGTAGCATTCTCGCTTCCCGAGCACGTGTTCCCGGGTTCGATTCCCAGCGAGGTCAGGGATTTTTCCTGCCTCGAGATGACTGGGTGTTGTTGTGTCATCTTCATCATCATTCATTCCCATTATGGTCGGAGGAAGGCGATGACAAACCACCTCCACTAGGACCTTGCCTAGTACGGTGGTGCGGGTCACCCGCATCGTTCCCCTACGCTTCGTCACGGAGTATGGGACTTCATCATCATCATCATCATCATCATCATCATCATCATAATGTATGTAAAATAACGACATCAATTGCATGAAAAATGCTTGAAGATGGATTAATAAATCATAAGCACATGATTACGATTTACCTTTAACACTAAGTTGCCACACAAAGAGAGTATCACTTGTATACAAAATCTGTGTGAAAAACTTGAGCAGTAGTTAGTATTGAATCTATTCAGGATTCAGTCATATTTGTGGGAGAGAAATAAAATGAGGATCTCAGGACACAACTAATGGCTATATTGTATCTTACAGAAGTCTCTAAAATGAAACATGAGACTGTTAGGAAGGACATAAAGGCTATTTTGTCACAACTTTTCACATCAGGATATATTCAATGCTCATTAAGTGTTCTCTGGAGCAAGGTTTTCAACCATTGTTAAATAAATTGAATTTTCTCATGTTGAGAAAGTATAAGAAGTGATCTGTTTTACTTGGTAAAAACTTTCTAAAGCCAAGATCACATAAATATTTATTTATTCAGAAACAACCAGTTTCGATGGACTTTGCAGTCATCATCAGGTCTTCAAAAATTTATGCTGTAAAACGTGTTCATTCTGAATTGGACCTCATGCCACATTGTCATGTAGATAAAATTTAGCAATTATCCTTTTCATAATATTATCATTATTTCATCCTAGATTTTCCATTGTTTTGTTTTGTGTAGCCATTGTGACATTTGGTACAAACCTCCAGTTATATTCAAATATACTTCTGAAATGCATATCACAGTTGAAAGATAGCCCTTGTGATCATATCTTTTGTTGTGTTTATGAAATCAAGTAAAACAAGTTTTTCATCTAGTAACAGTTCCTTAGCAATTGCAGCAACAGACACCTTACCAAATGCCCATACTATCCTGCCGTGATCTCTAGAGGTTGCAAAACATGTTTTATGTGTGGGTAGAACAAGCTGAAAGTTTCCGTATGTTCAAATTTTTGGGTCAAGTAATAGCTACAATCCATAGTCTCTCTCATTCCGGTACTTTTTTTCATTATTTACAAGAGCTTGTTAATCATTTTGACATTGTAGGCAATAATATATTGACTGCTTCCATGTCACAAATGAACCATGCACCATTATCATCCAAAGTATCACATGAGCAGGCATAACTTATTTGACTATCTATGTCTGTTTAATCTCTTAATAGTCTTCCTCGTTCCAGTGCTGTTTTTTTATTATTTCCAAGAGCTTGTTAGTCATTTTGACATTGTAGGCAATAATATATTGGCTGCTTCCATGTCTCAAATGAATCATGCACCATTATCATCTGAAGTATTTCATGAGCAGACGTAACTTATGTGACTGTCAATGTCTGTTTAATCAAAAGTAAGAACAGATACTCCAACAAAGGCTTGAATCAATTCTTCCCCAGCTTTAATTAATTTTGTTGCCTTTTTCAAAATGCTGAGCTACACTCGGATTGTTTCATCCATTTTTTGGGGTGTTGAATGCCAGGGTGAAGGATTCTTCTGTCTCTTCAAATAAATGTTTGCTTGGGAGAATGTGGTCATAATGTGAGTACTTTAGCAGAAGAGACCAATGAAGACAGTGAAAATCTTCTTTTAAAACCTTCTTTTGAGTCAAGTTACATGTCAAACTAGACACCAATTTAACTGGTGAGTTGTGTTATAATAATGCTCTAGATAGAGGTGAAGACTGCTTGCTGCTAAAGGCTAATTTCAACTGTTCAAAATGTTCCAATGAAGATGTGGCACTGCATTCATTGAAATCTCTGGCAGGTTACATTGCCTTAAAGTGCATAAATGTCAACAGCTCATTGGAATGTCAAATAAGAAGTTGTCAGCCAACTGCAAAAGAAATCGTGGATCATTACTCACTTACTGGAATTACCAAAGGAGATCTCACATCCATATCACCTGAGTGACTGATTATATTGGTAGAGTCCAAGCTGTTTTCACAACTTTTGTTGTAGAAAGGATTTCAGTGTGCAGAAATGATGGAAGTACTGATGTCTGTGATACACTCTTAATTCAACAAAATAAACAAATAAGTTGTTTTCTTGCACATGAAGTGAAGTTCTTTCATCAAGTTGTGATGTCTAAACAGGAAGGCTGAATGGAGGCCATTAAGAAGAATACAGCAAGGAGACATCAGATCTAGACTGCAACTCTTTTAGTATACACAGATCAAACACATGCAATATAAATGTTATTTATTATCTTGCCTAACATGTCCAAAGTGTAAAATTATTATGGTGAAACTGGTATTCATATTGATCTAATAATTTTCTTCAATAATCCAGATATGCAGGTATGAGGGGTCATGAACCTGTCTTTGCAAAATCCTGCTAATGCTCTGGTGACATGGGGCACAGACCAATGGCATCATATTAGCCTGAACTGTCCTCTCTCTCATATTTTCATTTACCTTGACTATCATCTTTATTTGTATCTCTGAAGAAAACAGAAATTCTTGATACAGTAGAAGTTATTGTGTGTTGCAGTTAAATGGAAGGAGATAAGGGCATGTAGTAGTAAAAACACACTAATACATGTAGTAGTAAAAACACAGTCTCCCACAAATCCAACCCCTGGTCCAAGTCATGGGGGATGGGCAATGGCATGAAGTAGGGGATTGCCTGTAGGAGCGAGGTACATTGGGGACTGTATATGACCCGGGACTGCTACAGTAGCTGTGAAGGTCCTACAGGAACCCTGAAAAGTGACGGCTAATGGGGCTCTGGTGAAGCTATGATAGGCCAGCAAGCCAGTAGTGGACTATGATTTCTGCTTTCAAAAATAGCATGGGTCTTGGAAAGGACAGATTTAATCAACAATGAACTGGCTATAAACAAGGACTAAGATCTGGAACACTAAATATACAAACATTGACTGGAAAGGTGGAGGAGATGATAGACATGATGGAAAGAAGGAAGTTAGACCTATTGGGGTTAGCTGAAACGAGATGGAAAGGGGAAGGAGGGAGAGAGCTGAGGAAAGGCTACCAACTGCACTGGAGTGGAAATGAGGAGGGAACGAGAAATGGAGTCGGAATGGATTAAAAGAGGAAGTGAAGAGAATAAGTGATAGGATGATGAAGACCAAAATATGACTATAGAGGTAATACAAGTGTATGTGCTGCAGGTGGGTTGCACTTCTGAGGAGAAGCAAGAGTTTGAAGGGGAAATGAAGAAGCAGATGAGAAGGAAGAATATGATAGTAATGGGGGATTTAAACGCACACTTTGGAAGAGAAAGAGAAGGCTGCAAAAGTGTGCTTGGGCCAGAGGGTTGGGGCTGCCGAAATGAGGAAGACGAAAGACTATTGGAGTTCTGTCAAAGGAATGACTTGCTAGTTGGGAACTCTTGGTTCAGGAAAAGGGAGAGCCACAAGATTACTTGGTACAGTGAAGACTTAAAGAGGAAGTTGATAGTTGACTACTTCCTGTACGATAGTGAGACGAATAGGAACATCACTGACATTAAGGTATTACCATCAGAGGTCTTGGATAGTGACCACCGTTTGCTGTTAATGAACCTAAGAGGGACTAAGGATAATAAAGGTACTGAAAATCAGGAAAGACGTATAAGGGTATGGAAGTTGAAGGAGGAAGAAAGCAGGTTACAGTACCTACATCTACATCTACATCTACATTTATACTCCGCAAGCCACCCAACGGTGTGTGGCGGAGGGCACTTTACGTGCCACTGTCATTACCTCCCTTTTCTGTTCCAGTCGCGTATGGTTCGCAGGAAGAACGGCTGTCTGAAAGCCTCCGTACGTGCTCGAATCTCTCTAATTTTACATTCGTGATCTCCTCGGGAGGTATAAGTAGGGGGAAGCAATATACTCGATACCTCATCCAGAAACGCACCCTCTCGAAACCTGGCGAGCAAGCTACACGGCAATGCAGAGCGCCTCTCTTGCAGAGTCTGCCACTTGAGTTTGCTAAACATCTCCGTAACGCTATCACAGTTACCAAATAACCCTGTAACGAAATGTGCTGCTCTTCTTTGGATCTTCTCTATCTCCTCCGTCAACCTGATCTGGTACGGATCCCACACTGATGAGCAATACTCAAGTATAGGTCGAACGAGTGTTTTGTAAGCCGCCTCCTTTGTTGTTGGACTACATTTCCTAAGGACTCTCCCAATGAATCTCAACCTGGCACCCGTCTTACCAACAATTAATTTTATATGATCATTCCACTTCAAATCGTTCCGCACGCGTACTCCCAGATATTTTACAGAAGTAACTGCTACCAGTGTTTGTTCCGCTATCATATAATCATACAATTAAGGATCCTTCTTTCTATGTATTCGCAATACATTACATTTGTCTATGTTAAGGGTCAGTTGCCACTCCCTGCACCAAGTGCCTATCCACTGCAGATATTCCTGCATTTCGCTACAATTTTCTAATGCTGCAACTTCTCTGTATACTACAGCATCATCCGCGAAAAGCCACATGGAACTTCCGACACTATCTACTAGGTCATTTGTATATATTGTGAAAAGCAATGGTCCCATAACACTCCCCTGTGGCACGCCAGAGGTTACTTTAACGTCTGTAGACGTCTCCCCATTGATAACAACATGCTGTGTTCTGTTTGCTAAAAACTCTTCAATCGAGCCACACAGCTGGTCTGATATTCCATAGGCTCTTACTTTGTTTATCAGGCGACAGTGCGGAACTGTATCGAATGCCTTCTGGAAGTCATGGAAAATAGCATCTACCTGGGAGCCTGTATCTAATAATTTCTGGGTCTCATGAACAAATAAAGTGAGTAGGGTCTCACACGATCGCTGTTTCCGGAATCCATGTTGATTCCTACAGAGTAGATTCTGGGTTTCCAAAAACGACATGATACGCGAGCAACAAACATGTTCTAAAATTCTACAACAGATCGACGTCAGAGATATAGGTCTACAGTTTTGCACATCTGCTCGACGACCCTTCTTGAAGACTGGGACTATCTGTGCTCTTTTCCAATCATTTGGAACCTTCCATTCCTCTAGAGATGTGCGGTACACGGCTGTTAGAAGGGGGGCAAGTTCTTTCGCGTACTCTGTGTAGAATCGAATTGGTATCCCATCAGGTCCAGCGGACTTTCCTCTGTTGAGTGATTTCAGTTGCTTTTCTATTCCTTGGACACTTATTTTGATGTCAGCCATTTTTTCGTTTGTGCGAGGATTTAGAGAAGGAACTGCAGTGCGGTCTTCCTCTGTGAAACAGCTTTGGAAAAAGGTGTTTAGTATTTCAGCTTTACGCGTGTCATCCTCTGTTTCAATGCCATCATCATCCCGGAGTGTCTGGATATGCTGTTTTGAGCCACTTACTGTTTTAACGTAAGACCAGAACTTCCTAGGATTTTCTGTCAAGTCGGTACATAGAATTTTACTTTCGAATTCACTGAACGCTTCACGCATAGCGCTCCTTACGCTAACTTTGACATTGTTTAGCTTCTGTTTGGCTGAGAGGTTTTGGCTGCGTTTAAACTTGGAGTGAAGCTCTCTTTGCTTTCGCAGTAGTTTCCCTACTTTGTTGTTGAACCACGGTGGGTTTTTCCCGTCCCTCACAGTTTTACTCGGCACGTACCTGTCTCAAACGCATTTTACGATTGCCTTGAACTTTTTCCATAAACACTCAACATTGTCAGTGTCGGAACAGAAATTTTCGTTTTCATCTGTTAGGTAGTCTGAAATCTGCCTTCTATTACTCTTGCTAAACAGATAAACCTTCCTCCCTTTTTTGTATTCCTATGAACTTCCATATTCAGAGATGCTGCAACGGCCTTGTGATCACTGATTCCCTGTTCTGCACTTACAGAGTCAAAAAGTTCGGGTCTGTTTGTTATCAGTAGGTCCAAGATGTTATCTCCACGAGTCAGTTCTCTGTTTAATTGCTCGAGGTAATTTTCAGATAGTGCACTCAGTATAATGTCACTCGATGCTCTGTCCCTACCACCCATCCTAAACATTTGAGTGTCCCAGTCTATATCTGGTAAATTGAAATCTCCACCTAAGACTATAACATGCTGAGAAAATTTATGTGAAATGTATTCCAAATTTTCTCTCAGTTGTTCTGCCACTAATGCTGCTGAGTCGGGAGGTCGGTAAAAGGAGCCAACTATTAACCTAGTTCGGTTGTTGAGTGTAACCTCCGCCCATAATAATTCACAGGAACTATCTACTTCTACTTCACTACAGGATAACTACTACTAACAGTGACAAATACGCCACCACCAGTTGCATGCAATCTATCCTTTCTAAACACCGTCTGTGCCTTTGTAAAAATTTCGGCAGAATTTATCTCTGGCTTCAGCCAGCTTTCTGTACCGATAACAATTTCAGCTTCGGTGCTTTCTATCAGTGCTTTAAGTTCCAGTACTTTACCAATGCAGCTTCGACAGTTTACAATTACAGTACTGATTGCTGCTTGGCCCCCACATGTCCTGACTTTGCCCCGCACCCTTTGAGGCTGCTGCCCTTTCTGTACTTGCCCGAGGCCATATAACCTAAAAAACCGCCCAGTCCACGTCACACAACCCCTGCTACCCGTGTAGCCACTTGCTGCGTGTAGCGGACTCCTGACCTATCCAGCGGAACCCAAAACCCCACCACCCTATGTGCGCAAGTCGAGGAATCTGCAGCCCACACAGTCGCAGAACCGTCTCAGCCTCTGATTCAGACCCTCCACTCGGCTCTGTACCAAAGGTCTGCAGTCAGTCCTGTCGACGATGCTGCAGATAGTGAGCTCTGCTTTCATCCCGCTAGCGAGACTGGCAGTCTTCACCAAATCAGACAGCCGCCGGAAGCCAGAGAGGATTTCCTCCGATCCATAGCGACACACATCATTGGTGCCGACATGAGCGACCACCTGCAGATGGGTGCACCCTGTACCCTTCATGGCATCCGGAAGGACCCTTTCCACATCTGGAATGACTCCCCCTGGTATGCACATGGAGTGCACATTGGTTTTCTTCCCCTCTCTTGCTGCCATATCCCTAAGGGGCCCCATTACGCGCCTGACGTTGGAACTCCCAACTACCAGTAAGCCCACCCTCTGCGACCGCCCGGATCTTGCAGACTGAGGGGCAACCTCTGGAACAGGACAAGCAGCCATGTCCGGCCGAAGATCAGCCTGAGACAAGTAGTAAAGGAAAGCATCCCAGAGGGTGAACCAAAAATGGTAGAAGAGGTTTGGGGTAGATTCAAGGGAACATTAGTAAGTGCGGTGGAAGCAATATGTGGGAAGATAAGCAACAAAAAGAGATGGAAAGAAACACCCTGGTGGAATGATAAAACAAAAGATATAGTACAAAAGAAGAATAGAGCCTTTAGGGTATGGTTCCAGAAGAGAACAATAGAGACAAGGGAAGAGTATCAGGCAAGAAAGAAAGAAGCAAAAAGAGTGGTGGCAGAGGAAAGAAGAAAGTGGATGGAACAGTGGACCAGAATGATGGACAGGATAGAGAGGGTTAAAAAAAGGGATGGTTAAAAGTAAGAGGAAGAATGGCAAGGCAGATTATGCTCGAATGGTGAACAAAACTGGAAAATACGTAGAGAATAAAGAGGAACTCAAGAATATGTGGAAGGAGTATTTTGAAGAACTCCTGAACCCGAATGGGGACCTGGATGAGTAGGAACAAGCCAAGGAGAAAAAAGAGGAGGAACAGCAAATAGAAAAAGACCTTACATGGAGAGAAGTGGAAGAGGCATTGGGCATGATGAAGGGAGGGAAGTCACCTGGTCTGGATGAGCTAAGAGTAGAGATGGTGAGAGCAGCAGGAGAGGTGGGGATACAATGGCTTTATCGAGTAATAGAAATTGTGTGGATACAGAAGATGATCCCAGAAGACTGGAAGAAGTGAATAATTGTCCCGATCTTTAAGAAGAGAAATAGAAAAGAGTGCAAGAGCGATTGATGAGTCATTGTGCAAAGATATTTGAGAAAATTTTGGAAGCATGAATTCAGGCAAAATTAGAAGGAAGAATGGGAGAAGAGCAACATGGCTTCAGAACAGGAAGGTCCACGGTGGCTAATTTTTGCTGTAAGACAACTGCAGGAACAGCACTATGAATATGGAATAGATCTACTAATGACCTTCCTGGACATCAAAAAAACTTATGGTAGTGTATGTAGAAGCAAAGTGTGGAAAGCCCTGGAGAACAGAGGAGTTGCGAAGCAGATTATTTGGAGGATAAGGGAAATGTACCATGGAAGTGTGAGCTGTGTGAAAGTAGGAGGAGAGAGATCAGCTTGGATTGAACAGAAGAATGGCTTGAGGCAGGGAAGTGCACTTTCACCATTACTCTTCATTGTAGTGATGGATGGTATAATGAGTACAGTAGCACAAGTAATTGGTGAAAGGAAGATGAAAGCTGTGGTGTTTGCAGATGATCTGATGATATGGGGGTATAAGGAGGAGGAAGTACAAGAGCAGTTGGACGTATGGGAACGAACAGTACAAGAATATGGGATGAAATTTAGTATAAGTAAGAGTGAGATGATTATCACAACAAGAAAGAAGGAGAGAGGAACAACTGAGATAACAATTGGTGAGGAACAATTGGCGAGAGTGGAGAATTTCAAGTACCTAGGAAGCCTGATACAGAAAGATGGAAAAAACAACAGAGAAATAAACGGGCAGGGGGGAAAAGCAGAAGCATTCCAGAAGTGTGTCAGAAGCCTGATATGGAGTAAGGATGTACCCCAAATCAGTAAAAAGCTTATATACTGGTCATACTATGTCCCAATCCTGACATATGGATCAGAAACCTGGGTTATGAAAGGAAGAGAGAAAAGCAAAGTACAAGCCAGTGAGATGAAATTCTTGAGAAACAGTATTGGAGTGACAAAGATAGACAGGTTAAGAAATGAGAGGATCAAAGAGGTGGAACCAATACAGGAGGAGAGAACAAGAGATAGATGTCTGAAAGGAGTAGAAGAATGCGTTCAGAAGAAAGGAAAAGACTGGACCAAGGTGGCAAGACAGAAGATGATGGAGAGGCATATGTTCCATACAGACCCGGCCAGAGGCTGGAAACTGTCCAAGATGATGAGTAGTAAAAACACAGGACTCATATATAGAACCGAGATTTTCATTCTTGTTAAGCTATCCTGATGAGGATTTACCAGCAATCACTACACGTAAATTGTTGTAACACTGTACAGACACAATCTTAGAAGTAACACCAACCAAATTTTATTCTGCTTCCACATGAAGAGCTTCACAATAACACTGAATGCAGTATAGAACAATACGAAGTCTCATAACTATAGAACACATCAATATTCAGTCTCATATGTGAGAATACAATAAGAAAATAAGCATAAGTGATGCCGAGAGCCCAGTGGGCTGGGCTTATATCGGCTTATATCTTGCAGCATCATCTGTCCAGGTTGTATGGTGACTTCTCTAGGCTGACTGTGGAGGCACTTGTATTTGCACTCTATTTGATTACCCAAGCTCACACTATAGGGTTACAGCACAAATGCTGGCATTCTTAATGTTGTGCCTTTGGGTGTACAGCTGAGTGACTTATTTCATTTTTCTGCATGATATTTCATTTTTCTGCCTGATATTTCATTGACCATCCAGTGATATTCCTCAGGTGCTGTGAGCTGTGTTATTATGTCTACTTATTGCCTGAGCCTCAACCACAATGTGAAAGATATACCTTCTGAAGCCCAGTTGTTTTTCGAGCCCACACCATTAATATGTGAAACACAGTCTCTCTGTGTTTTCCACGGGCAGCGAGATCTAACATAATGTTAAATTCCAAGCCTTAATGAAGTTGAAACCTCAATTCCAGTTTACAAAGTCTTCCAACATCTTTATTTCAGTAGACTTTTTCATTACAATGTCCCACAGACTTGGCATTTACACCATGTTAGTGTTCTCATTGTATTTCATTTCATGATTATATTTGAGGCATAGCTCAGCATCAAGTGCTGTGCAAGATGTTTTTGTTCAATGTTTCACAGTTGTTCATTGTGCCTCTCCTTGACTGTTCTAACAGACATATCACATTTGCTTGGAAAGTGGCACACACTCAAATTTTGTCAGTGTAGATCATCTTTAACATCACAAAGAAGACTTTTCATTTTTGTTGATGGGAGCCAAATACATTGATTGGATGCCATGATTCCATAGGAGTCTATCAGCTGACAAAATACCTGAAATGTGGGAAAGTGGAAACACAACATTTGCAACTCTTGCAACTCTGCTCAATTTGCATACCATCCTAGTCAATTATGACTCTGGGATTTGGATATTATGATCAGTTTCGACATGGTTTTTCTCTTTATGAGAACCTTATTTTATGAAATCTCAGAAGGAATTGCAGAAAATAAGACATTTATTTTCACTGAATTATTATGGCATGTTCCTAGACCAACTTGCTTTCTAATTGATCAAAAATGTTATGAACAAACTAATAGTGTGGTGATTGCCTGTCTTAACATATCTATACCTGGAACTAGAAGCAAATATACTAGAATCCATTTAGTTCAAGCTAATATGTTGCCATGAATATTTTGATGACATTTTGTAGTTTGGTCATATGGCCAAAATATCTGAAGAGTTTTGGAACATTTAAACTATCTATGCTAACATAAAATACATGATGGAACTTGAAAATCATGGACAGCTACCTTCCCTCAATGTGCTAGTTAAGAGAAGAAACAGAGAATTCCTGGATTGCAGTGTGTATAGAAAACACATGCTCACTGACTTCTATTACTGCTCCTTGAGCAATCGCCATTCATCACAAAGAAAATAACAATTGGCAGCTGCTGTGAATCATTGTGTTGGAAAAGCTCCCGACAGTCACTTACCTGTGATACTGGTAATAAGAGTACCTCAAGTACTATCCATTCCTGTGGATACTGCAGACTGTGGAGCGTGTTGGAACAAATGACACCTGTTGTCTGGGCTCGGAGGTCATACTTGGGTCATTCCAGCGACTGGCAGACAAGGCTGAGAAGACCAGACCTGCATATAGTGTTTCAGTGAAGCTTACAATTTGCGACATTGTCCCCAAAACTGATTATTTGCCCTTTGGTTCTGAGTTGAATGATGGGCCAAACCAGAGACTTTGAAGGTTTTGTGACAGGCTAGGCTGTGACTCCCTGGACTTGCGCCATAGGGTTGTGATCTGTAGGGCCCCCCTAAATGGGTCAGGTGCACACTACATATCAGAGACTCCTATCATGTACCTGAATGTGTGTGGTGCACACAATGGTCTTTTGAATTGGGTGACTCTCCATCCAATCCAGATAACGTTAGCTGTAGGAAACCCTGAAGTATCAGTGTAAGATCTGAAAGAAATGCTTCCCACAGGTGAAGCACTCACAACAAAGTGCCAGAGTTTGAAGTGCCCCTGAAAATCAATGAAACTCACATAATATTAAGTACAGAAAGCTGACTGGAATCTGAAATTGATAGCAGTGACTTTTTTGGGAAAAATTTAAGTGTATATCGAAAGGATATGTGAATAGGAAATGAAGGTGGTGAATTTTTCACAGTGGGTAAGAAACTCAAATCCACTGAGATAGAAATTGAAGCTGCATGTGAGATTGTTTGGGCAAGACTCAATATCAGGGGTGGGCATAAAATGATAACTGGATCCTTCTGTTGCCCACCAGACTCATCTCCTGATGTAACTGCAAACTTTAGAGAAAACTTCAGTTGACTTGTAAGTTCCCCGATCGTACTGTAATCATTGGTAAAGACTTTAATCATTCAACAATAAATTGGGAAAATTACAGTTTTTTTAGTGATGAAACATTAATAAATGCCTTCTCTGAAAACTACATAGGACAGATAGTTTGAAACTATATTGATGATGGGAATATATTGGATTTAATGGCAACAAATAGACCTGACCTCTTTGAAGATGTCTACATCGAAACTGATATCAGTGACCGTGTTGTGGTTGTGGCAAGAATGATTACCAAAGTACAAAGGAAACTAAAACAAGCAGAAAGATATGTATGTTCAGTAAAGGAGATAAAAAAGTGGCAGTGTCATACCACATTGAGGAACTTGAAATTTTCAGCACAGGGCAGGAGCACTTAGAGGAACTATGGCTCCAGTTTAAAAGAATAATTGACCATGCAACTGGATAGATATGCACCCAGTAGGACAGATGATAATACGAGGAGCCATCCATGGAATACAATCACTGAAAAGGAATTTCTAAAGAAACAGAGATTACTGCATAATAGGTGTAAAACAAAGCTTAGGGCTATAGATAGTGAGTCATTGAATGAAATGAGTCTGGCTGTTATGAGAGCAAAGCGTGAAGCCTTTAGTGAGTACCATAGCAGAATATTGTCAAATGATCTTTCACAAAACCTAAAGAAATTCTGGTTGAAAGTAAAGGCTGTTACTGCACCAAAGTTAGTGTCTAGTCCCTAGCAAATGAGACAGAAACTGACATTGAGGGTAGCAAAGCAAAAACTAAAATACTTAACTCCTTTTTCAACTGTTTTTTTACAAAGAGAAATGCAGGAGAATTGCCCCAATTTAATATTTGTACCACTGAAAAGGTGAGTGAAATAAGTATTAGTGTCAGTGATGTTGAGAAACAGGTGAAACCGTTAAAACTGAACAAAGTTCCAGGGCCTGAGATGGATTTCATATCAAATTCTATATTCAATTTGTGGCTGAGTTAATCCTTCTTCTAATAATAATCTATCAAAGATGCAACAAACAAACGTGAAACCCAACTCAAACTTTTCTAAAATGACATACTGAAAGTTTTGGACCAAGGGAGTTGGATATATGCAGTATTTCTTGACCTTTTGACTCAGCACCACACCTACACTTATTGTCAAAAAGTATGATCATATGGGGTATGGGGTATGGGGTAATTAGTGTGAAAAGGTTAGAAGGTGTTGCAATTTGCGAACAACATAAAAATTTGATTAAAAAAAAAAAAAAAAAAAAAAAAAACACCTCCACAAGCCACACAATCTACACAAACGAAGCAATGGACAGTAAGCTAGTTTGCACATAAAATGAAGGAAGGGCAACCAGTCACACCATACACTGATCCTGGCCTCCATCAGCATTAGCTGAGCACCTTGCAGAAAGTGTAAGTGGGTCCACAAGCACACAAGACAAAATCCCTGTGGTTACTGTAATCAAAGGGGCAGATTTTTTTATGCTAGAGTCAAGTTACAGACAGAGAGTACTGAAAGAAATTAAAGCAGTGCAAGACCATAATATTTGTAACAGTCTCCAGAAAAATAAAATTAATTTGTTACATCAGAACATTCAAGAGTTGGAAAATGAGATAGATGAGCTTATTGTTTGCCATGGAGATGCTGAAAATTCTGAAGAGATAGATGTTCTTTGCCTCTCTCAACACCATGTAATGACAGGGATGGAGAAGTTAAATATCAAGGATTATATACTTGCATCATTTTTATGAAGATTAACTTGAAGAAAGGAGGACTTTTGACATATGTAAAAGTTGGACACAAAGTCACAAATATTGAAATAAACAGATTGAGTGTCAGAACCTATAAGCATGTACTTGTGAGTTGTTACTTCAGAATACTTCTTTGATAATTGTAACAGTTCACATATCCCCTCTAGGAAACTTTCAACTGTTTATGAGAAACTTACATGCAGTATTGAGCTACCTGTCAGACAAGAAGAAACAGTTAGTAGTTTGTGGAGATTTCCGTGGAGATTTCTTAGGACACAGACAGAAAAAAAACCTAGAGCTATAATACCAGAGAAAGAAAGTTGCTACTCACCATATAGTGGAGATGCTGAGTCGCGATAGGCACAACAAAAAGATTCGAGACTCAGCATCTCCGCTATATGGTGAGTAGCAACTTTCCATCTCTGGTATTGTTACATTCCATCCTGGATTTTCCAAACTAGAGTTATAGTTTAGACATTTCCATCTACTCATGCACTGCAAAACAGTAGGACACTGATTGATAACATTTTTATAGACAGTGCTCAAGCTGAAGCAATTAATGTGTACCCAGTAGCCAGTGGACTGTCTGGTCATATGCACAAATATTGGAAATAAACAGTTTTGCACCTTACAACCTGGAGCAGTTCCTGAACTACAGTGTTTAGCATTTCTGAACAGAACAGAAGCAGCGAGGATTATTGATGAGAACAGGATACAGTGTTTTAAGAGTAAGCTGAAAGGGGTGGTATGGGATGAGGTACATATAATTTATTTATCGTTCCAGTGATCCATGTTGTGACAGTATCACAGGATATGGAACGTGTCATAAATCTATGGTAGCATATAAAAACAAAACAAAATGATTTCAAATTACAGTAAACAGTAACTTAGGTTCTAATACAGAAAACCAGTTTTGAGATATAAATAAATATTACAAAATAATAAGTGTTACAGAAAATAAATATTGCAAAATATGTGTTTACAATAAAGAATAGTCAGGATTACAAATGCAGATTTGGGCATACATTTGCAGTTAACAACACAATAAATGCTAAACACTGTAGTTCAGGAACTCTTCTGTCATATAACTGCCTTAAACTTTTTTTTAAACAAGAGCTCTTCTTCTACAAAACACTTAATTCTTGAAGGAAGGGCATTAAAAATCTTACAGCCAGTGAAATGGACTTCTTGCTGTTCATACTTAGATTTGCCTGTTCATAGTGGATATCATGTATTCCTCTCATCTCATGTCTATTATACTCACTATTCAGTTTAAAAATTGATTTTTCTTTCGTTATGAAGCACATCAAAGAGAATATATATTGCGCAGTGGAGGTAAGAATTCCAAGTTTCTTAAAAAGATTCCTGCATGTGGCTCTAGGATGGAATCCACACATTGGTCCTTATGGCTCTTTTTTGTGCACACAGTACTCTTTAGCCAGTGATTTCCCCAAAAGATAATTCCATATGCCAAAATGGCATGAAAATAACTATAATAGGCTGACTTTATGGTTTCCATAACTCTATAAGAAGGAACAATGTGTAATGTGTAAGTTGCTGGATTCAGTCTTTTGTATAGGTCCAGGATGTGGTTTGATCAGTTCAGTTTGCTGTCAATCAGCAAGCCTAGGTATTTTGAGGTATCCACCCTGGTTATCACCTGCTCATCTATTTTTACTACTGTTTCTTCATCTTTGAATGTTGTGTGGAACTGAATGTAGTTTGTTTTAATATAATATAAAGAAAGGCCATGAATGTTAAACCAGTTCACTGTTTCACTTAAAACCTTATTTGGCATTTCCTCAAGTTTTTTCTACTGAATTATCAATAAGTAGTGTAGTATCATCAGCAAAAATGGTGAATCTACAATATTCCGTGCAGAGAGGCAGATCATTTATAAAGATAATAAAAAATAGAGGGCCTAGAAGTGAGCCTTGGGGCACTCCACATGTGATGGTATGCCATTCTGAAGATAATGGTATTCCATTTTGACTATCCACTACAACTTTCTGTTTCCTGTTTGATAGGTACGAGTCAAGCCACGGACCACTTATACCAAGATGTGGAGCCTAATTATAAAAGAATCTCGTCACTGAAACACTTTTGTTAGACCACAAAAAATCCCAACCACTTTCAGTTTTTTTGTTGATAGATTCCAAGACTTTGCCAGCAAATGCAAATATTGCATCTTCCGTTGACAAACCTTTCTGAAATACAAACTGACTTTCACTGAGGATATTTTACTCCCTGAGATGCTTAACTATGCTTGTATGCATTAGTTTCTCTAAAACAATTGAAAAACTTGTCAGTAGTGATATTGGCTGATAGTTAGCAGCATCCTCCTTATCTCCCTTCTTATACAGCAGTTTTACAACTGCAAACTTAAGCCTCTCAGGAACTATTTCTTGCTAAGTGATGCATCAACAATGTGGCAAAGGACTTTATTAAAATACTGCTGCAGCTATACAAGTAATTTGTTAGAAATATTGTCAATTCCAGGAGAATTTTTACTTATCAGGGATTTAATGACTCTTTCAATTTCTTGAACAGTGACTGTTGTTACCTTCATGTGTTGTACTGATGTAGGTACACTGGCTTTTAGAAGATTGATGGATTGGTTCATGGAGCTTTGTAAACCTATTTTTTCTGTTACACTTAAAAAATGTTTGTTTAATGTGTCTGCAAGTATTTGTGGATTGCTAACAAGATGACCCTCACTTTTTATTTGGATATGTCAAATTCAGTTTATTCCATAGTAAATCTGTGCAACATTTGAAAGTTGCTTTCCTAAAAAATTATCCAAAAGATCCATTAAAACACAAGTAAGCTGTGGATAAGTAGGGGAACAGGAAGAGGGAAATTAATATAAAGGCCAGGGAAAGTCAAGATCTTACATTGCTTGCATACTACGAAAAAGTACTGTAGTATTTTAAGGAAAGTCGTTAAAATGTTCAAAAGTATGGATGTTGTGACAGAAATAAATAATGCACATTAATAAGTTGCAAATTATATGGGACATTGTCAAACGGGAGACAGGACAGCCAGTCAATGTACGAGAATACATAACAGCCAAACTAAATGACAGTGTTGTGACATATAATTCATAAATTGGAAGTACTTTCAACAATCACTTTCTAAATATAGCAGCAAATATAGAATTAAATGGTTCAGTTGAAGATGCAAGAGAATATATTAAAAATGTCATTCTACAAAACTTTAAGTAACTAGAGGTAGCACCAATATTCTTCACTGAAATTAATACAATTATTAAACAATTATCATCCAATTTTCTTATTGCCATCTTATCCCAAAATATTTGAAAAATTAAAGAGTAACTGCACACTTGCTGAGTATGCTATTTATACATTCACTCATCAAATAATACAAGCCTTAAAGAATAACATATTGCCAGTTGCTATTTTTTGTGATCTCTCCAAGGCCTTGTACACAATTGATCATGATATATTTATGAATAATGATATTCTTTTATTGAACTGATGGCTTTACACACAGCTGTTTGGAGTCATATGTGACAAACAGAATGCAAAAGGTTGTACTGAATAATTCAGACAATGTTGGAAAGTTAGAAAATTTTAGTGACTGGAGTAAAATCACAAAGGGTTCAGTTTTCGGTCCACTCCTATTCCTTATATATGTGAATGACCTTCCACTTAACATTCAACAAGCAATTTTTGTTCTTTTTGATGATGATAATAGTGTTATAATAAATCCCTTTATAGAGAAAGCAATAAAAGAGTATTTTCCCAAGAATTATTAAGTGGTTCTCTGAAAATGGACTCTCCCTACATTTTGAAAAAACAACCACATTCAGTACTCTAAAACAGATAGTATTGTACGAACAATTCATGTAAAACCTTAGCAGGAGTCAGTAAGTAGGGTAGAATGCTGCAAATTTTTGGCTGTATATATTGATCAAAACTTCAACTAGAATATGCTTATTACTTAGCTTATCAAACAATTAAGTTCAGCTGTCTTTGCTCTTCACATAGTTGCTAACTTGGAAACAAACATATCGATCATCTGACATTTTATACATAGTTCCAGTCAGTGACACTGCACAGAATAATTTTCTGGGGTATCTCATGACTTAGAAAGAAAGCATTGATTGCCAAAAAGTAGCAGTAAGAATAATAAGTAATGTTCACCCACAGAAATCATGTAGTCACCTCTTAAAGGAGCTAGGCATTTTAACTGTGCCACCACAGTACATATTTTCACTAATGAAATTTGTCATAAACAATCCATCTTAACTTGAGAGGAACAGTGATGTACATACGTACAACACTAGAGGGAAAAATGACTTATTAGCCATTGTTAAAACTGTCAGTGATTCAGAGAGGAGTTCAACATACAGCAAAAAATTTTTTTTGACATTTTTCCCAATAAAATAAAATGCCTGATAGTGTAAATTGTCAATCTAATTTAAAATTAAATTTCCTGGACAACTCCTCCTCCTCCATTGATGAATTTCTACTTAAAAACTAATCATAATAATAATAATGTGTTCATTAATGTTAGCATTTATGTATAAAGTGAGTCATTCCACATTATTTTGTAAAGAATTGGTCAAATGACCTATGGAACATGTAACTAACTAATCAACTAACTTACTAACTCATCTATAGCTGAGTGATGTGTGGCACATAGAAGCATGCAGCAGAAACAGTATTTGCACTAGCTTTTTAACTCTTGTTCTTTCTCTGACAAAAGCACACACCTTCACACACACAACCACACAGGTGCTCAAATACAATCACTTTCAGTGGGCAACAACAACAAAATTTTTGTGACCGTTTTGAAATCCAGTAGCTTATTTTGTGTTTTGAAAATGTATGATCAGCATAACAGAAATCTATTTTCATGTATCACATCAGGATTCTTAAAAATTGCACTTTATACAGAATTTTACATCATGCTTTAAAGTTGCAGTTCCACATTTTGTGTAAGCTGTAATAAGACCAGTATAATGTACTAAACAAGAATTAAATGTTTATTCTATTGCACTATTTTCATACAAGGGACAGAAATTAATGCACAAAAAATAATTAAAAAACATTATACCTTAAGACTTACTACAACGCATACCTCCTTTCCATTTCTTTAATGTCTTGGAGAGATCTCTCAATCAGTTCTTCACTAACTGCCATGAGGTTTTCTAGAAGCTTATCCAGTTGTGAGTGAAGGAATTGTACCATCAGACTTATTTTGTATCTAAGGCTTTATATTTTTCCAGTATGCTGTTCATATATTCCACATAGTTTGAATCCGTATTTCCCAAGAACTTCTGAACAATTTCTTTGAAACCAATCCAAGCTTTCTTTTCTTGAGGAGTCATACATTTTTCAAAGCTTTTATCTTTAGTTAGTTACATGTTCTGCAGCCCTAAAAATATACCACTTTCATTTTTGTTTCTGCGAGCACAGGAAACATGTTGGTGAGGTATTTAAAACATTTTTTTCTGCAATGTAAATCACTTCATTAGTCCCAATTTAATGTGCAAGGGTACTAGAATTTTCTGAGGATCAGCTAATGTTTTACCAATGATATTGTTGGATCCTAGAATCAGTGGTTTTTCTTAGAGGCTATTCTCATGTTGTTCAATGGTTCTTTCTATCTTGGCTGTCCCATTCACAAAAATAACATGGACAGCTGGTAAAACCTTGTTGTTGTCCTTACAACATAAAGAGAACTTTGAAAACACTGAAGATTATCCATTGATGTTTGTTGTAATTTACTTTTTCAAGTAGCAGATCAAGGATTTGAGATGGACAGAATGACTGACTGAGTCTGATGCTAGAATTTTTTGAAAGCTTTCATGATGCCTTCAGCTGCCGTTGTCTTTATTTCATGTATGGTTGTACAATTTCAGCCTTAGGCCATTTTCAAGTGTTTACATAGTTTAGTAGTAAATTATGCCATGAATGTTGTTGCTCCTATGACTCCATGTTAACCTCATAAAATAAACCCAAGATGTTTTACACTATTTTCGGAGCACATTACCTTCAAGCAGTTGTTGCAACAACAGCTCAAAAGTAACACGCTCCAAAAATAGCATAAACATCTCACATTTATTTTATGAGCATAACATGGAGTCATAGGAGCAACAACATTCACAACATGATTTACTACTAAAAATCATCCGTAAATTAGTTGAAAAATTGTACACTCATACTTGAAATAATGAGAATGGCAGCTGAAGGCATCATGAAATCTTTCAAAAAATTCTAGCATCAGACTCAGTCAGTCATTCTGTCCATTGCATTGTAAATGATTCTAGAATGTTACTGTTATGTAGTAACATGCCTTTTTAACTTCTATTAGTTGAGTCACTGAAGAGCCTCCAGTCATCTGTCTTGTAATATGCTCCTAACTTGTTCATTATGTTTGGAATGTCAGTGCAGTATACTTAAGAGTCTCCTTGCCTAAAATGCTGTTCCATGTCTTTATTTCTCTCTCTGTATGTGTAAAATGTTACACTTGTTCCCGGAGTGTAGCAAGTTCTTTTCTTTCAGCCTTGAAACTAGAACTGCTGAATATCCTTTGGGATATTTAAATCTGTGCCCAAATCATATAGTTCAAGTCATGGGAAATGTTGGGGCATGTCTCGTATATATGCCCAACCAGAATCTTCAGAAGGCTCATCTGATGTACAATTTAATTCGGAAAGCAGTATCTTAAGGTTATTAGGAGGTATAGCTACAGGAACATAAGCACCATGTGGCACAGTCTTCTAGCAGACTCCAAATCAGGATAAATAATTCTCTTCTTGATTTTTGTGTTGAAGTCTTTTACTCTGAAAATGCAGAAGTAGCAGTTGTTGAATACCACACCATTGGAACTCCAAGACTAAGGGACTTTAATTTTCCTATGGCCATTTTCTTAACTCCACAATCCAAATGCTACACACAGTATGAGAGGCCCATGATTTATCCTGATCCCCCATCCCTTCCCCCGTTCCCCTCCAAAACAAGCAAAATAAATACATTTAATAAATGAGGTTATGTTCTGTCTCTGTGTGGTGATCATAAAACGTCCACAAATATAACAAAGTAGATATGGATTGTCCAAACACTCCTCTGCATGGTTGCAGCTCAACAAATAAACTGGAACAAAATGATCCACTGAAACACTCTGCCCAACCCTATAAAAGGCAGACCCATGAGTGAATGCAGCCATATTATCTATCACCAATGCTGCAATTACAGTACATCATGCAATGTGTGCATGACAAGCATCAAAATTGTTTTCTCACACGAAAGGCCACTGCCAAACCATAGCAAATTGCAAACTTGACCATCCAGTTGCTGAAAATGGTGTACATCACGGCACAAATAACTTGTACACGCCACTCCTTCCTCACCCAGATCATGTACTGCCTTCTTCCACCTCCCTCCTTCCCCCCCCCCCCCCCCCCCCCCGCCCTCCAATCTGGGCATTATCTTTTTGTCTCTAACCCTCCTCTCTCACTCTCTCACACTCTCACACTCTCTCTCTCTCACACTCTCACACTCTCTCTCTCACACACTCTCATGCTCTCTCTCTCACACACTCTCACACTCTCTCTCTCTCACACACACACTCTCTCTCTCTCTCTCTCTCTCTCTCACACACACACACACAACACACACACACACACTCTCTCTCTCACACACCTCTCTCTCCACACACTCTCACACACTCTCTCTCACACTCTCTCTCACACCACTCACACTCTCTCTCACACACTCACACTCTCTCTCACACACTCTCACTCACTCACTCTCTCTCTCTCTCTCTCTCTCTCTCTCTCTCTCTCTCTCTCTCTCTCTCACACACACACACACACACACACACACACACACACACACTCTCTCTCTCTCTCTCTCTCTCTCTCTCTCTCTCTCTCACTCACTCACTCTCACTCACTCACTCTCACTCACTCACTCTCACACTCTCACTCACTCTCTCTCTCTCTCTGTCTGCCCTTTTCCATCCCCTGCCTTTCCCTCCTCTGATCCTTGTCTCCCTCTTCAACTCAACTTTCCTCTCTTTTTCATCCCCCCATCCACTGTTTTTTCTTGTATGCTCTACCCCCTGAACTCGTTTTGCCTTACTGTGCGGCCACTGGAGTCACCTGTTGAAAGACCTGCCTCACAATATCCCACTACCCCCCTCCTTGCCTCATGTGTCCTTCCCTCCCCCTTCGCACTCCCATCTGCCAAAGCAACTATTTTCTCTCAATAACAGATAATCAACAGTCCATCTTGCTGCAGTCATAAGTGTGTGGTTTGGGTGCCTGCATGGTTGTATGTGCATTTTTGCTGGGGGAAAGAGCAAGAGCTCAAAAGTTGGTGCAAGTATGATTTCCTGTTGCATGTTTTCATTGGTCAGCTGTTGACAGCCATATTTTCATTACCAAAATATCATTATATTCTTATGATTACATTTATCAGAACATTCTACAACTATTCAGGTACCTTAACACTACTGGTAAGTAAGTGATTGTTTATATTTGTAACTGTGCTAATGAAAGAGATGTTTTCATATTATTTGATATACTTATTCTACAAAAGCACTCAATTCTACATACTTGAAATACTGATGGTTGCAGTACCCAGATGACACAACCGTATGCACCTGTTATGAGGCATCCAATCAGAAGTTTGAGCTGAAAATGCATTCTCAGGAAAAGAAAACTCATCAGCAACACAAGTGCACATGTTTCTGTGATGTGCTGAAACACACAAAATACTTATTTTGAGAGATTTTAATACATTCTTAAACTAAAATGAAGTTATTTAACTTTTAGCACTCTCAGACTTTTGTGCATATGGAAGGTATTTCCACAATGATTGGACAAACTTTCAAAGATGATGGAAAGTGGGAAAAGGAGTAAAATTATGAAGGAAAAATCTGTTTGTGAGTACACTGTTCAAAATGTGTAAACCAGAATAGCTAATGGCAGTCAGCAGGAGTTCCTTTTGTTGTTGGTAAGAAAGCTGGATTTTTGTAATTTCATTTCTGAGCATAAATCTGAAAAATCCTCAACTAAAATCTCTGTAGGTGATGGGGTTAAATGTTATAGATATTACTCCATTAGGTGTATCTTACAACAGTGATCAAAATGGTAGTTATTGCACTGGGACATCATACTAATAAAGAAGTGAAACATTATAATATGTTCCACAGAGATGAGCCATACATTATTTTGTAAGGATAAGCAGACTTATTACATCTCTAGTGACATTACTAATAAATGCTGTATTGTAATGAGAGCTTCACACAGTGGTAAGTTTCATCTAGTTTATTTCAGACATTATAATGTGGAGTGTCCAGGAGTCATAAGGGCCATAAAAGTAACATCTGTGCTGAGCTGTGTATGGTACATGAAGACACCCTGAACAGTTTACATAACATTTAGCCTCACAAACAGTTTGAAAAGTATACACTAAATGCTGTCCAAAAGCAACATTCATTGCAGAGTCATCTTGAAGTGTTTCCTGTTGTGATTGGAACACAGGGAACACAGGATCTTGGTAAGGACAGAATGTGGATGAAGTTATCATTGAATTATTACTTGAAAAGGAGTATAATATACAACATAATAAAAGAATTTTGGAAGAGAGAGAGGAAATTTTCCAGCCCACGAAAAGACTAACAGAACATGTGAGAGACTGAGAGATGTATGTGTACCATTCAATATGAAAATTATATCCACACAGTGCAAAAAGATACCAAAAAAGCAAAGACATGGTGGTCACCAAGCTCTATGTTAAGGGTTTCAAATTGATCATGTAGGAACCACCGGCAGAGAGAAGCCAACTCCCATTCAGACAAAAATTAAAACTCAACCTATTCCTAAAACCACTAATAATAAACCTTTCAAGATACTGCAGTATAGGATAGACCGAGTGAATGGCAACTAGGATATAAATATCAGAAAGAAATGGGCACACTGGACTAATGAATGTTACACGGTAGCTCAAAGAAGCTAAGAAGGAACAAAACAAACAAATTTTCTGGATAAAAGGGGAAGGTACCCATAGTCGAATGATGAGAAGCTACTTTAACAAAATGTTCTGATGCTTGGGAGAATCTTAAATCTGCTAGAGTGAACTTTGTAGAGTTCAAGAACGAAAGGAAAAGAATAGGAAAGACTATCAGGAATGCCAACGAAAATTTGAGAAAGATCACCTGTGGAAATGGAATAACATTTAAATGAGAATAACATAAGAGACTTGTAGCAAATCTTTAAGTCAAAGCTTTATAGCTATTCATCACCAAACCTCTGCTTTAAGAATGATCTTTGGAGATTAATTTTGAACAACAAATAAATTTGTGACTATGTAGCCAAATATTTCAGACACCATCTAAACTGTGAACCACCACATAATAATCTGATTTTCCAAGAGCTAATAATTATATTTCCCAACTGAAGCTCACCAGATTAAACAGAAATGAAAAATATCTTAAAAAGCCTCAAAAATAACAAAACATCTGTTAGGGACTCATTCACTATGGAGCTTCTGGGTATGAAATACACTAAACTCTCACTAGTCTGGCCCTCAGTAGTCAAACCTCTTAGTAATCTGGCCCACATCCAGCCTCATGCAGAAATGACACACACAGTAATGAATTCTCATGTGCAGGAATGTTGTTAGTTAATTATATTGTTAAACAATGCTATACATGTTTGAAATTGTGGCTTTTTTTACAGTTCAGTATCATGGCTTCTAAAAGGAAATGTGCTTTTATAGACCTCAAGCATAAACTCAAAATTAGATATTTGTTGAACTGAGATTCTCCACAGAAAGCCATTGCTGCTGAGTAAATTGTTGGACAAGCAACTATTTACAACCAAACTTTGACAGAGAGGTAATCAAAAGCGTATAGGGAAGTTAAGATGCAAGTTATGAAGAAGAGGACATAGGAGGACGGACATGAAGATATCTCATGCTGCTGGTGCTGAAGCTGCAGACATCTTCCTGGAGTACATTATGCAACAACCAGAAACATGCAATACCAATGTAATGTTTGTGAAGCTGTTGTGTGATAAAGCATAATCACGTATTCTCATTGTGGCAACTAAAAATTTGGGATATGTTTGACAGTGAGTGATACTACTGTATATGTACACACTCAAGGACTAAGTTTTCCATGAAAATAAGTGCATCTTATGACTTTATAACACATAATCCCTATGTACTTATAATAAATGTAAGACACACTTAATAATCCAGTACATTCACTAATCCAGCACCCATATGTGCAAGGAATGGCCAGATTACTGAGAATTTAATGTACTAGAACAATTAAAGAAAATCATTTAACAGAAAAGATCCAAGATGAATGGAACATGTAATTATTTACCTATTACACAAGAAAGGAGGTATCAACAATTACAGAGGCATACCACCTTTCCCAGTTGTGTACAAAATACTCTCTAGAGAACTACAGAATAGAACAGCATGTCATGTAGAACTGCAACTAGGATAGTACTGAGCAGGTTTCAGAAAAGGACTGTCAGGCATATAAGGGATATTTGATAGAAACCAAAAGGCTAGCAGGAGATAAGAGGCATGTAATTCCATACACCAAAACACACTTATAAAAATGCTGGAAGAGTTTGGAACAGATGACAACAAACATTAAGAAACATACAGTCATAAAATAAATTCTATGGAGAGATATCAGAATCATTTCACATCAAAACAAGAGTAATGTGAGGAGATGGCTTCAACACCCCCCTCCCCCCAAAATCAAATGATATAGTTACTGAAAAGTTCAATGAAAATTTGACTCTCATTTAAAATAGGTACCCAACTCGTGTAACTATCAGTCTACTCTTGACGAGTTGGCAAAAGTATATGTTTGAAGTTGGTGATAGGCATAAAACATCATCTGAAATTGTACCAAGTATTTCTCTGAAAATAATTGTCAGCAATGAGTTCGAGAGCCAGCAAGAAATGAAAATAGTTGCAATCATTCTAACAAGACTGAATACCATAACATCCAAATCCAACAAAAATAAATACATGTGTATCTATGTAAGAAAGAAAACAGATTAAAATTTTCTTGACACTTTCCTAAGAGTCAGATTCCATACATCCCTACTAGCTATGTAAGTTGTAGACCAGCTGCAGCTTAATTTCAAATATTACAGCTCATGATGAAAAATGTGATGCACCCAGAAGACAGAGTCAGATTTCAAAGTAACGTCACACACATACACATCATGGGTGGGTATGTACGATGAGGAGTGGCAATTCTGTGTGACAGAGTAGCCACCAGAGTGCATTGGTGGTGTTTGTGTTTAGTTTTATTACCAGGCCTGACGGGGAATGTGAGAGGCTTGAACAGTATCAGATGTTGAGAAACCTCTGTGAAGGAGACTGAGATGTTGCATACTTGTGTGTGAGATTATTATCAGCGCCCAACAGAGTTTCAGACTCAATGTGAATCTCTGTTTAGCCAGCTGGTTAAATTGTGCTACATCCAGATTTGTGGGGCATTTGGATGAGACAGTGGCCCAATTTTGAACTCCATGGGAATGTGAGGGCAGGCATACTCATCGACAAGCTTCAGGTTGACCATATACGATCACCACAAGGAAGGATCACCATATTGTGTACCAAGCACAGAAAAAATAACGGACACCCTGCATCAATCTGTATCATCCTGCGCCACTGGTCAAAGAGTATCAGCAGCCAGAATAAGGAATTACTGTTCCATGTGCAGGCTGGCACTAATACTATAACACAAGTGCCTGCATTTGGAGTAGTGCTGTGATTAGTTAGCATGAACTGCTGAAGAATGGTGTCACACTGTGTTCAGTAATGAATCTTGATTCTGCACTACCCTTGATGACCATCGTCAATGAGTGTGGCATCAATCTCAGGAGAGGTCCCATTCTTACTGTGTTTTGGAGAGGCACAGTTGAATTACACCTGACAACATGATGGGGAAGCTGTCAGGTATGACTTCAGATTGCGGCTGATATTGATTGGAGGAACTCTGAGAGCATATCACAGACATCACATGTCCCCATGTGTTACCTCTCTTGCGACAGTCTCCTGGTGTGATTTTTCAACAGAGCAATGCTCATCCACACATGGCACACATTTTTATAATTTATCTGCTTGATTATTATGAATAATAGCCAGCTACACTACTCTGTAATTTTTTTTTTATTGTATATCATTCTGGATGAGCCCATTTTGGCATATTGTCATCATCAGGTGCTCTCACAAGTAACATCAATGCTTCATGTCCTGTCTTTTTTAGAATTATTAGTTTCTCCTAGGTGTACACTGGAGATGTATGTCTAATTGTACTGGTTCCCATGTATGCTACTTTTCTGACAACGTACATGGAAACCAACTAAAATCAAATATACACTCCAGTGTATGCCAAGGAGGAAGTAATAATTCTAAATAAGATGGGACATAACAGCAATGATGTTACAGGTGAGAGCAACTGATAATGGCAACATGTCGAAACAGGCTCATCATGAATAATATAAAATTAAAACATTTTACACAGCAATGCAGCTGGCTATTATTTGTAACAATCATGTCATTAAAAGACATATTTTGTACTGCGGGCCCCAAAGAATAGAAGTTGTCTGCATGATCCTGAGGTAACCCCATGGTCAGCAAGGTGATGGGTTCTGCCCTTGATAGAACATGTGTGGGACCAGCTTGGATTTCAATTCCATCCCAGTGCCGGTACCCATGACACCAAGGACCAGTTACAACAGCTGTGGGCCAGTTTGCTGCAGGAGAGGATACAATAGCTTTGTGGCACTCTTTCCAACTGAATCAGTGCCTGCATCCAGTCCAGAGGCAGTGCAACATCACACGGACAAATGTTCTCACATTGCCAATTTCTTTGTAATTTGATTTAATTTTACAGCACTGACATAAAATCATATACCCCCTCAATCAGTGAAATTTTATTTCTTTTCCACCTCCCCTTCTGGGTGCTTTACTTTTGTGTCAGGCAATGTAGTACTGGCACAGTTTAAAGTTTCCTACCAAGTAAATTAATAACAAATGAAACACATCCCCCATGTTATACATAACAGGTTAGGACACTGTTGGAGAAACAATGAAACAAACATACCAGGTTTCAAAGAATGCAAAAGGTTCCAAGATTGGTGATGTTTTATGGAAGCTCAAAATTTAGCAAGGAATTCTATGTGAGATGCTTCTAAAGGTTTCCACAATGAAATCCTCTTTGGAATTCTTGCAGAAAACTCAGAGACATTCTAGTCCTATGTAAAATACACCAGTAGAAAGACACAATCAATACCACTAAAGCTGAGATAGGAAACATGGTTTTCTAAAATACCTTCACCAAAGAAGATGCAGTAAACATTCCAGAATATGAATCAAGAATGGCTGCCAACATGAGTGCCTCAGGAGTTGGTACACTTGAGTGACTTAAATCACTCAATAAAGTCAAGTTTTCCAGCCCAGACTGTATACCAACAGGTTACTTTTGAAATGTTTTAATGAAATGGCTTAATTTTTAACAGTCATATAAATCACTCATGTGACGAAAGATCTGTACTTAGACTGGAAAGTCACACATGTCACATTAACACACAGAAAAGGAAATTAGAAGTAATTGACTGAATTATCGACCCATATCACTGACACAAATTTACACTAGAATTCTGGAATATATACTGTGTTTGAACATTGTGAAAATGTTGAAGAAAAAGACCTATTGCATGCAGCCTGTGCAGAATTAGAAAGTATCATTATTGTGAAACGCAACTGGCTCCTTATTTGTGTGAACTGATGAGTGCTACTGGCAAGACATCTCAAGTCGATTTTTTTATTTCTAGACCTCCAGAAAGCTTTTGTTGCCACCACTCTCCACAAATAGCTTCTCATCAAATTGGATGTCCATGGAGTATCGTCTCAGTCATGTGACTTGATTTGTGATTTCCTGGTGGAAAAATTGTAGTTCGCAGTAACCAATGGGAAGCCATCAAGTGAAAGAGAAGTGATATTTAATGTTCCCCAAGGAAGTGTTATACGTCACCTGCTGTTCCTGATCTATATACATGATTTAGGATACCATCTGAGTACACTTCTAGGATTGTGGATGAAGCTTTCATTTATCTTCTAGTTAAATCATTAGATGATTAAAATGAATTACAAAGTGATTTAGACGAGGTAGTGAAAAGCGGTCCTAAACAATGAAAAGTGTGATATGCTCCACATAAATACTAAAAAAAATATATTAAATTTCAGTTACACAATAAATCACAAAAATTTAAAGATTATTGATTCAATTAAACACTCATGGATTTCAGTTATGAAGAGTCATCAAATAAAATATTATGGGCAAGGCCAACCAAAGACTGCCTTTTATTGGCAGCACATTTACAAGATGCAACAGATCTACTAGTAGTACCTACACTACACTGGTCTGTCCTGTTTTGGAGTACTGCTGGATGGTTTAGGATCTATACTAGATACTTTTGACAGAAGATATCGAGAAAGTTAAAAAAAAAAAAAAAAAAAAAAAAAAAGACAACTCATTTAATTTTATCGTGGAATAGGAGAAACAGTGTCATGAATATTATAAGCAAGTTAGGGTGCAATTATTAAAACTAAGGCCTTTTATTGCTGATATCCTTTCAAAAAATTGTTGACTCCCCATCTACATAGTGAGATATGACCAGTATCCATAGTACGAGGGTGGCTTGAAAAGTTCTCACAGTCACTACGAGAGGTCAGCACTAGCGCAACAAGTTGTTCACATGATATTCATTGGACTGTGACACTGTAAACACATGCCACATCAGTGCTCTTGGTAGAGAGCTGTGGCGGTGATGTGGCTCTGTTGTTGTTCCTGCATAGTGATTTGTGAAGATGGACAAAATCGATATTCAAGCATTGATTAAGTACTTCATAAAGAAAGGTATGAAAACAAAGGACATTCATGACAATTTCCAGAATACACTGGGAAACTCTGCTCCTTCATATTCAACTGTCACAAAGTGGACAAATGAATTTAAATTTGGTCGGGAGAGCTTAGATGATGATCCGAGCAGTGGTCAGCCAAGATGTGTCACTACTCCAAAAATCATTGCAAAAGTGCACAAAATGGTCATGAGGGATTGCCGACTGAAAGTGTGTGATTGCTCATGCTTGCCAAATGTTGTCTGAAAGGTTATATCACATTTTAACTGAAGAATTAGAAATGAAAAAATTATCTGCAAGATGGGTGCCGCGACTCTCGCCGTGCACCCGCACACATGTGCTGTCAACATGGCAAAATTACACGAACTAAGGTATGAATTGTTGCCACACCCACCTTATTCACCTGATATGGCTCTGTCTGACTCTGTCAGAGTTTCACTTTGCCTTTACATATGTCTGCTTGTGTGTCTGTATATGTGCGGATGGATATATATATGTGTGTGTGTGTGTGTGTGTGTGTGTGTGTGTGTGTGTGTGTGTGTGTGTGCGCGCACGCGCGCGAGTGTATACCTGTCCCTTTTCCCCCTAAGGTAAGTCTTTCCACTCCCGGGACTGAAATGACTCCTTACCCTCTCCCTTAAAATCCACATCCTTTTGTCTTTTCCTCTCCTACCCTCTTTCCTGATGAAGCAACCATGGGTTGCGAAAGCTTATTTTGTGTGTGTGTTTGTGTTTGTTAGTGTCTCTATCAACATACCAATGCTTTCGTTTGGTAAGTTACATCATCTTTGTTTTTAGATATATTTTTCCCACGTGGAATGTTTCCCTCTATTGTAGTCACATGAAGAAAGACATACATGGACATCAGTTTCAGTCAGACGAAGAAGTGCAAGAGTGGGAGCAATTGTGGATCCATCAACAGCCAATCATAATTTACAAAACAGGAACTGACACCTTATATCTCAGTGGGATAAATGTCTTATCGCATTTGACAATTGCTCTTGAGTAGAACCATTCCATTGTCCCATTGTGGCAGATGTTCAGTTTTGATTTGACTGCCATTCGTAAATAAAAAGTGAATTGTCACTGTTTTTTTGAAATAATATTTTAGATGTATTTAGTTATGGCTAAAAGCTCTATAATTATAAATAGATAGTAGATTGTATTTATACTAACCCATCCTGCAACACACCCTGTCTCCCAAGGAGAATAATCCGTTGATACTGACTGTAAATAACACTCTGCCTGTAAAAATCATTCATAATTTGTAAAACATAATTAAAAATTATTAGAAAACAAACAAATATGTACATATATTGAGATTACTGTGCTCTTACCAGTTCAAGCATGTTGCAGAGTGACAAAGATGTGCATACTATAACATATAGGCACGTTCTGACACATGGTTGCTCAACTATTCTCTCTGAAGTTGTATAGAAGAATTTCAAGATACAGTTTTGTGGGGGTGTAACTGGTCCTTCATCACCATGGGGATCATAGTATTTATTCCACAGAAAATGAGTCCAAGTTGTAGGCTGGAGAATAAAAAGAAAAACTCCAACCATTCCATAGCCTAACCATGGCAGCCAGTGTGTCCTGCACAAAGAATACCAACTTAATATTTGCTATTTTTTCAAGGAAATATTAGTACATAATAGCTGACTTTATTTAGAGGCTTACAGATTTCTTAAGTTAATTGATTTATTTAATTTTTTGCATACAAATAAAATTTAACTGGTAATGAGCAGTTAACTCTGCTGGCAAAAACATGACTTACAAAATATGAAATATTTTTTAGTTGAACATACAAGAGAAAGCAAGTAATAAATGGTGATATTTTTAAGAGGGAAAGAAAGACATAATGGTTAAAAATGGACTAACTTATTCTTTTTGAATATAGGTCAGTTGCAAAAGCAGTCGTATTGTATATTCGCTTGACTATGATCACTGAAAAGTATTTATGTGGGCATATTTACTAAGCAACTATATCTGCATGGATGTATATCAGTGCAAAATGCCACAACCAACAGTGGGGAAGGGCAAGTTTGACTACCTGGTTGATGAGCATGCTGATGAGCATTGTGGTCAAATTCAGTACCTGCTAGACAGCCTGTGTCATCTTAAACCCCACTACTCCTCTTTCCACTCCCAACCTCCAAACATCAGTTTATATAAATCATATAGGTGGAAACTGTCACTCAAAGATGTTCGTCATTTATCTGATTCATATTTCTTTCTGCTGTCTTGGAAGAGATGAATACAGATTCTGTATGGTTTTCAAGTAAATCTTGTACCATTCTTCCTGCAAAACAGTGGCAAGTACAGGTAGTGATGATGGAAATGGGTAGCAGTCATGCACTCTCCTCCCTGAAGTAGACCACAGAGGCACAATAATATTGAGATCTAGTGACAGCATAGCCAGGGGAGATCTAACAGTTCATTCTTGCACTCACAAAACCAATCGTGGACAATGCAAGCTGTGTGAAGAGGGGCCCTATTGCTTTGGAGTGCAGTACCATCATTTGAGAAAAAATATTGTGCCATGGGATGGGCCTGATCAGCCAGAATATGATGATAATCCTTGCCAGTAACTCAGAGTACCCACGAGGCACATGGAATAGAATGATATGGCTGCCCAAATCATAACTGAATGCCTGCCATATTTCACCCTTGGGATGCAAACTTGGCCAAAAGGTGAAAACAGTGTGCATCAAGATTCATTCAACCAAAGAACTTTTTTCCATTGCTTCATTGTCCAGGTTTTATGGCTTCAGCACCATGATTTCCAGTTACAGGTATACACATCACTGATGAGTAGTTTTGGAATTCCTGGTACTGACAGCGTTCAGGAATCATGGCTTTCATGTCTACAGTGACTTCTTGCAGCTGTTTTTCTCTTTTTTTATCTTTTTGTCACAATAATTTTCAGTGACCATCTGTCACAGTCGCTCAACACACACTTTCATCCATGTTGAGATGAGTGATTTTTTTCCCTCACTATCTCTTGACGTGGTATAAATCTTCAATATGGTGACTCTTGCAACACCAAACAGTTCAGCTACCTTGGTTACAGAAGCACCTACCATATGAGCATCAACATTTTGCCAATGTTTAAAGTCATGAGCTCCAACATAATGCAATCTCAGTTAAACAGAACACTGTCCCGATCACAACTAACTCTTGCATCAAGTTGAAAACATTGCACAGGAGCCATTCATAGTCAAATTCAACAGTGCAACCTGCAGGGTTGGTTAGCATCTGCGTTTATGATCAAGCATGCATTCGATAGTGTTTCCATATTTTTGTCCAGTTCCCATGTGTTTTGATTTCATCTCTTAGGCTCACACATTTTATGTGGTTTGGATTCTTCTTCAGTACTGATGAAGGTACAAAAATGGAGTTCAGTATGTATAAAATGTGCAATACTAGCATTTCATTCCTCAAGAGTTACAGAGGACTGAAGTGTTGTTAAATAATGGATAATTCATTAAGAAAAATATTTCATGCAAATCGTGGCATGTAAAGAATGGAATGACGATCTACCAGTGTATAAATATAGATGAGGATCAAACTATTATATCAAAAGAGATTAAATGAAAAATGTGAAATGAAACAGATAGCTAGGAACGTAGATGGTGACTGGAATGCTATTAAAGAAATTGTTATGCAAGCAGCTGCTAATGTTTAGACAGGAGGAAAAAGAAATATTCTATAGTGGTACTGATAATGATTTGGAATGAGCATACTTGCAAGTTATGGAATGATCATATCTGCAAACTAAAAAAAAAAAACAAAAAATTGGTGTATCTAAAAACATTTTCATTGCTTAATAATATGGATTATAGAGAGAATTATAAAAGTAAACCTGCTTTAGTGAAGAAAGAAATAAGTAAAATTAAACAGGAATTGGAACCAATATCTGCATGATAAAGGACATGATATTCAGGTGAGACAAAACAAAACATAAAAATTATGAAGCACTTACATAAATAAGAACAAGATATTTTATAGTTAAATATAATATCTGAAAAGGAATAGTTGAAGTTCTTTAAATGCTTAGGGACTGATAATAAAGAAAAACCAAAAACAAAAAGCAATACCAATGACTGTAGATCTGATAGCAAAGGAAGAACAGAAAAAAATGATCCAAGAAACAAAAAGTCATCAGGCACTGATAATATATTTTATTACTTTTTGTATTCATCATCAGCCAATATGTGTTGAACCAGACAATTTTACATTTCAAGTTTTTTATCACATTCAGTATTTTACCATCTTATTTGCTAGAAATTTGCTTAGTGTTGATGTAGTGTGCGTGGAACTGGTAAGAAATGCTGTATGCACTCTGTGTTATA
Source organism: Schistocerca piceifrons (assembly GCF_021461385.2). NCBI lineage: Eukaryota > Metazoa > Arthropoda > Insecta > Orthoptera > Acrididae > Schistocerca > Schistocerca piceifrons. The sequence continues at coordinate 414,869,837 of NC_060141.1, forward strand.
CAGCTCTGTACTTTTTTGCATGCTCTTTTAACAGTTTCAGGAATACAAGATACTGATATTTTATTTCCTTCTTAGCTTGATTATTACAGTAAGTGATGGGGTGAGGAGATTTACTGGGGAATAGCCAAGAGAAGGATGGGGTCAGTGAAGGTTGAGACCATATGATTTATGAACACAAAGGATAAGGTATGTTGCAGGGTTAGTTCCCACTTATGCAGTTCAGAAAAGCTGATGTTGATGGGAAGAATTCCAGATGGCACAAGATGTGAAGCAGTCACTCATAGTTTGTTGGTAGCCATTCATGTTGACAGACTGCTTGTTAGTTTTCTTGCTCACATAGAATGCAGCACAGTGGTTGCAACTAAGTTTGTAGAGCACATGGCTGTTTTCACAGGTGGCCCTGCTATTGAAAGAGTGGGACATACCAGTAACAAGGCTGGTGTAGATGGTACTGGGAGGATGTATGGGATAGGTCTTGTATCTGGGTCTATTGCAGGGATATGAGCCATGAGGCTCTGTGATATACTGAATCACGAGAAGAGTACTCCTTTGTGGGCAGACTGTGGGTATAAGGGGGATGGTAGTTGACTGATGAGACAAGGCAAAGGAAATCTGTTTCTGGACCCAGAGAGTAATTTCAGTCTGTGAGGGCCTCAGTGAGACATTTGGCATATTTGTGAGGGACTGCTCATCACTACAGATGTGACATCCATTGGTGGCTAGACAATATAGAAGGGATGTCTTGGTGTGGAATGGGTGTCATCTGTTGAAGTTGAGGCATTATTGGTGGTTGGTAGGTTTAATGTGGACAGGGGTACTGATGTAGCCAAGCAAATGGGGGAGAAAGCATTGAGGTTTTGGAGAAATGTAGATAAGGTGTCCTTGCACTTGGTCCAGATCATGAAGATATTATCAGTGACTCTGAACCAGGTAATGGCCATCTAGGATGGTGCCATGGGGATGCCCATTAGTGTATCAGAGATTTGTTTGTAGGTGATGTTTTCAGAGGAAAAGTAATTGTAGATGAGGATATAGCTGGTCATGGTGACCAGGAAGGAGATTGTAAATTTGGAGTAAGTCAGGAATTGGGAAAGGTAGTGCTCAACAATGGCAAGGACATTGGGGATGTTTAGTGAAGAGGAAGTTGCCACAGTGACACAGAGGGCACAGGGCTGTGAATAAACAGGAACTGTGAAGAATCGGTAGAGGAGATGGTAGGTGTCTTTTATATAGGAAAGGTTGTTGGTCCACAAGGGCAGAGATTATCTCTCTTGGGGTAGAGTAACCAGCCACAGTGGGGCACCCTATACAATTTGGATTATGTACTTTATGAAACATGTAGAAGACAGGAGTGCAGATAGTGCTGGGTCTAAAGAGAGTGACAGACTCAGGTGAGAGGCTCTGGGATGGACATAATGATTTGAGAAGGGGCTGGAGATACTGCTGAACTTCTGGAACATGGCCACTGTTTCAGGGCTTGTAGGTTGACATATATGACAGATGCACTCCTAGAGAAAAGTTTCCCTATCTCTAGCCAGAACCCAGTGCCACATACTGTTTCTGGATTAGTTCCTAGCTCATGGAATCCCTCCAAATGGCCTGACCATCAAATTACTCATTCCTAACTGCAACTCCTCTGTCCACAATTAACTCTGTCTATTCAAATTCCTTCAGTCCATAGCCCTCACCAACCTAGTTCTGCAAAAGCATATCAATTGGACCCTCCTTTCCATCTGTTAAATTCTGTTGCTCTGCAGTCCCAAATTCCTGCATCCTATCCCCCTGATTAAAACTCTTGCACTCCTTGAACTAGAGCAGCATGCATAATACCACCTCAAATTGCTATCCGATCTGTTGAACCCCTGCCTTGGAATACCACTATCCACCATCGCTACAGGAGCCCCAATTAAAACTTCCCCATATCCCCTTTTAGCCTCCAGATCCTGCCTTGCAGGTATACAACATTTTCCACACATTCAGATTTTCCTTCCCCCCACCCAACAGAACCCCAGAGCCTAAACAGACTCACAACACTGTCATGAACCCATTCTTCAAAAGTCTCAGTCCAACAAAAGTATCAGTTCCTTCCAATTTTTCCCTTTTGCCCCACTTCCAAATTCAGTTATGTTGGGCTTGTTAAACACCTTCTCTCCTTCTCCCACTCACTACAGCGGAAACACTTTTTCTCCAGTAAAACTACCAACCGGACTCAATCCAAAACCAAAATTGAACCATGAATGACTCAGTTTACTCTTCAAACAGTGATTCATCCCCAGTGCCCCCAAATAAACCACCTGTTAACCTTCCGGACTTTCCCAGCCTCAAACTTTGCCTCACTATCATTCCCCAAATCCCAAAACATGGAAACCAACCTTACATCTGCAGAAAGACCTATAATCCACCACATAAATGCCAATCCCACTCTATGAACCTGCCTACTGGCAAAGGCTCTGCCATGGTGGTTATGAACTGCAGGTATTACCTGGCAGAAGTACTCTGTCAGGTGTCAGATATGTTCAACTAGAAGCCCTGGCACAATGACCCAGTACCAGATATCCAGCAGAATCTCAGAGAGATTCTCTGCCCTTGTGGATCAACACATTCAGCATATTACCCGCCCATATAAGAGTCACCAACCATTTCCTCCACTGCTATTCTGCTGTTCCTGTTCCTTAAGAACCTTGTGCCTTCCTCCTCACTTTCAATGCCACCTCTCTTTACACTTAGTGTAAGTTTTTGCTGCAGCCTTACTGCAGGCATCTCGCTGCTGGCACATTGCTGCTCGCACATCACACATCGCTGCTAGCCAGTGGCATTGTTGCATTTATATTGCAGCATCACTGCTCACCAGCAGTAATTATGGCACAGCTGTTCTTATAGCTAGCTGAGTGCTAGCGGATTCAAATGTGGCAGTGTTGGAGTGACCTTGAAGCAGCCAGTCATGCTCAAATTTCAGGGCACACTGTGATGGCTACAGTGTAAAACACAAACCAGCTGGATGTCACCACCTGGTGAGGATAGTAGTGAGCAGCATGGCGAGCAGTGTTGGTACAGTTTAAATAGACTAGTAAGACGCAGTAGGTTTGAAGCATCATCGCTGGGCCGTGTTATGAGCAGCAAGCAATGAGGTGGCAGAATACATGCACCCTAACATCCCCAATGCCTATGGACTTGCTCTCATTGAACACTATATTTCCCAATGCCTGATTGACTCCAAACCTGAAACATCCTTCCTGGTCACCATGACCAACTATATCCTAATCAATAATTACTTCTCCTTTGAAGAAATCACCTACAAACAAACCTATGATGAGGCTCCCACATGGCATCTTGCTGTGCTAACCTACTCAGGGCCATCTAGGTGAATCCTTCCCAAGCACCCAGAATCTCAAACCCCTCACCTGTTTCAGATTCAATGATGATGTCCTGATGATGTGGACCAAGGCTGAAGACACCCTATCCACATTCATCCAGAAACTCAACACTTCCTCCCCCGTTAGCTTTACCTTGTCCTCCTCAGCCCAATAAGCCCCATTTCTCAATGTTGACACCTAAAGGATGGCTACATCAGTGGCTCCACCCACATCAAACCTACAAACCACCAACAATATCTCCACTTTCAAAGCTGCCACCCATTCCACACCACAAAGTCTCTTAAATACAGCATGGTCACCCAAGATCATTGCATCTGTAGTAATGAGCAGTCCTTCCACAAAATGTCTGAGGTCTCCGAAATTACCCTCCCAGCCTAGCTCAGAAACTGAATTCCCATGCATTGTCTCATCATTCACCTACCACTCCTCCATACCCACAGTCCAGCTGTAAAGGAGCAATCCCCCTTGACTCAGTACCACCCAAGACTGGAGCAATGTAATCACTTTCTCCACCAGGCTTTCAGTTACTGCTCATCCTCCCCTGAAATGAGAAATGTCCTCTCCTCTATTGTCTCCAAGCCTCCCACAGTGGTTTTCTGCTGTCCACCAAACCTATGCTACACCCTTGTCTATCCCTCCCCCACTCCTGCCCCCTAACCCTTACCTCATGGCTCGTATCCTTGCAACAGATCCAAATGCAAGACCTATCCCATATGTCCTCCCACAGGCAGCACTACCTTCTTCCTCCATATCTATCCTGCTATCTCTTCCCCTGCTTGCCCTGTGCATCCACTGGATTTTCCTAATTTCAGACCCAGCTGCAGTCAGTCCGTAGTGCTTGGAGACAGGGTATTTGAATTGTTGTTGTGTGAAAGTGAGAGAGTTCTACTTGTGAAGAAGGACTTTGTCCAAAAGCAGATAACATGTCTAGTATCCTTTCTCATTGTGCCTATCAGCTACTGAACATTAAGAAGTGACAATTTTAATTTTATGACACTGCTGTTGGCTGCTGATCAGCTTGTAATAGGAAAATCTGAAGAAAGGTTCAAATTGCAGTATTTTAGGTGAGTCAAGTTGTCGCTAAGTACAGAACGAGAGTATCGACTGATAAAAAGTGATGGCATTTCAAGGACTATAATGCTTAGAGCCAAAACAGTTATAGACAGACAAGTAATTGAACAAGCAAAACATTTTAAATATCTAGGGTGCAATTTTATATTTTCCAGGCCAGGTGACGTGGATTTAAAATATTGAGACTTTGTGTGAAACTGTAGAACATATATTAAAATATAACACAGGGAAAGGAATGTTATTAAGAAAACTTTGTGAAGTAATAACATGTGATTGCTGTTACATGATAACACATGTTGGACCCTATCATCAAATCACTTATAACAAATCAAATCATCAGAGATTCTTTTCAGAGGGATATTCAATACTGGACTACAAATTACACAGGAACTAAATGTAGAACTGATTACAACTATAACTGAAAAATACGGACTGAACTGGATTGACTATGTCCAACATAAGTCTAATAATAGGATAACTAAAGCTGCAGTTCTGTATAATCTAATAGGAAAGAGAAACATTGGATGTTCCTTAAAAACATGTTGTAAACCATATTCTGAGGCAGAACAATCAAAAGGCCTAATACTTGAAGATGATTATCATGATAATGATGAAGAAGAATAGTAAAAATCATGGATCACAACAAAGCACATCATGCACATGAGGCAGAAAACAATATAAGTTATACAAGGGTAAGTCAATCATTATCCACAAAGTAGTTATAAAATTTTATTGTAATCAATGAGGAAACTTACAAGAACATCATTTTTTGACATAGTCAAAAAGAGGAAGATGTATGAGACAGGCGAAATACCCTCAGACTTCAAGAATAATATAATAATTCCAGTCCCAAAGAAAGCAGGTGTTAACAGATGTGAAAATTACTGAACTATCAGTTTAATAAGTCACAGCTGCAAAATACTAACGCGAATTCTTTGCAGACGAATGTAAAATCTGGTAGAAGCCGACCTCAGCGAAGAGCAGTTTGGATTCCGCAGAAATGTTGGAACACGTGAGGCAATACTGATCCCACGACTTATCATAGAAAATAGATTAAGGAAAGGCAAACCTACATTTCTAGCATTTGTAGACTTAGAGAAAGCTTTTGACAATGTTGACTGGAATACTCTCTTTCAAATTCTAAAGGTGGCAGGGGCAAAATACAGGGAGCGAAAAACTATTTACAATTTGTACAGAAACCAGATGGCAGTTAGAAGAGTCGAGGGGCATGAAAGGGAAGCAGCAGTTAGGAAGGGAGTGAGACAGGGTTGTAGCCTGTCCCCGATGTTATTCAATCTCTATATTGAGCAAGCAGTAAAGGAAACAAAAGAAAAATTCAGAGTAGGTATTAAAGTCTGTGGAGAAGAAATAAAAATGTGGAGGTTCGCCGATGACATTGTAATTCTGTCAGAGACAGGAAAGGACTTGGAAGAGCAGTTGAACGAAATGGACAGTGTCTTGAAAGGAGGATATAAGATGAACATCAACAAAAGCAAAACGAGGATAATGGAATGTAGCCGAATTAAGTCGGGTGATGCTGAGGGAATTAGATTAGGAAATGAGACACTTAAAGTAGTAAAGGAGTTTTGCAATTTGGGGAGCAAAATAACTGATGATGGTCAAAGTAGAGAGGATATAAAATGTAGACTGGCAATGGCAAGGAAAGCATTTCTGAAGAAGAGAAATTTGTTAACATCGAGTATAGATTTAAGTGTCAGGAAGTCGTTTCTGAAAGTATTTGTATGGAGTGTAGCCATGTATGGAAGTGAAACATGGACGATAAATAGTTTGGACAAGGAGGGAAATGTGGTGCTACAGAAGAATGCTGAAGATTAGATGAGTAGATCACATAACTAATGAGGAGGTGTTGAATAGAACTGGGGAGAAGAGGAGCTTGTGGCACAACTTGACAAGAAGAAGGGATCGGTTGGTAGGACATGTTCAGAGGCATCAAGGGATCACAAATTTAGCATTGGAGGGCAGCATAGAGGGTAAATACGAGGGAGACCAAGAGATGAATACACTAAGCAGATTCAGAAGGATGTAGGTTGCAGTAAGTACTGGGAGATGAAGAAGCTTGCACAGGATAGAGTAGCATGGAGAGCTGCATCAAACCAGTCTCACGACTGAAGACAACAACAACAACAACAACAACTCCTTGCATTTCAACATACTTGGTCCATTGTTGTCCAAGCTTCCTGCTGCCCTTATAAAAGGTTCTCAGTTGAGCTGCAAGCCAGGAATGCACCGCTTCTTTCACTGCTTCATCCAAGGTAAATTGACACCCTCTTAATGCCTGTATGAATGGACTAAACAAGTGATAATCAGAAAGGGCAAGATTGGGACTATATGGAGGATGATCCAGTACTTCAAATTTGAGTTTCTGGAGCGTCTCAGCAGTGTGGGCAGCAGTATGTGGATGGGCATTGTCGTGCAACAACACAACACCTTTTGACAGCAATCCTCAACATTTGCTTCAAATTGCAGGCTTTAGCCTGGCAGTAAGCATCTCACTGTAATGTACAATATTTAATGTTGTGCCCCTTTCCCCATAATGTTTCAGTATGGGACCTTGTGCATCCCAAAAAACCGTAAGCATCAGTTTTCCTGCGGATGGTTGGGTCTTGAAATTTTTCTTACTCAGCGAATTTTGATATTTCCATTCCAGACTCTGCCGTTCACTCTCCAGCTCGTAATGATGGATCCATGTTTCATCACCAGTAGTGATCCTGTCTAAGAAGTTGTCCCCTTCATTACCATAGTGACCCAAATGCTTTTTGCAGATGTCAAAGCGCATTTATTTATGCAACTGTGTGAGTTGTTTTGGGACCCATCTTGCACAAACTTTATGAATCCAAGGCCTGTTGTGGATAATTTTGTAGGCAGACTTTGCAGACGATGTGACACTTTGTCAATAGTTAATCAACTGTCTAAGAGAATCATTTCACATGAATGCTCAATGGTTTCTTCATTTGTGGTGGTAAACGGTCGTACAGCTCCTTCATCATGTGTAACACTTGTGCAAACATTTTGGAATTTTTCAATCTATTTGTAGACACTCATTATCGCAAAACACTGTTCCCTTACTGTACTGAATGTCTTCAATGAATTTCAGCCTCTGATACGCCTTCTGACCACAAAAAATGGATCACTGAATGTTGCTCTTCTTTGGTGCAAAAAGACAGTGGAGCAGCCATGACTGACAGCACGGCAGCACTAATGAAACTAACCTAGCAGCTTGAAAATTGCAATGATATAACAACAAATAGACAAAGCATGCGTCATCAACATCAAATGACAGTACTACCAAAGTAAACAAAAAAATCTAAATTATGGACAATAATTGACTTACCATCGTATCTTAATGTAAATCAGGATCTGATTACATTCAAATAACTTGCAGGTTATGTATGATTGTGTTTTTACTAATTAAAAATCTGAAAGATGGAGAGTGATAATTGGTATAAGATACAGATGGTTTTTACAGCATTTTGCAGCAAATTCTAGAGAGAGAGAATCATCAAATGCTCTCATCCCAGTGTGCATCACTTCCTTCAGTCATATCCCTTATGCTAAAATTTGTAACTGGAGTAACCTTACCTGGAGAGTTTTGCACCCTGCATTGCAAGAATGCTGATAAGTACTATCAATGAACATAGTATATAGTACTTGAATAATGGATCTGGTTGTTGAGAAAAAGGTATTTCCCATTTTAATTCTTCAAAGGTCAGGCACAGAGGATTAAGCTTTCCACTCTGGCACCACCGACTGTAAAGAAATATTAAATAGGAATGTAATAGATTTACAAGAACATTGACTTTTGACACACACATAAAAAAAAAATACTGGAATAACTTCCTGTTAATTAAAGCCAATAAAAATATTTATCCTGATGCCACCAACAAAATGTTGCAAACAGATATTTCTGGTAGAAGATGTAAAAGGAAACATTAAAAACTGATTGTCTATCAGTTTCTGTAGTGAAGTATATCATTATTTACCTTCTTGATTTATAGAAACAAAGAAACAATAGTATCTTACTTGAGCTGGAAAGAAGATGCATTACCACCCCCTTAGGAAAAGTTGCAGCAGTTAGCTCAAATGCTACAGCCTGAAATGCCAACATTGACCCACTTATCACACTAACAATGAGACAGGTGGTGCAGGCCACTAAAACTTTGCTACTCATGGTGTGCCCAGCACACAGGAGTCCTTCCTTTTACTGCACTACTCAGTCCTCTGACAGCAGACCTATTGTGGCATGACCATAGTACTTTTTATCATTTCATTTTCATTTTGTAGTCATTTAGAATCCTTTTATATGAAATTCATGTTCCTCTGTCTCTCCTTGTTTTGAATGACTCCCTACTATTTCTCTACAGCAGAAATGACAGAGTGTTACATTATAGAAGATGTCATTTGCATGACACCAAATTTGAGTTTACAGTTTCATACTCTAGTATAGTCCAATGCATTCTGTATTACTCAACTTAAAACATTCCTTGTGGGACCCATCACTGAAATAAACAGTCAAACCATTTACTGAGGACACCTTAATCAACAGACATGCAGAATTTCAGCCCATCAAAGCATGGGAATCAATACTGGTGGTGCTAAAACGTTGTAGATTGCATATAAATGAATGTAGTGGGAACACAACAAATGCGTTCAAAGTCAGAACATCTAGGCTCGACACCAACAAGGTACACCTAATGTCACAAATCATCTTGTCGAGCCTCACTGTGCCGATCAACACTAACTGTTCTGAAAGACCTGAAACAACTCCCAGGCAATCATCAATAATGTCATATCCTGTCTCACAACCAACATCCATCAAGAAACCTATGAAATGTCAAACCATTGCTTTTGGTTGGGCTCTTTGCACAGTGCGGGATCAGTCACTTGTTGCCACAGTGCGGGCTCTGGAATTCTACTTCCCCTGTGATGACATAAAGCCCCTTCTCTCCTCTAAGTACTTGCTCTTATGAGCTGGTGTATAAATTGGCTCACCTCTACAACTAACCCACATTTGCACTTTAAGATGAAGACCAGCAGTGTTGTTTAAATATTGAATTACTTTCCATGACAACATTTGATCATATACCCAACAGCCATTCAACTATTTAGAAATGCATTCAAGCATTTGGAAATCAGCAGCAGCACAGATCTCTAATTAATCATAGATTATATTTGCAAACAAGACACATATTATCTGTGTACAAAATTATTTTAGAACTGAGAGAATGCCTTTAACACAAATAAAAAACACAGAAAATAAGAATGGAACACTGAGACACAACATATTTAATGTCATTGGTTTCAGATCTATGTACACTTCTTAAAGTTTTAATAATGAAATGCTGTGTCCTGTTAGGATATGATTTTATTAAGTCATGAGAAATACCACTTATTCCAATATTATATTGCTTACACCTATTTCAATTACCCTGTTAACTGTTGCAGACGGAGTTTCACAGATATACATTTTTAAGGTATTATTGCATAGTCCATCATGTCCTGCAGAGAGGAATAATTTAATGGGTTAGTAATGTCTGTTTCTCTGCCATCAGTGAAAGTTAGATAAATTTTAGCTCAAATGGATTCTGCTTGAAAATGTTTGTAATCTCATACTGGCCACTTTTCTTTTTATTGGATTTATTAAATTTTTAATGTTAAAAATTGAATTCATATGTACAGAAAATGTATGAATAACTTTCAGACCAAGTGCTACACACAAAAATAATCAAGAACCCACTGCAATTGCAAGAAATCAAAACAAAAGCAATTCATGAAAACTGGGCTCTTATAATAAGAATAAATACATGGTGTAACAGACCTCCAAAATGCATTTCTATACAGCAAAACTAAGATCTTGATTTTGTTACTCAGACTTTTGTATGCCATGTAACTAGTTAAACAGTTTATTTTTCAGGTAACTTCATTTTTTCATTTTGAATTGTTTTATAAAATACTGCTGCGGAAACAATTTGTTGGAATAATTAAATGTTATATAACTCATGTCATATTACTTGTATCAACTTTAAACTGTAGAGAACTCTTTGACCAAGGAATAGATTTTTGACATTAATGCCTAAATATGTAATATTTATCAAATGTAAGGCATATCAATAAAATGTAATACCATACAGCATGCTTTCTCATTCAGTTAGCTACACAGCATCAATTCATCTGGTCTTAAGCATTCTAAAAGATTATTTTTTTTCAGCTACATTCTGTACAATTCATCAGATAGCTTTGTTTCCCTTAAAGAAAGAATATGTAACTGATTATAAAATATCATCCTACTGTGGAGTGTGAGTCTGCTACCATTAAGTTAAATTTCCAGCAGCTTTGCAGTTAACTTATGATAAAATGAACTATTATGCTTAGTAAATATGTACATATCTGTTGGAGATGAAACTTTCAGATTCAGTAAGTTAAAAAATAGTATTCAGCATTCAGAATTTTATATTTAACCCACACAGTTATTTTTGTTCTTTCCAGTGTCTAATACACTTTTCAAGGGTAATTCCCTCCCTGACTATTTCACCATATTTTATGCCTATTATTATATGAATAACAGCATTATGTATTACAAAATATACATACTCATACAGTCCAAGTTTCATGTTTTCGATTGCTTTTGACATTTCTTCATTGGCTTTGAGTAATGCCTGCTGATACTGATGCAAGTTGTTGTCCATGAAAGCAGTTCTTCTTCGTGATGCAACAGCAATACCGTCCCTTGCTCTAAGCTGCAATAGTTATTTACATTGCTTCATGACATGTTTTAGTTCAGATAACATTGTTATATTAAAATAATCACCAGAACCAAAATATCACTTCTAAAATTTGTTATGTTATGTTACTGCTACCTGTTGTGTATTTTATGATACAACTATTTGAAAGAAAGCAAGTGTTGTACTTATGGTACTCGTCACTGAAACTATCACTTTAACAGTAACAGCTTCAGTCTACAGTTTTGTTTACAGAATGTCTGTATTATGACTTTATGCAAAAGTCAGTTATTGTTGTAAGCCATTGTGAAACAGAATGGAAGGGATGACAGGAAGTAAAGAGAATAGGTACTGTACAGTGGAAGAATCAGATCATAATATGTGAAAATATTTGCTGCTTACTATTTTGATAATGCTCATGATAGTTCCACATAATTTTTATAAGCATATGATGGAGGTACTTCAGATGTGTGCTGTAAATGTAGGTGAGTTCTTGCTGTATCTGTGCCATTTTTTTTCGAATGCCTTCCTTGTTTCTTCCATGCAAATAATATTTAAGTGACACAGCTCAGTGTGTCAATCTCCACTGGTGATGCATCAGGAGGTTAGCAAGTTACATATTTACTTTCCTCTGTGTGCTTGTATAGCTAATTCTTAAGTTATGTCTGCTTGTGTCTGTGTATGTGCGGATGGATATGTGTGTGTGTGTGAGTGTATACCCCTTCTTTCCCCCTAAGGTAAGTCTTTCCGCTCCCAGGATTGGAATGACTACTTACCCTCTCCCTTAAAACCCACATCCTTTCGTCTTTCCCTCTCCTTCCCTCTTTCCTGATGAGGCAACAGTTTGTTGCGAAAGCTTGAATTTCATGTGTATGTTTGTGTTTGTTTGTGTGTCTATCGACCTGCCAGCACTTTCGTTCGGTAAGTCACATCATCTGTGTTTTTAGATATAATTCTTAAGTTAGTAATACAGGGGATGGATAGAATGTTTGCATGCTGTGTGTGGATGCAGGAGAAGCTGGCTGCAGTTCACGAGCAGCTGAAGGTGCTTTTTGCCACAGTCAGCTGTCTTCAGGCTGCTGCCTTGGTGTGTAGAGGTGGCAGAGAATCTGGTGTGTCACATGGGACACTAAGGGGTCACTTGTTTCATCCATAGGCTCTGCTGCTGAGGCACCTTGCTGTGTCTTCAGTGTGGAGGATCTGCTCTCACCACAATATGACTGGCAGGTGCTAACGTGTTTGCAAAGTTGGACGTGCACAGTTAACGTGGTGGGTTGCCAGCTGGCCTTGCCTGTTCACCCTGTGACTGGACACATGGCTGCTCCTTCAGCAGGGTACAAGCAGGCACATCGGGGGAGAGGTGTATGCTAGATTCTGGGAGCTCCAATGTTGGGAAAGAAATCCAATTTGCACTTGGTACTTCTGCTGGGGGAAGGGAGAGGCTCATCTGAGAAGTGGAGGAGGCCTTAAGTGCAGCTATCGAGTATGCAAGGTGCAATAATTTGCAAGATAAGGTTCACATTGACACCAGCATCTGTTGCTTGGGTTCAGAGGTCACCCTCAGTTTACTCGGATGACTGGAAGAGGTGGTGGAGATGGCTGGCCTAGAGCCCACAATTCACAGCATCATTCTGAGAAATTGGAGTCCTTTGGTATGGAGCTGCGTAGAGGATCTCAAACAAAGATTCCATCAGTTCTGTGAAAGTCTTGGCTGCACATTTCTGGATTTATGTTATAGGGTGGAAAATTATAGGACTCCCCTGGATAGGTGAGGGGTGCACTGTACAAAGGAAGCAGCTACTCTGGTATTGGGGTACCTCTGGAATGCACAAGGGTCTTTTTTGAGGTTAAATGAGAGCTTGAGGTCCTCTGATGAATGATTGGCATTCAATATGCAGAGATCAAAACCAGCCTGTGTACAAAGTAAAGACACTTTGACCATCAAAATTTTGACAGTAAGTTGACAAAGTATTTGTAACAATTTCTGAATTTACTGCCCTCCAGGAAAGCTGTCATGCTAAAATTATTCTCGAAATTGCAAGCTGGCTGAAACCTGAAGTCAAAAGATCTGAAATATTTAGCAGGGCATGGAATTTATAATGAAAGTACAAATTAGATGCCTTAGGTAGGGGAGTGTTCATTGCAGTCAAGAAAAATATTGTGTCTATTGAGGTCAAAACTGAATGTAACTGTGATGTATCTGGACATGTGTAACAGGTCTAGATAAACTCAAGTTAATTATTGTATCTTTTTACTGGTCATCTGATTATTCTGTGACAGCTTTAGATTCATTCAAAGATAATATACACTCTGTAGCTTGGAAATACCCAGATCATGCAATATTAATTGGCAGCAATTTTAACCTAGTGAGTATTTGTACGTCTGTGGATTCATTGTAGATGGTATGCAAAGGCAGTCTTGTGAATTACTTTTCAATATGTTTTCTGAAAACTGGCCAGTGCAGCTAGTTTGACAGCACACATCCTGGGGAAATATTTTAGACCTCGTAGGACCTTGTCGATGGTGTCAGTATAGAGGTAGGGATTAGTGATCATGACATCATCACAGTAACAATGGTTACTAAAGTTAATAAATCCAAAAGGACGCTAGGAGAGTATTTTTTCTAGAAAAAGCAGAAGCTTTTATTAGCATCCTACGTAGACAATGACTGGACATAATTTAGCTCCAATATGATGGAGGCAGAGGAATTATGAGCAAAGTTTAAACGGATTGTAGATCAAGCTCTGGAGAAATGTGTGCTGAGTAAGTGGATTAAGGTCAGAAAAGACCCACCACAATTCAATAAAAAAACTGGAAATGTTGAGGAAGCAGAGATGATTGCCCACTTGGTTCAAAAAAGAACATGCAAATGATGACAGGCAAAAGTTAGTAGGAATTTGTGCATCTGTAAAATGATAGATGTGTGAAGTATTCAATGATTACTGTCATCATACCTTAGTAAAAAGACCCTGCTGAGAACCCAAGTAAATTCTGGTCCAAAGTAAAATCACTAAGTGAGTCAAAGGCTTCTACACAGACATTTGTTGACCGTTATAGTGTGGCAGTAGAAGACTGCAAAACACAGACATTCGTTGACCGTTATAGTGTGGCAGTAGAAGACTGCAAAATGAAAGTTAGTTTTAAGTCTTGCATTTAAGAAATCAGTTACACAGGAGAACTGTACAAACATATTGTCATTTGACCTTTGCATGCACTTCTGAATGGAGGACATAGTAATAGGCATCACTGGTATAGGGAAACAACTGACAGATTTGAAAACATATGAGTCACCAGGTCTGGATGGCATCCTAATTCAGTTTTACTTAGCATACATGTATCATTAATCCCTCACTCAGCACAAAGACTCAAGTGATTGAAAAAATGTGCAGATGACTCCTCTAATATGAAGGGTTAAAGAAAAGACCTGCAAAATTACAGATCAATATCCCTAACATCAGTTTACTGCAGAATTCTTGAACATAGCCTCAACTCAAATACAATACATTTCCTTGAGACAGAAATGCTTCTGCCCACAAATCAGCATGGTTTTAGAAAGAATCACTCATGTGAATCTAAACTTGACCTTTTCTCACATGATATCCTGTGAACCATGGATGAAGGCCAACAGACAAATTCCATATTCCTATGTTGCTGAACAGCTTTTCTCATAGTATCCCACTGCAGACTGTTAAGGAAAGTACGAGCACATGGAATAGACTCCCAGATATGTGAGATATGTAAGTGGTTCAAAGATTTCTTATGTAATAGAACCATATATGATATCCTTGATGTTGGGTAATCATTGGAGACAAGGGTATCTTCAGGGGTGCACCAGGAAATTATAATTGGACCTCTCTTACTATTCTCTACATTCATAAATGATCTGCAATCAGGATGAGCAGCAATCTGTAGCTGTTCGCCAAAGATACTTTGGTGTATGGGAATGAGTCACGGAGTGAGTGCAGGAGAATACTAGAGGACCTAGACAAAGTTTCTAGTGTGCATGGTGACTGGCAACTGGCTCTGAATATAGTGAAATGACATAGTAGGAAAAATAATCACATAATGTTCAAATACTGCATTAGTAGTGTCTTGTGCTTGACATAGTCATGTCAATTAAATATGTAGATGTAATGTTGCAAAGCAATATGAAATGGAAAGAGCATGTAAGGACAGTATTAGGGAAAGCAAATGATTGACTTTGGTTTATTGTGAGACTTCTAGGAGAGTGTAATTCATCTGTAAAGGAGGCTGCACATAGAACATGAGTGCAACCCATTCTTGAGTACTGCTTCAGTGTTTGGGACCCTCACAAGACCAGATTGAAGGAAGACATCAAAGCAATTCAGAATGGGCTGCTGGATTTGTTACCAGTAGGGTCGATCAACATACAAGCATTGCAAAGATGTTTCATGAACTGAAATGCAAATCCCTGGAGGGCAGATGACATCCTTTTTGTGAATCATTCTTCAGCTTGGCCTTTGAAGATGACTGCATAACAGTTCTGCTGCCACCAACATACATTTTGCATAAGGATTGCAAAGATAAGATTACAGAAATTATGGCTCGTATTCTGCATATGTTGTTGTTGTGGACTTCAGTCCTGAGACTGGTTTGATGCAGCTCTCCATGCTACTCTATCCTGTGCAAGCTTCTTCATCTACCGGTATTTACTGCAACCTACATCCTTCTGAATCTGCTTAGTGTATTCATCTCTTGGTCTCCCTCTACGAATTTTACCCTCCACGCTACCCTCCAATACTAAATTGGTGATCCCTCGATGTTTCAGAACATGTCCTACCAACCGATCCCTTCTTCTAGTCAAGTTGTGCCACAAGCTCCTCTTCTCCCCAGTTCTGTTCAATACCTCCTCATTAGTTATGTGATCTACCCATCTAATCTTCAGCATTCTTCTGTAGCTCCACATTTTGAAAGCTTCTATTTGGTGGCAAGAGGAACAAGACTTTTGGTCAGGTGAATACAGGGTTATAAATACAAAATCAAATAGGGGTAATGCTGGAGTAGGTTTAATAATGAATAAAAAATAGGAGTATGGGTAAGCTACTACAAACAGCATAGTGAACGCATTATTGTGGCCAAGATAGACACAAAGCCCACGTCTACTACAGTAGTACAAGTTTATATGCCAACTAGCTCTGCAGATGGAGGAATATAGATAGTCATTTTTCCCTTGCTCTGTTTGTGAACAGAAGAGGAAAGGAAATGACTAGTAGTGGTACAGGGTACTCTCTGCCATACACGGTATGGTGGTTTGCAGAGTATGTACGTAGATGTGTTATGTAGATTTGTATTGTGATGGAGACACTGAAACAGAATGTACCTTATTTTACATTAAGTGCAAGATTTTTTTTTTTTTTGGAAGAGAAGTGGAGAATACCGAAGATAAGAAACTTGTTCATCCACCAAACTTTTTTGACTGTATTGTGTTTTCTAAAAGACAAGGTAAGTAATATTATAATGGAATTTTTGTGATGACACAATAAACAAAGTGTTACCAAAAAAATGGTTCAAATGGCTCTGAGCACTATGGGACTCAACATCTTAGGTCATAAGTCCCCTAGAACTTAGAACTACTTAAACCTAACTAACCTAAGGACATCACACACACCCATGCCCGAGGCAGGATTCGAACCTGCGACCGTAGCAGTCCTGCGGTTCCGGACTGCAGCGCCAGAACCGCTAGACCACCGCGGCCGGCAAGGTGTTACCATTGCTTCATGTTAGTGTATGTGTGTGTGTGTCTGTGTGTTGTATGAGAGTGTGTATTTTCAGCACAAAAAGTTCAATAGCTCAAAACCTTAGTTATGTCTCTGCAGTGTGACATGTGTTAATGTGACACACGCCACTTAGCTATTGGAAAAGAGAAAAAGTTGTTTATGGACTTGAGAGCTATTGACAATCTGGAAACTGTTTGTCTTTTGAAACTTTCATATTTCACAATTTATTGGACAAAAATCCTGATGGAATGTAATTCATTCATTAATCCACACATTCTGTTCTGTAAATCTCATAAAAGAGCACCTTTACAGATGTAGAATGAGTGAAGTTATACGTTAACATGGAGAAGCAGCCAATGCACACTACTTCTATAAAGCATATTTACAGTGATTCATAACTAATGGTTATCCACTAACATATGTGGACAAGTCAGTAAGTAAAGGAATTATTTTCCTGTTCCATAGGTTGACAGAACTGACACAACAATGACATGCATGTGCATGTGCCTCATTGTCCATGTGCATCTACGAAGAAATAGGGGAATGATTTGTTTTTTGTACTCTGAAGGGACTAAAGATTTGGAGATTATTCACACAAAATAGCTGTCGTGTGGTAACAGGTATCTTAGTGATAAAAACATTATGAGTGGATAAATTTCTTTGAAAGTGGATGTACGAGGGCAGTTCAATAAGTAATGCAACACTTTTTTTTCTGAAACAGGGGTTGTTTTATTCAGCATTGAAATACACCAGGTTATTCCCCAATCTTTTAGCTACACAACACTATTTTTCAACGTAATCTCCATTCAATGCTACGGCCTTACGCCACCTTGAAATGAGGGCCTGTATGCCTGCACGGTACCATTCCACTGGTCGATGTCAGAGCCAACGTCGTACTGCATCAATAACTTCTTCATCATCCGCGTAGTGCCTCCCACGGATTGCGTCCTTCATTGGGCCAAACATATGGAAATCCGACGGTGCGAGATCGGGGCTGTAGGGTGCATGAGGAAGAACAGTCCACTGAAGTTTTGTGAGCTCCTCTCGGGTGTGAAGACTTGTGTGAGGTCTTACGTTGTCATGAAGAAGGAGAAGTTCGTTCAGATTTTTGTGCCTACGAACACGCTGAAGTCATTTCTTCAATTTCTGAAGAGTAGCACAATACACTTCAGAGTTGATCGTTTGACCATGGGGAAGGACATTGAACAGAATAACCCCTTCAGCGTCCTAGAAGACTGTAACCATGACTTTACCGGCTGAGGGTATGGCTTTAAACTTTTTCTTGGTAGGGGAGTGGGTGTGGCGCCACTCCATTGATTGCCGTTTTGTTTCAGGTTCGAAGTGATGAACCCATGTTTCATCACCTGTAACAATCTTTGACAAGAAATTGTCACCCTCAGCCACACGACGAGCAAGCAATTCTGCACAGATGGTTCTCCTTTGCTCTTTATGGTGTTCGGTTAGACAACGAAGGACCCAGCGGGAACAAACCTTTGAATATCCCAACTGGTGAACAATTGTGACAGCACTACCAACAGAGATGTCAAGTTGAGCACTGAGTTGTTTGATGGTGATCCGTCGATCATCTCGAACGAGTGTGTTCGCACGCTCCGCCATTGCAGGAGTCACAGCTGTGCACGGCCGGCCCGCACGCGGGAGATCAGACAGTCTTGCTTGACCTTGCGGCGATGATGACACACGCTTTGCCCAACGACTCACCGTGCTTTTGTCCACTGCCAGATCACCGTAGACATTCTGCAAGCGCCTATGAATATCTGAGATGCCCTGGTTTTCCGCCAAAAGAAACTCGATCACTGCCCGTTGTTTGCAACGCACATCCGTTACAGACGCCATTTTAACAGATTGTTCAAGTATTACATTCAAATGTGCTAACCTCAAATACAAAATCTATTTCAGATGCATTACTACATAAATACTGTGCACACCACAACAAGCATCATGATTCCCACATTATTGCAGGCAAAATATTTTGTAACTGTTATATAGGGGACATTAGGTAATTGTTAGAACTCAACAGCTAGTGCACATGCACTGTGTGCGACTCAAACTTGACAAGCAAATAGAACGATGATTGCCCACTGCCATGCACACGCAAATAACCAAGCAGCTCTGGGCCAAGAGTTTTTCAATTAGCTTCTACCTGATGGTACTTGACAATGCATCTATTTCAATTTTGCTGGTCCATTCTGGAACATGGTTACTGATTATCATCGATGTGTACAGTAGATATTCATCTGTATCCATTTTTCATTTCAGTGCATTTGAAAACTAGCACTAGCACCATAAAAGTGCTTGATTCTGTCATTTGGTTAGAAAGTTTTCCACAAACCATTGCTTCAGACAATGGTCCACAGTTTTCTTCACTGAAATTCCAACAGTTTTGCCAACAAAATGGGATTTGTCATATCCAAATGGCACTGTTCTCTCCTCAATCAAACATCAAAGCTGACTGTTTTGTTCACACTTTCAAGACTCAAATGCCCAAACTTCACGCTTCACACTCAAGGGAAAATTATTTGTTGTTGCTTCTTGGTATCTATTGCATTCTGACTTTACATGATGCTTTGCCAGCATAATTATTACAGTTCAAAACAAGGCAATTGGAGTTTAACAACTTGTCGATGATGAAATCATTAAAGATGTGGCACAAGATCAGGTTGGGGAAGGAAATTAGTCACACCTTTTTCAAAAGAACAATCCTAGCATTTGACTTAAGTGATATATGGAAACTGTGGAAAACCTAAATGTGGATGGCTAGATGAGGATTTGAACCATCTCTTGAATTTAAGTACACCGTCTTAACAGCTCTGTCACCTGTCATTGTTGTTTATGGCAAACACCATTTAAAATGCAGAAAATTGTAGTAGGAATAAAGTTAAGTTTACCAACTGAGAATATATATGTCAATTTATGAAGAATAAAAAATTATGACTGTGCTGTGATAGTATAATATTAATTTTTCTCATTCCTGAAAGCACATGCAGAATTTTGAGTACTAAACAATCAAACTGATAATTATAGAACTGGAAATAGCTGTGCTTTTCTTAAATATATGCGCTGAAAGGAAGTGTATCAGAACAGTGCTACACAGTGAACTAAAATAGTCTCAAAAACAGTGTTAGAAAGATGAGGCAGTGTTCACTTACATAGATACATATCAAATGACAGCAGGGACAGATACACATGGTAACATGAAGCACTAGTTTTCATAAGTAAATATTTCTTCATCTGACAGCAGAGAAAAAAGTATTGATACTGATCAAGAATTAAAGATGAACAACATCCATGATCCTGAGTTAAATAAGGCACACCAGGGAAAGATAAGAAGTCAGTTAGTAACTTAAGTTACACATTTCAGACAAGCCAGTTGACAAGTCAGAGATAAAGGAAAAACAGATGTCTAGATGAGAGAAAAAAAAATACATCAGAAAATCAGAGGTCTGTTATGAAAATTGATGGTGCAGTCCAGATCAGTGGTACTGTGTGACAGGAGTTACACCCATTTGTTGTCTAAAGTAGTCATTAGTTGGTATTGGATGATGCTGCCTGAAAAATTCACATGTGCATGAGGCTGATGGCATCACTGCAAGGAATGAAGACATTGTTGAGATTTGCTGTGGATTTACACAGCACATTAGTATCTGAGCAGAAACAGACATTTTACGAAGCTTTAGGTGAGGAGTATTAATTTGGAAAAGTTTGCAATTGTCAAAGTTCTGGTGAGGAATGCACAACATGTTTCTCCCTCACCATTCATCTCCTCACAGCTTTCCTTGTGCTGTATTCAGATTGCTTCCTTTACCCCTTGCACCACATTCTGTCAGTGCTTGAGAGAACTTTCAGCCATAAAGCAGTCCCCACACTGATTTCTTGGCAGGTGAAATTAGCCACAGTGGATTCACAGTGATGCCCCTGCAGCACCAGAATGGCAGAGACATACTTTCTCTCAGCTGTCCACATTAGAGCAAAGTCTACCAAGATGGTGTGACATAATTATCTGCAGCTAGTCGATCAAATGTTGTCATCTGATGAAGAAGATGTGCTTCTATCATTAGATCTCATAGAGGATGAACAAAGAGCGAGGTAAACATTCAGTTTGAAACATCAGGTCTGAGGCCAGGAACTGTAAGTTTTGATAATTACTGTTACAATTCTTTCAGAAAACAGAAGTCAGTGCGTATATCAGTGTGGAAAGATTTAAGTTTGTTGAATATTGTACACAAATGTTGCACCTGTATTTAGATGAGGAACAATTTTTCATCTGCTTTAGAATGACCAGTGAATATTTTGATCAGATATTAGATCTCATTGAAGAGGATGTAGGAAAACAGGATACAGCTTCTTGTGAATCAGCTGTCCCTGATGAACGGGTCATCACTTTACTGTAAATGATGCTGTAACCATATGTGCACAGAAACACTTTTTTATTTATAAAATTACAAATGAACTGTACAGAACACAGAAATAGCTAAGTGACGTTTTAAATGACAGAGCTATATTATGCATTGTTATTGATTTCTGGTGAATGATTGCACATATTTTGCATCAAATGTTGCACTGATCAGTTGTAGGGTTTCACATCCTTCATTGGTAAAGTTGGGAATATTCCCTTGCATATCCTTAGCCTTTTTATTAGACAAGATGAGAGTGTTCCATGGTTGGTGGGTTGCTGATATGTTCAGGAATGGATTCCCTGTTACTAGTCTGGTGAAGTAACCCCGCTGCCAAGTCAGACAAGAGGTGGCAATTTCATAAGAAGTCTGCCCCAGCACTGGTTCACACACATCAGGGATGTCAAACTGACAAGTGTATCTCTCATGTAGCCTGAGAAATGCACTACTGTCCGTTCACTGTTCTGAAATAGCTGACGGAGGTGTCACTGTAACACATGGTTGTGGGTATGATATCCTAATCCTGTAGGCATTGTCAAACTAGTTTGGCCACTTGTCTCATTCCTTAGGTGACTGCACTGCTTGTCATGATCTAGAGCACTTATAGTGGGCCACTTCTGGAGTTTGGGTAGTTGCATGGCTGCGTTCAGTTGCATACTTTCTTGTTGAAGTGAGTGTGAAACCAGCACAACTGCAGCCATGCTTTCTTGCTGGTGTATGGAGTGTCATTGTTTATTATTGTGGGTGTGATCTCCCCAGCTGACTGCAGGTCAGCGCACCCCAGTTGGGAGTTCTCAGTGGTGTTCGTGAGCATTTGGGGTTCAGAGTCCCTGCGCATGTGCCATGACCCCCACATGGTAACTGAATCAGTGTGGGGTGCATAATTGCATCATGCTTCTGTCCGCTGTCATTTATTTTATTTATTTATTTATTCATCCAGTAAATCTCTACAGATTGTCAGATGTCATTTGCATCACACACACACACACACACACACACACACACACACACACACACACAGGTTACATATAACTTCAACATTTATTTTAATAGTACAATAAATTAATTATATTTGATCTTGCTTTAGCAGCAGTAGCAACTTTGCATGTTATTGCTTCATGTCTGTTGTACTTCACATGGTTTAAGAATTCTACCACTGAATAGAAGCAGTGATCTAATAAGAATGCCCTTAGGGATTTGTGAAACAGAGAAAATGAAGAAATAACTTTAATTTTATGTGGCAAACTATTGTACATTTGTATTTCACTATTTGTACTGGAGATTTTATAGGCTGTTGTCCATAATGACTGAACATGGAGTTTGTCTTTTTGCCGGGTATTATGTTCATCTACATTATGGTTTTTATTCATCTCTTTGATGTTTTTCCTCACATATTTACAATTTTCTAGAATAAAAATACAGGGAAGAGGGAGGATGGAAGACTTCTGAAGGAGGGCTCTACATGAGTCAGTCTGTTTTGCATGGTGCATTGCTCTTACAGCCCTTTTTGGGTCTGGAAGATTACTGAGCTAGAGCTGTGCTACCCCAGAATATAATTCCACACTGTAGTATACTGTGGAACGGTACAAATTATGCAATTCTAACAGTGTGGAAGCTTGCTTTGTGTGCAAGTGTAAGCGTAGGCTGTAGCATACTTACTGTGGGATTGCATAAAGTCTGTCAGCCAAACATAATTTTATCTTTGTCCGATCATGTTCTCTTGAAATCAAGTGCACTGAATTAGTTGAGGTAATTAGAGCAGACACATGTACCAAAATGTGCTGTCTGGCATAATTATGGGAGAAAGAGGCTCACATTTATGCTGCCATAGTTGCGAAGGCATTCTGCTACCAATCCATCCTTTATTAATAAGCTGGCTTAGCTGTTGTTCTTGTGTTTTCCAAGGTGTTTTACTAGTGGTGTCTTGTGGTATTGAATTTTCCTGTGGTTGTGGTGCATGGATGGTGTCATTGATTACATGAGCATAGTTTGCTATGTTTCTCAATAAAGTCACAATTTTAGGTGTATCTTCCATGATGCTAAGACTTTGTAAAATGAACTCAGCAATTTGAAGACACATTGCCATGTGTTCTGATTGGAATGTCAGTAATTTAGGTGTGGATCCAAGTTGTAATGGAATTCCACTTAAGTCTGATTGTTTTGTGAAGGCAGATTCAGTCTGAGCTCAGGGCATGTTCACAATGTGGGTGGAAAGACTGAACCCATCATGCAAGACCCAGATAGCTGGCCTATGAAATATGCAGCAAACTGATTCTACTGGCACATAACTGGCATGATAGAACCAGGAAATGTGTGCAAGTATTCGTTATTCAGCTCAGGTCTGGTTGTTTGAGCACAATCATGACTACTGTAGCACTGTGGTCATCAAAGAAGAAATTGCCAGGCAGATCCAGTTGGTGCAAATGTTGTTTGGGTCCATGGGTTACATCAGCTGTGTTGGCCACATGATTCATTGGAATGACACTTTCATGTTTCACTTCCACTGCTTGTTGAACAGGGGATGTGAGAATGTTTAGAGGTTCATTGTCAGAAACACTGTTCTGAAGAGTTTGCCTGAAAGATGATGTTCTTGTAGATGTCCTCTTGTTGGTATTGGCATTGTGTCTATAGTGGACATTTTGAAGGGAAAGCCAAAACTTGTTGTGCTATCTGGGGTCACCACTGTAGGAACGCCGTACGGAAAGTGTACTTAATAATGTTCAGATACACCAATCATTGATACACTTGCTTTATTGATAGCAAATTTATAACAAGATGGAAGTTGGTACATATAGAACAAAGAAAAAGAAAAAAAAAACACTTCATCAAAGAACACTGATGTTATTATCACAAGAACTTCACTCTCTGATACACTTCACATCTCTGATGGTAGGAATTCCAACATGCTCAAGTCTTTCATTTACTGCTGTTGCTTCTCAGTTCCTTCATTACTACATTCCAAATGTCATCATGCTTTCTGGTATTTTTATTACCATTGTGTGGCACATCGACCAGAAGAGGAAACTGCTTCAGTGATTTAGTAAGTTTCTCTGTACCCGTTTTGAGGACATGGGTACATGCATTACCTGGTATGATTTTAAGGTGGTACATGTGTACGGCAGCAAATGCAGTCTGCAGTGAATGAGCTGCACTGTGTCAGAAAATATTGTGCCACCGCAGTGACACTGGCTGGCAACAGCAGAGTCATTGTGGGCATCTCCATTACATGTCGTGTGTCATGAAAGTCTCAAGTGTGCCACAGGGGCTGCGGTGCTTTTTCTGTTGCGTCAGTGTGGGAAACAATTTATTAAGTAGAGAAATGGTTTTATATTTGCTTCAGAGTGACTTGTGTTATTTTACTTCAAGTTAGAATTTAGTTAGAAACATTGTAAACAGAATACAAATTAGTGTAAATCAATAGCTTCTAACTAAATCACTAGCCATTACATTACAACTTAAATTTATATTCTATCACTTAGTCAAAAGCTTGAGTGATCCTTTGTAAATGACATTAATAAAAGGAAGCAATGGTCCTAGATGTTCCTATCTTTTAATGTTATTTTTCCCTTTAATATTAGACAGAACATGTATTGAACACTATTAAAGTCTTTCTTTCAATTGCTGGTAATATATCAGCACCAGTAAGAATTACTAAATGTTGCTTTGTGAATAAGGCTTTCACACAGCAGACAATACAATGGTATACCTGAAGTATAGACAAATATACCACATGATATAAGTGCCTGCAGCATGATCAGAGTACAGTGCGGCATCCTTCCACCACTTAAGATGCATTTAGTCTAGACTGGAAATAGATAAGTCACTATTTTCTGCTTTAAAGATAACTTTGCTATGTCAGCTAGATTTCGTATGCAACAATATGTAACCTAAAGTGTACCATACATAAAGTAGCCGGCAACTACATTTTTCAATGCAGACTGGATGAATGGATTATTTAAATTTGAAACATCATAATAACTATGACCAATAACAAAAAGATTGCTAGTCAGTGGTCAAATAGCAATGTCTGGCTCTTAAAAAGTGAAATTCGTGAAATTTTTTAACTGAAAATTGTTTGAGAAAGAGGTAATTCTTGTGTGTGTGTGTGTGTGTGTGTGTGTGTGTGTGTGTGTGTGTGTGTGTGTGTGTGTGTGTGTGTGCGTGTGCGCGTGTGTGTGTGTGTGTGTGTGTGTGTGTGTGTGTATCAAGAACATGTGCATCATGCAGTGGCATGGCAGGAAATGCTGCACTGTTCTGAAACTGTGGCAGCACCACACTGCAGTCTACTATCTCAGTGTGGGAAGCTGCATTATACACCACATGTTACAAAAATCAAGCATGCTGTTGCAACTGTGGTGAAATTTCTACCTAATCAGTGTGAGAACTGCTTAATACCTGGCCTCATTCCACATCAACTCATCATTCTCCTTAGGAATGCAATCTATGGAATTTGATGTATGCACAACTCTTCCTCTGAATATTGACATATATTTAGCATTTACTTGCAATGATATGATTCCTTCACTCTGCATGTTACACAAGTGAAAATGATCAAAGAAGCACTCTTTTATACAATCATCAACTGCATGGACCAGCCCATGAGACATATTTTTTGCTACCACTAGAATCTCTGACAATTAAGCATCTATAGAGGAGTTGCTATATTTTTATTCCCAGAGTGCAATATGGAACATGATTTGAGCTTAGTTAAATTTTAGGACCAGCTTACACTGTACAAGGAACATACAGACTAACAGCAAATGAGGGAACCAAAAAGTATGCAAACTTTTATTCATCACCACCACCACCACCACCACCACCACCATCATCATCATCGTCATCATCATCATCATCAGGATTTCCTTCCAGTAAGCTGGGTAGGAACTTTGTGAACGATATGTGTCCATTGGTTTCTGTCCTGGTATAGCATTTCTCTCTCCACTATATCCCATGTTACTATTCTCCTCTTGAGATCTTCCTTAACTTGGTCTGTCCATCTCTTTCTAGGCCACCCAATTGGTCTTCTTCCTGGTACCTCCATCTCCAAATACTGGCATGGAATTTGAGTCAAGTGCATTCGCTTCACATGACTGAACAACTTCAATCTCAAAGCACTCATTCTTTCATCTGTAGTCAATGTCACCTGCAGGTCTCTCCTTACATAATCATTCCTGACTCTGTCTCTCCTAGCTTTTTGTAGAGCTGACCTAAGGAACTTCATTTCAGATGCTTGTATTTACACTTTTCTCTCTTATTTATGAAACAGGCCTCTAGACTACCCATCATGATTGGTAGGAGATAAGTTTTACACATGGCCTGTTTGGCTCTTTGATGGACCTCCTTGTCCCAGATTAGAATTTGTACTTGGTGAAAGAAGCTAGATCCTTTTGTCATTCTGTTTAAGACTTCTGGTTTGGAACTTCCACCATGTGGTACGATGCTACCCAGATAATTGAAGCCTTTTACACATTCAACCGTCTCCCCCTCCAGTATGATGTGACAAGATGTGGGTGTCCTGTTCATCCTCATTGCCACTGCCTTGTTCCTGCTAACAGTTAATTTGAATTCTTTAAACTTTATGTTCCAGTAATCTAGTCTCCTCTGAACCTCCATTTCCGTCTCTCCCCAAATGGCAATGTCATCAGCAAAAACAAAAGCGTTGAGATCTTTATTTTCTTCTTCCTTGATTTCTTTCATAATTGTATCCATAAGTGTAATGAAGAGTAAAGAGGAGAGCAAACTGTCTTGCTGAACACCTCTCTTTGTCTTAAACCATTTTGCTCTTCCACCTCCTACTTGTACACTGCTCTCACAACCATCATACAGCATCTGGAATTTTTTAATTAATGAATCAGGAACATTATGTTTTCTCAAGCATTCCCATATTTTATCCCTTGGTACACTGTCATATGCTTTTTCCAAATCCATGAATACTACTGTCGAGTCCTTTCCTTTTTCCCAGTATTTCTCCATTAACTGATGGAGGGAGAAAATGAGGTCTATTGTTCCCCTTTTACTTCTGAACCCCTGCTGAACCAAACTTTTATTGTGATATGAAAAGATACAGGTTAAAATTTTATCGGCATATTAAAAAAATGAAACCAACTAGATTACTAGACAGGTTGTGGAATTCTGCAAAAGTGACTGTATAGATGAAATTGAAACAATAAAATGGATTGGTACAGTAAAAGAAGGCCTGAAAGTACCATAGGATACTAGATATATAAAAAAAAATTAGTCATAAACTTCATAACTGAACAGTTGGCCTGTCAGAAGACTCAATAATACTGAAACAGCTTGGTCTGATGTTGGGAAAAGAGCACATTATCATAAAATAAAAGTAACATAAGCACAAAGAAAGGCTGAAACAAAATTCTGAAATTCCCATAGTTTTAAATCACATAGTCCCTTAGTGTGCAACATGAGTAATAATTTAAAAAGAATCTGTTTTGTCCTTGTTCTTGCAGAGAAAACATTTGCTGCATACACAGGGTATATCATTATTAATTTATTAATAACAAAAACTGACAGGCAGAGGTATACGATGGTAAAAGCAAATGAACCATTAGTAAGGCAATTGCGAATTTACAGGTATGAGCACTACTGACTTCAATATGAACTATTGTTGTAACCAGTGAAAATGTATTTGAAATGTAAACTTTTTTACTTAGCACCTGTCAAATTGGACTCAAATTTTACCCTTGGCCCATGGTTGGTAAACATGGTAGATGCATGCTAGGCCACTGACACATTTTGTTGCTGTTGATATAAGACATCTGACATGCCAGTATGATACGAGATGCAGAGGGAGAGCAGGACCTAAACCTCGACCTCCAAGATCACCTCGTGAACTTTAGTCTTCTGAATTTTTCTGTCTGGGATAATCACAATAGTTAATTGTACAGCACTTTCATTGATAAAATTATTTAATTGGATAAGTAAAAAATATACTCACCGAGTGGTGGCAGAACACACACACATAAAAGAAAGAACACTTCCCTTAACAGGTATAAATGTACAGTAAACTGTAACGTATAATGTGGTGAAGATGTATTTTATTTCTTGTTAAGGTAGATCATGAGTGAAATTTGAGCCCAATTAGAGGGGAACTTCTTGAAAAGTTTAAATTTCAAATACTTTGTACCAGCTAGGACAATATTTCATACTGAAGTTGGTGGCAGCTGGTAATGAAACATTTGCAACCATCTCTCTAAACAGGGAATGTTTCTGCTTATATTTTCATGTCCTTGCATCTGTGTGATTTTTTGCTATTAGTTATGGTACACTGTTCTGTTTGTTTGTCAGGATTAGTGTGTAACATTCACATCCTCAGATGAGTTAATGGAAAGGAAAAGAAAGTCTTACCGATTTATTGAATGTGAGCCTTCTCACTCCACCACTGAAACGGCGGTTGTATGAGGGTCTCAGTTCATTGGAAGATTCCTCTTGACTGTGCTGCAACATGACTCATGTGGCATCACATAATTAGAAAGAAGCCACACTGACAAGCAGTGTTCTTTTCTAAATCAAACAAAAGTAGACTCACCTCATTTGAAATTACAAAATATGTGATGATATTATATTTTTGAAGTATGGCATTTCGACTAGCTCCGTGTCCTTCTTCATATCGATAAGCATTTCCTAACTGGTCCATTGTTTGCTGGGTAATGTGGACACGGCTGTAAAAAACAGTATTATAACAATAATAAAAAAATGCTGAGAACTAGAATGTATAAATTACATGTTTTTTTCTTACACTTCACTGTTATGGATACCAAATGATATTTAGGCGGTTCATTAAGAACTCTGTTCCAAACCATAAAAGTTTAGCTCTACTGTTACAAACATTTTCTTACAAAAATAATTGGTTATTGGTAATATAATGTAAATGGACAGATAAAAAAATCTAATCACCAAGCGGTGGCAGGGGTACATACATGCAAAAGGATTTAACTTTCACAAGTTTTTGGAACCAGTGGCTCCTTCTTCTGGCAGAAGAGTTGAAGGGGAAGGAAGAAGAGTGAAGGGAAGGGACTGGAGAGATTTATGGAAAGGGGTACAGTTTAGAAAAGTCACTTAGACACTCAGGTCAGAGGAGACTTACTGAATGGGATGAGAAGGAAAGTCTTTCCTTCTCATTCTGTCCGATGTCCCGGGTTCTGGGTGACATTTCTGAACTTTAACCCTTTCCCTAAATCTCTCCAGTCCTTTTCCTTCACCCCTCTTCCTTCCCATTCAACTCTTCCACCAGAAAAAGAAGCCACTGGCTCTGAAAGCTTGTGAAAGTTAAATCCTGTGGTATGTGTGTTCCCCTGCCACCACTAGGTGACTAGATTTTAAAAAGAGCAATTTACGTTATTTAATTACAGATGAGTATGCTGACTAAAATTATTAAATTATACGTCCTTTTACAGAACAATACAGTTTTATTGTTTCTTCATTTTGGTATTTTGAAATGCCTCACCCAACAAAAATGAATCTGAATTCTACAGGCAAGAACTGGCTCTGGTTTGTGTCACCAAGCTGTTCTTAACTTATGTTAATTTCTTGCCCTTTCCTTCTTATCCATCGCCTTCTAGAGTTTTCCTTTTCTGATTTTACTTTCTTCATCTGCATAAGTGTCAGTCTCCCTTTTATTCCTGGAAACACATTATTAGTATCTGGAACTTGAATCTCTGCTACTAGTCCACTACTTGTTCAACTCTTTTACTGTAGCTTGTGATTCTCCTGAGCCAATCTCTGGAGAGACTTCCTCCTTTTCAGGTCCCGTAAGTCTCATATGTTTTCTTTTTCCTAAATTTATCTTCTAATTGATGAATGGACTAGTTACACTTATGAAACCTAAAGAACTGACTTTTGTTCTTTTATCAGCCATTCTTCAGCTGTTGCAGCACCTGATAGTCAGACACTCTTCTGCTGTCTTAAATCGATACATATATAAGTGTGGAGTGTCTGTGTGTGCCACCAAAACTTCACACACAAATTTGACAACTCCATAGGTATTGTATGGTATCATGTCCCTCCATCCCCAAGCCATGAAGAGGATTTTGGTTTGGAACTGCAGGGGTAAGTTATGAAGATATGACTGCCTAAAGAGGGCATTTGTTTGTGACCACATAATAAATATAAATGTGGATGTCACTATAACTCTGGCACACACTCCCACAACCCCAGGGGGTTGTATGGTTTTTCCATAGAAAATATATCAATGAACTTTTCAAATGTCTGGCATAACAGTTATACTTGAAAACTATATATTCCATAAAAAGTGATGCATCGTTTCTCTACTGTATGCATTAAATTGCATTTCATATGTTAATCCTTAAAAATGATTCATGATACAAGCAATATCATAGATCAGAAATCCCACTTAAAAATATTTGAACAAAAACGTTTTCTATAATTAAAAAAAAATTATATGTTGAAATTTTACTCCTAGATCTGTAGCAAATTTGGAAGTTTGCTAAACCAAGTCAAACAGACATTTGGTAATTTGCTTAAAGTAATAATATTCTCATCTAGTGTTATGATCATCTACACCAATACACTTATTTGCTCTATTTGTTGTCATGATAGAATAGTCCATTTATAACATGACTAAGCTTTGCATATAGAAATGAAGATTGTATTGTACTTAGGTTTCACAACAAATTTATGTATAAAAGTCGGGACATTTCTCCATTGAAATAATAATGAAAATTACAGGATGAAATACAGTGAAACCTCTATTTTACGATTTCATGTGGTCCAGACCTAAAAAACACAAAATTGAGGAAAATACAGACCTGAGGAAAATGTTGAACCCCCCTCCCCCCAAAATATGACTAAAAACACATGTAATTGGTGTATACGATTACCAATCACAATTCTCTCCAACACTTTGTATAAAATCTATCAAAGAGAAAGAAATTAAATTTACAATACAATTTTTATACAATAATTTGTCTTAATGATCATCATTAGTTCTCAAAAAATTACAGATGTGTAACAGCAAGTAAAAACACATCAAAAAATTGAAATTTGTATCTGGGTATAAGGTAATCAAGCAGTTTTCTGACATGCTATGACTACAGATTATACATTCAAAGCATGAATTTTTGAGAGATCATCCTTTGTGCTTACCCAGAAAAAAGCAAAAAGTGATAACATGT
The DNA here is from genome assembly GCF_021461385.2 of Schistocerca piceifrons. Lineage (NCBI taxonomy): Eukaryota > Metazoa > Arthropoda > Insecta > Orthoptera > Acrididae > Schistocerca > Schistocerca piceifrons. Next base: position 414,901,320 of record NC_060141.1, read on the forward strand.
TGAATTAAAACAAAAACATGACAGTTAAGTGGTTAAATAAGCTAAAATGCAGCTGCTTAATGATATACTATGTCACCACTGCTGTTATTGTTTAATGCTTTTCTTATGAGCCACACTTCATATCCTCACCATAATTAAAGTATTATTTTAGCCTTGATGAAAGAAACAGAGACATGGAAAAGTGAGTTTGCTTCCCCACGTGACGTTACAATTTTATTAGAAGTTGGCTCAGTGAATTTCTGTACACTGTGTAAAATGTAAATTTGAAAGGTAGCTCAGGTGCTACAGTTTCGCTTCGTGCCCTCAATCACTGCTGCCAATCTTTATGATCTACAATGTTTGGTGTTAAGTATATACATGAGTAGTGTATGTAGTTGTTGCAACTGTATCATGTCAGATTTGAACATGAAAGTCTTTAAAATGTGCTATCATAAAACCCTTGTTCTATTTCCATATGAAATCTCAGTCATAGCACATCATCTGCACAAAAAGTATTTCAGCACTTCACAAAGTGCTTTCACCCCTACCTGCATTCCCATCTTAGAAGGGCCACTCCCCCTCTCCACACATCCAGTAGGGGAGCTCATTTTACATGTGTTAGTGTGGTGTGGTGGCTGTGCTGGCTATTGGGTGACTTAACAAGCCACCACCCAATAAGAGTTCACTAGCCAGAAATGGGCGACATTTCCTCAGTTATGACTGAGTGTATTCTCTGAGACTCAGGGTTGATGATTGATATTGTTGCTGAATTCAGTACACCAGAAATACATGCAAGAAGATGAGATTGACTTATAAGTGGCACAAGAAAGGTAGTGGATGGGCCCCTTTATCACGTATTGGCTTAGTCCAAAACACTTCACATCAACTGTCTGGTTTTTACGATACCACTGCAACCTAGCAGTAGTTCAAGTTGCTTTGGGAACACCAATCATGGATTACATCAGCATTGCCTCTCTCACATCTCCCCTCTCCACATTGGCCTAAAATATTTCCTTATTTCTGCCACCACACGTGGTATAAACCATCTGTCTTTTGAGCCATTTATAACTTATTCAACCACATCAAATGTCAATAGGAAGAAAATGGGATGAAGTCAAGCAAGATGTCAAATAAGAACTTAGAATAAAGATAAACCTTACCAGGAAGAATGGTAAAATCAGGGAATTTTAAGCAATGATCTTACCGGTTTTCACAGGGGCCACAAATTAATATGTAGAATTGCGAAAAATGTAAAATTGGAGAATGTAAAATTGAAGTTCAACTGTAAGAAATAACAAACAAATATGAATAAAGACAACCACTCAGTTGCAGATGAATAAAAAGGGACAAACAGTCACATGTAACAGATCAGAAAGTGCTTGGGGGGGGGGGGGGGGGGGGGATTGAGCCAGTAAAGTGAAAGACATTGGCTTATTGGTTTCCCAGTGGAAGTAGCAAAGAATGTGTGTATATGTGTGTGTGTGTGTGTGTGTGTGTGTGTGTGTGTGTGTAAGGATATACTTACTCTAGTCTGCTGCAAGCTTGTCTGGCTGATGCCATATGGTAAGTTGAGTGCCAAGTGTCTCCGGTGTGTTTTATATAGGTGTGGAGCAAAAAAGTTACACTCTTACCCAAAATGTTGTAGAATTAATAGAAATTGGAAAAAAACCCTATCCTCAATTATGGCACTTGCTCAAAATTTTACTTTATTGTATCCTAATAGCACAATTGCCTCTTACCCTGGTTTCCCAGATTGCTCCATACTATTGGCAATGATGACATCTCTTGACCATACATCGTACTGCCACTTGCATACTCCCAGGAGACCACTGAGAATTTTTCCTGTGTGAATTCCAATCCTCATATCCAACAACTGGTTCAGCCTCCGCTCCTCTCTGCAATTTCAGAATTTGTATTTATTTTGCTTGCAATGCTACTCATAATACAAAATAATGAAGAAAATCATCAAAGTAATAGAATGTTTCATTTTGTAAAGGGTATCCTGTGAAACAAAAAGAACACTCTGTGAAATATCAAAACACTCTGTGCAACCTTCACAGTTAAGTCATTACAAACCCTTCTGTGAAATCATAGCCAAAGTCATTAAAAATCCAAGTACAAGGGTTGGAACTTTAATAGTGGAAACTATTTATTTACAGCTCGTACAAAATAGATGTGTGTTTCAAAGTTTTAGTGACCTTCAAAGTAGTCACCAACATTGTGTAAAACATGTAGCCATTGATGTGGAAGTTGTAGGATATTCTTAGCAGTACGAATTGTGTTGACAGTTTGAGCAGCGCAGTCTATTGCCTGACGAATTTGTAGCAGTTCTCAAGTGAATGCTATGAAGTGTTTTCTCCAGTTTAGAAATCGAGTTGAACTTACGAGGGCTTAAGTCAGGGCAGTGCAGTATGTAGTGTAGCACTTAGCAGCCCCACCAGTCATACAAATCAGTAACAGCTTGCATTGTACGTGCTTGATCATTGTCCAGCAAAATGACGGTCAGGTCCTGCAGAAAGTGTCATCACTTCTGTCTCTAAGCTGGTTGTAGTTGTGTTCCAAAAATGAACAGCATAGAGACAGAACTAATGACACTTTCTGCAGGACCTGACCATCATTTTGCATGACAATGCTCCAGCACATATAGTGCAAGCTGTTACTGGTTTGCTTGACTGATGGGGCTGCTAAGTGCTATACCACCTACTGCACTCCCCTGACTTAAGCCCTCATAAGTTCAACTCAATTTCTAAACTAAAGGAAACACTTCACGGCATTCACTTCAGAACTGCTACAAATTCGTTGGGCAATAGACTGCGCCGCTCGAACTGTCAACTCAACTGGTACTGCTAAGAGTATCCTACAACTTCCACATCACTGGCAATGGGTTATACACAATGCTGGTGACTACTTTGAAGGTGTGTTCCAACCCTCATATGTGTGTGTAGCACCTGAAATTGTTAACTCAGGTAATAAAGTCAAATTGATTACGAATGTGTGTGTGTGTGTGTGTGTGTGTGTGGGGGGGGGGGGGGGGGGATGTTGTAATTGTTAATAACCCAGAAATAATTGACATCAAAGAAGTGTCTGAAATTTTTATCGATCACCTTTTTATTGTTACTGGACCAAAAGGTTGCAATGGTTCTGCTGACAATGTTTCAGATTAATTGAAATATAGCTTCCCTGAACTGCACAACCAAATAACTATGTCCCTGTAACTGCTGGTTAAATTTAAAACTGGTACAGGCATAGATCGTCATTCAAGTAAGCTGCTGAAAGCCTGCTGTGATGAAAACCTGTAAGCAAATTTTGGCTCATATCTGGAATATCTCCCTTAAACAAGCTGTGTTTCCAATAGAATGAATTGTGCTGTTGTTAGACCTCTTTACAAAACTAGAGATGGCACAAGTGTTTCAAACTATTGCCCAGTCTCAATCTTAACATTTTATAAAGCTCTTGAAAAAATTGTCTATAACAGGATACTGACGCAGCTCATGGAACTGGCCATTAAGAGTACACAGTTTGTTTATCAAAAAGATCAAGCGATCTTCTCATTTACCAGTGATGTGTTAGAATCCCTAAACAGTAATAAATCTGAGTGGTGTCTTGTGTGGTTTCTCAAAGGCTTTTTATTATGTATACAAGATACTTTTAGAGGAGATATGTCCATCCTGTTTGGTCTTTATGTAGTGTAAATGCTATATCCAAATTATATTTTTTTCTAGTTCAGGGAATAAGCTAAACTCACTGTGCCTAATTGTATCCTGTGGTTTCTGAGCATCAATGGTTTTTGTTTCTACATATTCCCAGCAGATGACAGCAGCTGCTCAAAGAAAGCTGTTTATCACAGGGTCAGGATATCTTTGAGTAATAAAGTTAATTTCTGTTTGTTTTTAGTAATTTTGGACTTCCTAGAATGTGTTTAGAATATGATATAATATTATAATATACCCTACTGCATCAAACAAGTGATTGCTTATTTCGTATCAACAATACAGCTTTATATTCCAGAATAAAATTTTCACTCTGCATCGGAGTGCACGCTGATATGAAACCTCCTGGCACATTAAAACTGTGTGCTAAACTGAGACTTGAACTCAGGACCTTTGCCTTTGACAGCCAAGTGCAAAAAATTTCATTCTGGAAACATCCCCCAGGCTGTGGCTAAGCTATGTCCTTTCTTCCAGGAGTGCTAGTTCTGCAAGGTTCACAGGAGAGCTTCTGTGAAGTTTGGAAGATAGGAGATGAGGTACTGGCAGAATTGAAGCTGTGAGGGTGGGTCATGAGTCATGTTTGGGCAGCTCAATTGGTAGAGCACCTGCCTGCAGAAGGCAAAAGTCCCAAGTTTGAGTCTTGGTCTGGCACTGAATTTACTGAATATTGTATATTTTCCACATATTTCAGTTATATTCTAACATAAATAGTATTTACTTTGAGCATGTCTTACAAGTTTAGTGAACCATTCCAACGTGTTTTCTTTTAAGTCTTATTCTGTCTAAGAATACTGCTTTTGCCACCAAAATAAACTTTTCATTCGTAAAATCTGAGATCATCAATGAGGAGGTTATGTCAAATGCTTTATACATTATATTCTATTTTATTATATGTTATAGCTGCATTTCCAACAATTATTAATTGTATACAACTAATTTTTAAAACACTGGCATTGGAATTCATTTTATTTCATTTACGTCATTTTACTTTATTTACAGAAATTGTAAGCTGAAAGGACAGTAAGGATTCCAAGAGACAAACCAAAAAAAGAAAAGATAACAAAACAGTACTGGAAAACTGAAAAACTGAAAAAAAAGCTGAGAGAGTGAGAAACAAGAAGAAGAATGACTATCTTAACGTTTCCACGATCGCATCTCACAGTTTATTGTGCCTCATAAATTTGGCTTACATGTCCAGGTGTAAATGCACCAAAAACTGGCTTCCCAAACATATTAAGTCAAGGAGAGAAAGCGGTAAGAGTAACTGTGGTTTTCATGGGAAGTGTGAAAAACCCAAGAGTACAGTGTACAGCGCCAAGTAGCTTTAAATGTTCTTTCAGCGCAAAACAAGTAAATGAAATGTAGACTTCTGTTACGGTCTTTTGGCAAGTGATCCAGACATTCATTACAGTGTGCCAGTTTATTTTTACTTTCTTTCTACAATAGAGGGTTCTTGATGTAATGTCTGAGCAGATAAGTATTATTTCAAATTTGCATGCTGCATGAACAAATATAATTGCAGTGAATGACTGGAAAAGTCTGCTTATATCAGATAACACAAATTAAATGAGTCTTTCAGTAGCCGTGGGGAGGGCGAGCATAATCTTTTTTTATTTGTTTTCATTTTTATTTATTTATTTATATTTATTTTAGCCATTAGAGATGGTTCGTGTTATCTCTAGCAAATGTGTTGTAGCACTGATGCTCCATCACATAATTGTCAACATTAATTGATGTAAACATCCTATTTGGTGTTCTAGGACTTACTTATTCCAAATTCACTTCCCTCTTTTTGCGTTCTACAGTACAATCTGAATCAAACTGGAGAAGAATTTCTTTTAGGAGTTCTTTGGGATGTTGTAATATATTGTACTGTATTTTGTTATTACAAGAGAGAATGCAGTTCCATTGTAGAGAATGGGTAACTGTAAGAAAAAAGGGAGGTTGATTACAGCTTAAAGTCCCATTGACTCCCACGTCATTAGAGATGGAGCTCAAGCCTGAAATGAACAAGACTGAGGCAGTAAAGCAAGTATGCCAGTTTCAAAGACACTGTCTTGCCATTTGCCTTAAGTGATGTAGAGAAATCTAAATTGTCATCAATCTCACCAGTCTCTGCATTACCACTAGTGTGAAGATTTAAACCTTAAGGCAATATCATAGAAAGAGAAGGGGGAGTAGAAGACGATGAGATGAGATGTATGACATGCAAAAAGAATTTGACAGAGTACTGAAATACCTAAGCTAAAACAAGGTTTCTAGATTAAAAAATTATCCCTCAGAATTATGTCGTGTTGAAGGACATGAAAGCTACACAGAAGCTGTGAGGGAAGTGAGACAATATTATTGCCTATGCCCAATTTAGGCATCAGATCAGTCTTCTGACTGACCAATCTGAAGATGATCATAATTGACCAAAACTAGTTATCAAATAAAATGTTAAAAATTCTTGTAATCAGAGACTGATACAAATTCTACATTAGTGAAGTTGTATTGATAGTTGCTAAAATAGATATATTATTTGCCCAGTCTTCTGACTTTTACAAAGCAAGCTGCTGCAATGGTTAAGACACTGGGCTTTCATTCAAAATGATTTGGACCTAGTTTCATCCTACCATCATGGATCTGTTTTTTGGAGGGTCCCGCAAATTACTTCAGATAAATGCTAGGATGGTACCCTCAACAAATACGTAGCTGATGTCTTGCTCCTCCTCCATCCAATTGAGGGTAGTCCTCTACTTTAATAACTTCAATCTTGATGCAGTGCTTGACTTTAAACACTCTTTCTTCTTCCTACTTAAGCTGAGGCTTAATTAGGGAGCTTAGAGGTTTAGACCAAGTAGGTCTAATAAGTTTTAATTTATTCTGTTGGTATCACTTAAATTCATGACAGAATATAAATCTAAGTATTGCAGTAGGAGGACTGTGTGGTGAACTTGTTACTGGGTTGTCTGTAGCAGTTTTCATGTTTAAAATGTCTGTACTGTACAACCATTCTTCCTACAGAAAACAAAAGAAAACAAGTAAGACCATATACATTACTAAATGAAGGTAATAAAGTTTTGAGTTTTATAAATAAGAGACTGTGAGCACTGCTAAGAATCTTAAGTAGTGCAGACAACAATGAAATTCACTTTAAATCATTTTATGCAGATGATAGACTAGTTATGTATCCAGATTTATTCGATGGTCTAGTAATACAAACAAAATATTTGTGAAAGTTTATATTTTCAAAATTAGGAAACAAAATACCACTTTTTAAAATATGTGGGAAGTGATCAATAAACCGGTTCTTTGGTTGCTTTCACTACTTTTTCTGTTGTATAGATGAACTACTCTAACACATTAGTTCTCAGTTCAAAACTTTAATTTGTGCAGAAGATTAGTCTGCGATCAGGAATGATAAGTTAATACTCGATATGAGGTTATTAAGGCTTGAACAAATATAATCCAGTACTGTAGTAATGCAACTTATGAGTGCAATAACATCCCTCTTTTGTGCCATGATGCTGCTGTATACAATTAAAATAATAAATAAAAACCCTAAAATTTTGATTGATCGAGGTACAGTTTCTCCATAAAATATGACAACTGCCACCGCATAAATAAATCTTCTACATATGTGTAATAGCACAACAAAAAGTAATACTATATCTTTGAAGATGCAAGTTTGTACACTCACCGGACTTCTTTAATGATTGCAATCATTTCCAGTCCAAGTTCTACACAGTTTTTTGCATGATGAGGATTGGGATTTGGCACACCAGACACACAGTAGTAGCAATCACCCAGGAACTTTATTCTTAGGACGTTCTTTTCCTGTGAAACACTGCTCTCAATTCAGTATTCATTATGTTCATTATATGGGCACACATTATTCTCAAATAGTGTAATGTGATTTATTCCTAATTATATTCATAAAGCAATAAGACTGAAAGTTTTTTTACACAATGCCACAATAAAAGAAAATTTTGTCCAGATTTTATTACATAATTAAATGCACAAAAACTTTTACATCATACTTTGTTTATACTTACCTCTGAAGCTTCATCAAATTTCCCAAAAAGTTCATTCAATGTTTCTACCAGTTTTGTTACTGGTAATGATACTGTCAGTGAAGCATAATTGACAACATCAGCATAAAGAATAGTAACATTGTCATGTTCCCTGACATACATACCACTGAAAGGAAATGTGTATGTATTAGACAAACGTTTTGTATGCTGATACATTTATGGCACACAAATAATTAATTTGTCATATGAAAATAAGAAAATAAACCTATTTTGACTAGGAAGATAAGTTGTAGAGAAGTAAATCCAAGCTATTTGCCTAATTAGGAGCTAGGCCTTCACTTGGTTGATCGTATTTTATTTTATCATGCATTCCTTTGACCCCAATGTCATTACAGTTGCTATGAAATGGAACAAGTTAGTGTTTTTTACATTATTGGTCGCAGACTGCCAAGTGAAGTTATTCAAGTTTTCCGCTTCTGATCAGCACGTAGGGCTGGAGTGGGCCAGCCAGCACTGACTTTGTTGAGGAAGGGAGAAGAGAGGTGCTGGAATCCCCACCAGAAAGGTGATCAGCTGGGCCATTTATCAGCACTGCCTATGGGAGTCACAGTCAATCAATGGGTTCTGGGGCATAGCTTGGTCCTGCCTTCTAGGGAATGGGTGTCTTGCCTTTTGGGGAGTGGATGCTGGCCATGGTGGTGATGGGGACAAGAATTTGGCCTCCAGGGCACTGCAATCCAAAAACACTCGTCCTCCATCAGTAGTGTGGCAAGGGGGTCGATGGTGCTGGTGGGAGCTGGTAGTGGCTCAAAGTAGATCCCATTGATAGTCATTGTCAACACTCTGTTGATGCCTAACACAAGGGCAGCAGTTGTAATGGTAGCAAGCAGGCCGCTGGACAGGCTTCTCCCAGCGATGGTTGCATAGATCTTGCACTGTCGACAACTGAGGGAGGGGGAGAGGGTGTACGTCCTATTGTGGCCAGAATTGATTTCAATGCCTGCCTAGATGCTCCTGGCCAACTGCAACCTCAAACATTTGCTGCCCCCTATTGCAGATACGATGCCTTGGGTCCACCAGGGGTCCTAGCCAAAAGTATGAGCCCAGACATGGGAGCCCCCACAGTTGGGCACAGCAGATTGAAAGGGGGCAGGGTTTGTGCTCATGTGAAATTTTGGTCAGGCTATGTCCATTTACGGGGGTGGTAGATAGTGAAGAAATTGTCAAGTGCTTCTTCAGAGTGAGCTGTCACTAACTCATGCATCTGAATTTTGATGGTTCTGATCATCTGCTTGGCTTCCAAATTGGATGGTGGGTAGAAAGGGCCAGTGGTCAGGTGCTCAATGCCATTGTGTTCATAAAAATCCTGAAATGCAGTGCCATGAACTGAGAGCCATTGTCAGAAACTGTTGGGTTATGTCCGCACTATAACACAACAAATATTCCATGATAACCAAATTTATTTGACCTTCTGTCACTCAAAACAAAACTTAAGTTCGACTACACAACACTTCACTGGCTGTAGTGCCAAGGAGAAATCAGAGTCACTAGTAGAGAATACAAGTCCAAACCACTGCCAGCCAGTCGATACTGACGCGTCGCAAGTTTCCAGCCAGGGAGGCCACAGTGTGATTCGGTTGTCGCACATCCAGCAGCCGGGTAGTAACACAGTCATCGGTGAAGATTGAACAAGTTAAACGGGCTCAGGGAGCTCGCTTCAATCTGCAGGTCCAGCCAATCAGAGTGTTGGTAGATGGCACCCTTACACGGTTGCTCACTCTGATGGCAAGGGCAGCGCCGCCAGGGTAATCCGTATCGATAGTGGTGTGTACGCTGCCCCTAACCCTGCGATGACGCGTTCACTTGCACCAGTTGTTGACATCGTGTGTGGCGCCAGCGGTACTCGCTGTGTGCAACACACCGCGCTGAGTTGACGGCTGCTGTGCGGCGGCCGATACGCCAGAAACCAGAGTGGAAAGCACCCTGACTGTTGCAAATATGAGATGAGAGGGCATGAGTGGTAGCTTCTGTGGTGATGGTATCCATCCATGCCACATATGGAAAGTTAGGGAGGGCGTCAACAACTAGCAACCACATTGCTCCTTGGAATGGTCTGATGAAATCAACATGCACTCTTTGTCAGGAGTGGTCAGCATATGCCCAAGAATTGAAACACTGTGCTGAGGCTGACTGATTTTGGGTACAGGTCTGCACTTCCAGACAGTGTTTTCTATGGCGGTGTCAACACCAGGGCAATACACATGATGGCGCACTATTGCCTTCATTCTGCTCATTCCCCAATGTGCAGTGTGGAGGAGTTTTGGTACGCTGGGGCAGAGTGTGCAAAGAACTAGCAACCATCTTTTGGAATCATTCGTATTTAACGAAATGACACCATCAGTGATGTACAGCCTGTGCCGCAATGAAAAGTAGGTGTGCCATTCCAGGTCAGTGCCCGTAGACAGACACTCTAGACAACCATACCACATACCAGATAATCCCCTATGGAGTAACAGATAATGGCCTGTTTCTGCTGCTACTTCACACACCATAGTCAGGAATTCACTGAGGATGTGTTGCTGATTTATGTTTAAGGCAAAACACAGTGCCTGTTAAATTCTGCTTCTGGGCTATACAGCAAGCAGAAAAATGTGTCAATGTTTGAGTACTGTATGATGGCTGATAATGGATCATTTAGGTGTAGGAACAACTCCAACTATTGCAACTGCTGTGTGATCTTATCAGGAAGTTTTGAATGGGGACTGAACAATGAAATGAGGGCTCTGTGACTGATGATCAGTTGACACTTAATACCAGAGAGATGTAAGTGAAACTACCTGATGCTGTATATGATAGCCAGAGCTTCTTTGTCTATTTGTGAATAAGTTCTGTGCACCGCATTTAATGTTTTATATGCAAATGCAATGGGCTGTTCGATGCCTTTGGTATATTTGTGGGACAGCATGGCACAAATGCCACAATCTGACACATCAGTGGCAAGCATTAAACTTCAACCATGATGTTGCTCGTCATACAAGTTATATAGAACGAAAAAGTCTACAAGCAGAAATTACTGAGATCACTGACTTGAACACTGTTTTGTGGTATTATGTGTTACTCAGAGCTAGCAGTAAATCCTTGAAATTTCTTCCTGCAGAGAAAATAAGGAAATGTGTTCCGAGAGAATACTGATGATGATTTTACATTGCATGTGCTAAAGAATGGTTTTATTAAAACTTGTAGTGAATTACTCAGCGACAAATTGTTGTTAAGTTTATGGAGATGAAATTTCCTCAAAAACAAACCCACAAAATTTGAATGCACACACCAGAGCATGCAATACTTGGCCACATTTTTCTTAAATTCAACATCATTACTTAATGTTGGAAATGTTCAGATTACTTATGTCTCAGGTATTTTATTTTATTCTGCATAGGAAGAACATACTTTACGACCACTCAGACAGTTGGTAAGAATGGTGAAACGATGGGTGGATCCTGATGTTGGTGATGACAGACATCACAAAGTAAAAAGCTAGCCAAAATCAAAGTCCACATTATGGGAAAAATTGTCATAAGTGTACACAAACAGTCCTGCAAGCAGTTTGAATCAAAATTGATACAGGAATGGTTCAACACTCTGCACTAATCAATAGTGGAAATCTAAGGCTTCAGTGCATCAGCAAAGACTGATTGGCATGTGTCAGGGCAATGTATTTTCCAGCGCACTCATGTCGGTGGACTGACCCCTGACTCAGATGGTACATTTGCTGTCTTTATGCTTTTTTTCCATTATTCTACTGATTTACTATTAGTGGACCAGCAACATTTCACTTCACAGCTCAAAACCACTGTTGCTGTGAACACGCAGAATCCATGACTGTTTGTCACTTACACCTCCTGAACACTGTTAACCGCATATCTGTCATTACCTTACATCTAATTATAACAATTCATAGCAATACAGAAGTGCATTTGAGAGATCATAAATATTTGAAGCAGTATATATTCATAGGAATATATTATTATATAAAACCTATCAATACAAGTTTCACCTAAAATGACGAAATAAAATATGGCATCTTCTCAGGACTCGATATGACCGCAAAGGTCAATAGACGTCCTAAATGGTCAAAACTGGACATGTACACATCATAGATATGTTACAGAGAGGTATCACTGTGGTAAGTCTGACATCTTCCATAAAAGCAAGGTGTGTCGATTGCATTGAAGAGAGACAGACATCAAGTGAACAGCTAGAAAATTAAATGTGTTGTTTGAACTAAAATATCAGAGTGGCATTAGTAGTATGACTAGGTAAGTAAAATACTTTTCAAATTTCCCTGGTACCAGAATTTTTTTCCCCAAAAATGTCTCCAAGTTTTCAGTTTCCCCAAAATTTCCTTCAAAAAAATATTTTTCCCCGAAATTGTGAAAAAAAGACAATCTGGAGATGCTATTCACCAAAACTGATGAAGTTAATATTCCTGAAGTCAGATCAACAACTGCTGCTAATATGAGTAACTTAAGAGTAGATTTTCTCTGTGCAGTGAAGCTACTTGAATCACTTAATAAAGACAAGTCTTCCTGTCCAGATTGTATACCAGTTAGATCCCCCTCAGAATATGCTGACATATAGCTCCATACTTAGCAGTCATTTAAAACTGCTTGCTTGATGAAAGATCCATATCCAAAGACTGGAATGTTGCACAGGTCACACCAGTACTCAAAACAGGGAATAAGTGTAATTCGCTGAATTACAGACCCACATCACCAACGTTGAATTTCAGTAGAATTTTGGAACATATGGACGAACATTATGAATTACCTTGAAGAAAACACTCTGGTGAAACGTAGCACATATTCAGGAAACACAGCTCTTGTGCAACACAACTAGCTCTTTTTTTATCATGAAGTAATGAGTGCTATCAATAGGAGATCTCAAATTTATATAGTATTTATGAACTCTCAGAAGAATTTTGTACCATTCCTCACAAGCACTTTCTAATAAAATTGCATGCCCTTGTAGTATCATCCCAATTGTGTGACCGGGTTCATGATTTGCTGTCAGAAAGGTCACAGTTCATAGTAATTGATGATAGTCATTGAGTAAAATGGAAGTGATATCTGGTGTTTCCCCAGGGAAGTGTTACAGGCCATCTGTTGTTCCTAATCTATATAAAAGACTTAGGAGACAATCTAAGCAGCCCTTTTACATTGTTTGCAGATGATGCTGGGATTTACTGTCTAATGAAGCCATCAGAAGATCAAAACCAATCAACTGCAAAATGATTTAGATAAGATATCTATCTGTATGATGTGAAAAGTGGCAGTTGGTTCTAAATATTGGAAAGTGGACGTCATCTACATGAGTTCTAAAATGAGTCCATTAAATTTTGGGCACATGATAATGACACAGATATGAAGCCTATCAATACAACTAAATACTTAGGAATAACATTTACAAACTTAAATGGAACAATGATGTAGATAATGTTGTGGGGAAGGTGAATCTAAGACAGCTTTTTATTGAGAGGACACTTAGAAGGTGCAAGAGATCCCTTAAAGAGACTGCCTACACTATGTTTCTCTATCCTCTGCTAAAGTATTGCTGTATGGTAGCAGATCCTTACCTGGTGTGTTTAATGGAGGACACTGAAAACATTCAAAGATGGGCAGTTGTTTGTACTGTTGTGAAATTGGGGGAGAGAGTGTCATGGATATGATACTTGAGTTGGGGTGGCAATCATTGAAACAAAGGCATTTTTTTATGTGGAGAGATCTTTTCAAGAAATTTCAATTACCTACTTTCGCCTCCAAAAGAAAAAAAATAGTTTGTTGATGCCCACCTACATAGGAGGAAATGATAATCATAATAAAATAAGAGAAATGGGCTTACAAAGAAATTTAAGTAATTGTTTTCCCTGTGCTCTGTTTGAGGGTGGAACATTAGAGCAATAGTGGGAAAGTGGTTTGATGAACTTAAGTGTGAATTGCAGAGTAGTCATGTAGATGTAGACATACATATGTTTGCAGCTGCAGCGGTGCCACTCACAGGAGCAAGCTGCGGCTCGGGCATGAAGCCCGAGTATCTCTGACCTGTCCTCCATATCAATACTCAGGCTGGGTGGGGATTCTGAATCACTATCAGAGACTACATTAGGCTAGCAATAAATAATTTATGAGAAACAATTTCCTTATCTGCATTTCAGTAAATCTGTGTTATTAAATTGAAATGTAATGTGAGTCACCAGGATGGAGCAGCATGTTAAGGAAGAGACCACAGTGGTAGCCAATGCAAGCAAGCTAACAGAATTTGAGAAGGAAGTGAGCTCGATCTGCAGAACACAAAGTTACAAACAGGGTGTTTAGGCTTTGGAACAGTCAGGAGTTCTGTCTTCAGTATATGAGATTATGAAGTTTGTGTTTAACATGCTTTCTGGGTAGCAAGTGGCCACATAGTGCAAGTATTGGTACTTGGATTATTTCATGAGCCCAGTTCATGAGAGGACTTGAATTATTTTGCATATGAAACTTAGAGGACCTATAAAGTTTTTATAGGGAGTTGTGATGATATATGTTGTAGACTTTGCAGTCTGAACATTTATTCACAAATTGCATGTGACATGTGGAGTCAGCTCTTGTGAATTTTGTGAAGGAGAACATGGTCCATAGTAGGCTGTAGTATTCTTTATTAATTGTGCAATCAGCTGATTTCAACATTTATCTTATTTTCAAGCATATACGGATATGATTTATCATATTTGACATGGCATATAAATCAGATTACTACTCCGCATATGAAGTCATATATGACATAGTTCATGTACAACATAATATCTAAATGAAAACTAGGGCCTTAGACTGGGTGTCCCAGAAATGTTGTGACAAACTTTGAGGGGTTATAGAGGGTGTCTTGAGGAACAAATCCAGGACAGAACACCGTGTCCAGAAACATCAAGTGATGATTCTACAGAGTGTTGAAGTTATAGGTGCCAATGCCTGCCACCAGGCCAGTAATTCAGCAGCAAACCTGACTTTGTACACTGATTGACCACAGCTGGAATGTCTCACTATGTTATTTGTTATCCAGTGATCATGACTGATTGCCACGATCACCAGTGGAGAAGGTGAAGCTAGCTGCTCTATCGAAAGACTGTCTCTCCTACATATGTAGTACTCTGTTGCTCTGATGGATGATGGTTTTGAGCACAGGTTCCATCTGCAGTTTATTTTTCTCTTGGAACTCTCTAAAATCTCCAATGTTTTTCAGTATATAGGAGATCAATAAACTGCAGATGAGGCCTGTTAATACATCAGCTAGCTCCATCTTCTCCACTGGTGATCGTGGCAGTCAGTCATGATCAAAGTCACATTAGCTGCCAAAGGGATGGCCTAGTGGCTGGCACTAGTGCCTATAATTTTAACATTATGTAGCATTGTTGGATGACGTTTCTGGACAAAGGTTCCTATCCTCAGTTTGTTCCTCAAGACACCTTCTATAACCCCTTGAGGTTGATCACAACATTTCTGGGACACCCTGTATGAGGTTTGACTGGAAAGTTTTAAGAATGGATCCACTACTGCTTATTAGTTTGGTGGGCAGGTACACGGAGGGTGGGGAGTGAGGCATTGCCTTGTCCTTGAACACCCTCTGACAGGAAACTGTGTTTCCTTAATTCAGTTCATTGTGGCAGCTGGTTGAGCATGGGTCTGTTAGGGTGTGTTGCCGGATTCTGTCTGTGTAAAAATGGACATAAAAATGGAGCAACGAGTTTGTGTGAAATTTTGTTTTAAAACTGAGAAATCAGCTTCTGAGACTTACAAACTATTAAAAACAGGTTTTGGAGATAATTCTATCAGCCAGTCAAATGTTTTTGTCTGGTTCAACAGATTTAAAAATGGCTGCGAATCACTTGAAGATGAACCACAGTCCGGCCATCCTTCCACCTCAAAAATGAATGAAAATGTTGTGAATGTTCATGACTTAGTGTGTTCTGATCATAGGCTTACAATTAGGGAGATGGATGATGAGATTAATTTAAGTTTCTATGCAGTTCAGTCAATTTTAACTGAAGGTCTGAACCTGCATCCAGTGTCCACAAAATTCATTCCAAAAGTGTTATCAAGTGACCAGAGTCAATACCGACTCCAAGTGTGCCAAGAACTGATTAATTGGTCTAAAAAGACCCAGATTTGTTAAATAGGGTAATTGCAGGTGGTGAACCATTGGTATATGGATATGACCCTCAAACCAAAGTGCAGTCTTCGCAATGGAAGACTCCAGGTTCACCACGACCAAAAAAAGCATGGCAAAGTCGTTTGAAGGTGAAGACAATGTTGGTGATTTTTTTCAATTCTACCAGTACTTTGTACCATGAATTTACCCCTGGGGGACAGACAGTTAACCAGGAATACTACAAATGTGTCCTTGAGAATTTGTGCAAAAAGGTGCAGAAGGAAAGACCTGCATTGTGGAAAGACAGGAGTTGGGTGCTACACCATGACAATGCTCTGGCTCATCCTGCCTCCTCCATCATTGAATTTTTGACCAAATTCAAAATTCCTGTGCTTCCACAACCGCCATATTCCCCTGATTTGGCCCCTGCAGACTTCTACCTGTTTCCTAAACTGAAATTTTCACTGAAAGGGAAGCAATTTGACTTGACTGAAGACATCCAGGCAAATACAGAGACCGTCCTTAACACACTTCAGGAAAAAAAATGTCTAGGAATGTTTCCAAAAGTGGAAACATCATTGGAGTTGGTGTGTTCAGTCATAAGGGGACTATTTTGAAGGAGATGCATCACAGTATACTGTAAGTACAACCATTGTACAATTACAAACCCAGTCTTAAAACTTTCCAATCACACCTCATATTACATGACCAAGTGACTACTGTTAAGGGTTAAGATGTTGCAAATGCTGTGCCTTACAAAAGACCTGTTTACCTAAATACCACAATTGCCAAACTGTTTAAAAATGTTATGCAGCATTCATTTTGGATATCACTATCATGAGTGCAGACAGACAAGGGAAATTAAACAAGCAGAAGAGCACTATAATCTGCACATTCTACAATCGCCAGTATATGTTTCATGTATTGAATCTCGAGCTGCATTTGCTCAGAGTGGCCACTTGAGAGTATCCTGCAACCAGTCAGCATAGTGAACATGGTTAGAACAGACATAGCTTGCTTTGTCATGAATTTTCAGTTTTAAAATTATTTGCGTAAATAATAGAGATGAGAATATATATATGTTATAACCTTTAATCAGTAATAAATTGCGTGGATATACAAACGTAGAAACAATAGTGGATTACATGCTACCAACTCCGTATCTGTCACTCAACTGCTGTGCCGTGACATGCGGCCGGCGCCGTTCATAGCCAGGTGGCGCTCCCGCGCTCGGCCGAGCTGCAGAGCGCCTCTATCACCGTGTTCGCGTACTGACGTAGCGGCACTTTTAAATCTCGTGGCACTGTCACAACAATATATTTTGTATTTTTCTTTTTTGTGGTTGATTTGCTTACAGGTTTTATTTGTCTTTCATCAGTTTTCTCTTGCACATGTTATTTCATTTTTATTTATCTAGTTTGGTTTATTATTCATGCTGATGTGAGAATTATTGGTGTCTATTACCAGTTAAGTTTATTTCTTCACTTTCTGATAAGGTTCAAAATATTTTCATGTAAAGCATTATGATACTTCTCTTATATCTGTTGCATCAACAGCTAAGACATGAACAGAAAGTTTTCCAACAAAAATAAATCACTAGAAAGTAAACATATTTCCAAATGTCTTTCCTCTCTTTCTGGAAACGAACATATGATAGAAGAAGAGGAGGGTGACGAGGAGACACCAGATGAGTTTCTAGGCTTACAAGTGCCAAACAGGACACCCAATGAGTTTTCTTGGTGGGATGTATGAGCATTTCTACATCTACGTCTATAATCTGCAAACCACTGTGAAGTGCATGGCAGTGGGTACGTCCCTATGTCCCACTGTGCCAGTTATTAGGCTTTTTACTGTTCCATTCATGTATGGAGCGTGGTAAAAATGACTGTTTAAATGCCTCTCTGCATGGTGTAAATAATCTGATCTCATCCTCATGATCTGTATGGGAGCAATAGGTAGGGGGTTGTATATTCCTAGAGCCAGCATTTAAAGCCGAGGGTTGTTGTATACTCCTAGAGCCAGCATTTAAAGCTGATTATTGAAATTTTGTCGGTAGACTTACTTGCAACAATTTCCATTTATCCTCAAGAGTCTGCCAATTAAGTTATTTTAGCATCTCAGTGACACTCTCCCATGTCATACAAACCTGTGAGAATTTGTGCTGCCCTTCTCTGTATGTGTTCAACGTTCCCTGCCAGTCTTAATTGGTATGTATTTCACACATTGGAGGGGTATTTTAGGATGGATCACGTGTGTGTTGTGTGAGCAGTTTCCTTTGTAGACTGGTTGCATTTCCCTAGTATTCTACCAATAAACTGAAAATCTGCTGCCTGTGTTACCCACAACTGAGCCTATGTGATTGTTCAATTTCATGTCCCTCCTAAGTGTTGCACCCAAGTATTTGTACAAGTTTACAGATTCCAAATGTCATTCACTAATATTATATTTGTGGATTTGTGTGTGTGTGTGTGTGTGTGTGTGTGTTTTTTTATGAAATGCACAGTTTTCCATTTTTGAACATTTAAGCAAGCTGCCAATCATTGCACTGTTTCGAAATCTTATCAAGGGAGAACATTTTTACAGTTCCATTCAGACTGTATTTCATTGTAGATAACTGCATCATCTGTAAAACATCTAAGGTTACTATAAATACTGTCTGCAAGATCACTGATATACACTGATGAGCCAAAAGATTATGACCACCTGCTTAATAACTTGTTGGCTATCTTTGGAATGCAATACAGGGTTATTACAAATGATTGAAGCGATTTCACAGCTCTACAATAACTTTATTATTTGAGATATTTTCACAATGCTTTGCACACACATACAAAAACTCAAAAAGTTTTTTTAGGCATTCACAAATGTTCGATATGTGCCCCTTTAGTCATTCGGCAGACATCAAGCTGATAATCAAGTTCCTCCCACACTCGCCGCAGCATGTCCCCATCAATGAGTTCGAAAGCATCGTTGATGCGAGCTCGTAGTTCTGGCACGTTTCTTGGTAGAGGAGGTTTAAACACTGAATCTTTCACATAACCCCACAGAAAGAAATCGCATGGGGTTAAATCGGGAGAGTGTGGAGGCCATGACATGAATTGCTGATCATGATCTCCACCACGACCGATCCATCGGTTTTCCAATCTCCTGTTTAAGAAATGCCGAACATCATGATGGAAGTGCGGTGGAGCACCATCCTGTTGAAAGATGAAGTTGGCGCTGTCGGTCTCCGGTTGTGGCATGAGCCAATTTTCCAGCATGTCCAGATACACGTGTCCTGTAACGTTTTTTTTGCAGAAGAAAAAGGGGCCGTAAACTTTAAACCGTGTGATTGCACAAAACACGTTAACTTTTGGTGAACTACGAATTTGCTGCACGAATGCGTGAGGATTCTCTACCACCCAGATTCGCACATTGTGTCTGTTCACTTCACCATTAAGAAAAAATGTTGCTTCATCACTGAAAACAAGTTTCGCACTGATTGCATCCTCTTCCATGAGCTGTTGCAACCACGCCGAAAATTCAAAGCGTTTGACTTTGTCATCGGGTGTCAGGGGTTGTAGAAATTGTAAACGGTAAGGCTTCTGCTTTAGCCTTTTCCGTAAGATTTTCCAAACCGTCGGCTGTGGTACGTTTAGCTCCCTGCTTTCTTTATTCGCCGACTTCCGCGGGCTACGCGTGAAACTTGCCCGCACGCGTTCAACCATTTCTTCGCTCACTGCAGGCCAACCTGTTGATTTCCCCTTACAGAGGCATCCAGAAGTTTTAAACTGTGCATACCATCGCCGAATGGAGTTAGCAGTTGGTGGATCTTTGTTGAACTTCATCCTGAAGTGTCGTTGCACTGTTATGACTGACTGATGTCAGTGCATTTCAAGCACGACATACGCTTTCTCGGCTCCTGTCGCCATTTTGTCTCACTGCGCTCTCGAGTGCTCTGGCGGCAGAAACCTGAAGTGCGGCTTCAGCCGAACAAAACTTTATGAGTTTTTCTACGTATCTGTAGTGTGTTGTGACCATATGTCAATGAATGGAGCTACAGTGAATTTATGAAATCGCTTCAATCATTTGTAATAGCCCTGTACATCACCAGTTCTGTATATCATGGATTTGACAGTTTATTTGTAGATTTGTGAAGTTATGCTGTACCAGATGTCCTTGCACAAGTAATTTAATTTGCTTAAATAGTGGGCCGCTGATTTGCATATGCAGTGATGGCACCTGATAGTGTCCCATATGGTTTCCATTGGATTCATGTCAAGTGAATTTTGTGGCCAGTACATCAACAAGAGTAAACTATCATTCTCCTCAAGCCACAGTGGCACAGTTCTGCCTTTGAGACATGGACTATTATCCTACTGGAGGGTGACATCGCCGGCGGAGAAGACATCAAGCATGGACGGCAGCTGTCAGTGTGTCATCAATTACTCCCACAGGTCTCATGTGAGCACAGTAGAACGTCTTCATTGCATAATACTACTCCCAGCAACCTGCGTCCGTGGCATGGTGCACATTTTGAACTGCCGTTCATGTGGGTGACGGCGCTTGGGGAGACGACCATTGACTTGATGCGGCAAACACATGATTCATCCAATGAGTCAACACGTTTCCATTGATCCATGGTCCAATCTCAATGATCCTGTGGCCACTGCAAACATAATTCATGATGTCATTGGGCCAACATGTGAACATTAAAGTGTCATCTGCAGCAGAGTCCCATGTCCAACAATGTGCAATGAACGGTGTGCTCCAAATCACTTATGCATGCAACAGCATTTTACTCCTTCAGCAGAGATGCCACAGATCACCACCTATCCTGCTTTACAGAGTGGACGAGCCTCACAGCCTAGCCTGCCACAGAACTCTCAGAGTTTCTGGTTCAAGTCATCCACATGGCTAAGAACCAGGAGGCCATGACCTGTTCTGTGGACAATGCTGCAGATTGTGAGCTTTGTTGAAAATCTGTGCACAAGGCTGGTCTTCTCAGCCTTCTCTGCTAGTCACTGCAATCATCCAAGAATGACCTCAGAGACCAGACAGAGAGACTTCAAATGGGCACTGTTTATTCCAACGTGTGCCAGAAGCTGTTGCTCATTGCACCTTGGTCAGACAGGGGCTACCAGAATAGTCTCATCAACATGCTGAATGAGGCCCCCTGGCGTACACATTGAATGCACCTGGTGTTGATTCCCATCTCTTTCTGCTATTTTGCTAAGGGGTAGCATTATTCACCATACGTTTGAACTGCCAACAATTAATAGATGCCTAGACTTTTGTGTTTGCCTCTCTTCAGACAAACAATTTAAATATTGGGCCTAACCTCAACAGCATGAGAAGTTATTCACTATGCATGGAGGAATGGTGTGACTTGATGATGTAATCAAGAGGAAATGTACTCAACTGGAAAACGCTTTAGGGGTAGGTGGGAACTTTTCAGTATTCTACACAAAAAGATGTAAATGAAGCATGAGAAACATTTTCATTCAAAACCCAAACATTCAGTGTGTCTGAAAAATAGTGTGAACAGAATTTGTTGTGAAAGTGTTAATGATGCAGAAGAAGGAAAAAAGTAATCATCAGGTGCTCAAGCTGGAAGAAGGTGCAACAAAATTGCAGAAATGTTTATTTTTATTTATTTATTTATTTTGCAGAATAAATTATTTACAACTCTTAAAAAGTGTGAGGTACTGCACCTAAAAATTCTGGATTTAGTGATAACTAAAAAACAGACATAGACCTGTCAATAAGGGTTTTACTGGAATTTCAAACATACCTTATAAGTGCATAATATAGTAGCCCTTTGTGGTTTGACAAGTGTGTCATGATTCCTGTCTCATGCCATGCACATTGCAACTGTTCATGCTTCTTTCCTTGTAGATTTTTCACAAATCCATGATCTTTAGTGTAATTCCATAAGAATCACATGATGACAGATCAAGCAACCATAGATGACATTCAAAAAGCATAGAATCATAATGGAAAACATGTATAATTCAAAGCTGCAAAATTCGATGCTCAGATGAATATTGATTTTACACACTTAACAAAAACTTCACTTAACCATCAGAATGGACACACTTGAATAAACTGAATGATGAAAACAGACACATTGCCCTATGCACTCCATGCTCTGACACTACAGCCTCTTAGTGGTGCATTCAACAACTGATATACAGCAATGAATCATAACTCTGAAAGATTCTCTGACTGTTGTATGACTTTTTGCTGTGCCTCTTGCATAGTCACATTCTGTATCCTCAGAGATATGTATGGATAATCCTGTTGTTGTTTTTGTTGTGGACTGCAGTGCAAAGACTGGTTAGATATAGCTCTCCATGCTAGTGCAAGTTCAACAATTTTTCCTGCTCGTATGTTTCCTACTGCCAAATTCTAGTCCCCATCGCAATTAAAATTGTCACCTCCCTTTACTATGTAAATTTGTTCTTTTTATCTCTTCATACATTCTGTCAGTCTCTTCATCATCTGCAGCCCTTCTAGGCATATCAACTTGATCTACTTTGGTGTGTGTCGCCTTTGTGTTTATCTTGGGTACTATAATGTGTTCACCATGCTGTTCATAGAAGCTTACCTGCATTCCTATTTTCGTATTTATTATTAGACTGATTCCTGCATTACCATATCTGATATTGTGTTGATAACCCTGTATGCACCTGACCAGATCTGCTTTTCGTCTTGCCCCGGCACTTCTCTAATTCTCATTTCCCTTTTTTAAATTCTCTAACCAATCTATCAGAATAAGAGGTGTAACATTACATGCTCTGACTCACAGCACACCAATTATATTTCTTCTGGTGACTTAAGATGTCACCAGGAGGTGAAAACTTGAATTGCCATAGTGAAGGAGGCATTCAACAGAAAGAGGAGAGACTTATGTGGAAAATTAGATAAAGATCTAAGGAAAAGGCTTGGCAAATGTTTTGTCTGGAGTGTGGCATTATATGGGGAAGAAACATGGATGCTGAGATGAGAGGATGAAAAAAGGTTAGAAGCATTTGAGATGTGGATGTGGAGGAGAATGGAGAGAATAAGCTGGGTGGAAAGAGTGAGTAATGACAGAGTGTTGGAAAGGGTTGGTGAGTGAAGATGTCTGCTAAAGGTTGTAAGAGAAAGGGAAAAGAACTGGTTGGGACATTCATTGAGAAGGGAGTGCTTGCTAGCAGATGCTTTGGAAGGATTGGTTTGTGGAAGAAGACTGAGAGGAAGAAAGAGATACAAGATGATAGATGACATAAAGGGAAGCAGAAATTATGCAAACCTGAAGAGGATGGCAGAAGATCAGACAGCCTGGAGAGCTACCATGTGAAAACCTACCTTTTGGCAGAACACTGATGATGATGACTACATCCTTCTGAGTAGTCCCCACCCAGGAGGTACGAATGGAGGACTATTGTACTACCAGAATATTTTACCCAAGAGGATGCCATTGTCACTAAACTGTACAGTAGAGCTATATGTCCTTGACAAATATTATGGCTGTGGTTTCCCTTTGCTTTTAGCCATATGCAATACCATCTTGCCTGATGTACCAATGGTAGGTCAATCATTCATCCATACTACTCTCCTTGCAACTACTGAAAAGACTGCTGCCACTTTCTAACCCTTGCATTTCAACAGACATTCCTCTGATGTAGTTACACCTACTGTATGGCTGTCTGTGTCACTGAGGAGTGCAAGACACCCCTCTGCAGAAAGGGTGACTGTTCGTGAAATAAAAATCGCATCCCTTGTTACTTAAGGCAGATACCCTCAATATGACATTTTGTGAGAATTTATACTACTTCCAAAGAAAATAATTAAGACAATTTGGAAATGAACTGTAATGACACACAAACAAACACAAACATACACACAAAATTCAAGCTGTCACAACCAACGGTTGCTTCATCAGGAAAGAGGGAAGGAGAGGGAAAGACGGAAGGATGTGGGTTTTAAGGGAGAGGGTAAGGAGTCATTCCAATCCTGGGAGCAGAAAGACTTACCTTAGGGGGAAAAAAGGACAGGTATACACTTGCGCACACACACACATATCCATCTGCACATACAGATCGAACAGCCTGGAGAGCTACCATGTGAAAACCTGCCTTTTGGCAGAACACTGTGTATGTGAGGATGGATATGTGTGTGTGTGCGAGTGTATACCTGTCCTTTTTCCCCCTAAGGTAAGTCTTTCCGCTCCCGGGATTGGAATGACTCCTTACCCTCTCCCTTAAAACCCACATCCTTTCGTCTTTCCTCTCCTTCCCTCTTTCCTGATGAAGCAATCGTTGGTTGTGACAGCTTGAATTTTGTGTGTATGTTTGTGTGTCTATCAACCTGCCAGCGCTTTCGTTTGGCAAGTCACATCATCTTTGTTTTTAGATATATTTTTCCCACGTGGAATGTTTCCCTCTATTTTTTTTTTATATATATATATATATATATATATATATATATATATATATATATATATATATATACACACACTCAGGGGCAAGATACAGCAGGATGAAATTAAACTGCTCTGAGCATGTCATGATAATTGAAGACACCAGAAAAAACATGGTACTGGGAAGCATAGAAAGAGAGATAGAAAAAAAATCAAGGATGAGGGCATTGAACATCATCAGTTTTGTTATTAGATTCATGGAAGGACTGAGGAACAGTACCTGTTGTCCTAATGATTCAGAGGATGCGGACAGCTTACAAAGAATAGTGCATGAAGGCATGAGTCACACACTCAAAACAATGTAATTTCCTATAGGAAAAAAAATGGCAAACTTTGATTATCAACTTTTGTGAAATAACTATGTAGGTCATCATCCTGGAAATAACCAAAAATATATAAGCAAATAAACCGTTTCCAGATGCAGAGAGTAGATTTCAGTGATTAAAAAGAAGATACTTTTGTTCATTGTTACGAAGTAACAAAATAAACTAGAGAGCACAGAGTAAAAAGAATATTTAATGTTGCTTGGGCATAAACAGGAATATATTAGTTATAACAAAAATAGATCACATATGGCAGGAATTCATTGATGACAAGAATGAAAAATATTTCTTATGTTGTGGGGTGGATATCTAATTATGCAGGGCCAAATGGGCAGAAAGAGAGTGAAGCAATATAAGCACAGCATTATCATTATGGAAACTAGCAACATTAATCATTTTTATCGAAAGAAGAAGACAAAATTTTTTTTCTCCACTTTATGATGAAAATGGTTCATCTTATGTGCTCGAAATATTTTACAGTTATTGTTCATACTGCAATTATTTTATTAAAAAATAATAAAATTTAACAAAATTTTCAACCCTTACACTCCTACTATGCCAAATACTCATTAGTTCTATAGAGTTATAGCATAAATAAAATTAAGATTTTGAACCAGATGTCTACCTGAAAGGCTTCTTCTTCAGTGGTGACTGATTGAGCTTAATGTGTTGAAAAATACTCCATATGTCTTCCTTTACTACATCTACGATATGCCTTGGTAGAATGCTAAGCATCAGATGTTCCTGAAAGTTTGAAATAAAAAACAATCATAAATCAGTCATATTTGGAAATTAAAGGGTAAACTTCTGTTGACAATCCTTCGATGATTAATAGTGTTCAACAACTCACCTCTTGACTTTTCTCAAATTGTAGTTTGAATGTTGTCTCGATGTTTGCACGGTGATCCAGAAATGTCCTCCGAATGGCTATCTCATTGAGCAATCGAAAGAATATTCCTATGAGATTTATGCAGGCCATGTAGATGACTTCTGTAGCGACCTGAAACAATTTAATTACATTTCTTTTATCTCAGAATGTGGCCTAACAGAATATTAATATAAATGACTTGTCATCATAGGCAACTGTACAATTTGGAAAACTGAAAGTATGACATCACAGATTCTAGCGTAAGATGTTAATGCCTCAGTATAGACACTAAATGTGATTGTAGTCCTATGAGGATTGTGTGCTAAGGTTGTACTGAGTGTGTCTTGTGTTGAGACTTGAAACAGAGCAGATTAAAAACAAAAAAATTACAATTCCCAGATCTGTCAATTTGCACAGACTAATGTGTTTTGCAAATAAAATGTAAGCAATCTGAACAATTTCCTCACTGTTCTTGACTCAATTAACTCATTAAGTACCAATTTTTTCTTTGATCTACATTTATTTCTGTGTTGCGTGACTGACATAGAGATGTGGAAAAGGAATATAAAATAAAAAATGCAATAATCTTGAAATAAATGATTTATTTCAATCGATCCCCAAAAGGGGACACGACACAAGCCACTCTCTTTTCACATTTTCTTTTATTTTTTGTGCCAGAAATAAAAACAATCAATATGGAGTTCCATATTGCACACAGAACACTGTTTCCTCACATTTTTCTTGCAAATTGCTCGCTTTCTTTGATTCCATATTGTTGGGCATTGAATCATATGTCCATTTCCGGAAGTTCTGAGCTCAATTGGAACATGTGGAGGGGATGATTGTGAGTATGATGGACTTCCTGCCCTTTTCGGATCAGAAGCAGATATGATTGAACAAGATATGCCCTTGTCACCATCCTCTGGAATTGAAGCAATGGAATATTTTTATTCTAGAGGCAGTAGATGATGTGCATGTTGACCAACGCTACATCTAATGCATTGCTGAACAATGGCAAGTAACATTTCTTACCTCGAATTATTACACGATCTTTCTGAACATTTCAATCCCTTTGTCCACACCTCCCATATGATTTTTGTATTCTGAAATCATTCTTGGCTGTGGAACTTGCACTTCTTTGTTCTCAGCTTTGCTCCATTTCTTTACTTGGCTTACTGGATGCACTGTCTCATGGTTGGGCAAGAGCTTTACACAATTGTTATCCTTCCATATTACTGCCATTATCTCTGTATTCTTGTCAAACCTACAGTCATACGCTCCTCTTCGTTACTTCTTCATGCTGTTCTCCGATTCTATTGGGCAGTTAAGGACAATTCCAGTTGCTCCTAGTCTCGTTTCTGAGAGCTCCTTTATCAAACGGAAGATCGTGAAAAAGTTATGAAAACATACTTTGTGAAGTTCACGTGTCTGCAGAAAAGAAATCGTATTCATCACAACTGATATGCTAAGTCCCAGAACTGAAACATCACTTGTATCCTCCGTTTTTCCTTCATAGACTGACATATGGCAACAGAAACCACTTTGAGAACAGCACATGGCCCATTGTTTGAACCCAAATCTCACTGGTCTCCCATGAATGAACAGTTTTAGGTAATGGTGTCCATAATATTGTACCATTTGCTTATCAATGCTCAGTCTGTCGGAAAAAACTTAAAATTTCCTGAAATTATTATTCAGTAAATCCATCAACAGACAAATTTTAAAAAGTTTATCCCTTTTGTCGAGTGGGATTCTGTTCAGACGTATGTTGTTATTGAAATGAAGGTGGCGATTATATCCAGATATCTGTTGCAACTCTTACACTGTCGTACACACTTTATGTCAAGGCCCTCATCTCCATTCCAGTATACCTTTTCCTATGGAAGAGCATGGTATCCAGTGAAGAGTAGTATATCTATGAACTTTTTTATGCATCCATAGTTGCGATTATTGTTCTGTGTAGCATATTGGGCACTTTCACTTACAGTCAAGTTCAATACCTGTTCATCAAAAAATTCTTCAAAGCACTCAACAGCAGATTTTCCTTTTGGTGCTGCCACCAAACTGGATTTCCGCTGTTCAGTTTCTGTTGTATCAGGATAGGTTTTAGAGTAAATCGCATCTTCTGTTGTCGAATTAAAAGTGACAACAACTTTCACTTTCTTCTTTCATTGGCCTGCATGTTCCTTATTTCCCTTTTCTCCATTGGCATGAATTTCCAAGGAACCTGGCACTTGAGATGGAACAGTATTTTCAAATATATTTTCTTCGATATCTTCACATGATCTGGAGGGAGCTCGACAATGTCAATGGTCTCATTCACATCACCATCATCACCAAAAGAGGCCATGAAGTTTGGGTCATTTACAATTTCTTCCCATATCCCTCATAGAAAGTGCTTCATAGCGACACATTGTGCATGAGGAACAAATAAAACCAAAATAAAGTTTTACATGGAAACTGCCATGAGCACCAAATGTGAATCGAAGGTCAGACAGGTGTCATGCAGAAATGAAATAAGTCTTTGAAATAAATGATCGATAAACATCTCAAACCATTACAGAACATGCCTGTACACAGATACTGGAAGTTATTTACATAATAATATAACTTATGCTGTTTTGAAAATGTGTAACTCTCGTAACGCTGAAAAATGTAGCTTCTTCACATAAATAAAAGTGTTAACTGACGAAATTTCAATGCAAGCACTCGAAAAAGGTCTGGACAACAATAGGAATAGGTAGCATTCACTGTCAGCATTATTAGAATTGCAAAATTTCTGTTACAAAGACGAATCCCCCAAATGGGGATCATGGCATTGAATGGGTTAAACACGTACCATTTCACTTCTGCTGTGGAATTACACAAAAATCTTAAATCGCATGGAAAAGATTGTTATTGCTCAAGTGTTGCAGCTATGCCTTGAAATAACAGTTGTCACCTTTTCTGGATTATTTAGTACTTCGTTTCATTTACAATAGATTCTGTTAAATAGAATTGCATTTGAAGCAGGTTTATGTTTTCGGTGCACAAAGATGATATCAGCTTCCAGTTGTGGCGAGACTGTGCTTACAGCTCTGTGCATATCATTTAGATCAGGGATAGGCAATAAGCGGTGTTCACAGTGGCTCCGGCAATGGTTGTCAGACACCGTCACCAGAAGTCGCCCGACAACATCGCCGACGGAGTGGTCACGCCGACCGAGTGGTCACGCCCCGGTTTTTGGCAGCGTCAAGGAAGTTAGATTAGAATATATACAAAGTATGAAGTAGGTTAGATTTTAACCTCTTAGAATGAGGTGGATACCACGACGCCTCTGTGCTTGGATACGAGGATAGCAGCTTCTGCTGTTAAAGAGACGCCAAATGGATGTGAATGAGCTTTCCAGTCTGGTAAAGAAAGTGGTGAGTACTGTACACTCTATCCTCAGTTATCGAAATTAAAAGACGAGTTTTACGAATGTATGAGATGACGGGAGAAACGTTGTGTTACATACTCGTGATAAAATCGTGGTAACCTTGAAAAGCAAGTTATAAACACTGTTTCACTGCATCTATTTGAAGTTGTGCAGATGCACGTCAATTAACCCTCAATGACTGTCATTTGGCACCCGAGTGAAAGACAAGCATAAAGTGTAGCATAAGATACTCTGAAAACGTAAAACAGTTAAAAGTGGAAATACATACCGTTCACCACATTTGCAAACCATTTATTAACAGCACCTCTACCCTACTGGCATAAAACGCCAGTAAGCAGTAATAATAATTTGTAGACAACTTATGACATCCTACCACAAAAAAGATCCAGTACAGTAGCTATAAGCATATATGATACGCCATCCTTTTCACTTAAACAAACTGTGTTTTGAAGTTATAATCCACGATTAAAATTTCCAATAAAGATTTTGCCTATTTGAGGTTTCCAGTAAACCTGCGATTTCAGTCCATAGATTCCAAATTATATCCCGATTATGATGTTTTCACCCACAGGATGCCACAAACTCACTCTTTCTTGGACTAAACTTAACAGTTTCTCACAGTCCATATTTCGTGTGCGAGAACGTCGGTCGATTTGACCGAAGAAAACAAACTGTTTTGAATTTCACCGACTGTTGTCAGAAGTCTGTATGTTCAGGCCTTAAGATCGGCCATAACATGATCGCGCATGCAGTGGCGTACTGATTTGAAAAGATCAGCCATCTCCGGTCGATGTCGGTCATCGGGGGAATCCACCGATATCGTAACCAGTGTGACCGTAGCCTTAGTTTGGCGGCCACACCCTTTAAAATGTTTACATGTGTTAGTTAACTTTGCTTTTCAGAAAAGATATAAATTGTTACATAAACATTCTAACTGTCTTGGTGGTCCACACGAAAACCTTTAGCGGGGCGCTATTTGCCAACTCCTGATAGATAACTCTGAACTGTAGTGTCGACGAGACCGGTCTAGCTACTCTTGTTTCATATGTTTTTTCGTTCATCTATACCGTCGTTATATCATTATGGAGGAAAGTGTAGTAAGCCTTGGAGACGGGATACGGATGTTCTCGATCATTTATGCACGTTTGTGATGGATCGTGTAGAAGAGCTACCAAAACTGGATGATCATTCAGCAGTTCTGTGCGTCGCATCACTTGTGAGAACAGTATCGCCAGCCACCCACTGCTGCTTTGTTGACATAATGGCTGTGCTACGCCGCAGCACCGACCCAGAATCTGTTAATGTCTTGCACTAAGTAGTTAAGCTAGATAGGATGACAACAGGTTTCCTAAACCGATAAGATCAGTTTCTTATTCAGTAATTTGTAAGACAGACTTCTGACCATCACCGATGCCTCAGAACTCTAACAAACGCTTTATTCAGATGTTAATAATAATGTCTCTTTTTCACAAAAATTTTTCTAGCTTTTGCAGCTCTGCATATTATATCCTGTTTATGTCTACCATCATCGCTTATTTTACACCTCAAATAGGAAAACTCGTTCAAGACTTCCAGTTTCTCATTTCCTAATCTTCCGTCAACATCGGTTAAGTTAATTTTATTGCACTCCAATGCACTCGTTTCTCTTTTGTTGATGTTCATCTTATAACGTCTTTTCTAGATGCTCTCCGTTCCATTCAGTTAGTCATCCAAGTCTTTTTGCTGTTTGACAGAATTACATTACCATCGGAAAACGTTGAGTTTTTACTTATTTTCTTCCTGTACTTTATTTCCTTTTCGAACTTCTCCTTGTTTTGTTAACTCCATACCAAATGTTTAGACTGACTATCATAGGGGACAGTCTACATCTACGTCTCACTTTCTTTTAAACTACTGCCTCCCTTTGATGTCCTTCGACTGTTATAACTGCATTCTGTTTCTGTACCAATTGTTGATAGCTTTTCTCTTCATGCATATTCTGTCAAAATTGTAACAAGTTTATACCAATTAACACTGTAAAATGCCTCCTCTGAATCAAGAAATGCTATAAATGTAAGTTTGCCTTTTTAAAATTAATTGTTTCAGGTAAATTGTAGGGTCAGTATCCCACATTACTCCGGAACCAAAAACGATCTCCTTCCAGTTCATTTTCTGCTAATTGCTCCTTTACATGGAGAGCATTAAATGAACCTTTTTCTGGGCCAATTTCAGTTAATTTTTTCTTTTCAGGAGGAGATGATTTTTTTTACACGTGGAGTCGATCATTACAAAGAACAATTACGTTGATCCCAGTTCAATTATTCAGAGCCAGTCCGTTAAACAGAGATTTCTTCACAAGAGAGACACCATAGGAAGGGGTTGGATAACAAACATGGAAACACCTCGAGAAATGCATGCAGACGATAGCCAAGCCTGCAGGTTTCGCTGTTGTATTTGACCAAGAACGGCACCTGTGCAGTGTCCTCAATGTGTAGCAGCCGTCAGCCTTGGTCAGAACGGTGTTCTGTGTAGTTGTCAATGTTTTATGTCAGAGCTGGGTGAGTCCCAACGAACAGGTGCTCATATGATGGGTGCTTCTGTAACCAAGGGAGCCGAAGTGTTTCGTGTTTCAAGAGGCACTGTATCGAAAATACGAGGCTCATTCAATAATTAAAGAGACAAAATGGTCTGGAGAAAAAAGCATTTATTTTTACCAAACAATACTTTTTCTACTTTTCAACATAATCCCCTTGAACATTTACGCACTTGTTACGAATGTACGAATTCTCTGCCCTGCGAACTTTCCGCCCCAGTAGAAATGTGCGAACTCTCCTCCTCGTATATGTGTCTACATCTACATCTACATACATACTCCGCAATCCACCATACAGTGCGTGGCGGAGGGTACCTCGTACTACAACTAGCATCTTCTCTCCCTGTTCCACTCCCAAACAGAACGAGGGAAAAATGACTGCCTATATGCCTCTCTCTTATCTCATCTTTGTGGTCTTTCCGCGAAATGTGAGTTGGCGGCAGTAAAATTGTACTGCAGTCAGCCTCAAACGCTGGTTCTCTAAATTTCCTCAGTAGCGATTCACGAAAAGAACGCCTCCTTTCCACCACAGACTCCCACCCGAGTTCCTGAAGCATTTCCGTAACACTCGCGTGATGATCAAACCTACCAGTAACAAATCTAGCAGCCCGCCTCTGAAATGGTTCTATGTCCTCCCTCAATCCGACCTGATAGGGATCCCAAACGCTCGAGCAGTACTCAAGAATAGGTCGTATTAGTGTTTTATAAGCGGTCTCCTTTACAGATGAACCACATCTTCCCAAAATTCTACCTATGAACCGAAGACGACTATCCGCCTTCCCTCGCAACTGCCATTACATGCTTGTCCCACTTCATGTCGCTCTGCAATGCCCAAATACTTAATCGACGTGACTGTGTCAAGCGCTACACTACTAATGGAGTATTCAAACATCACAGGATCCTTTTTCCCATTCATCTGCATTAATTTACATTTATCTATATTTAGAGTTAGCTGCCATTCTTTGCACCAATCACAACACCTGTCCAAGTCGTCCTGTATCCTCCTACAGTCACCCAACGACGTCCATTGTGTCCCGTCCTACCTGCAGTCGGACCGTCCTAATCACCTTGCTCTACCTGTTCTCTGGACTCGGCCGAACTCCGCCCGCACAGTCCCGTTTGCCTGCTAGTATCGCTCTAGTTTTCGTAGACTTCACATCGTGCCACTTGGATATTACCATCTTAGCAGTTGTGTTATGGAAGTTTCAACGACAATTCGTGGTAAGCGTAGTTGCCACTATGAATGTTATTCTTACACAGTGAAGAAAACGAAGGAAACTGGGACTGTGATTTGGCGCTGTTCAAAACAGAAAGAGAAGCATTGCCGGGGAAAGCTTAAAACCAAGGATTCTGCAGTGTTCTTTTCGCACGAGCATCAGTGTGGAGCTCCGGATGACGCAAGTTTGGAAGTACGGACGACTCTGAATCAGGCAAAGAAGAGGGCAGGAGAGGAAAATACGCCTGTTTCCAAAATCTATTAAGAGGAGCTAGGTAACTTGCATAATCGAGGGTACGACTTTGTGACAGAAATGCCAGAGCACCGAACAACGAAGAGGACGTTATACGGGCAAAGGGCAAAGTCGCAGGGAAGTGAGAGGGATCCAGAGACAAGAGAAGAGATTGAAATTAAAGCACAGCTATTAACTATGAATAATGACAGCAGTTTCCTGGTAAGCGACGTTAAATCAGGAGACATGATAATAATTTTTTATGGAAGAGGAGGGAGAGAGGCTCTGAGAAGTAAACGAGACTTTTTTATGGATGGCACGTTCAAGTGCTGTAGCAAACAGTTTTTACATATATATACAATTCATGCAGATTTTGGAAGTAATAAAAATGAGACTAATATTTACCCAGTGGCATTTGCATTATTGCCAAATAAAAGGAAAGAGACACACATCCGACTTTTCAGAAATGTGCTGGAAAATATTCCAGAATGGAACTCTGCAAGTGTGATTGTAGATTTTGAGTCAGCAGCGATTTCTGCAATTATACATATGTTACCAACTTCTTCAGTGCTTGGATCCTATTTCCATTTGAGAAAGTCTCTCTGGAGGAAAGTACAGGATATTGGACCCGCTCGCGAATATAAAAAAAATGAAGAAGTGAGACAACAAATTCGCATGTGTGCTACGATGGCGTTTCTACGGCCTGAAGATGTATGTGATGGCTGGCTGGAGATACGTTCACAGGCACCGGATGTTCCTAGGCTTTCTGACTTTTTCGACTACTTTGTAGAGAGATGGATGGAAAATCAAGAAAACGCTATCAGCCTTTGGAGCTGCTACAAACGGCTCCATCAAACAACTAAGTCCGTAGAGAGCTGGCACAACAAAAATAATAATATGGTTTCCCAACCAAATCCTAAAATTAGTTATGTAATTACTTGCATGAAAACAGAAGCAGAAAATTCAGCGTGCATGTTAATGAGAAAGAATGTACATGAAACGGGATGAAAGGCTGGAGAAAATATTGAAAAAGTACGAGGAGGATGGTAAGATAAGGGCTTGCTTGCTCCTGCCTTCAAAAACTAGACTAAATAGTGTATCAGAATATGCATATAAATAAAAATTATATGAAATGTAAATACCAATCTTAAAAAAATACTAATAAAAACGTAAAAATGATACAAAAACTTGACGAAGCTTATAAGCTGATTTTAAACAACCCTAAATGACAATAAAATTACTTTTGCCATTTAGCCAGTCCGAAGCCTGGATAAAGTACGATGGGAAACGGATTATTTTTAAAAGTGTAGGTATGTGATTGCTAACGCATCTAAACCCAAAGCGCCACTAGTCCCATGCCTCTGTAGTGTTTACAAAATAACAGTTACAATTAAGCTACACTACACGTATGTGAACATATTTACACTTAATATTTTGGTGTATTTAATAAGTGCACTTTTATGAAAATATATCTACTGACAATGACTGCTGTCTGGTGCTGTAAAAGAACCGAATCTTCTTTATGTACTGAAATATTCTGAAGTCTCTGTGAAGTCTTATTTTTGTTATATCTACTGTCTATTTGTGGTTTATCGTACCAAGCGAGGTTAGCCAATGGTAGTCTGCTCTATTTGATTTTCCTTGTTTAAGCAAATGCTGTGAAGGTTCCTTAAAGTGGTTCAAAAATGGTTCAAATGGCTCTGAGCACTATGGGACTTAACATCTGAGGTCATCAGTCCCCTAGAACTTAGAACTACTTAAACCTAACTAAGGACATCATACACGTCCATGCCTGAGGCAGGATTCGAACCTGCGATCGTAGCGGTCGCGTGGTACCAGACTGAAGCGCCTAGAACCGCTAGGCCACTCCGGCCGGCTTTAAAGTGGTCTTGTTAGCTTCCTCCCCCCACCCCCACCTCTCCCGTAACTAACAATCTGAGCGAAATCTAAATCTCTAATGACCACAACTGTGGATGTGACATGAGCACCAAATGCAAAATTGGTTTTCTCTAGGTTGTAATGATGAATGATCATATACTGAGCTAAAATTAAGCATATCTTTGGAATGTAAACTTGCTTTTTGTGAGTTCCCATTCACTTTAGAAAGACGCGCACTAATGATGCAAAGATGATACTCCTGAGCTATTTAAATAATAAGTTATTGAATAACTTGGCGATATTTGCCGTGATCAATTTCGAGTTCACACAGAACCGTATTAATTTCCTATTTTATTACTTACACGTCGAACATTTTGTTCTGCTTCAGACTGACGTTTACGCACTGCTTTAGCTATGTATTTTGGAACCCAACGTGGACTTCTGTCATCCTCACCAATTACCATCCTCACAAAATCATTTATTTATTTACTAATTCCGATAGGACCATTCTTCCGTTTGAGGTGCTGTCTAGGTAAGGTATTTGTGTTAACAGACTTGTTCTAAGTTTTAAGGTTTAAAATTCAACCACGCTTGAAAACTTTTAACAAATTTATATGCGTTGTGTTCCAACTCGTGGCTGTGGTAAAAAAAAAAAAAAAAAAAAAAAAAAATGGTTCAAATGGCTCTGAGCACTATGGGACTTAACTTCTAAGGTCATCAGTCCCCTAGAACTTAGAACTACTTAAACCTAACTAACCTAAGGGCATCACACAAATCCATGCCCGAGGCAAGATTCGAACCTGCGACGTAGCGGTCGCGCGGTTCCAGACTGTAGCGCCTAGAACCGCTCGGCCACACCGGCCTGCTGCCTGTGGTAGACTAGAACAAGAATAGCACAAACTATGATTTGTAGTTGAATGTGGCATCCAAATTCTAAAAACTTTCTCACGCTGTGGCTGATATAGAAGGAGTCAGACGTTAACTGTTAATTAACGCTTTTTTTATCTCATTGTCTGTTAAACAAATTTTTGTTTTTAAATTTTTTGTCACTTACTATTTTGATGATTCAACTGTTAGATTTCCAAGACAGGCAAAGGTCACTGACAGATGTGAGAAAAGAAAACATTACTAATAATTTCATTTGATTCTTCTTCATTTGCTCTTTCTTCAACTAACACACTGTCTTCTTTTGCACGACAGTTACGTGCACGATTTTCTACGTCTTCTTTAATTCTTTCAGTTTTATCAAGAACCACCTCCTTAATAGGTTCTTAATTTTTGTTAGTCTCATCAGTTTTTTTTATGATCTACAAATGCACTCTTGAACTATAATATTTTTTCGCCTTCTTTCATGTCCTTTGGATCAAGTGCTTCTCTGACGTAAGTTTAACAAATTTCAGCATTGAACCAGCCAACAAATGGCCCTTCAAAAACCTGACTGTAATTTACTTGTTTATTTATTTATTTACTTATTTTGTGCTCCACTTGGGCAACGTCGATGTGTATGTGTTCTATACCAAATTTCTGCATAAATTAATGATATTTTTTACTTTTAATCATTAAGAACTCTCTATGTAAAAACATATACATATCAGAACTAATAACACTGAAATTGTTACATACAACATGTAGTATGGCTATTATCGTACGGTTTGAGCATGCTAGATCGTGTCCCCAGGGGATTAGTCGGCCATTCCTTGACATTTTCTGGGCGGAAATTTCACAGGACGGAAAATTCGCAGGGCGGAGAATACACCCTTGTTCCAACGGGCTACAAGGTTTTTTATTCCGGCTGCAAAGAACTCTTTATCTTGATGTTTGAACCAATTTCCCACAAACTTTTTCACGTCCTCGTTGTCCTGGAACTTCTTCCCAAGTAATGCCTCCAAACAAATGGAAATCACTAGGTGTTAAATCAGGACTGTAAGGGGGATGAGGCAGTACTTCCCAGCCCATTTTATCGTTGGGTACACGGTTTAGTTGAGGAATGTGAGGACGTGCGTTGTCTTGCTGGAGAATCACACCTCTCCTCTAAGATCCATGGCGTCTCTCTCTCATGGCTGGCTTCATTCCGTGTAAAAGCAAATCCGAGTAGAGTTACAACTCTGAGGAGCAAATCCGAGAAGAATTACAAATCCGAGTAGTATTGGCTGTTTGTTGTACGCTGCTCTTCGAGATAATCACAAAAAACTGGACCTTCAGCATCCCAAAACACCATCAACACGACTTTTCCTGCTAACGCTTGGGTTTTGAATTTTTTCTTGACAGGTGAGTTGGTGTGCTTCCACTCCGTACTTTGCCTCTTGATTCTGGCTCATAATAGTGTACCCAAGTTTCATCACAAGTTAAAATTTTGTTGAGAAAGTGCTCACCTTCTCTTCCACAGCGTTTCTTTAGCTCTGTGTACACTTTCAAACTTGTTTCCTTGTGTAGCCGCGTCAACTCCTTTGGGACCCATCTTGCACATGTTTTGCAGTATTTCAGCTTGTTACACATAATGTTATGAACTGTACCAGTACTAACTCGAAACTTATCAACTATCATTTCCACAGTCACACGACGGTCGGTACGAATAATGTCATCAATTCGACTCCCAAGTGAGGGAGTTGAAACTGCATCTGGTCGGCCAGGAAGGTTTTCGTCAGTCACTGAGTCGCGACCATTTTTGAACTGCTCTACCCACTTGTAAAAATTTGCACCATTCTTACAACCTTCACCATAAACTTTAGATATTCTACAGTATATATTCACTGGTTTCTCGCCTTCAGCAAGTAAAAAACGAATGACAGAACGTTGTTCAACTAATGTGGACGTTTCAAGCGGACTCGCCATCTTGAAATATGTTTTTGAGGTTATAAACAAAACAATGTTGATATATCAGCTGATCAGGACTTCATCCCAGTGATGCCAACTTAAACCTATAAAAGTACTAAACTTGCCCTACTACAGCTTTCTCCTCAGACCAATTCGTCTCTTTAATTATTGAATGACCCTTGTAGATGAAGCACACAGGAAAGCGGAAAATCATCATCCTGTAAATCACAACATGGACGAAAGTGTGTTTGGGGTTGTCAGGTTCAGTAGATGCTGTTATGGAATACCTCAGACCAGACATTTCAAGTAACTTTCATAATATGAATTGGACCCTCACTACCCCAGCAGAAATAATGTTCATCATAAAATCTTTAAAATCAAAAACATCTAGTGGATATGACGAAATATCAACAAAGTTAATTAAAGAATGTGATTCTGAGCTAAGTAACATATTAAGCTATCTGTGTAACCAGTCATTTATCAGTGGAATATTTCCTGAATGGTTGAAATATGCTGAAGTTAAGCCACTGTTTAAGAAGGGAGATAAAGAAATAGCATCAAATTTCCATCCAATTTCACTGTTGCCAGCATTCTGAAAAATTTTAGAAAAAGTAATGTACAATCGGCTTTATAACCATCGTATCTCAAATAACATACTGTCAAAGTCACAGTTTGGATTTCTAAAAGGTTCTGATATCGAGAAGGCTATCTACACTTACAGTGAAAATGTGCTTAATTCATTAGACAAAAAATTGCAGGCAACTGGTATATTTTGTGATCTGTCAAAGGCATTTGACTGTGTAAATCATAATATCCTTTTAAGTAAATTATAATATTATAGTGTAACAGGAAATTCTGCAAAATGGTTCAAATCTTATATCTCTGGCAGGAAACAAAGGGTATTATTAGGAAAGAGACATGTATCAAGCTATCAGGCATCATCCAACAGGGAACTAACTACATGTGGGGTCCCACAAGGTTCCATTTTGGGGCCCTTACTTTTTCTCGTGTAGATCAATGATCTTTCATCAGTAACATTACCAGATGCCAAGTTCGTTTTGTTTGCCGATTATACAAACATTCCAATAAATAGCAAATCAAGTGTAGTCTTAGAAAGATCAGCTAATAAAATATTTGTGGACATTAATCACTGGTTCCTAGCCAATTCTTCATCACTAAACTTTGAAAAAACACACTACATGCAGTTCAGAACTTGTAAGGGGTGTCCCACGAGAATATGTTTATCATATGATGACAAGAAGATAGAAGAAGTGGACAGTGTTAAATTCTTGGGATTACAGCTTGATAATAAATTCAACTGGGAGGAGCACACCACAGAACTGCTGAAGCGTCTTAACAAATCTCTGTTTGCAATGCGAATTTTGTCAGACATAGGGGACATAAAAATGAAAAAGCTGGCATACTATGCTTATTTTCGTTCCATAATGTCATATGGGATTCTTTTCTGGGGTAATTCATTAAGCCAAGCTAAAGTTTTCTGAGCACAAAAACGTACAGTAAGAGTTATATGTGGTGTGAACTCAAGAACATCCTGCAGAAGTCTGTTTAGGGAACGAGGGATACGAACTACTGCTTCCCAATATATTTATTCCTTGATGAAATGCCGGCCGGATGGTTGTGCAGTTCTAGGCGCTACAGTCTGGAGCCGAGTGACCGCGATGGTCGCAGGTTCGAATCGTGCCTCGGGCATGGATGTGTGTGATGTCCTTAGGTTAGTTAGGTTTAATTAGTTCTAAGTTCTAGGCGACTGATGACCTGAGAAGTTGAGTCGCATAGTGCTCAGAGCCATTTGAACCATTTGAACCTTGATGAAATTTGTCATTAAAAACATATCGCTTTTTCAAACCAACAGCTCAATTCATGGAATCAATACTAGAAATAGGAATAATCTTCACAAGGATTTAAAGTCACTTAGTCTTGTACAAAAGGTGTGCATTATTCAGGAACACACATTTTCAATAACTTTCCAGCAGCCATAAAAAGCTTAACTACCAATGAAATTCAGTTTAAGAGAAGCCTGAAGGATTTATTGGTGGCCAACTGTTTCTACTCCATTGATGAATTTCTCAGTAAAACCAACTGATATATATGTATATATATATATATATACAATATAAGTCCTGCACAATTTCAGTGCAGTAATGTGTTCATTGTAAATATATATATATATATATATATATATATATATATATATATGTGTGTGTGTGTGTGTGTGTGTGTGTGTAAGTACAATCTAACTTCTGCACCTTATAAATAAATGAAAAACTTTTTTATTTTAAATTCAGTGCATTAGTATTTGTAAAATGACTCTTTCATATAGTGTTCATTAAAAAATGACGATCATTCCACTTGGGACCTGTGGAATGCTACATTGGCTTATTTGTTTTAGTTGTAAATATTTGTCATGTATTGTTGTTTTTCTGACATGTTCCACATCCTGGAGGACCTCCTCACTACGGATCAATTGGAATGAAAGTAAATCTAATCTAATCTAAGTGATCGTGATAAAGGGCCATTGAAGGGGGTCGTGACGAAAAATAAGAGGACTATAGACAGCTGCTAAAGTCACTGCAGAACTGAATGTCACACTCGCGAACCCTGTGAACACCGAAGTAATACATAAGTAGAGAATTGCAGAGCAAGCAGGAATTCCAAAACCTCTCATCAGTGATGCAAATGCCTGTAACGGGAAAATCTGGCGCCGAAGTCATTACGTGGCTAAGGAGCAATGGAAGAGAGTCATTTGGTTGAATAGGCCTTGTTTTACACTGTTCCAACATCTGACCGAGTGTACGTCCCAAGAGTGAGTGATTTGGGCAGCCATATGGTGGTGCTCCATGGGCTCCATGGCGCTCTGCAAGGTCGCATTGCAGCCAAGCATTATGAACCCATTTTGACCCATCAGGTCCGTAGTACAATGTTCGTTCCTCAACCATGATGGTATGTCCCAAGGCAACAGGGGCCCTGCTCACTCTGCTACATCGTCCAGGACTAGTTTTGTGAGCACGACGAAGAAGTGTTGCATCATCCCTGGGCACCACAGTCACCCAAGACATCAATATTATTGAGTCTTTGTGTCCTACTTTGGAGAGAGGGATGCTCAATCGCTATCCACCTCCATCATCTTACCTGAACTTACAACTATTTTGCAGTAATAATGATATAAGATGCCCCTGAAAACTATACAGGACTTGTATTTGTCCATTCTCAGACGAGCGGAAGCTGTTTCGAACGTCAACGGCTTTCCTACAACGTATGAGGCCTCGTAATGTGTTGTTTTTTGGTGTTCCCAGGTTTTTGTCCAACCCTTGTATATTCTGTGTGGCTTTACTACCAACCACCAAGGCTGTGTTCTACAGAGAAGCTGAGTGGTATGGTTTTTTTCCACCAGGAGAGGCAGGAAACGCCGATGAAATCAGAATTGTGAAAAAAGCAGCCAGAGCTTGCCTCTTGTGCATTTTGTTCGTACTCTCAGAGGATGTATCACATTCTGACAGTGCAATATAAAGCAATAGTCAGATTGATCGTGTAGAAGTGTTGTTTTGTGCAGAATCGGTTCAAATTGTTGTCTTTTATGAATTCATTAATTCCTTTGTGTGCGTGAATGCATTGTTAATAGCTGGATGCAGTAATTTGAAAGATGCATCCTATCAAATAATTTTCTTGCTGTATTTCAGTTCAGTCTCTATGTCCGTTTACCTCATTCTACTGTATCATGTTTCCCCTTACTCTCTACCTGAGCATCAGGAATAATCACGGACAAAAGAACTGAGGAATATCTATCCCTGCACAGTAAGAGAGGTTCGATCTCTTCTTCCTATGAGAAAGAAATACCAATCTCCTAATGTTAATCTGTAGTATAATAATTAAGTTTAATTAAACAACTTAAGACATGGCATGAAAGCTTTTGAAAAGTAAAGCTTATTGGCCTACACTTACGATTTTCATTTCGTATTTTATAATGTTACTTTAAATCCGTCTTGATTGCAAATTTTTTTATTATTCATATGACCGGTTTCGGTTCATTCAGAACCATCTTCAGATCTGATATTTAAGTTACAGGAGTAACCCGTCCAATTCAGCAACTTTCACATGCTACGTCACATAAAATTGTGCCAACCAATTTTATGTGACGTAGCATGTGAAAGTTGCTGAATTGGACGGGTTACTCCTGTAACTTAAATATCAGATCTGAAGATGGTTCTGAATGAACCGAAACCGGTCATATGAATAATAAAAAAAATTTGCAATCAAGACGGATTTAAAGTAACATTATAAAATCACTGATTGCTGTTATCCCATAAGACATTATGTCTGTTTTTGCAAAATTTCGTATTTTATTGAGCTGCATTTCGAAGTGGTGCTCATTCATCCTTGCCTCAGAATTTTGTGTGTTTCCTCTCTTTTTCCGTGGCAATTAAAATATATTTCAACTCAAGGAGCATTAAAATGAGCACTTATTTCAGAAAGCTGTGGAGAATTGATGTGGAGGTAGTTCTGTCTGCTTCCTGTTATTTTTAAATCCATTAGATATTCTACAATTGAGCGATGTTTAGTATTTCTTATTCTGCCGCGCATCATGTTTCTTTGGCAACGGCCTTTCCGCAGTGTTTACACCGGTTCCCGTGAGATTACCGAAGTTAAGTGCTGTCGGACGTGGTGGGCACTTGGATGGGTGACCATCCAGGCCGCCATGCGCTGTTGCCATTTTTCGGGGTGCACTCAGCCTCGTGATGCCAACTGAGGAGCTACTCGGCCGAATAGTAGCGGCTTCGGTCAAGAATACCATCATAACGACTGGGAGAGCGGTGTGCTGACCCCACGCCCCTCCTATCCGCATCCTCCACGGAGGATGGATGACACGGCGGTCGGATGGTCCCGGTAGGCCACTCGTGGGCTGAAGACGGAGTGCTTTTTTATCATGTTTCTTTAGACTTCCCATGTACACGGTCCAGGCACGTTAATGTGACCACCGCCCATGTTCGACGTGAATGTGCAATAACCACTCACAGACGGCAAGTGACAGCACCAGCAGTGGAGAGAGTGCCGGGGGACGTGGAAAACACCGCAGTCGCGATCGTAATGCGGAAACGGAGCGGTTTTTCTGACATCCAAAATGCCATGGTCATTGGCTTTCGGGTCAACGGTGGAAGCATTTCCGAAACGGCTATGTCTGTAAACTGTTTGTGTGCCGCCGCGATTAAAGGAATGCGCGCATGGCAAAACGGTGGTATCTAAAAGCGGCGTTGAGGCAACTGTGGTGCACCACAGGTCACAGATGACAACGGTGAACAGTGGCTACGGAGATGAGCATGGGCAAATAGACGTGCAGCAGTTGAGCAACTGACCGCCAAGATGAACCGAGGAGATACCAACAGTATCCCATCAACGAATGTTCAGTGAATGTTGGTTCGTGCATCCATGCTGAGTGCTGTTCATCGGCGACGAAGGCCGGAATTTGTATGCCAGTACCGCAATTGGACGTCCATTGAGTAGGCGACAGCTGGCCTTTTCAGATGGATCACCTTTTATGCTCCATCGGACAGACGAGCGTTAGCGTGTACGGCGTGAAAGCCTGAAAGCAAACACCCTGCAACAATCGTCAGAAGGGTGTGTGACGCTATAACGCAGTCCTTGCTATGAATTTTTTCGCTTACTTAACACATGATACTGTTTGTATACGATGTATTGTCTAGTGTAAATATGTATTGTAAATACTATGTTTAAATTATGTAATATTTAATACTGGCAAGTCATGGCATATTTAGTTAACGTTGAAGTCAGAGAGGTTGTTTTGTCGCGCCTCTGGGCGCGGGAGCGCGCCAGCGGGTGGTAGTAGTAGCAGTAACGCCGTGCTCGGAGTAAGAAGTACAGTCGAATGCTGCTAATCCTGGCTGTGTTACATCTAATGGCTAGTGTGTGGATTTAAGTACGACGGGAAAGTAATGATCGGCATATCTGGAAGCATGGCCGGGCAAGTTATTGTGGATTAATGGGTATAGTGCTGAAGAAACGAGAACTTATATGTGAAGCGCACTGTGGGCCCAAGTCGCAACAGTAAAAGCCCGATGCCACACTGTGTCGCTGCCGTGGACTTCCGTCGGGCCACCGACAACGAGGGAAGTAAGATCTACGTAATTTTCGTAGGATAAAATTGAGAAGGCTTGGCAGTGACTGTGCTTTTCTCTGAAGTTGAACAATTAATAGCAAGCACTTTATAATCCAAGTGTTGCAGTTACATTCCACCCGACAATAACACCAAGTAGGTTCCTTCCAATCCTTACCTTATTGAACCGAGTGTGTCACGCGATTATCAAGAGAAAATATGTTAATTATCAAATTATTTGCATAGACGGTGAAGAGTAAATTTCAGACTGGTTAGCGTAGTTAATTGTTGCACTTAATAAGTTTACGCCAACCGTAGTAACATAATAATAGACTGAAGTAATAAATTTGATTATTAAGATTTATTTCAATGCATATTCAGCTGAAGTTAATTCAAGGATATTTCATGAAACTCTAAAGCTTATTCCACCTGACAATCCCCCAATTAATGAATTATTATCAGTCAAAACATAGTTAATCA
Source organism: Schistocerca piceifrons (assembly GCF_021461385.2). NCBI lineage: Eukaryota > Metazoa > Arthropoda > Insecta > Orthoptera > Acrididae > Schistocerca > Schistocerca piceifrons. The sequence goes on from NC_060141.1 coordinate 414,945,577, forward strand.
ATTATTGGCAATATATTTCATTATCAGTAGATTAAACTGTGCAAAGTACCTAATTTTAAAGATAGAATGACAGTCCATTATTCAAAATCTCGATAGATAATTATCTGTGTTGTCAGCATTGCAAAATAAGTGTAGTTAGATTGTTATGACATTGTTTTATATGACGACTCAGCCTGACATACCACTTACGTAAAAGTTCCCGTTCCACCTGCTGCGCTACAAACTGGTGAACTTTATTTTTGACACAATTATTCACGTACTTAACACTACTGTCGCTCATCAGTTGAGCTGGCGTCCGATTTTTTAGTTGCTTTTACAACTTAATCATTTCTTTCGGCAAAATTTCCACTGGAAAAAATTATTTCCAAATTATTTCCATTATTTCATTTACCGATCGTTATTGAATGGAATTACTTATTCAATAACGATCAAGTTACAACGTCTTCTGTTTCCCGCGGAATAATCATTATTTACTTCGGATTCGGATGCCTTATCCCGACGCGGGTCAAAATTCATAATTCACGGTCATTCTCAACTTGTAATTCCGCAAATCCCGGGAAACAGGGGGTGTTATAGTGCAGGCTGGAGGGGCGAGCGTGATGACCTGGTAAATGTTTTGGTGGCATTACTGTGGTGATCTCTTCTTTCTGGAAGGCATAGTGGTTTAGCACAAGTATGCGTCTATCGTTGGGGACCGTATCCTCCCCTACATGTAGTTCATTTTTCCCTGGCATGATGGTATCTACCAGCAGGAAAATGGTTCAAATGACTCTGAACACTATGGGACTTAACGTCTGAGGTCATCAGTCCCCTAGAACTTAGAACTGCTTAAACCTAGCTAACCCAGGGACATCACACACATCAGTGCCCGAGGCAGGATTCGAACCTGCGAGCGTAGCGGTCGCGCGGTTCCAGACTGAAACGCCTAGAGCCTCGGCCACAGCGCCCGGCAGGAAAATGTAACTTGCCACACAGCTCACAGTGTACGTGCGTGTTTCGAAGAGCAGCAGGGTGACTTAATGATACTTCCCTGGCCATCAAACTCACTGGGTTAAAACACAACCGAGAATCTGTGGGACCACTTCGATTGGCCTTTTTGCGCTATGGAGCCTCAACTGAACAACCTAGCGGAGCTGGACACGGCCCTGGAGTTGGCATGGCTCCACATCCCTGTCGGTACCTTCCAGAACGTCACTAATACATCATTGGAAATTCTATTTCGATGAGTAATGGAGAAACATATGCTTGTCCCTACGTCTCTTATTACAGAGACCTCCATAGTCGACATCACATTGTTATTGGCGTAACCGTGGAAGCAATGCATTCACTGATTTGCACTGAAATAAGAGTTCTTGTAATTTTTAAAGAAGGCTTTTAAGTGATGGGCATTGCTGTATTAAGACTTCAATGCAGCTCGAAAACCACAGGAAATTAGTAGATGGTCGAAACAATTGTGACATCACTGAGTTTATCGTGCGTGATCCTGGGGTAATATTGGCTCTGGGACAATTTGCATTACAGGTACGCTGTATCACTACAATCTGCTCAGCTAGATGCAAAATACTAACGCGAATTCTTTACAGACGAATGGAAAAACTGGTAGAAGCCGACCTCGGGGAAGATCAATTTGGATTCCGTAGAAATATGGGAACACGTGAGGCAATACTGACCCTACGACTTATTTTAGAAGCTAGATTAAGAAAAGCCAAACCTACGTTTCAAGCATTTGTAGACTTGGAGAAAACTTTTGACAATGTTGACTGGAATACTCTCTTTCAAATTCTGAAGGTGGCAGGCGTAAAATACAGGGAGCGAAATGCTATTTACAATTTGTACAGAAACCAGATGGCAGTTATAAGAGTCGAGGGGTATGAAAGGGAAGCAGTGGTTGGGAAGGGAGTGAGACAGGGTTGTAGCCTCTCCCCGATGTTGTTCAATCTGTATAATGAGCAAGCAGTAAAGGACACAAAAGAAAAATTCGGAGTAGGTATTAAAATCCACGGAGAAGAAATAAAAATTTTAAGGTTTGCCGATGACATTATAATTCTGTCAGAGACAGCAAAGGACTTGAAAGAGCAGTTGAACGGAATGGATAGTGTCTTGAAATGAGGATATAAGATGAACACCAACAGAAGCAAAACGAGGATAAAGGAATGTAGTCGAATTAAGTCGGGTGACGCTGAGGGAATCAGATTAGGAAATGAGACACTTAAAGTAGTAAGGGAGTTTTGCTATCTAGGGAGCAAAATAACTGATGATGGTCGAAGTAGAGAGGATATAAAATGTAGACTGGCAATGGCAAGGAAAGCGTTTCTTAAGAAGAGAAATTTTTTAACATTGAGTATAGAGTTAAGTGCCAGGAAGTCGTTACTGAAAGTATTTGTATGGAGTGTAGCCATGTATGGAAGTGAAACATGGACGATAAATAGTTTGGACATGAAGAGAATAGAAGCTTTCGAAATGTGGTGCTACAGAAGAATGCCGAAGATTAGATGGGTAGATTACATAACTAATGAGGAGGTACTGAATAGGATTGGGGAGAAGAAGAGTTTGTGGCACAACTTGACTAGAAGAAGGGATCGGTTGGTAGGACATGTTCTGAGGCATCAAGGGCTCACCAATTTAGTACTGGAGGGCAGCGTGGAGGGTAAAATCGTAGAGGGAGACCAATAGATGAATACACTAAGCAGATTCCGAAGGATGTAGGTTGCAGTAAGTACTGCGAGATGAAGAAGCATGCACAGGATACAGTAGCATGGAGAGCTGCATCAAACCAGTCTCAGGACTGGAGACCACAACAACAACAACAGATACCTCAGCTAGAAATAGCACAGATAAACGAGACATAGCTCAAGCGTTCCGTGTTACACCAAGAAAGTAAAAGATGATAAAGAGATTTAGAAGCTAAATTTTAAACTGCAAAACATTACCAGTAGCAGATCTGGATTTTGACCATAATTTATTGGTATAAACTGTAGATAAAAGCTGAGGAAATTACAGAAAGGTTTGAAAATAAGTGTATGAGACCTGGGTGAATTAAAAGAACCACTGGCTGTTGAAAGTTTACGACGCGGCAGTAGGCAACGATTGGCAGAAATAAGGGTAAGCAGTACACAAGAAAACACAATAGTAGCTGGGAGAGATAAAGCAGTGAAGGCAGCAGAGGATCAAATAGGCGGGCCCATTATAAATCCTTGAAAATAACTGAAGACATTATTATGGCGAGATCAGAGGAAGCAGATGATATGGGGACGCCAAACTACGAGTAGAAGATGACAGAACACTGACAGTTATAAGTCGAAAATAGGCACCTGGAGTAGATGACATTCCATTAGAATTATTAAGACCTGCAGGGAAAACTAGTCACGAGAAAACCATTCCACCTGGTATGCGAGGTGTATGGGAATGGCGAAACACCCTCAAACTTTGGAGGAATGTAATAATCCCAGTCCAAAAAAAGGCAGACGCTGACAGAGGTGAATATTGACGAACCATCAGTTTACGAAATCATGGATGTAAAGCCGGCCGTGGTGGCCAAGCGGTTAAAGGCGCTACAGTCTGGAACCGCGCGGCCGCTACGGTCGCAGGTTCGAATCCTGCCTCGGGCATGGATGTGTGTGATGTCCTTAGGTTAGTTAGGTTTAAGTAGTTCTAAGTTCTAGGGGACTGATGACCTTAGAAGTTAAGTCCCATAGTGCTCAGAGCCATTTGAACCATGGATGTAAAACACTGACACGAGTAATTTTCAGAAGAATGGAAAGACTGACAGAAGTCAACCTTGTATAAGATCAGTTTGGATTCTGGAGAACGTAGGAACATATGAGACAAATCTGTCCCTACGACTTACTTTAAGAAATAGTTTACGTTTGAAGCATTTGTAGACTTAGAGAAAGCTTCATCAGTCCACTCTTTGAAATTCAGAGGGTAAGAAGAAGAATATAGAGGGAGTGGAAGTTTATCTTTGTAAAGAAAACAGAGTTCAGGTACAAGAGGAGTCAGAAGATACTGAAGCAGTTAGATTCGGAACTGAGACACTGAAAATAGTACTCAGGTTTTGCTGTTTGTGAGAAAAAAATTATTTATGTTGGCAGATTTAGCAAGGATGTAATATGCAGATCGATAAAGAAAAAAAAGATTCCATGAAATAGAGGGATATCTTAACACTCAATACAAATTTAAGAGTTACTGAAGTTGTCTGGATTATAGCTGTAAATGGAACTGAAATGTTGACGATAAACGGTGCAGACAAGGAGAAAACAAATGCTAATACTACTGGGAAATGTTGAAGATTTGATGCGTAATTCGTATAATTAATGAATCGGGGAGAAAAATTTATTATCCAACTTAACAAAAGGAAGGGCTCGGTTGGTAGAGCACATTATGAAACATCAAGGAAGGGTTAATGTGGCCTTACTTTAAGAAATACAACGCCTAGCCATTTTTTTTGTATTTTTATTTATACCAATACTCGTTTCGGGCTTTCGACTACCTTCAATTGTCGTACAAATACTTAAATCTTTACTTAGTGCATCAATAAAAACTTCGACTGCAATTTGAGTTCTGTAGCTGCCTTTCTATTCTGCATGTTGTTGCTCCCATTTTCCTCGTTTATAAGCATGGCACAAACAATTTTTCTTTGTATCCGCCATCTCTCGCTTTAGAGCTTCTTACTTGAACCTTCAATCAGTCTCATTCAGAAAGAGATCAGGAATTTCAAACACACCTTTTTTAAATCTTCGTTCATGAGAATAGGTCAGCTGCAGGCAATGTTTCTTTCTGTTTCAGTCTCACTGGTATTTATCTTTGCCGTAAGATATTTGGTTCTTTCAGATTTAGGTTCCTGGTATAATCTCAGGCTTTCTTTAACAGGATATCAAACATTTCCAAAGTCCTGCTTTTAGAACGGATATAGAAGGGTTCACTCCCACTGCATTACAATCTGGATTCTGTAGAGATCGGACAAGTTCTTCATATAGTCCAAACATTTCAGTAGCGTCTGTCTTTAACCGTTTCGAGCGGCTTCGCTTTGCCACCCAGGACTAAACGTCTTTTTGTATCTAATAGTGCTCTGTGTATTCAATACTTCGGTCACTGTTTTCTGTGCCCAGTCGTAATTTTCCATCAAATGTTTCCCAGTTTTTAAACTTACACCTCATCGGGTCGGATACATTGATGTATCAAACGTAGAACTTTCAGATTTGATTTCGTCTTTCGACACCAGATGTTAGCACGTCTACGTAGACGTTTTTCCTTTTTGTTGTTTCCAGAATTATATTTGAGACGTCTTTGGCAGTTACCAAGACATCACACAATGAATCACAGCTTCTTGAAACTTCCTGTAGCGCAATAGCCAAACAGTATTTGCTGCAGTAGATGTAACATCTCTTTGAACGGCCCTGAAGGATTTGCTTCACACCTTAGTTCCGCCTGGATATGTTAGCTGTACCAATGTAACAACGAGGGCGCAGAAATTCAGTTCCTAGTGAGAGTCTTAGAAGGATGGTATGTTGTTGCCAGTGTTTATGCTTTGGAGTCTGGCGGAGTGTATAAATCCCAGAAAAAGCTATTTTAGTTCGAGCATCTAATAGTCGACGCAATGTACACAAAGAGTGAACTGCTTCTGGCCAGCCATGTCCATTGTTGAATCTTCCGTAATTCCGTAAAATGGAGAATATTTTATTTGGTGCAGAATGTCTCATGTGAACTATAACTATCAATAATTTGTTTTGTATCGCCGGTGCCAACCACGTGCCGTAGCGCTTCAGTCAGCTCTTCAGTTCTGGTGCGTCTTTCCTCCTTTATTTGAGAAGTGTCATGAGGTTTCCTGCCATCGTTTCATGACCACTCAGTGTTCTATCTTTCTCCTGATCTGTCAGCACATTTCATACAATTTGGCCTATCATGTTGTGCTGTTTTCATGTTACTGAATAATTGCGATAGATTTTCAGTGAGACTTTTTTGCAGCTTTTTTCCAGTTACAGAAATCTTCTTTACGAAAAAAAAGGTTTCTTTCTGTAGTCTTCTCTTGCTAACTGTGTTGATAGACTCAATGCAGTCGTAGCAGATAACACTCTCTCTTTACTTCGTAAACTAGCTACGTATAAGACACAAACCACTCCGATTTGCAATATCCTCTATTCCATCGCGGAAATTTAAGACAAGGCAGGATACAATGTAGTGTAGTGTAGACAGATCGTTTCTTTACACGGATGCTACAGTTTAATTCAGTTGTAAGCAAAAATTACTCTCAACCAAAATACTAATCGCATATTTGCTGGTTACAGCATAGCTTTATCCCGGCTCTGCTTGTAGAACATGCGCATGTCTAACAGTAAGTGAACTTTACAGGGTAGAAACCGTATTTTGCTTCCTGAGACATTAAAAATGGGAGGGGCGAACCCCACCCTCCAAGTTGATACACGGTTGGATGTACTGTCAGAGACCAGGAGGCAAAGTTGTAGAAGACAAACGCAACAGTGAAGATGCGACTGCACGAAGTGTAACTGTAGCAGGCCATTCAAAAAACCATCGTCGTCTGTCTTCATAGTGCACCTGAATCCACAGTCTACAGAGGTCTAACCTCTAGATCGCGGGGCCCAGGTTCAATTCCCTGCCAGGTTGGAGAGTTTCTTCACCCGAGGCTCCCAATCACTTCATCTCATCTTCATCAGCGAAGTGGTGCCAAATAGAAAGACTTGCGCGTGGTGGCCAAAGAACCACAGACGGGACCTCCCGGCCATTAATGCAACACAGTCATTTCATTTCATCACTCAAATCCACAGCAATCCGTATCATGCTCTTTTGGCGGGTCAGCAAATCTCCGCAATATGGTACAGTTGCAACGAGTCTCTGGTAAGTCGAATGTTTTTTGTGCCGTATCCCGATGTAAAGTTTATGGACTTTTCTTTTTCAAAGAAGCAATTATTACTAGTGATTGTTATGTTGATGTGCTAGAACTATGACTCTTCCCTCAACTGGAAGAAGCTGTTCCACAGATCTTTATTTGGCAACAAGATCGTGTGCCGCTGCACAAGCATAACTGAGTATGCACTTAGTTAAATGATGTACCCAACTGCTGGATTGTCCGCAAGGGGCCGGATGACAGAACTTGTTTTGCATGGCCTCCACGTTCCAGCGAACTGACACCGTGCGATTTTACCTTTGGGGCTTCATAAAGGATGTGTATGGACCTCAGCTACCAGCTGATCCACACGACTTAAGAAATAGGACTGAAGCAGTTGTTGCAACAATTACTCCAGACACACTGGTTAATGTTTGGGAAGAACTCACCTATCGACTCGACGTGTGCTGTGTGACGAATGGTGCTCACATTGAACACTTCTAAGAAAAAGTGTTTGATTTTCTCTTTATTTGATGTGTTATTTACAATTGTAAGTTGTCTGTAATAAATTCTACAAAGTCTTAAAACCCGGATATTCATTTTAGACACCCCGTATTTTGCACATTCGATGCTCAAGGAAAATATGTGAACATGAATAAAACCGACAAACCGCAGGGGCGGATTCCCGATTGGAAATGGAGGAAAAAAGGTCCTACCAACATGTGTCCGGAAAAGCATCATTGCCACGGTAGATGGTGCTGACGAATGACAGTTCCTCTGCTCATGTGCCGTATGTTCCTTCTATGTTGCAGGCTGTGTGATTGACGCAGCATACTGTAAGCAGCAGAATGGTCCGGTAATTATGTCGGGAACAAATTGGGAAGGTGCTTGTGTATGGTCAAGCAGATGGAAACGATCAAGAGGCAGCACGGCCATACCACTACAAGTACACTCAGAGACGTCAACCACATCACATAACATGTCAAGCCTTGTTCAAAACGGCTCTGAGCACTATAGGACTTAACATCTCAGGTCATCAGTCCCCTAGAACTTAGAACTACTTAAACCTAACCAACCCAAGGACATCGCACACATCCATGTCCGTGGCAGGATTCGAACCTGCGATCGTAGCGGTCGCGCGCTTCCAGACTGAAGCGCCTAGAACCGCTCGGCCACCAACGGCCGGCTGTCAAGCCTGTTTGGGCGTTTGTGTGGTCATGGGTCCTTTCAGACATACGAATGTGCTGGGAGGTCGCAGCAGTGGCGGCTGTTGTGTTAAGAGCGCAGGAGCACGTGAACACCCTAACTTTTGACACCTTTCGGAGTTCTGATTATTTTTCTGTGAACGCCGTTAAATGTAATGTAAAAGCAGTAATCTGAAATATACGGCCCTAAATCTACCGGACTGTACTTCATTGGTATTCCTCTAGAATCCGTGAAACTTGGCATCAGGATCGTGAGTACACTTTCAGTTGTGCACATTTTAGAGACCTTTTGCGCATGCGCAGCTGGCGTGACGTAATTGCCTTACAGGCTAAATACCTACAGGTTTTCATAAACAATGTGCACGGTTCTCGGCGTGCACTGCTAACCGTTACCACTCAACAAAAGTTTACATCAATGCCACCAGGTGTAGCACACTGCAGCAGACTTTTATCCCCATTCTCTTTGCATAAATCCCGGTAGACGGTAGCACACTCCTTAGGTATGCAGATTCACTCACTACATAGTGAAATGACATCGGACATCAATACATATTACAGTTATACTGACAGAAAAACCTATTTTGTGGGATTATGAATGAGATATAATTTATTAAGTTTTTGATTTTATCATACAGTAATCCATCTAAGGCGCTGAGAACCACAAAGTACATCATCGTCGATTGTGAGATGGTAGCAATTATTCACGTTTCTGACATCTGTTGATCATGTTCATCTGTGAAGCCAAAGTATAATTAGGTGTATCCTGCATAACAATGCATCCCATGGGGGCCACTTTGAACATCTGTTATGACATGGACGCGATGCAGTTTTGTACTGTGTTCCGGGACCATTTGTTGTCGTTGTTGCACGCACACCGTCCGTTTGTAGGCAAATGTTCATAGGACCTTTTTCCTCTGTTTTCAGTCAGGAATCTGTCCCTGTGGTTTGTTTTATTAATGTTCACAATGAATAACGTTGTCATTTTTGTTACAAAAAATTGTTTACATGAAGGTGCATTAGAAACTAGCAGTAAAAGGCAGAATGTGTGGCTGACTAGTGGGATAAGGATATCGTGTAGAACAAAGCGGGAATCATATTAAAATGTTAGAAGTAGTCATTATCAGGCTACAGTAGCCCATTACAAACAGTATTGTAAGGTGTTTAAAATGTTATTAGGAAGGCAAAGATTATGTGGTACGCAAATAGAATAGCTAATTTACAGGATAAAATTAAAACCATTATGGTCAGTTGTGAAGGAAGTGTCTGGTCAGCAGCACAAGGCCGAGGATATAAAGTCAGTTCGCAGCAAAAATACTTCTGTTACTAATAAGTCAGATATATGTACAGTATCTAACAATCACTTTATGAGCATTGATGATGAATTAAATAAAAACTTAGTTTCTACAGGGAATCATATAACTCTCTTGGAAAATGCCTGTCCGAGACTTATGTCTGAAATACTCCTCTGTGATACTGACAAGGGGGAGATTGAGTCAACAATTAAATTACTGACGACCAAGATCTCTCATGGATATAATGGAATGCCTAGCAGAATATTAAAGTACTGTGCTGCACATGTTAGCCCTGTACTTAGTCATATTCGTAATTTTTCCTTGAAGAACGGTCAGTTTCCTGAACGATTAAAGTACACAGTAGTAAAGCCGCTTTATAAAAGGGAGAAAGGGGGTAATGTAGACAATTTTAGACCTATTTCTATGCCATTAGTGTTTGCTAAAGTTATTGAAAAGGCTGTGTATGCAAGGATAACTGATCATTAATAATTTGCTATCAAATGTACCGTTCGGCTTTAGAAGTCGTTTAACGACTGAAAAAACTATGTTCTCTTTTCTCTGTGCGGTACTGAATGGATTAAACAAAAGGTTTCGAACGGTAGGCATATTTTTTGATTTAACTAAGGCGTTTGATTGTGTTGATCACAAAATAGTGCTCCAGAAGTTGGACCATCACGGAATATGGGGAGTAGCTCACAACTGGTTCACCTCTTTCATTAACAACAGACAGCAAAAGGTCATTATTCGCAGTATTGAGAATGGCTGTGATGTTGAGTCTGAGTGGGGTACGGTGAAGTGGGGGGTGCCCCAGGAATCTGTGTTGGGGCCACTCCTGTTCAAGTGATATGCCCTCTAGCATTACAGGTAACTCTAAAATATTTCTGTTTGCTGATGACACTAGCTTGGTAGTAAAGGATGTTGTGTGAAACATTGGCTCTGTAGCAAATGGTGCACTTCATGACATAAATTCATGGCTTGTAGAAAATAGACTAACGCTAAATCACAGTAAGGCACAGTTTTTAACACACATTTCAACAAAACCCATTGTTTTAATTTCACAGAATGGGCATATGATTAGTGAAAAGGAACAGCTCAAATTTCTGGGTGTTCAGATAGATAGAAAACTGTCGTGGAAAGCTTACATTAAGAATCTTGTTCAAAGAATCAGTGCTGCCATTTTTTCTATTCAATCTTTATCTGAAATAAGTGATAGTTCGACACGAAAATTAGTCTACTTTGTTTATTTTCATTTGCTTATTTCGTACGGTATTATATTTTGGGGTAACTCTTCCCATTCTAAAAGGATACTTTTGGCTCAGAAACGGGCATTTCGGGCAATAAGTGGTTAAGTTCGCTAGTCTGGGTATTTTGACATTGCCCTCTAAATATATATATTCTTTACTGTCACTTCTTGTTAACAATATCAGCTTATTCCCAAGAATTAGCAGCTGCACTCAGTTAACACTAGGCAGAAATCGAATCTGCATTTAGACCGCACTTCCTTAACTCTTGTGCAAGAAAGGTGTGCAGTATACTACTGCATCCATTTTCAACAAGCTACGATAAAATTTCAAAAATGTTAGCAGTAATCCACGCGCTTTCAAATCGAAACTGAAGATTTTTCTCGTGGGTCACTCCTTCTACTCCGTTGAGGAGTTCCTTGAAAAATTAAGCTGATTCGCATGTTATATTGTTGATTCTACTTGCTTAAACTTATGGCTTGACTTTTTTTGGGTTCACAGATATTTTATTTTACCTGTTGTAACTTTTATGTTGCAATTTCACGTACTGACACATTTCATGACCTTGGAGATTTGCTTCTAATTTGGTCCTATGGAACTAGACGTGTAAATAAAACAAATAAAATAAACATACTACAGAAATAAACAGTTCCACCATAAAAGTGGACGTTAAAAAGGATTACGAGTATCGCAAATACACACATCAAAAAAAGTTTTGCGTCACCTCGGTTATGAGAATTGCGGAACCTGTACAAATAATTGGAATAGAGATCAATATAAACATCATTTCCGCCCTTTTTATTGCTCGTGAAAACCACACATTGCATGTTGTACCACCATACAGCGAGACCTTCAGAGGTGGTGGTCCAGACTGCTGTACACATCGGTACCTGTAATACCCAGTAGCACGTCCTCTTGCATCGATGCATGCCTGAATTCGTCGTGTCATAATATCTACAAGTTCATCAAAGCACAGTTAGTCCAGACTGTCCCACTCCTCAACGACGATTCGGCGCAGATCCCTCAGAGTTGTTAGTGGGTCACGTCGTCCTTAAACAGCCCTATCCCAGGCATTGTCGATAGGATTCATGTCTGGAGAACATGCTGGCCACTCCAGTCGAGCGATGTCGTGATCCTGCAGGAAGTCATTCACAATATGTGCAGGATGGGGGCGCGAATTGTCGTGCATGAAGACGAATGGCTGGCCAATGTGCTGCCGATATGGTTGCACTATCGGTCGGAGGATGGCATTCACACGTATCGTACAGCCGTTACTGATCCTTCCATGACCACCAGCGGCGTACGTCAGCCCCACATAATGCCACCCCAAAACAGCAGGGAACCACCACCTTGTTGCACTCGCTGTACAATTTGTCTAAGGCGCTCAGCCTGGCCGGGTTGCCTCCAAACATGTCTCAGACGATTGTCTGGTTGAAGGCATAAATGCGACATCCATCGTTGAAGAGAATGTGATGCCAATCGTGAGCGGTCCATTCGGCATGTTGTTGGCCCCATCTGTACCGCGCTGCATGGTGTCCTGGTTGCAAAGACGGACTTCGCCATGGACGTCGGGAGTGATATTGCGCATCATGCAGCCTATTACGCACAGTTTGAGTCGCAACACGACGTCCTGTGGCTGCACGAAAAGCACTATTCAACATGGTGGCGTTGCTGTCAGGGTTCCTCCGAGCCATAATCTGTAGGTAGCGGTCATCCACTGCAGTAGTAGCCCTTGGTGGCCTGAGCGAAGCATGTCATCGACAGTTCCTGTCTCTCTGTATCGCCTCCATGTCCGAACAACATCGCTTTGGTTCACTCCGAGACGCCTGCACACTTGTTGAGAGCCCTTCCTGGCCCATAGTAACAATGCGGACACGATCGAACCGCGGTATTGACCGTCTAGGCATGGTTGAACTACAGACAACATGAGCCGTGTGCCTCCTTCCTGTAGGAATGACTGGAACTGATCGGCTGTCGGACCCCCTCCGTCTAATAGACACTGCTCATGCATGGTTGTTTACGTCTCTGGGCGGGTTTAGTTGAGCGGTGGTAAAAATTGCTGCTTTGAAGAGCGCGCCGCAGCGCGTAGCGTGAAACAGTCGCCCTCCGTTTCTGGTGCTGGCGCCGCTGTGGCAGTCGCAGCTTTAGTGGGAAAGGGGAAAAGTTACCTGTTCACGTGCATTTAAGGGGCGGTATGAGCTTGCCAGTCTGTCAGTCTCGGCGAGTCTGGTCAGTCGGAGTGAGTCTGGGTCAGTCTCGCGTCACCAGTTGCTGATCTGTTTCTCGTTCGCATTTGTGCGGCAGTTAGTTCTGTCTGTCGTCGGAGTGCTAGTATGTCTGTCGTTTGGATCAAACTTTAAAGCCGGTAAATGAGAGTCTTGCCACTCCGCCAGTAACAGAACTCAGCTAGTGGTCGCCCGGTCGGGGCTGAGTTCCTGCATCTGAGTCTGCGCGTTAGGCCGCCAGTCTGCTCGAGTTGCTCGGGCAACGGTCATTGGCGGTTGGATCGATCGGTTGGTCGGTCGCGCACTCAGACAGAAGATGACTTGTCCGCCGTGAGCGTCGGCGCATGTGAGTCCAGTGTTCTGCGCCTTATAGCGAGGGGTAGTGGCTTCGCGGTCGACACAAGAGCAACAGGAGTCAATCCACGACATCGGGCTGGCCGGTGCGAGCTGCGACGCCGTGAGACGGGAGATCGGCGCGCCTTCGTGCGTCCGTTGAAGCGGCTGGCAGCGGACGGTTCGGGAGGGCGTTGGGGCGCTGCGCCAGGTCTTCGCCAGACACCGCAGTTTTTTTTCTTTTTTTTTTTTTTTTTTTTTGAAGTTAAGTGATTCGTGATATGTTGTTTCATTTACTTGTTAAATTCTACTTGTTTTCTTGGTCAGTCTCTCGTCCCCAGCTTGCTCGTCTGTCTCACGTCTGCATTGGTTAGGCAGTTAGTGTCTGTCTGTCTGTCTGTCGGTCTGCCGTACGTTAATAGCTGCATCTGTCATGTTTGTCTTGTCGGATTCGATGTTAACGAATTTATTCCTTGAAGTGTAACGGCCGAATTCCTGAAAGATGTTTTTATCTTGCCTATCATTTTGAGAGGCGGTGTATGTGTAATGTAGAGCATGTTTGTATATTTTATGTAAAACTGCATTTCAAGGGTTTTTATTTAAATGATCATTTTAGTATATAAAGTTGCCACCCTTCCACCGTAAGATTTAAAAAAAAAAAATCAAGTTGCAGTTTCGGTGTCAAGTTAATTTTTCTAATGTTATTGTTTTGTACCATTTCCATCCCTCCTACGGGGTGCATAGTTATGTGCTTGTGTGAGTTGTTAAAATTTTTAGTTTAAAGTAATCTGGTGTGTTGCAGATTTGCACCAGTGTAATCTTTCAGAGGTTGTGAGCGGTCGTGACTACGGCCCTGTCAAAAGGGAGCGGCAAGGTTCTCAGCCCGGAAGCTCCTACTGTCAAAATTTGTTTTCTGCCTCTGAATAAACTGTAACTTGATATTTAGAGGGTGCTTTCTGGTTATAAATTTAAATCTTTTTTTTTTTAAATAGGCTTTTAGGAATAAAATTTCCATTGGTTGAAAGAAATTTAATTTGTTTTCATCAGTTACCCACTGGCAACTACTTCCACGCTCACATAGTGTGATTAAATGCGTTAATGTTCTCGATGAATCGCTAGTAAATAAAGTAAATTCTTAAGAAAAGGTTTTGAAAGTTAAATCACGGTTCAAGTGACATCTCTGAACAGTCAAAGGGGCTGTGTTACTGATCCAATATCCACAGTCAACTATATATATATACTAAGATGGCATTTGTTCTTTCGGACATGTCCGAAAGAACAGATACCATCGGTGACCATGCAGCACGTTAGAATGAAATTACAATGAAATGAACACCCTTAGCTGCTGACAGGCGTTGACATACGTCAACGGGGACAGATGAAAATGTGTGCCCCCACCGGGACTCGAACCCGGGATCCCCTGCTTACATGGCAGACGCTCTGTCCATCTGAGCCACCGAGGACACAGAGGATAGCACGACTGCAGGGATTTATCTCTGGCACGCCTCCCGCGAAAGCCACATTCTCAACATATTGTCCCGCACTACATTCGTAGTGCCCCCGCACATTATACTCATTACTCGCGGCGCGTTGCCGATTCTCGTAAGAGTTCGGGCACTGTTTGTGCATTCGCACAGAAGAAGAAGATGGTCAACTGGCCGGTGAGCCTTAACTGTATATATATTAAGATGGTATATATACTAAGATGGTTCCGAAAGAACTGATACCATCTTTTTATATATATATACTGGGTGATCAAAAAGTCAGTATAAATTTGAAAACTTAATAAACCACGGAATAATGTAGATAGAGAGGTAAAAACTGACACACATGCTTGGAATGACATGGGGTTTTATTAGAACCAAAAAGAAAAACAAAGCTCACAAAATGTCCGACAGACGCGTGAAAGATCTCTTGTGCGCGTCGTTTGGTGATGATCGTGTGCTCACCCGACACTTTCGTCATACTTGGCCACCCAGGTCCCCAGACCTCAGTCCGTGCGATTATTGGCTTTGGGGTTACCTGAAGTCGCAAGTGTATCATGATCGACCGACATCTCTAGGGATGCTGAAAGACAACATCCGACGCCAATGCCTCATCATAACTCCGCACGTGCTTTACAGTGCTGTTCACAACATTATTCCTCGACTGCAGCTATTATTGAGGACTGATGGTGGACATATTGAGCATTGGCTGTAAAGAACATCATCTTTGCTTTGTCTTACTTTGTTATGCTAATTGTTGCTATTCTGATCAGATCTGTCTTACTTTGTTAAGCTAATTGTTGCTATTATGATCAGATCTGTCGGACATTTTTTGAACTTTTTTATTTTTTTGGTTCTAATAAAACCCCATGTGTGTCAATTTGTACCTCTCTATCTACATTATTCCGAGATTTATTGTTTTCAGACTTATACTAACTTTTTGATCAGCCGGTATATAGTTTCTTTCGGACATGTCCGAAAGAACAGATACCATCTTAGTATATATATAGTTAAGGCTCACCGGCCAGTTGACCATCTTCTCCTTCTGTGCGAATGCACAAACAGTGCCCGAACTCTTACGAGAATCGGCAACGCGCCGCGAGTAATGAGTATAATGGGCGGGGGCACTACGAATGTAGTGCGGGACAATACGTTGAGAATGTGGCTTTCGCGGGAGGCGTGCCAGAGATAAATCCCTGCAGTCGTGCTATCCTGTGTGTCCTCGGTGGCTCAGATGGATAGAGCGTCTACCATGTAAGCAGGGGATCCCGGGTTCAAGTCCCGGTATGGGCACACATTTTAATCTGTCCCCGTTGACGTATGTCAACGCCTGTCAGCAGCTAAGGGTGTTCATTTCATTGTAAATCCACAGTCAACGTCTACCCTCAGGAGTCCCGAGTACCGGGGTGATGCAAAACTTTTTTTGATGCGGGTGTTAAGTGATGCCGGCGGAGACAAAGGAGCGCGCAGGTTCGCAGCAGATGAGGCGACGTACCCTGTTAGAGATATCCGAAACGTCGCGGTAGGTGACGGTGGCGAAGACGGCAGCGTAGCAGACGGTGACGGAGACGCCGAGGACGGCGGCCTGCAGGTCGTGCGCGAGCGGCAGGTAGACGTAGACGGCGAGCAGCACGTGCGCTGGGTAGGCGGGGCGGAGGCGGCGCGTGGTGCGCAGCGCGCACGGCAGCACGTCGGCCGCCACCAGCGCCGCCGCAGCCACCAGCGACGCGGCGCCCGCCGTCCAGGGCGGCGGAGGGGGGCTGCCCGCGCGGCGCACGCGCACGCTCCACGCGGCCGGCGCCAGCAGCGCGGGCAGCGCGCACAAGTAGCTCACCGCGTCCTGCCACGTCTCCGACAGCCCGTCCTGCCACAGTCACGTGCGGACCAACAAAACTTAGAAACTACACGAGATGGGTGGCCAGTACACTACTGGTCATTAAAATTGCTACACCAAGAAGAAATGCAGGTGATAAAGCGGTATTCATTGGACAAATATATTATACTAGAACTGACATGTGATTACATTTTCACGTAATTTGGGTGCATAGATCCTAAGAAACCAGTACCCAGAACAACCAACTGTGGCCGTAATAACGGCCTTGATACGCCTGGGCATTGAGTCAAACAGAGCTTGGATGGCGTGCACAGGTACAGCTGCCCACGCAGTGCATCAAGAGTAGTGACTGGCGTGTTGTCACAAGCCAGTTGCTGGGCCACCGTTGACCAGACGTTTTCAATTGGTGAGAAATCTGGAGAATGTGCTGGTCAGGGCAGCAGTCGAACATTTTCTGTGTCCAGAAAGGCCCGTACAGGACCTGCAACATGTGGTCGTGCATTATCCTGCTGAAATGTGGGGTTTCGCAGGGATCGAATGAAAGGTAGAGCCACGGGTCGTAACACATCTGAAATATAACGTCCGCTGTTCAAAGTGCCGTCAATGCGAACAAGAGGTTGTAATGGTACTTGAATTACGTAACCATTACGGCACCTCACCTCAACCTCTCGATACCAGCAATATTCTACTGTGTTTCTGTAAAATAGTTAACATATTTCTGTGACAACATTCAGATTTGATTTCATTAATGTAGAGGTACTTCGATACATCCATATGTATATATTGCAATGATATTATTCTTATGTGTATTCTTTCTTTTGTCACTATGATCTTTGACGTACTTGTAACTCTGATTTTTGGGGCGCGTAAGCGGTTATTAGAAAGTCAAGTTTTAGTCGTCATGTTAAAAAGACGCAAAATGTAGTCAGTTTATGAAATGTGAACTTTAACAGTGAGGAAGATATTTTCAAGTATGTTTTATATTGTGAAGTCATGTTTTGGAACGAATTACGTGACATTGCAACAAAAGTAATAAAAAAAGAAGTGTAACTTAAATTCGGTGTTCTGATTACTTTTTTACATCACCATTGTCCTAACTTGCAAACGTTTCATCTTCAAGAATGGTTTATGCAACACATCTATAAAGCTTTAGAATATCGCAGAATAACACCTAGGCCTCTTTGCATCCGAGCTTGGAATCATCACAACCTAGATTTTCGACGATTGAGCCATGAGTTCACAACGAGACTGGCGTGGGAAACACGAAAAGATGAGTGCCTAGTTTATCCATTATTTCAATATATACCTTTATTAACTGTGCTCTAATGACACATGCCACTTAATATAACTTTGTTGTTGTCCGAAAATGCAATATTTAGCAGCGTGAGCAACACTGCAATCATAATTAATTTTTGACCTTTGTTGTGGTAAGGTTGTTAGAAGGTGACCGAGACGTGTAACCAATGGCACCCCATACCATCACGTTGGGTGATACGCCAGTATGGCGATGACGAATACACGCTTCCAATGTGCGTTCACCGCGATGTCGCTAAACACGGATGCGACCATCATGATGCTGTAAACAGAACCTGGATTCATCCGAAAAAATGACGTTTTGCCATTCGTGCACCCAGGTTCGTCGTTGAGTACACCATCGCAGGCGCACCTGTCTGTAATGCAGCGTCAAGGGTAACCGCAGCCATGGTCTCCGAGCTGATAGTCCATGCTGCTGCAAACGTCGTCGAACTGTTCGTGCAGATGGTTGTTGCCTTGCAAACGTCCCCATCTGTTGACTCAGGGATCGAGACGTGACTGCACGATCCGTTACAGCCATGTGGATAAGATGCCTGTCATCTCGACTGCTAGTGATAAGAGGCCGTAGGGATCCAGCACGGCGTTCCGTATTACCCTCCTGAACCCACCGATTCCATATTCTGCTAACAGTCATTAGATCTCGACCAACGCGAGCAGCAATGTCGCGATACGATAAACTGCAATCGCGATAGGCTAGAATCCGACCTTTATCGAAGTCGGAAACGTGATGGTACGCATTTCTACTCCTTACACAAGGCATCACAACAACGTTTCACCAGGCAACGCCTGTCAACTGCAGTTTGTCTATCAGAAATCTGTTGAAAACTTTCCTCATGTCAGCACTTTGTAGGTGTCGCCACCGGCGCCAACCTTGTGTGAATGCTCTGTAAGGCATCATTTGCATATCACAGCATCTTTTTCCTGACGGTTAAATTTCGCGTCTATAGCACGTCATCTTCGTGGTGTAGCAATTTTAATGACCAGTAGTGTAGATGGCATTCATATCAATGGTTATTGCTCATTTTCCAAGGGGAGCCCACGACGTTGGGACCACGGATTAAAATCTAACTTTGTACATCTTTAGTAGGCCATTAAAGCTACATAATGTGCAAGTAATAAGGTGCAATAATGTGGCAATTAGAAGAAAATCCAAGAGAAGTCTTACTCCTCTACTATATATCTGTGCGAACGTGGCGGCTGTAAGAAGTCCTTGTAGTCAAGACCAGCACGGCAGCTCAGCGTGTTCGGTCGAGGGATAGTGCCGTCTAAAAAAAATAAATTGAGTGAATGGAATAATGATGAACTTGAACAAGCGTCATGGAGCGTCCGCCCCGATCAAATACAACGACGAATAACGATCAAAATGAGATAAAAAAGAAGTTTAGCGTCCGCGCTATGCAAGGCGGTCGTGGACGAGGCGGTGGGTCGGATCCCGCTAACACTAATTTTATTAATCTATATGTTTTTCATCACTGGTCACATTATTTATTTTATGTGACATTTGACAGGTAATATAATGAAAGAAAACCACTTGCATTTTCATGAAGTTGTGAATTTCGTATGCTATTTGACTGTTTATTATTTCTAATTAAATTTTCAAGGACGTGGGACAGATTTGGAAAGCCCAAGTCAGACAGGGAGTCACCTTCATTTTAGTAGGACATGTGTAAATTCTGCAATATTCAAGTAATTTACACCTACACTATTCGTTCTTGCTACATTAACGACGTCTCACCGCTTCGCAGGTTAACTGCCAAGTGGGGCCTGCCTCTGTGTCTGCAGTTCGAAGCGTCGAGGTGCAAAGTAGTTCCGGGTACTGTACCAGACTGCATATAGAGAATTACGCAAATGACAGCAGGTATACATTTTCAGTAAAATTCTATGGGTTTCTTCGTTAACTTGTCGACAGTTATAAATATGTTTGTTCTAATAATGAAATTTAATTAAAAATAGTAAATAGTCAAATAACATGAAATTCAGTAAACCTTCATGCAAGTATGCTTCTTTTTAACTACATTACCTCTCAAATGTTATATAAATTAAATAGATTAATAATTAAATTTGAGCGGGAGTCGAACTGTTGCCCTTTTTACGCAGCTTGAACACTAATCACTTCACCACCACGAACTCTAACGTCCGGACCCTATGCACAAGGCAAATAAGAGACGCGTAAAACATGTCTTGCGATTTTCTCGCAAGTACCAGAGTAGTCTTCTACTTGCGCATTATGTTGTTGTAATGGCCTACTAAAGGTGTACAAAGTGTGAAGTATATCTGCGATCCCAACGTCGTGGCCTCCCCTTGCTAGTACATCTTGCGCAGTAACGTATCCGAGCACCCTTACGTGATGCCGAACTGATCATTACATGACACGAAAGGCGGACCCACTAGTTATAAAAGTTTCCAGGGAGCACAGGGTGAGTCAAAAAGGACTTCTCAACTTTGGAATGATATAGAAATTTATTGAGATAACTTACAGAATTGGTAGGTATGTCATTTTGTAGCAAAAAACCTCAGGTTTGACTTAAAGGTGCCAATTGTCTCTTTGTTTCGATGTGATTAGCATTTGTGGTGCGGCAAACCTCCCACCGGTAATCAATTTCTTCCCATACTCCTTACAGCAAATCGGGCGTAACATGCGCATCGCCAGTGTAGATTCGATTTTTCACGTCGGCTAAACTGTTTGGTAGGGGGAGGAACATACACACGGTCTTTAACGAAACCCCAAGAAAGGAATGCAGGGTGTCAAGTGTAGGGAGCTAGATGGCGATGCGCTTGGCCCTTCACGGCGAATCCACCGACCTGGGAAGCGATTATCGAGCAAACCTCGAACTTCTGTGAGGAAATGAGGCAGTGCACCTGTTTGCTGGTAGTAAAGCAGCCCATATCGGTCACCTTCATTGATCTGAGCAATTAAAAAGTTTTCAAGCATATACTAGTGATAGCTTTCTCCACGAAGAAGAAAGGGCCGTATACTTTCAGTTTGCTAAGGGCATAAAAGACATTAACTTTGGGGCTGTCGCGAACGTGTTCCAGGGTTCCATGCTGATTTTCGGTGACCCATATTCTGCGGTTGTGGATGTTCACCATATCACTGATATGAAATGTTGACTCATTGCTGAAGATTATTGTGTTCAGGAACTCCTCATCGTCTTCTATCCGATGCAGCGTTTCCTCTCAGAATTTCCCGCAAGCAACCTTATCTGTATCGCTAATGTGTTGTGCAGTTGTGAATATCTGGTTTCAAGAGTAAATGTCTACGCAGTACTCGCCAAACCGTCTTTTGTGGAAAGTCAGTCTCGCGAGACTCATGTCGCGTTGATTTTTGTGGACTGCGGGAAAAACTTTCCTTAACCTGCCCGACATAAGACATCAACACGCGGGCGACCTGTTGATTTATAATGCCACAGTGTACAACCCGTCTCAGAAAGTTCATGTTCTAAGAGTAAATTACAGGCCTGGGTGGAGGTTCTTTAGCGTATTCGGTGCGAAATTCACGCCGCAAAGTTGTTGCAGAGTTCTTTCATGAAACCAAAGCACAACGCGACGACGCTCTGCCACAGAGAAACTAGCTATTTTAACTGTGCACTTTGCTGGCGCTTCTCGCCCATATGTTAGATTGTAGGGGGCAGCCAAGAACTGGACTGTTTTCAGTGATTTTGAAAATGAATGGTGACTTTAAGTACTCATAAAATGTTTCAGTTGCGACCCTGTTATAAACCTGCGTAACACCGACTTTTAAACCATTTTCTTGAAAGAGAAATAGCTAACTACACTATATTTTATCCTTTCCGACACATCAGAGACATATCGGAAAACAGAGTAAGGAACATTTTACGTTGATAACAATAAATGAGCGAACTTTATGCTACGTGGCTGCAGGCTTTGTTGAATGCTGTCAAATCACACGTGAAAATTAAATTGTCTGCAATGTTTTGAACCAAACTGATTTTGTATCTCGACGTCTTGCTGTAGATGAAATGTGGGGCCCATCATTTCAGGCCAGAAAAGAAACTGAAATTCAGGCAATAAGTGGATGCCAATGGTTTCACAGCAAAAAAAGATGACGTCCATTTCATCCGCTGGAAGCCTTATAACCTATAATTTCTCAGTCATAAAAGAAATTATCGTACTGTGTAGAATAACAACAAGTGAATATTATGCATATCCTCTGGAGTGATTGCATATAAAATACATGATAAAAACGACGAAGAGGAGGGAATAAACGCAGAAACAAGTTCTTCTTCACGAAAAATTATCTGCCACAAAGGAGAACAGAGACCTAAAGTAGTAAGTGTTTAAACATGTTGTATAGATGTCTCAAGAGGTACACAGCAATACCACGGGGGGCCAGCGCAGCACGGGCTCATTACTCGCCGGGCGCCTTCTAGTTCCGAGCAGCAGCCTCCAGGTGGCGCTCAAATTTGGACTACTTTCTGCTCTTACGCCATGTCCATTTGGGTGTCACACTAGTCAACACGTGAGGCAATACTGAGCGTACGACTTATCTTAGAAGAAAGATTAAGGAAAGGCAAACCTACATTTCTAGCATTTGTAGACTTAGAGAAAGCTTTTGACAATGTTGACTGGAATACTCTCTTTCAAATTCTGAAGGTGGCAGGGGTAAAATACAGGGAGCGAAAGGCTATTTACAATTTGTACAGAAACCAGATGGCAGTTATAAGAGTCGAGGGACATGAAAGGGAAGCAGTGGTTGGGAAGGGAGTGAGACAGGGTTGTAGCCTCTCCCCGATGTTATTCAATCTGTATATTGAGCAAGCAGTAAAGAAAACAAAAGAAAAGTTCGGAGTAGGCATTAAAATACATGCAGAAGAAATAACAACATTAAGGTTCGCCGATGACATTGTAAGTCTGTCAGAAGCAGCAAAGGATTTGGAAGAGCAGTTGAACGGAATTGATAGTGTCTTGAAATGAGGATATAAGGTGAACATCAACAAAAGCAAAACGAGGATAATGGAATGTAGTCGAATTCAGTCGGGTGACGCTGAGGGAATCAGATTATGAAATGAGATACTTAAAGTAGTAAAGGAGTTTTGCTATCTGGGGAGCAAAACAACTGATGATGGTCGAAGTAGAGAGGATATAAAATGGAGACTGGCAACGGCAAGGAAAGCGTTTCTGAAGAAGAGAAATTTGTTAATATCGTGTATAGATTTAAGTGTCAGGAAGTCGTTTCTGAAAGTATTTGTATGGAATGTAGTCGTGTATGGAAGTGAATCATGGACGATAAATAGTTTAGACAAGAAGAGAATAGAAGCTTTCGAAATATGGTGCTACAGAAGAATGCTGAAGATTAGATGGGTAGATCACATGACTAATGAGGAGGTATTGAATAGAATTGGGGAGAAGAGGAGTTTGTGGCATAACTCAACTAGAAGAAGGGATCGGTTGGTAGGACATGTTCTGAGGCATCAAGGGATCACCAATTTAGTACTGGAGGGCAGCGTGGAGGGTAAAATCCGTAGAGGGAGACCAAGAGATGAATACATTAAGCAGATTCAGAAGGATGTAGGCTGCAGAAGGTACTGGGAGATGAAGAAACTTGCACGGGATAGAGTAGCATGGAGAGCTGCATCAAACCAGTCTCAGGACTGAAGACCACAACAACAACAACAACAACAACAACCAGTCAACTGATAGTGTTGCCAGCTGCCTAAGCCCATTGGCACGCGGACCATGCTTTTAAATGTCAGCGTTGAGCGTGCCGAGTTCAACGTGCTGCTGAACGCTCAGAAACGTTGCGACTCCTGCGTATGGTACATGTGCCTCAACGTCGTATATGGGATCGCAGCGTTCGCCAGTGACTGTTGTCAGCTGTATCTGGTTGGCAAATTACAACTATTGTGTAGCTGTGACTATCTTCGAGAAATATTTTGACTCACAAGTCCATGATGCTGCTGTCTGCCATGGATTTTTTTTTCCAGTATTTAAAGAACTCAATCAAAGTTATTAGGATCGGATTACTGATTTACAGAACCTAACGAGTTAATGTAAATTTGTTTTTGAAAATGACCAGTTTAAGAAATCTAATTCCCTGACAATAAGTCAAGGAAGGACCTGCTTAGTCTAACAATTTCATCTTCGCAAGACTGTCTGACATTGATTTGGGCGTACAAACAAACACGTATCTACTGAAACTCTAGAGTGGAGCACGCTGACGCATTTACTACGCGTCCACTACCGGTACGACCAAGTGGTCAAACACTGAAAATACAGTGAGAGCAAGCTACTCGACTGGAACAGTCAATAATCAAGTTTCGAAATACTAAATTACGACATTGTTCATGCTGTGGCTAAACCACAGTAAATACAACTGTTTATATTAAAACGCGTGTTCTAATTTCTATAAATAGACCAGACATAGGGCTGAGGTGTGCAGAAAGAAGCACAACTGGCAAAAAAATAAGACAT
Organism: Schistocerca piceifrons; assembly: GCF_021461385.2. NCBI lineage: Eukaryota > Metazoa > Arthropoda > Insecta > Orthoptera > Acrididae > Schistocerca > Schistocerca piceifrons. Next base: position 414,969,778 of record NC_060141.1, read on the forward strand.
TCAAGCATACGCCAGTGGTTAACGATAAAAAGTCAGGTAATGTTCATAACGAACATGTGCAAATTCAAAAATTTTCACGGAAGATGCGTCATGTGAATATTATCTCTTCTATCAATAACAAGTCGTTATCTGTAACTCTTCAGGTTAAAAATCAGTTTTCAAACTGACGCTGGGTCGTCAATTTCAATCGTTAACTTACAGGTGTACTGAAATTAGGACTGCCAAAATTAACAGACTTTCAAAGTTCACTCTTCAGTTACAGCAATCAGAAGATTACTGGGAAGGAGAAGCCTTCACAGATGGTACCTATAAGAATTTTATGAAACACGCTACATTCGTAGTTGTAAATTCAAATAAAGCACTTTACTAGGACTGGATCTCTTCAGTGCTTTGGGCTTCACCATTCACGAGGGAGCGAACAGAATTCAGACTGACATTCCGAAAGGAACGTTAAATCAGCTGTTGAAAAAATAGGATGACATTATTTCTGAAGCAACGAGCAGCATTAAAGTTTGTGAACCACACATTACACTCAAGCTAAATGCAGTGCCAAAGTTCTACAAAGCACACAGCCTTCTTTTTCCGTCACAGGAAAAAACAAAAAAAAGGTACTTGAACAGAATGAGGATCTCAAGGCCGTAACCAGTAAACTATGGGCGACACCGATCGTAGCTGTACAGAAACCGAAAGGCTCACTAAGCATCTACAGAGATTTCAACGTGGCGGTTAACGCTCAATCTATTATTGATTCATATACCGTTCCCAGGCTGGAAGTACTGACGTCAGAATTAGCCGACAGTGTGTACTTTGCCAGACTGGACCTTAATGAGGCTTATTTGCAAATCCATTTGGACAAAGACACACAGAAATGTATAGTGACAAATATGCCATTTGGTCTATATCGTTACAGAAGGTTAAGTTTTAGAATAGCCAGCGCACCGAATTTGTTCCGGTGGTATTAAGAAAAATTAATTCGGAAAGCTCCAAAAGCAATGAATATCTTTATGACACAATTGTCTCAGGAACAATTCCAGCAGAACTCTTACAGGATTTGGCGTCTGTTTTCAAAATTCTACAGGTGGCAAAGACACATGCATCTTCTTTCTATGCATACTTTTTGCACACGGCATCAGGCCAATGGTGCAACATACTGACGCCATTGAAAACCTTCTGGCTCCAAATAACATCCAGTAGTTACGTGTCGTATTAGGTCAAATTAATTATAATAGGAAGTTTCTCCCTCGTGCAGAACTAACAGTGAACTAATGCATTCGTTATTACGTAAATGCACCAAACGGAATTGAAACATTTTTAACAAACAAAAACAGTTTTCACTGGACACCAAATGTTTCATGACATATGCCCTAACAAAATGCTCACAGTCGCTACAGATATATGAGACTATTCCACAGGCGTTCTTCTGTCCCATAGACATCATGGTTTTGAACGACCAGTTGCGTTTGTTTCAGAGACTGACAGTGTCACAAAGAAATAACAGCCGGATCGAGAAGAACGCGCTCGCCTTTATGCACTATGTGATCAAAAGTATCCGGACACCTGGCTGAAAATGGTTACAAGTTAGTAGCGCCCTCCATCGGTAATGCTGGAATTCAATACGGTGTTGGCCCACCCTTAACCTTGATGACAGCTTCCACTCTCGCAGGCATACGTTCAATCAGGTGCTGGAAGGATTCTTGGGGATGGCATCCATTCTTCACAGAGTGCTGCACTGAGGAGAGGTATCGATGTCGGTCGGTGAGGCCTGGCACGAAGTCGGCGTTCCAAAACATCCCAAAGGTGTTCTGTAGGATTCAGGTCACGACTCTGTGCCGGCCAGTGCATTACAGGGATGTTATTGTCGTAACAACTCCGCCACAGGCCGTGCATTATGAACAGGTTCTCGTTCGTGTTGAAAGATGCAATCGCCGTCCCCGAATTGCTCTTCAACAGTGGAAAGGAAGAAGGTGCTTAAAACATCAATGTAGGCCTGTGCTGTGATAGTGCCAACCAAAACAAGGGGTACAAGCCCTCTCCATGAAAAACACGACCACATGATAACACCACCGCCTCCGATTTTACTGTTGGCAGTACACACGCTGGCAGATCAAGTTCACCGGGGATTCGCCATACCCACGCACTGCCATCGGATCGCCACATTGTGCACTGTGATTCGTCACTCCACACAACGTTTTTCCACTGTCCAATCGTCCAATGTTTACGCTCCTTACACCAAGCGAGGCGTCGTTTGGCATTTACCGGCGTGATGTGTGGCTATGAGCAGCCGCTCGACCATGAAATCCAAGTTTTCTCACCCCCCGCCTAACTGTCCTAGTACTTGCAGTGGATTCTGATGCAGCTTGTAATTCCTGTGTGATGGTCTGGATGTATGTCTGCCTATTACACATCACGAAGCTCTTCAACTGTCTGTCAGTCAACAGACGAGGTGGGCCCGTACGTTTTTGTTCTGTACGTGTCCCTTCACGTTTCCACTTCACTATCATATCGGAATCAATGGACCAAGGGATGTTTAGGTGTGTGGAAACATGGCGTACGGACGTATGACACATGTGACACCCAATCACCTGACCACGTTCGAAGTCCGCGAGTTCCACGGAGCGCCCCATTATGCCCTCTCGCGATGTCTAATGACTATTGAGGTCGCTGATATGGAGTACCTGGCAGTACGTGGCAGCACAATGCACCTAATATGAAATACGTATGTTTTTGGGAGTTCCGGATGCTTTTGATCACATAGTGTATTTGCAGTCAAGAAATGTCTCATTATATTTACGGACGTAAATTTACCCAGCTCAAAGAGCAAAAACCTTTATCTTTGGACCCAACAATAATATTCCTACACGGACAGCTCAACTTTAGCAGCGGTGCGCGTAACTTCTGCCGAATTACGACTGTGAAATTATATTCGGATCCACAGCATAACCCGGGAATCTATATTTGCTTTCACTTCTGTCAATAGGGCAACATAAAATGTTTGACTCATCAGCTGACGTTCGTTTTTCACAAAGTACTAGTAGTCAAGACACTATGGAAAATTTATTAGTAAACTCAAGTTTAATTGCCGAACTTGTGCCTAAAGATCCTGTTTGGTGTAATATCAAACAGTATATTCAAACGGAATGACCTAACGATGTGATGTTACTTAATCAAACAGAGATTGAATCTAACCGGAATATGAGGCATGCATTTGCAGTGTATAAAGATCTCATTCATGTACATTCAGTATCAGACAAGACACGAGTGATTATGCCGGCCGCGGTGGTCTCGCGGTTCTAGGCGCGCAGTCCGGAACCGTGTGACTGCTACGGTCGCAGGTTCGAATTCTGCCTCGGGCATGGATGTGTGTGATGTCCTTAGGTTAGTTAGGTTTAAGTAGTTCTAAGTTCTAGCGGACTGATGACCACAGCTGTTAAGTCCCATAGTGCTCAGACCCATTTTGAACGAGTGATTATTCCTGCAGTGCTTAAATCTAAGGTACTAGAGATGTTACATCAATGTACGTAATTGGGGCATAGCAGATAGCAGTTCTGATGTCTTCCTCTGTTACAGCCTTATCATATTACGTGGAATTTTTGTAATGCAACTATGACAGAACTTTGCCAGTCGTGCTCAGTACCACCTGTAGTGACGGCTAAAGTGAATTTCGGGTCATGGAATTCAACCAAGACGCAGAAGCACATTATCTTGGATTGTATTTTAAAACATTCTTTCAGCGCTTTGTAGTGTAAATGCTCAGGAATCGTAAATCGTTCGTTTGCGGAGGATGCTAAGGCACAGGGCACTAGGTGTTTATGTCAGGAGCAGCTGCATGTCAATTGCGTTCTGAACTTTCCCCTTTTCCGCTTGTTCTCTCCAACCCTCATCGTTACTATAACATTGCGCTGTCGTGCACTCTTCAGAGTCTCATCTGTAACACATTAAAACACAGCGTCACTATACACTTCGTAAGGAATTGTAGCGGTAATATACACAGTCGCTCCGATTCGGCCTTTGAAGTCCTCTTACAGAACTCGCAGTTAACGAATGCATATGACTTTAACTATGTTTTTCTTACCGCTCATACGTATATTAACTGTAGAAATTGATGAGTTGACGAAAGACTGAAACTGAAACAGGGGCCGGCCGAAGTGGCCGTGCGGTTAAAGGCGCTGCAGTCTGGAACCGCAAGACCGCTACGGCGCAGGTTCGAATCCTGCCTCTGGCATGGATGTTTGTGATGTCCTTAGGTTAGTTAGCTTTAACTAGTTCTAAGTTCTAGGGGACTAATGACCTCAGCAGTTGAGTCCCATAGTGCTCAGAGCCATTTGAACAATTTTGAAACAGGGTAGAGGGACGGGGGTGGAAAAAGAGGAAGGCAGGGAGTTGGAGTTAGACATGCTGCAGGATGGCTTCACCAACGAATGTGCATTTAGTTACTGCATTCTAGACGGTCCGATGTGAGGAAGTGAAAAACAAGAGGATCTGAAACAGCGCCAAATCTAAAATATGAAGTCCAATACAATTTCTCGATCAGAGCAAACGTTTATACTTATGCCAAATACCATAGTCCTTTGAGGTTACAGGTGTTCCTATTTTTCCGCAGAACTAAAATGCAGCAGGCAGTGCAGCACGGGCTCTCAGCTATCGCTGTCGGAGTGCCTGAAACTTCCTCTGACGTCAGGGAAAACAGTTGCAAGTACGTGCGGTTTTCCCGCACTAGAGCTTGCAACATCCACTTCAGCAGGTAAAGTCTGTTCGACACTTAAGTTATATAACTGCAACGTCGCGTGTATCATTCTATGCCGTAACAAGTGTCCCATTATTTCCTCAATGAAAAAAAGTTGATTTGTTATTAGCTGCGAAGTTTCTCTTATCAGAAATAAAACAATCGGTTGACATCATGACAGAAAATCACAATCAGCTATTTTCGAAATATTTAGAATCAAGCGCAGTTTGTTAGGACGATCACAAAAAATTAATATGAAGTGGCACGTACAACTGATTTCTTTTACAAAAAAGTTAACATAAACGAAAGGTGCACATTTTATACCTTCACGTAGCGGCATCATTTGAAAGAATAATGGTAATTTCAATGAATGTTTTTTTTTTTTTTTTTTTTTTTTTTTGCATTTCATCATTTTTCCCAGAAATGAATAAGGCAGTTTATGTGAGAAAGGAAAGATGTGCGAGCGGTTGCTGTGCTGTGACGAGTTCCGATACGTTCGAGTTTACGTTCATTAATTGCAACAGACAACATGATGTTTATTGCTAGATGTTGAAGATGTAGAAATCGCCACACATCTCTCTCATGAAAAATCTGCTTTTGAATCTTTATTTTTTTGTTTTTTGTTCTGTATCAGACGTTAGTTTGATCATGCTCGTGAGCTGTCTGTACGACTCTGCAACACAGTTTGTCCCCTTAACTGACTTTCAGCGAAATCCTGTTGTGCACCTCCGGAAGTATGGATGGTTCTCCAGAAAAACAGCCAACCTGTTGGACGAAACGTTTCAGCTGTGCCATTGATGATGGTCCAACATAGCTAGTCGCCCTGATTCCAAGTGGCAGTGCTCGGCAGGTTAAAAGTTTGACTGCCACCTCAGACGAGTTACCATTGCTGTTCGCATGGCTACTGCCACCAAATTAGGAACAGTGTTGCACCAACAGTGCCATCTGGGACCACTCAGAACAGTTTCTGGACGCTGGGCTACGATCAGCGTGCCACTCTCAAGGCTTTCACTCGCACCAAATCACCATGCACTTCATCTCCGATGACGTCGCGAAAAATATGACTGAATGGATAACTAGGATAATGTGCTCGTTAATATTCAGAGCATGTTATGCTTCGACGAAATTGATGGACGTATGCGAACAGGATGTAGAGGAAGGGAAAGGTAAATAGCAAATTATATCAGGCAGCGACAAACAAGACTACGTATGCACTTCATTGTGTTGTGAGCCAAAACCTACAACGATTGCTTCTTGAGCGAATCCATGCAGTGCAGGATACATGTACGACACCAACCAGCCAGTTGTGTAATCATTTCTCAAAAATTGCGATTAAAGGTGGTACATTAAGCTCTAGGCATTTTCTTATCTGCGTTACCAGCATCACCCCTTGATCAGTTCGTATAACAGCTATAATTAGCACGGGTCACTATCTACCAAAATAATACCCAAAACTTCTGTGATGATCTCTAGGATGACTGCAGGTCTGCATTGTAGCTAGCGGATAATGCACAGGATATTGAAGATTTTCCATACATGCTGATACAGGAACGTTTCGTTTGCAAAGCCCTAAGTAATTCCGTAGCATATTCCTCTAGTAGTTGAGTTGGCTGTGTGTCTTAAATAACGCATTCAAAGATAATAAGATTATATGAAAGTACATATACACAGACTAAGAGCGACAAACTATCTAAAATTAGTCCTCTATAATCACAACATTGAACACCGTCTCGTGATGATTTTGTAGAAATTGACTTCTATAGGTACCTGAAATGTGCCAGTTTTAAGAACTCCTATTCGGTACATCTGCATATTATATACATTCTGCAAGCTACTTTACTGTGCTTAGCGGAGGGTCCTTCGTGTTTCATTCGCGTATCGAACAATTAAAGAGAAGGAACAATTAAAGAGATGTCAAACGTCCTCATCGGCATTTTTTGCACTGGCAACACATTTTCATTGCTATTGTGTTCCCGGCACTGTGGTGCATGTACCTAGACTTGTTCCAAGAGCCAAATAACGGAGTAAACGTTTCAAAGATTTCGTTGCTAGAGGGCGCATGGCCTTTGCGCCAAGCATTGCTTCGCCGCTCGGAGTGGTCGCCTGGTTTAAGGCGTCTTGTCACGGAATGCGCAGCTACTGGCCGCCGGAGGTTCGCGTCCTCCCTCGATCATGGGTATGTGTGTTGTTCTTAGCATAAGCTAGCTTAAGTAGTGTGTAAGTCTAGGGGCCGATGACCTAAGCAGTTTGGTCCCTTAGGAATACACACACACCCAAGCATTGCTTCCCACTGAAGTTCCAAGTGTCAAGCATCAAGGTCTCTTCCATATATTTGATGCACAGTGTGAGATGGTTTGAAGAGATAACACACAAGGTTTTGATGAGTGTGCACAGCTTTTTGAGCTGTGGCAGAGATTTTGCACTTACAGAGAAACGAAGAAAGGTTAGCAATGACTTTGCTCCACAAGATTTACGCAAGATTGTTGAATCAGCTAAAATTATGAATCCATTCCATGTAAATGCAATGCATACAACTGATTTCTTTGATTTTAAAGATGCTACTCGAACATTGTTGTCAATGCAGGAACGTAGAATTTCCAAGTGCAGTTTGATCAAAGTGTCTTCTACATCTACATTTATACTCCGCAAGCCACCCAACGGTGTGCGGCGGAGGGCACTTTACGTGCCACTATCATTACCTCCCTTTCCTGTTCCAGTCGCGTATGGTTCGCGGGAAGAACGACTGCCGGAAAGCCTCCGTGCGCGCTCGAATCTCTCTAATTTTACATTCGTGATCTCCTCGGGAGGTATAAGTAGGGGTAAGCAATATATTCGATACCTCATACAGAAGCGCACCCTCTCGAAACCTGGACAGCAAGCTACACCGCGATGCAGAGCGCCTCTCTTGCAGAGTCTTTTCTATTCCTTGGGCACTTATTTCGATGTCAGCCATTTTTTCGTTTGTGCGAGGATTTAGAGAAGGAACTGCAGTGCGGTCTTCCTCTGTGAAACAGCTTTCGAAAAAGGTGTTTAGTATTTCAGCGTTACGCGTGTCATCCTCTGTTTCAATGCTATCATCGTCCCGGAGTGTCTGGATATACTGTTTCGAGCCACTTATTGATTTACCGTAAGACCGGAACTTCCTAGGATTTTCTGTCAAGTCGGTACATAGAATTTTACTTTCGAATTCACTGGACGCTTCACGCGTAGCCCTACTTACGCTAACTTTGACACCGTTTAGCTTCTGTTTGTCTGAGAGGTTTTGGCTGCGTTTAAACTTGGAGTGAAGCTCTCTTTGCTTTCGCCATAGTTTTCTAACTTTGTTGTTGAACCACGGTGAGTTTTTCCCGTCCCTCACAGTTTTACTCGGCACGTACCCCTTCTAAAACGCATTTTACGATTGCCTTGAACTTTTTCCATAAACACTGAACATTGTCAGCGTCGGAACAGAAATTTTCGTTTTGATCTGTTAGGTAGTCTGAAATCTGCCTTCTATTACTCTTGCTAAACAGATAAACCTTCCTCCCTTTCTTTATATTCCTATTTACTTCCATATTCGGGGATGCTGCAAAGGCCTTATGATCACTAATTCCCTGATCTGCGGTTACAGAGTCGAAAAGTTCGGGTCTGTTTGTTATCAGTAGGTCCAAGATGCTATCTCCACGAGTCGGTTCTCTGTTTAATTGCGCGAGGTAATTTTCGGATAGTTGCTACACTCATCCATCACCAAAAGCTATTAAATACTCTTACTCTGAAACAGAAGAATGGAAAAATGTCGATGTATTCAAAAGAAGAAAGATCATTTCTGATGTAGGCCACACCATGCTTCCTAAAAACCAGCTATGTTTATCAGAGGCAAAACAGCAAGACATATTGACGATACTGCCAGTTCTTCCACTGAAGCAGAGGAAGTTTTACTGTAAAACTTTGCAATACCTGATCATAAGAAGGCTGCTGCTTAAGAGACAAGAGTCGATACTGAGAGATTTTTTTCCCTGAAATTAATTTTGTTATTCTTTGGTAAAAAATTTAAAAATATGTGAAATGGCTTTTGCTGACCTAAATTCTGCTAGTTAAAATATTACTCCTATATTTCCGAACGTTTATTATCACGAATAAAACTTACGCTAAGGACAACACACACACACACACACACACACACACACACACACACACATGCCAGAGATAGGGCTCGAACGTCCGACGGGGGCAGCCGCACGCATCGTGTCAAGGCGCGAGAGACGCGCGGCTACCCCGAGCGGCAGTATTAATGGAATCTTAGTGAAGAGGACAAATGACTGAAACAAAACATGTTCGCTAAAGCAGCGAAGAGTTACTACAGCCCATGTTAGTAGAATTTGTTTTGCTAAAATGAGGTTTGTACGTGAACTTTGTAAGGTGTCAGGCAAATCCAACACCTTCCATGAAAACCCTGACGTGATAGCAAATCCGGCAGTATGTCACAGCTCCGAATAAATCGCGACATTAAATTAACCAAAGTAATAAGATCAACGAGTGAGCAAATGGAATACCACAGACTAACACAAGAACGCCTAAATGCATGTCATACCTTCCCACTGTGAAACAGACGCAGTTCCGAGGGGAGAAACGAGAACAGAAGCCGAGAGCAGAGTCGTGTAAGCTAGAAGGCCCTACGATAAGGGACACCCACATCTCCCGCCGACCGCCAAGACCACCCCCCAACCTATGTTAAAAGATAGAGCCCTCCAGAAGAACAGTATAGATCTTACGATAACACTAAAAGGGCCACACCAGCTGCAAGTTTTAGCGTGAGACTATACGCGACTCTGTTACGTAGCAAACATTAAAAGCATTGCCCCACCACGAAAACTATAACATTTCTCTTTGGATAGACAGAATTTTTGTAGGCGGAGCTTAAGGTTAACATTGAGACCCTGATTGGTCAGTTGAAAACACAGCCAGATACCTTTTTCTTAAACCAACTTCGGGAAATTGTAGTAAGGAGAGGTTAGAGAGAGTTGCTACCAAGACGGCGAGGTGTGTGGAGCTGCGCCGCCCGCCGCCCCCTGACGCTAACCACCGACAAGGTAATGAAAGCAAGCGATGCCGCATAAGAGCGCATAAGGCTTCACTCAGAACTGCAGAAGTCTCATCTGTTACATCCCCTTTTTGCGTAATACTAGTGTCGATCGCCAATTAAACTTCGTGGTATTCACATTTGCTACTGGAAGTTAAAATCTGAAGGCGATGAATTTTCTGTTATATAATTATTGAGAAGCCACATCAGCCACTGCAATTTACGACAAGTTAAATAAGTAATTAAAGATAATTGAGGGTCACTGTAGACCATTTTGATAGTTACCGTTTTGATAGTTTTCTCTTTTATGGAACTTAACTTAAAACCTAGATTATAGATGTGATATGGCATAGGTCATCCTTCGATTCATTATAGAACTTAGAAACCCATTCAGGGAATATTCGTTCACATTTTTGTTGAACGCAGTTGGTTTTTATCATCCTGTATTAAAATATTTCCTTTTATCAATAGCGCAATTTATAAACAATATTTTGTGAGTACAATAAAAATTCCAACGGTAAACTTAACTGCTTTTTCGACGTTATTTTACCAGCTAACTAAAAATAGGAAAGCCTTGAACCCCTTCCACCAAACTTAGTTAGTATTAAGATTCTTTTACAGGGAGTGCAGTGGAGCTGACGCTGAAATCATTAAGTATCTGATTATATCAACGCTAGTCTCACTGAACTCTTCTGAACTCTACATGTCATGTGTGGTCTGGCGTCTCCTTACCAGCAACAGGTCCCAGGTTCAAACTAGTCAATTCCCTAAAAAACACGCTCAGAGCGTCGTTGCGCGAAAGTGGTAGGGAGACACGACTTAGAACAAACAGACACCACACAGAATGTTAGGACTTTCCAAAAGTTATGTATTCGTAGGGCAAACGATTGGTTCATCATTTTTCAGTACGATAGGGTCTACAACAGAGAAAAAAAAATTATAGAATTTTGAAAACTTTTTGAAATACGATGTCTGTCACTCAACTCACATAAGCGATGCATTAAATAAAGAAGAATATAAGGATAGTTTCCTTCTGTTGACCAATAAAGGAAAATCGAAAGTCGTGCTACCCAAGAATTACAAAGTAGCCCCGATCGAGAACATTTTTGTCATTAATCGTAGTGACTTACCTGTGCGCAATATCAGATAGCCTTTATTCCGTGCGATTTTATCAGTTCTTTGGCCACTTTTATGTCAATGAGTGTGCGAACCTAGGCTACCGATCCCTGCTATGAGGGCGAATATTTCCCTTATCGAGCGAAATGAACGAATCTACCACTATCCCATAGATGTCCGTTGCCTACATCTAAAATAAATACTGTTTTAAGCCCCTGCATGTTAATCAGAGCGGCTTTCTTTCCACTCATTTTGTGATACAAACATATTTCTCATTTATTCGTAAGTAGTTTAGACAGGCATAAGGATTGCAGCCCAAGATCCAAGGTACGTATATTGGCTGGTTCTTTCTTTATGCTAAAAATGACTTGGACACTTGGACACAAAGTGCTACGTCATGCAATGAATAAGATTCCACGATAAACTGTAAATCGCATCATTACATTCAGATTTACCTGCTTCTCTTATCACAGCCTACACATTTTGAGGTAAATTTCCAGAACTGAACAATCATTTACACTTCACAGTCGCCGAGACACCAGATAACACACAAAAACCTCAAAGAGTGGTTCGCAAAAATTACAAAAATTGATAATCATTAGTTTCATCATCATCATTATCAATTATGTTTGATACATCTAATCGTTATTACATCTTTATATGTCGGAACGGCTCTCTCTATCCGCAGCTACCTGTGTCGTAGTTCTCAACTTACATTTTCATTACGTGTAGGACGATATCGAATACGCTCTGTAGCTTGACATGAGCGACGCTGTAGCAATTAACGTGATAATTTTTAAATTGGGAGGGAACTATGGCATAATTACAGAAAAGTGAAGCGTCTTTCCAATGGCCAGACGACAAGAACTGTCCATGAACGGTGTACAGAACATGAAAGATACACCCGTCTGCGGCAACCGTCAAATTCGGCAGTAGCAGAGCACTGTATTTCTTTGGGACATTCAATGGAACACAATAGAACAAAAATTTTAGCTTCGGTTTCCGGATTTTGGGATTCTGTAATCAAAGAATCAGTGGAAATACGTCTTACCGATAATCTTATAAATCGTAACAACGGCTTTCAGCTGGATAAAAATCGGAATCCTGTTATTCGATACTCAATGACTAGATGACCTTTTACTTTCACTACCGAGGGTAGCACGTACAACTCGGCCATGCTGCGCATGTCAACACCTGACACATGCGCCGTAGGATGCCAGTACATTTCGCACGCGCGAGATTCGAAATAAATACTGCGACTGCACCTGGGCTCTTCAGTAGTTGTGTACTCACCTGATGATGGCCGGACGTCTCTGGGCCGAAATATCGTGGCAGAATGTCGACGGGATCCGGCTGCATACCCGGAAATTATTAGAGGAATAAATACGCCGGGAAAATTTCAGAAGTCACAACTATGGCACACATTTTTTTTTATCCTCTGAATTACGTGTGCAAACATGGAACACTTTAATGCACTGTTACTTTGATTTTTGGTAAGCATCTACGCCACACATTGCGTATGTATGTATTAAACCGTGGACCTAGAAACAACGGAGAGGCCTCGTCCCTCCGTAGCCCTCAGCAGTTCACAACCCCTCAACAGGCCACAGCAGTCCACCCACCCCACCGCCACCCCACGCAGAGCCAAGGGTCACTGAGCAGTTCGGCCCCCAGTGGACCTCCCCGGCAACGTCTCATATCAGACGAGCGTAACCCCAAATTTTTGCGTGGTAGAATAATTATGGTGCAGGCGTACGTGGAAACGGTGTTTGCACAGCTGAGGCGGAATGAGGGGAACCAGCCAGCATTCGCCGAGGTAGATGGAAAACCACCATAAAAACCACCCACAGACTTGCTGGTAAACCCGACCTCGACACGAATCCGCGGGCCCCACTCCTTCCAGCTCGGGAAGCAGCGCCTTAGACCGCGCGGCTAGCCGGGAAGGCACTTCTTGCGTGTTCTGAGGTCGTTCTATGTGGTGACACATCTAAACGTGCTGTCCAACAGGACCCAACTGACAATCTGTAGTGTGCTCTCCACGAGTTCATGCAAAATACTACAAATTTCTGACAGTCTTTTGCTGTTTAAGAATTTCAGTTTCTACGCACGCTCTCCGTTCTTCTATCGGCGACGTACCTCAGCCATCTGCAACTCTGTTTCATACAGTGATGACTACCTGTAGCTTTCACTAGATCGACAGGGACAGTATGTACTTTTACCTCAAAGTGCTTGATAGCTATGCTGTAATTCTATCGTCTCAGTAGCATTGTTCCCAGTCTACAGATGACCGTCATGCTTGTATTCCTCACCGTTTGCATGTAACAAATTACTGTGGCACGGTATGCTGTTTTCCTGGTGCATAACCCCGCCCCTTTCTTGCAAGCAACAGTCTGCTTTGCGTAGGAGTTTAGATGTTGTTTGTTGTTGCGGTCTTCAGTCCTGAGACTGTGTTTGATGCAGCTCTCCATGCTACCCAATCCTGTGCAAGCTTCTTCATCTCCCAGTACTTACTGAAACCTACATCCTTCTAAATCTGCTTAGTGTATTCACCTCTTGGTCTCCCTCTGCGATTTTTACCCTCCACGCTGCCCTCCAATGCTAAATTTGTGATCTCTTGATGCCTCAGAACATTTCCTACTAACCGGTCCCTTCTCTTTGTCAAGTTGTGCCACAAACTCCTCCTCAACTCTATTCAATACTTCATCATTAGTTATGTGATCTACCCATCTAATCTTCAGCATTCTTCTGTAGCACCACATTTCGAAAGATTCTATTCTCTTCTTGTCTAAACTATTTATCGTCCATTTTTTCACTTGCATACATGGCTACACTCCATACAAATACTTTCAGAAACGACTTCCTGACACTTAAATCTATGCTCGATGTTAACAAATTTCTCTTCTTCAGAAACGATTTTCTTGCCATTGCCAGTCTACATTTTATATCCTCTCTACTTGGACCATCGTCAGTTATTTTACTCCCCAAATAGCAAAACTCCTCTACTACTTTAAGTGTCTCATTTCCTAATCTAATTCCCTCAGCATCACCCGACTTAATTTGACTACATTCCATTATCCTCGTTTTGCTTCTGTTAATCTTCATCTTATACCCTCCTTTCAAGACACTGTCAATTCCGTTCAACTGCTCATCCAAAACCTTTGCTGTCTCTGATAGAATTACAATGTCATCGGCAAACTTCAAAGTTTTTATTTCTTCTCCGTGGATTTTAATATCTACTCCGAATTTTTCTTTTGTTTCCTTTATTGCTTGCTCAATATACAGATTGCATAACATCGGGGAGAGGCTACAACCCTGTCTTACTCTCTTCCCAACCACTGCTTCCCTTTCATGCCCCTCGACTCTTATAACTGCCATCTGGTTTCTGTACAAATTGTAAATAGCATTTCGCTCCCTGTATTTTACCCCTGCCACCTTCAGTAATTGAAAGAGAGTATTCCAGTCAACATTGTCAAAAGCTTTCTCTAAGTCTACAAATGCTAGAAACGTAGGTTTGCCTTTCCTTAATCTTTCTTCTAAGACAAGTCTTAAGGTCAGTATTGCCTCACGTGTTCCAATATTTCTACGGAATCCAAACTGGTCTTCCCCGAGGTCGACTTCTATCAGTTTTTCCACTCGTCTGTAAAGAATTCGCGTTAGTATTTTGCAGCTGTGACTTATTAAACTGATAGTTCGGTAATTTTCACATCTGTCAACACCTGCTTTCTTTGGGATTGGAATTATTATATTCCTCTTGAAGTCTGAGGGTATTTCGCCTGTCTCATACATCTTGCTCACCAGATGGTAGAGTTTTGTCAGGAATGGCTCTCTCAAGGCCGTCAGTAGTTCTGATGGAATGTTGTCTACTCCCGGGGCCTTGTTACGACTCAGGTCTTTCAGTGCTCTGTCAAACTCTTCACGCAGTATCGTATCTCCCATTTCATCTTCACCTACATCCTCTTCCATTTCCATAATATTGTCCTGAAGTACATCGCCCTTGTATAGATCCTCTATATACTCCTTCCACCTTTCTGCTTTCTCTTCTTTGCTTAGAACTGGGTTTCAATCTGAGCTCTTGATATTCGTACAAGTGGTTCTCTTTTCTCCAAAGGTCTCTTTAATTTTGCTGTAGGCAGTATCTGTCTTACCCCTCGAGAGATAAGCCTCTACCTCCTTACATTTCTCCTCTAGCCATGCCTGCTTACCCATTTTGCACTTCCTGTCGATCTCATTTTTGAGACTTTGTATTCCTTTTTGCCTGCTTCATTTACTGCATTTTTGTATTTTCTCCTTTCATCAATTAAATTCAGTATCTCTTCTGTTACCCAAGGATTTCTACTAGCTCTCGTCTTTTTACCTAGTTGATCGTCTGCTGCCTTCACTATTTCATCCTTCAAAGCTATCCATTCTTCTTCTACTGTATTTCTTTCCCCATTCCTGTCAATTGGTTCCTTACGCTCTCCCTGAAACTCTCTACAACCTCTGGTTCTTTCAGTTTATCCAGGTCTCATCTCCTTAAATTCCCACCTTTTTGTAGTTTCTTCAGTTTTAATCTACAGTTCATAGCCAATAGATTGTGGTCAGAGTCCCCTGGAAATGTCTTACAATTTAAAACCTGGTTCCTAAACCTCTGTCTTACCATCTGAAACCTTTTAGTATCTTTTAGTATCTCCGGGTACTACAACAGCAAGGCCGTTTTGGTTATCGTTACAAGGCCAGATCAGTCAATCATCCAGACTGTTGCCCTTGCAACTACTGAAAAGTCTGCTGCCCCTCTTCAGGAACCATACGTTTGTCTGGCCTCTCAACAGATACCCCTCCGTTGTGGTTGCACCTACGGTACGGCTATCTGTATCGTTGAGGCACGCAAGCCTCCCCACCAACGGCAAGGTCCATGGATCATAGGGGGGCGTTTGCGTGTAACAACTTAAATTAGTGTGGCACGGTATGTTGTTTTCCTGGTTCATAGCCCCGCCCCTTTCTTGCAAGCAACAGTTTGCTTTGCGTAGCAGTTTAGATAAAGTTATAACTTCGAAGGTGAGAAGCAGCTTGTTTTGGGTCGGAGGCGCAGGTGTACTTACGGCGAGCGCCAGCGCTGTGATGTGTGCGGCGCATAGCAGGACCTGCACGAACACCAGCATGGAGAAGTAGCCGTCCTGCAGCCGCTGCTGGTAGCGCGCGAATAGCTCCTCCAGGTTCTTCACCCGGAACTGGTGCTGCAACACGAAGACAGCGACTCCGGTTACTTCCAATACAATGACTCATACCAGTGTTGCAGGTGTTTGTAGGACACCGAGCCGACTCTTGTCACACTAATTCTACTCAGTATTTGTTTCGGGTACGAGAAAGTTACTTGTGGCCATGCTGGCTACGTTTGGGACCCGTGACTCTGTCGAATGATTATTTACTTGTATTTTCTGCTAACAGTCACTTTTATACAGTCAGTTCCACAAAAAAGTGTACGCCATGATTGTAAATGTAACGCCGCGCGGGATTAGCCGAACGGTCTGAGGCGCTGCAGTTACGGACTGCGCGGCTGGTCCCGGCGGAGGTTCGAGTCCTACCTCGGGCATAGGTGCGTGTGTTTGTCCTTAGGATGGTTAAGGTTAAGTAGTGTGTAAGCTTAGGGACTGATGACCTTAGCAGTTAAGTCCCATAAGGTTTCACACACATTTGAACATATTGTAAATGTAACGTCCGTAGCGACGTATTGGTAGTGGTCTCGAATCTATAATCAATGCGCTTTTGTCGGTTGCAGCTTAAAATGAGTGCAAAATATCTGAAGCGTCGCAAAGCATTGTTCCCTGTGAATCATGCAAAGGGACCAAAGCTTTCTTATGGAGCTGCTGCTAAAGTTATTAGAAAGTCAAAAACATTCGTTGCAAAGTGGGCCAGACGATATTTAGAGGTCGGAAACGTGGATGATGGTTCAAATGGCTCTGAGAACTATGGAACTTAACATCTGAGGTCATCAGTCCCCTATAACTTAGAATTACTTAAACCTAACTAAGGATTTTTCTGACGTTTCGCCTGCACGGTTGGCTGGCATTGTCAAAGCTTCACCCTCCGTTACCTGTGGTGAACACCGGCAATGGAGGGTGAAGCTTTGACAATGCCAGCCACTCGTGCTGGCGAAACGTCAGAAAAATCATTAGACGAACGTCGGCCGAAGAACCTGAGACAGAAGCCAATAGGCAGTTTGTCAACAAGTGGCCACGAAAGCCTTAAAAATTTTGTAATCTAAGGACATCACACACATCCATGCCCGAGGTAGGATTCGAACCTGCGACCGTAGCAGTCGCGCGGTTCCGGACTGAAGCGCCTAGAACCGCTCGGCCACCACGGCCGCCAAACGTGGATGATTTTCCGGAGAGAAGGCTAAGGTGCCAAGATGTAATCGATTATGGCGGCCACTGAATTAACTATTAGGTAATCGTGCAATTAGTAATAACATTTATTTTCATGTAAACATACACTGAAGCGCCAAAGAAAATGGTATAGGCATACATATTCAAATACAGAGATACGTAAACAGGCAAAATATGGCGCTGCGGTCGGCAACGCCTACGTAAGACAACAAGTGTCTGGCGCAGTTGCTAGGTCGGTTACTGCTACTACAATAGCAGGTTGTCAAAATTTAAGTGAATTTGAACGTGGTGTTATAGTCGGCGCGCGAGTGGTGGGACACAGCATCTCCGAGGTAGCGATGAAGTGGGGATTTTCCCGTACGACCATTTCACGAGTGTACTGTGAATGTCAGGTATATGGTAAAACACCAAATCTCCGACATCGCTGCCGCCGGAAAAAGATCCTGCCAGAACGAGACCAACGACGACTGAAGAGAAACGTTCAACGTGACAGAAGTGCAACCCTTCCGCAAATTGCTGCAGATTTGAATGCTGGGCCCTCAACAAGTGTCAACGTGCGAAGCATTCAACGAAACATCATCTATATGGGCTTTCGGAGCAGAAGGCCCACTCGTGTACTATTGATGACTGCATTACAGAAAGCTTTACGCCTGTCCTCGACCCATCAACACATACATTGGGCTGTCGATGACTGGAAATATGTTGCCTGATCTCGTTACAAATTGTATCGAGCGGATGGACGTTTGTCGCTGTAGAGACAACCTCATAAATCCATAGATCCTACATGTCAGCAAGGGACTGTTCGAGGTGGTGGAGGCTCTGTAACGGTGTGGAGCGTGTGCAGCTGGAGTGATATGGGACGCCTGATACGTTTAGATACGACTCTGACAGGTGACACGTACGTAAAAATTCTGTCTGATGACCTGCATCCATTCGTGTCCATTGTGTATTCCGACGGACTCGGGCAATTCCAGTAGGACAATGCGACAGCCCACAGTCCAGAATTGCTACAGAGCGGCTTCAGGAACACTCTTCTGAGTCTAAACACTTCCGCTGTTCACCGAACTCCCCAGACATGAACATTATTGATCATATCAGGGATGCCTTCAACGTGTTGTTGTGAAGAGATCTCCACCCCCTGCGGGATTCATCGTGTCAGTTACCTCCCTCATTACTTCAGACATTAGTTGAGTCCATACCACGTGGTGTTGTTGCACTTCAGCATGCTCGCGGTGGCCCTACACAGTATTTGGCAGGTGTACCAGCTCCTTTGCCTCTTCAGTGTTTATGTAATAGTGTCTTTTATTTCACACACATAACTGCGATCACTTTTTTGTGGAGCTGAATGTACATTTTATGTTTAATTTAACGTAACGCAACACCGTTCGAGAGTGTTCTGCACATCTTCTACTTAAAAAGAAATTGTCTTAAAGAATATTAATGTAGAACTTTTATTTACTGTCTGCTGCTGGAGGGTCTGTTGAGGTTTTTGGAAGAATGGAGGGCAATGGTTGGTCAACAATTGATATCCAGTGACGTCTTCTGCTTGTGTGGAGCAGTGTCTCAGTGTTTATTATGACTGATACCACAGATTGTATGGGATGCAGGTAGTTTTGCATCAGTTATTATATTGCGGAAATCGAGTGGTACTCATATGTATGTATATATGACAGTTGTTTGGCGTCCCAAAGTTTCATTTTTCACCAATGGTACACTGACTGACCTGTTGTATTAACATTACACTTTGTACTACTTACTTTGTCACTATTTCTTGACATTGTTTGCAGCGTAATTTTTTTCTACGTACATGTGAACACCATACACTTAACACAATACGGCGGCCTTGTAGCGTGGATGAGAATCGATTATTGCATTTACAGCGATATTCACTATATTGACAGTCTGGTAGTCGTTCGTTTACAATGGCGCATCTTAAATCTGTTGCATTAGAACTGGCTTAAGACTACTGAATTCTGAGTTTTTGAAATCGGTTATCTCACTGAGAATATTATCTCCAGCCGCGTGGTGTGAGGCGCCATGTCACGGTCCGTGTGGCTCCCCCCCGTCGGACATTCCAGTCCTCCCTTGGCCATGGATATAAGTTAGCTGAAGTTAGATTAAGTAGTGTGTAAGCTTAGGGACCGATGACCTCAGCAGTTTTGTCCCATAAGACCTTACCACAAATTTCCAAACAAAAATATTATCTCCATACATTGTATTATGAATGAAAATTTCCATTTCTTTCATGATATTCATTATTTTGCTTTTTCCGATTTTGCACAAAGCGAACAGTAAACAAAAAGATCTATATTACTCTAGCTTAAGACAATTTGTTTTTAGGTAATAACTTCTGAAGAGGGTAGAAAATGCTCGAAACGCATTACGTTACATTAAATTAAACGTAAAACAGAAAAGTGACCAGTAACAGAAAATAAAAATAAAACGTTATTGTGTTTGGTGAAAACAAAAGTAGGCGGTCTACAAGAGATGTTTGCATAGTCTCAAAATGTAGTACAGTCTGTGAAATACATAACTGAGTGAATGAGTATGCCCATTATTGGAGGTAGTGGAAATGTGCTACATTCGCCAGTATTCTCTTGGCGAGATTCTAATGACTATGGTTTGCCACTGCCTTTCATTTTCCTCTGGCCTGTCGATGCTGTATCAGATGTATAAATGTATCATGTGACGACTGTTGAGTATCGTTATATTGTGTTTACATCTTAAATGAGGATAGAAATGAATGAAAGCGAGAAGTAGAAAAAGCAGCTGTCTGTACACAGGCTACTGTGTCGAGCAGTGTCAAGTTTAATGTCTCTGTCCGGTGAACGGATCACGGCCATGTGTCACAAGGCTGTGCGGGATTTTTCTAAAAGCCTATTGTCATATGTGATTTGAGACTTTCTCGGCGTATTCCATTCGTGAAATCTTCTCGGGTGATCAGCCGAGTAAAGGCGTCGTCTTCTCGCAACGTTTCGAAGGGTTTCGTACCCATCATCTTCAAGCGAAGGGATGATGGGTACGAAACCCTTCGAAACGTTGCGAGAAGACGACGCCTTTACTCGGCTGATCACCCGGGCCTATTGTCATGGTTAAAAAATCGATCATTTTGTTTCTATTCAGGTTTAAAATCTATTGACAATCGCATTTGGGTATGTACAATCTTGTATTTCTTGATACAGTTTAACATAAATAAAAAAATAAAAAACAAGAACAACAATACAACTATAAATTTTCTCGCTAGCAGTCAACAACTGTAGGCTGTTCATGTGAGTACTGCAGATGTGTCTGTTAACTCTGATTAAATAAGGACAGATAAGAAATATTGTATATATACACTATGCGATCAAAAGCATCCGGACAGCTGGCTTTACATGACTTTCAAGTTCGTGGCGCCGTCCATCGGTAATGCTGGAATTCAGTATAGTGTTGGACCACTTTTAGACTTAATGACAGCTTCCACTCTCACAGGCATACGTTCAGTCAGGTGCTGGAAGGTTTCTTGGGGAATGGCAGCCCATTCTTCATGGAATGCTGCACTGAGGAGAGGTATCGATGTCGGTCGGCGAGGCCTGGCACGAAGTCGACATTCCAAAACATCCCGAAGGTATTCTATAGGAGTCAGGTCAGGACTCTATGCAGGCCAGTCCATTACAGGGATGTTATTGTCGTGTAACCACTCCGCTACAGGCCGTACATTATGAACAGGTGGTCGATAGTGTTGAAAGATGCAACCGCCATCCCCGGATTGCTCTTCAACAGCGGGAAACAAGAAGCTGCTTAAAACATCAATGTAGGCCTGTGCTGTGATAGTGCCACGCAAAACAACAATCGGTGCAAGTCCCCTCCATGAAATACACGACCACACCATAACACCACCGCCTCTGAATTTTACCGTTGGCAGTACACACGCCGGCAGATGACGTTCAGCGGGTATTCGCGATACCCACACCCTGCCATCGTATCGTCACATTATGTACCGTGATTCGTCACTCCACACAACGTTCTTCCACTGTTCAATCATCAAATGTTTACGCTCCTTACACCAAGCGAGGCGTCGTTTGGCATTTTCCGGCGTGGTGCATGGCTTATGGGCAGCCACTCGGCCACGAAATCCAAGTTTTCTCACCTCCCGCATAACTGTCATAGTACTTGCAGAGGATTCTGATGCAGTTTGGAATTCCTGTGTGATGATCTGGATAGATGTCTGCCTTTTACACATTACGAACCTCTTCAACTGTCGTCGGTCTCTCTCAGTCAACAGAGGAGGTCGGCCTATATGCTTTTGTGCTGCACGTGTCCCTTCACGTTTCCACCTCACTATCGCACCGGAAACAGTGGACCTAGGGATGTTTAAGAGTGTGTAAATCTCGCGTACAGACGTATGACACAAGTGACACCCCATCACCTGACCACGTTCGAAGTCCGCGAATTCCGCAGAGCGCACCATTCTGTTCTCTCACTATGTATAATGACTACTGAGGTCGCTGATCTGGAGTACCTGGCAGTAGGTGGCAGCACAAGGCCCCTAATACGAAAAACGTATGTTGTTGGGGGTGTCCGGATACTTTTGATCACATAGTACACACACACACACACTATATATATATATATATATATATATATATATATATATATATATATATATAAAACTTTTTACACTATTTTATATTAGTTCTTATATTGTCAGTCTCTATCTATCTACTACTACTACTATTACTCACTGTGCACATTTGGACACACACAAATTTGTGTTTGTTAATTATAATTACAAACGTAAAACAACACAATAACATTTTCTAATACAGTTAACCCTGATTTTCCTACTGGCAGTTATCTCCAGCATGGCTGTCGATTGCAGCAGCGTAACGCATAAACGTATTCGCTCTCCGGATTCTATTTCCGACACGTTTAGTGAGTTGTTACATAGTCCCACGTCCCTGGGTTAAGGCTTTGGGTCCCAATATTTAATTTCGCCTTTCCTTACTACTACTGTCAAATATCGCAGAGAGATCGTAACTTGCCAGAGGACATTGAAGATTGAGGATAGGCCATTAATCAGGAGATACACGCAACCAACCCTCCTCGCCTTGCCGTTTGTGCACTGCTTTTGCAAATTTCTTGTACCACCAGAATTCGAACACGCTGTCTTTCGATAAAGCGCAACTGCATCAGCCTTCGTAAGAGACCTTGGTCATGGAAGCGAACACTTAAACTCGTAGTGTTAAATAAAAACATAAAAAAATCCGTAACTCTTTACGATTTAATTAGATCCTTCTTTATCACTAGGCCAACTACAATGCTGATTAAATATTAAATGGCGCAACGTATCGAATTTTTTTCTTAACACTTGTTTCTCAACACAACCTAGCCTGCAACTTCCTTTCAAGCTGTTCAGACTGTCTCTGACCGCCTTGTATAAGTTACGTAAAGAAAAAGAAACAACGAAAATCTAATCAGGTTTTGAGTTCTACATCTACATCTACATACATACTCCGCAATCCACCATACGGTGCGTGGCGGAGGGTACCTCGTACCACAACTAGCATCTTCTCTCCCTGTTCCGCTCCCAAACAGAACAAGGGAAAAAATGACTGCCTATATGCCTCTGTACGAGCCCTAATCTCTCTTATGTTATCTTTGGGGTCTTTTCGCGAAATATAAGGTGGCGGCAGTAAAATTGTACTGCAGTTAGCCTCAAATGCTGCTTCTCTAAATATCCTCAGTAGCGATTCACGAAAAGGACGCCTCCTTTCCTCTAGAGACTCCCACCCGAGTTCCTGAGGCATTTCCGTGACACTCGCGTGATGATCAAACCTACCAGTAACAAACCTAGCAGCTCGCCTCTGAATTGCTTCTATGTCCTCCCTCAATCCGACCTGATAGGGATCCCAAATGCTCGAACAGTACTCAAGAATAGGTCGTCTTAGTGTTTTATAAGCGGTCTCCTTTACAAATGAACCATATCTTCCCAAAATCCTACCAATGAACCGAAGACGACTATCCGCCTTCCCCACAACTGCCATTACATGCTTGTCCCACTTCATATCGCTCTGCAATGTTACGCCCAAATATTTAATCGACGTGACTGTGTCAAGCGCTTCACTACTAATGGATTATTCAAACATTACAGGATTCTTTTTCCTATTCATCTGCATTAATTTACATTTATCTATATTTAGAGTTAGCTGCCATTCTTTACACCAATCACAAATCCTGTCCTAGTCATCTTGTATCCCCCTAGAGTCACTCAACGACGACACCTTCCCGTACACCACAGCATCATCAGCAAACAGCCGCACATTCCTAGCCACCCTACCCAAGAGATCATTTATCTAGATAGAAAACAACAGCGGACCTACCACACTTCCCTGGGGTACTCCAGATGATACCCTCACCTCCGATGAACACTCACCATCGAGGACAACGTACTGGGTTCTATTACTTAAGAAGTCTTCGAACCACTCACATATTTGGGAACCAATCCCATATGCACCTACCTTAGTTAGGAGTCTGCAGTGGGGCACCGAGTCAAACGCTTTCCGGAAGTCAAGGAATATGGCATCCGTCTGATACTCTTCATCCATGGTTCGCAAGATATCGTGTGAAAAAAGGGCGAGTTGCGTTTCGCAGGAGCGATGCTTTCTAAAGCCGTGCTGATGCATGGACAGCAACTGCTCTGTCTCAAGGAAATTCATTATATTCGAACTGAGAATATGTTCGAGAATCCTGCAACAAACCGATGTTAAGGATATTGGTCTGTTCAACAAAATGGTTCAAATGGTTCTGAGCACTATGGGACTTAACTTATCAGGTCATCAGTCCCCTAGAACTTAGAACTACGTAAACCTAACTAACCTAAGGACATCACACACATACATGCCCAAGGCAGGATTCGAACCCCGACCGTAGCGGTCACGCGGTTCCAGACTGAAGCGCCTAGAACCACACGGCCACACCGGCCGGCTCTGTTCAACAGATTTGCTCCTTTTAGTAAGGGGAAACATTTTCCCCAAATTTTTATTGAGCGTTGGATTCACGGAAAACATAGCAAGTGAGTAATAGCGTCACAAGATACGGAGATAATATAAAAGTACCGGCTTATCGCTTCCTTTTAAATAGTGTACCATCTGCTGCCATTAATTACTCCACAATCGAAGCGTTATCGATGCATAGACGATGGCACCAGAGCGTTCAGGGGATAAGAGAGCTATATCTCACACCAACGCAAATGAATGCAATTTTCACCTCGTGGTAAATGGACGATCTATATGCAGACGGCTCGACGATAAGGAGATGATAAAAAAGCGATATCGGCGATTTCTGGATAGTGAAGTGCTATCAGCAATGATACAGTTTCTTTCCTGCTCACCACATACCCAAAGACCTACATACATATATACATACATATATACATACATACATACATACAAGCTTGTGCGATATGATCTGAAGGTAATAAAATTTCATTAAAAATCTCCTGATGCGAGAAAAATAAATGATTTCGTTATGGAAGCTTTTTTTTCGTTATAAGGATGTATTATTATTCTTGAGTTCTGGCTGAAATTTACACTAATTTCTCGAGTCAACATACCTTTTTCTCAACACATACTAATCGTACAGGGATGAATGGGGCACCGTTAGAAAGATTTTTAAATCTGCTCCTGACACTGCATACCGATTTTGCACTAAAACTTACCATATGCGGAAAATTTTAACACAAGAGAGACTTTTGACCATCATAGGTAAAAGGGCGCCATGGACACCCAGCTTCATACCCGTATTTTGCGAAGATAACTTTTAAATCAAGAATAAGAGACTCTTTTTCCATATTATCTTATTACAAACACTTTTTTATTTATTTTAAAGTACTTAGTAACCGCCCGCATCTCGTGGTCGTGCGGTAGCGTTCTCGCTTCCCACGCCCGGGTTCCCGGGTTCGATTCCCGGCGGGGTCAGGGATTTTCTCTGCCTCGTGATGGCTGGGTTTTGTGTGCTGTCCTTAGGTTAGTTAGGTTTAAGTAGTTCTAAGTTCTAGGGGACTGATGACCATAGATGTTAAGTCCCATAGGGCTCAGAGCCATTTGAACCAACTTAGTAACCGGATAATTTGTATGCAGTAGTCCATTATCTCTGTGAGTCGTGCAAGCTGACTTTTCTAAACGAATATTACTCCCCGAAACAACAAACATTTTTTGTCATTGTCGCCAACTACTCTTATCCCATCGACTACACTTATTCCAAATACTGTCATTATATACAACAATAAAGGTGCGGAAATTTCATATGGGCCCCCTGTTTGAAGTAATGCTCAGCTGATTGACACTGGGAAAACTGTTGTAATATCACGGAAAAATTTAACACCATTTGATCCCAGCATATCATAACTGTCTTCTTGACAGTTGCCTATTAAAATTGCATTTGCGATCACTGCGAACAAGTCGTAGGGACAAACGCTTCAGAGAGCAGGACTGTATTTACCAAACCCCGTCTTTACCCACGGAAGACTGCGCAGCCTTTTCAAGGATAACTAAATCAAGTCACATTTTTCTATATCTTAAAGAAAACGAAAAACAAAAAGTACACGAAGATTACATTCTTACGTCAAATATCGTTTACACCGAGTTATTGTAATGCTCTGAAAGAATTTGGTTCAAACTTTCGTGCATGGAAATGTATATACGAGGCTGTAGCATAAATTCATGATTATTATTTCACGTCGTTCGGTTCATTTTTAAATATCTTTTTGTTCCCGCAACTGCCCTTGTACCAACGACTACACTTGTTCCAAATAGAGCTGCGCGGAGTGGCCGCGTGGTTTGAGGCACCATGTCACGGAATGTGCGGCCTCTCCCGCGGGAGGTTCGAGTCCTCCCTCGGGCATGGGTGTGTGTGTTGTTGTTAGCATAAGTTAGTTTAAGTAGTGTGTAAGTATAGGGACCGTTGACCTCATCAGTTTGGTCCCTTAGGAATTCACACACATTTGAACATTTTCCAAATAGTGTCGTCGCTGTTTAAAATTATAAAAGTGCGGAAGTTTCGCAAGGGACCCTGGTACAACAGTTAAACCAAACTCCTACGTTAAAATGTTACACAATTTGTGTACTGCCAGAACGACTTTGTAAAACAATACTGAGAAGTTTTTGCAGTGCGTCCCCATTTATTTGACTATTCATAATAATCTCCTCTGCCCTCATGATCTACCTGATTCTTCGAGATCCATACTGTTCATAAAAACGGATGTGTGTGTGTGTTCCACATCTCCTACTAAAGCACTGGACCAAATCCAATCAAATATGGTACACATGTCACTTATTGCCTGGACAGAATCGCTGTGGGGTAAGAACCACATACCTATCAAAGATGTGGGGGTGAAAATGCAGTGGAGCCCACGATGCAAGAATGCACATAATTTATTCACCCAGTATTTGAGAATGATAGCTCTTAGTGATCTGCAACGAACTTTCCACGTCTTTCAAACCTTTACGAAGCTTTTTCGCGTTGAAAAATCCCACAAAATGATGAAAGGAAAAAAGTTTGTCATTTACTACATTTTCGCTTTCCATGCAGTAAAACTGCCACATGAGGCACGACGTTTTATTTTCTTACTTCTTTACTACTAACCGAATTCACGACACAGTTTGCAGACAGTATTCACGTACACCATTGAATGTACCAGCAAAATTATATCACTGTGCGACACATAGTTGAGGAGATACGACGTTATAAACACTTAGACACGTGAATAAGCCGCATCGTGCAGGACGTTTTAATTTATTATTTCTCTATTATTAACTCTATTCACACTGCATTTCGAGACAGTAGCCACATGTACCACTGGATGTACCTAGAAAATCATATCACTGTACGACACATAGTACAGGAGAGACGACGTTATAAACATTCGGATGCGGGATAATGAAATTGCAGGGCGAAATTCGCTAGAGATGCAACGGAAATATGTTAAATATATGAGAAATGTATTGGACATTTGCGTATGCGGGCACATCCACCGGTAAGACGCTCATCCTACACCCCTGAAACGATTTCAGTCATATTTCGTACACATATTAGTCACGATGTGGAAAGAAATACTACGGGGGTAAAAACTACCAAGCTCCTATCTGAGTGAGGGTAATAACGTGATAACATCAATGTGCTATTCACTGCCTCACATCTGTCGATATGTTCTTGACTGAGAGTCGACAGTTGTTTCATTCGTCATTGCAACACACCAGCACATCGGTCAAAATATGCGCCTACTGCTTATCAGCCGTAGATTTCAACGTTCTAGTGTACCATTCTTATAGGTCTGGCTTTGCGACGTGCGGCTCTGATTACTTCCAGATTAAGAGCACTTGACAGTGAGGGTAGTTTATTTCAAGAGTGAAGGGCTTATGCAGGTGCAGAACGATGAGTGGGCATAACTGCCAGATAAAGCTTAGGGAACAGGAGTTTTATGAGTGAGTAGCAGAGTACCCAGCTTTGCAGGGTATGTATTTATTCCAGTCTTCTATTATTCCATCAACGCCTTCCCCCTGTCGCCGTCCTCTTGTTCCCTCTCCGTCCATCTTCTCCTCTCCCCTCTACCTCCTGCTCACCCCTCTCCCTGTCCATCTCCCTCTCGCTGTTCATGTCCTCTTCCGTCTGTCCATCTCCTCCTCTTTCCTTTCTCTGACCGTCTGCTCCTCTCCCCTCTCTCTGTCCGTCTCCTGCTCTCCCCCTTTGTCTATCTCCCCCTTCCTCTTCTGCTCATCTCCTCCTCCTTCTTCTCTCTGCCCATCCGTTCTACTGCCGTGTCTCTATCCATCTGCTCCTCTTTCCTTTCCCTGTCCATCTCCTTCTCTCCTCTCTCTCTTCAACTCCGCCTCCCTCCTATTTGTGTCCACCTTGTCCTTTCCCATCGCTGCCCATCTCCTCCTGTCTAACCATTCCTGTTTAGGTTTTTGTTGGTCTCCTCACTTGATTAGAGAGGGTGTGAGGCCGATTTTTCTCCTTGCTTGCCCTATCCAAGCTTGTGGTCTGTCCCTAATGACTTCGTCGTTAACAAAACTTAAAAACCTGTGCGTCCTTGTATCACTAACAAATCGTTACATCAATTACATCAATATTTCGAATATTGATTATGATATACACTGAAGCACCAAAGAAACTGGTATACGCACGAGTATTCAGGCAGAACACGGCGCTGCGGTTGGCAACGCCTATATAAGACAACAAGTTCAAATGGTTCAAATGGCTCTAAGCACTATGGGACTTAACATCGGTGGTCATCAGTCCCCTAGACTTAGAACAACTTAAACGTAACTAACCTAAGGACATGACACACATTCATGCCCGAGGCAGGATTCGAACCTGCGACCGTAGCACCAGCGCGGTTCCGGATTGAAGCGCCTAGACAACAAGTGCTTGGAGCAGTTGTTAGATCGGTTTTTGCTCCTACAATGGCAGGTTATCAAGATTTAAGTGAGTTTGAACGAGGCGTTATAGTTGTCGCACGACTGCTGGGACACAGCATCTCAGAGGTAGCGATGAAGTCATGACTTTCCGTACGACCATTTTACGAGTGTACCGTGAATATCAGGAATCCGGTAAAACATCAAATCTCCGACATCGTTGCTGCCGGAAAAAGATCCTGGAAGAACGGGACCAAAGACGACTGAAGAGAATCGTTCCACGTGATAGAAGTACAACCCTTCCGCAAATTGCTGCAGATTTCAAGGCCGGACCATCAGCAAGTGTTAGCGTGCGAAACATTCCACTAAACATCACGGATATTGGCTTTCGGAGCCGAAGGGCCACTCGTGTGCCCTTGATGACTGCGCGACACAAAGCTTTACGCCTCGCTTAAGCCCGTCAATACCAACACTGGACTGTTGATGACAGCAAACATTTTGCCTGGTCGGACGAGTCTCGTTTCAAATTGTTTCGAGTGAATGGACGTGTACGGGTATGGAGACAACCTCATGAATCCAAGGAGCCTGCATGTCAGCAGGGTACTGTTCAAGCCAGTGGAGGCTCTGTGTTGGTGTGGGGTGTGTGTAATTATATGGGACCCCTGATACCTCTAGATACGACCTTGACAGGTGAAACGTGCATAAGCATTCTATCTCGTCACCTGCATCCATTCATGTCCACTGTGAATTCCGACGGGCTTGGGCAAATACCAATAGGACAATACGACACCTCACATCCCCAGAATTGCTACAGAGTGGCTCCAGGCACATACTTCAGAGTTTAAACACATCAGGAAGATGTACCAGTTTCTCTGGCTCTTCAGTGCATAAACACACACACACACACACACACACACACACATATATATATATATATATATATATATATATATATATATATATATATACCGCACAGTAACCTTGATTCTGTGTGGGGTGTTGGTGAGCGGGTGGAATGCTGTGGCCTGTTGTAGGGTTGTGAACCACTGAGGGCTACGGCCGGACGAAGCCTCTCCGTTGTTTCTGGGTCCTCGGTTTAATACACAACGTAAGAACTGAACTTAAAATACCTCCACACAGAGACTCGATACCGTTCTCCACTATTCCGCTGCGCCAACCGTTGCCTGGTAACCAGAGTAACATGAATGGCTCTTGCTTCGCTCAACCCGCGTCCAAAGGTATTATTTTTTTCCAAACACTCGGCCTTCGGGAGCTCCCAGTTCCATCACTTTCATTTCTGAGCAAGCCCTGCATATACCGTAAATTTGGACGAAATGAGTATGCGCCTTCCCTTTTTAGTGTCAAACACTTTTTCTAAAGACCTTCATTGGAGACAATGGTTTTCTATCTGAAGTAACAGAAAATTCTGACCTGTGACGACGCACCGTATGTACGGTATGTGGAACTCGTACGGCATTACCCTCATGTTGTTTTCATGGAGGGTGTGGCAATATGCTACCACTTTTGGAATAAGCTGAAGGATATGGTACTACTTATTACACGGCGTTCGGTCCCACCAGACTTTAGCCAGCTCCACATCCTAGTAAGTGCTACTTAATGGAGAAGTATGGAGAAACAGCGGCTCATAACGCACAACGGCAGCCAGCCACAACATGAGTCTGGTTTACTTTACTGAAAAAGGACGATTACCAGTTAGAATTTACACGTTCATCATCCTACTCCTTGCATACTTATGTGTGCAGTGATCATATGGCTAGGAGACTATACTCGTTGTTTGGCCGCAGGGTGCAACTATGTTTATTGGACGCCACTTTGGCTACCTCCATGCCTTTGTAATAAATCTGAGATGAAATGCTCAGGACAACACAAACACTCACATACAACGAAGAAAATCTCCGACCCATCCGTGAATTTAATGCGGAACCCCGACGCTAAGCACTCGACCACGAACTGCAGACCATAAATTACATAAAAGCCTTCTAATAGGAAATTCTAAACCAGTTACAATACTCTTACAATAAAGTAAATCAAAATCAACTTGTGACTGGTTTCTATTGTATGCTATAGACATTCGTTACCAGAAGACAGCCACAGTTCTTCACTAATGTCATAATCGACCAAATAGCGTTCGGCTTAGTATGGCGACACCACCTTGAGAAGCTGTGGGCGAAAACAGCAAGGGAAGACGTTTTAAAACCGACATCGGTGCTCCCACACATCCTGGAGATTTCCAACACAGTAAATTGCTGCTCTCTTCTTGCAATTCGGGTACACCTACCTTTAACTTGCGGTGTGTGTAAAAAGGAACTGTCAACATTTATTTTGACTTGGCACGCTATTTCTCAACTATGGGCAACGGGCACTTTGTGTTCATTCATTATCGAGAACTGCAAGGAGACTACTCAGGGTGTAAAGTGCAGATATTTCTATTAGTGACTCAGGACGGTGTACTGAACAACATTACATCAGTGTTTACGTCATTTGCAGACTTTTAATTATAGCTATTACAAGTGATATGCTTTTAGATTGGTTAGTACCTCCAAGTACATGTGGCAAGAGCAATCCATTAATGCTTATTTTCCCCTGGGCAGTGGGTCATGTGTTGAAGTGTAGACAAGTGGGTGCAAAACAGTTAATCTATACCGACGGCCAAAGTCCACTTAGTGGTGCAGTTACAGAGGTGCAGAAAATATCAGGTCATAAAGTTTGTGATGTCTTTCTGAGAAGACTGTTTGAAGCAAAGAAAAACTAACAAACATACTGATGCGTGTACATTTAGGGTACCACATGTCAAAGTGTCTGCACTTGTACCCGTTACACCCTGTATATTTTAGCATGAGAAGTAAATAATATTGCAGAACTGTCAGATATGTAACCTGACTATAAGAGTACAGCTCTTTAAGTAAAAATGTGACCTGGTCTATTGTGAGTTATGTTCTCTGCCAAGGTGTAGCAATAGAATTATGAAGAAACAGTCTTCAAACTCAACCTATTCAAAGAAGAAACTATATCTAGGGTTATTTGGTTTATTCGGTTTGGTTCTTCTAAGATGCGATAGCCGTTCGCTTTTCCATGTGCTTTTTACAGCGACAGCACTGAAACCTTTCGCCTCAAAAGATGGGCATATTGTTACACAGAACTGTTTCGAAACATATACCGTTAGCGTTCATGCAGACATTCGATCATGTTAACTCTTTACTTCTTCTGGTCCGGACGATTTTTGTTGTATTCACATCGCCTTCAGTTCTTTGACGAAACATTGGTGGAGCGTAGCAACTGAGAAACTTCGCACGTCACTTGCGTCATTCATGGACCACCGATATGTGATCTCTAGCCGTTCAAGTAAAGATCCGTTACCATACTCAGTTACAAGCAATGTTTGTGTGTTTCAGGCCCACATTCTCATTAGCAGAAAACTGTATGGCACGAGGAGTTTCATGTTTCGTGTTGCAGGGCAACTTCAGACTAGGGCTTCCGTTACTTGAGTGCTGAAAATTGTTGTGTGAGTGTAGCGTTACGAACAACGCGTTCAACTGCTGCCGACTTCCCCCGCTCTTCGCAAAATATTCAATAGAACGCTCATTTTCTATCCTTCCTGTGCTGTGCGCTTTTTATTAAATGTTATTAATGCCAAAGATTGTAGTCAGATAAAGTATAGCATGATACAAAAACACGAAGAATGGAGAAAGAATGCTTACTGTTTGGCTAGACAACGTCGATATCTTTAGAGATGGAGCACTAACCGTAACGGATATGACTGCGGTCGTCATGAAGAAATAGTTCCAACTTCTGCTGCACGAAAGGCACGTAAATGCTAAATCAGAATCTCTGGACGGGGATTCGAAACCTACTGCTGAATAGGTGTCCAGTGTATTAACCACTACACATCGCTCGCTTCATGAAGGTCGAGTGTAATCTTATACCATTAATCTACTATAGAGAGTAAATGCCAATCAAACGATTACATTTAAATCAATCATAAGGCTATAACAACTACAAAATTTGAAGTTCATTGCTACAAAAATTCTTTTACAAATTTTACGCGCTTGACTGAAAGTTTTGTCACCACATTACAATCCAGACAGAAGGAGACAGTCCAGCAAGATCACTGAGAAACACCCGTTAAGCAACAAGCAAAGGCAGTAGGGCTTATGTACAGATATCTGCTGAACTGTTGGCGTGGCCCCAAATGACGACTCCATCAGCGAAGCTAATGGATGCAAGATTGTTTCCAGGAAAACATCACAGACCTTCAGAATTTAAAACTGCCCTAAAACCCACCTAATCCTCTGAGCATCAAGTGAACTTCATGAAATAGGGCATCTGTTCATTCAACAGACTTCCCCCTCCCACTTTTGCACTGACAACAGCAAGTCATACAGCGCATTTGGCTATGCCGCATGACTTATATCAACGCCTCATTATAACAACCATTGTCCCACTGATATTACAAGTCGAAATAACTTACACAATGTTACTGACTGGTTGCAACTCAGTGATTAAAAAGAGTATAAAAATATGCGTTACGTGATGCAGCTCCAGTAGCATTACTTGTACTGGTAATAGCGTAAATGATTGTCCAGTAAAAAACTTTGGGATATTTGGGTGATCAAGTGACTACGCCAATAGAAGTGCTGCTGAGTTCGGAGGCGATGGCAATTGAAATGCCAGCAACATTTCTGCTGATTGAGCTCAAAGCAGAGTCCAATGATTCCTGCTAGCGGTGCTTGTGGTTAATGTTGAAATATTAAAATCTCTGGCTTGTATTAGTTTGACCATATAGAACCTTTTTCAATCATTTCATCTCATTTGCGCGAGTTCGTGAAGCATCCTGTAAATGCCAGAGCTGTTGACTTTTGTGCTCATGACGTTTTCCAAAACAGTTTATTGCTGAAATTTTTATTAATGTCTTGAGGTAATAAATCCACTCTCCCGTTTAAATTCGTATTCTAACCCAGTATCTTTGCAATAATTTAGTACGAGGATATGAACTTGTGATTGACTTACCGAACTGTGGAATCTGTAATGTTAGCTGCATGTCTTGTTTTCTCAAGAGAAAGATCCTCACTATATCGCACTGATTATAATAAATTGCTCTATATTTTCCTGACTTATTTATCTTAGGCATCTTCGTACATTGTTTCGTCTTATCAAGCGTGCGTTAAACTATCATAATTAAACCGCTGTACTGAAAGGCAACGTTTCCAAGCTTTACTTGCAACGTGTATAAAGGAACTTTTATATAAAATAATAAGGTATTTTAGTTACAGATGTTCAAAGCACTCCTCTGTTATAGTCCTCAGTGACCCAATAGTATTTCCACTTCCTGAAGTAGTCCTGGAAATCTGCTTTTGGAATTTTTTGTCATGGTGAAGGAATCACTAATTGTTTTGCCACAACTGTGGTCTGTTTTTCTGAACTGTTTCGCGCAACCTGTTAAAAACAGTTGCATAATAAAGACGTCTTTCTGTATGACCTAGTGCTAAAAACTCAAAATTCACGTTTTCATTGGCATCTAAAAGAACAGTGAGTCCTACTTTGAGATCTGATGAAGACTTTTGAAGATCAGCGCACTGTGGAGATATGACTTTTTTCTCAATATCGAATCCATATTTCCCATGAACGTTTCTTCCTCGACAGATTGCTAAAGAAGCTGCTTGGCAAGTGTTCTTTTAATTTTCCTTCTGCTCAAAAGAGGAACAAAATTTGCTGCAACTCGATACATGTTGTTTGCTCCTTAAAATCTCACGACACGAACCAATTGGGCTTCCAGCCTCTCTTGAAAGTTCTCCGATAGTTAGATGACGTTTGATACCGCCCAGATCTTTGCTTTTCTGAGTTTTAACGCCAACAGTTGAGACTGAAGACCCTCCTGCTAGAGTGTCATCTTCAGTTGCGTTTGACAACCACCTTTATCGGGATGTAGATGCTGTAGCTGTTGAATGAAAGAATGAATGAATGAATGAATGAGAGACATCAGCTGTACTGCCTATCACCGTTTCCCTGTTAGCAATAAAAATATTATCATATGTCAATCTTCTGTCTACTGACCGTGGTGACACGAGACCTGTTCACTTATTGGAAATTTTTCAGTTGCCAGAATTAATTATACAAAGTATCAAGGGACAGGAAGAAAATTACAGACCAGTAATTTACAGCAATTAAATAAGTTAAAGTAGGGGAGACCGGGGCACATTTGTAATAGGAGAATGACAGCCAACTTGTATTATTTCATTAAACCACTATTAAAATGCCGCACCTATCATGGAAGTTGGTCGCTCAATACTGTCGCCTTTCCACAAACGCGCCAGTACATTTAGTTCGTCAAGCGAGGCAGGGCACGCATTTTATGTTTTCTTGTTAGTGGAAGAAAATTGTGCTTGCTCAAGATATTTTGCTGTGCACCCATGACAAGTCCATTGGGGGCCGAACCGCACAATAACCCTGGGTTCGGTGTGGGGTGGTGGTGAGGTGGGTGGACTGCTGTGGCTGATGTGGGGTTGTGAACCACTGAGGGCTACGGCGGGTCGAAGCCTCTCCATAGTTTCTAGGTCTGATCGGTTGCGAAGTGAATCTGAAGTGAAAATAAAAAAATGTTTTATTTGCAACAGTTAGTTACATTTCCAGATGCTTCTCTACATAGTCGCCACACCATTTAGGAATTTGTTGTAGCATGGCACTAACTTTCCAATACCTACGTCATGGAAGGCAGCCGCCTGTGCTTTCCGCCAATTCACTGCGCTGGTCTGCAGCTCGTTGTCTGTGCCCAAATGTTACCTTAATAGCCAGCAGTTCATGTGAGCAGAGACGAAAATCACAGGGAACCAAGTTCGGGTTGTGTGATGGATGATGAAACATTTCCCATCGAAAACGATGCAGGAGGGTTTTCTTCGCCTCTGCAGTGTGCGGCCGAGAATTGTCATGAAGAAGGAAAAGCATGACAATTACGTTATACGGGGTTGTATGAAATCAGGCGAAATTTCTCCATTGGTATCATCACTTGACGAGGCGCACTATTTTTAGGCACCTTTACGTGCTCACTGTGCGTTCAGAACTGAAAAGAACGACGTGACGCGACCGACGGGCATAGCAGAGACATTTCCCAACACATCTGTGACAAGCTTCATTCGATTTTGACTGTGGTTTCCATTTCGCGATCGATTGTACCTTACTGTCTGAATAACTCTCGTAGTTGCAAAACATGGCGCAGAGGTATAATTTCCAAAATTAGCACTTCACGCGTTTATTTATACGTGAGCTGTGAGATTCAGTTTGAGTAGTTAGTTAGGGTTTGTTCTATAAATGTTGAAAAGAAGGTTACAGTATTACAGACTAACTACTTGTCGGCGTCGAGGTCTTAAGAAACTTTGCAGGAGTTCTAATTGGACAGAGATGAAGTACAATACAAGCCGTGGCCTTGTTGAAGGAAACATCCAATCACTCACCACAGGTAAGTTAAGATCAGTTAAATGGTCACGTGTATCAATTCGATAATTGTGTATATGCGAGGCAGATGGGTAGATTATTAATGGTGCTACGAGTGTTGCCATGAGCTTCGTCAGTTACCGCATCAATTCTGCGGGTGAGTCAGGTGTAATAGGGGGACGAGGAAGTCAGCGCCTCGTGATGGAGGCCAGTCAAGGCCAAGCACCAGGCGCGGAGTTAAGGCTGACTAATCCACATCCACTGGCAGGTTTACGGCCACTCGCAAACACCTGCGGGCGAGAGGAGCCGGCTCTTGTCAGCCGCAGCTATCACGGGTGTGTTCACCACTGCCAGCCATTTGCCTGTAAACACATGACTATTTTTTTTTACCAGGGAAGGTACTTTCTGCAATTACCTACA
Organism: Schistocerca piceifrons; assembly: GCF_021461385.2. Lineage (NCBI taxonomy): Eukaryota > Metazoa > Arthropoda > Insecta > Orthoptera > Acrididae > Schistocerca > Schistocerca piceifrons. The sequence continues at coordinate 415,006,303 of NC_060141.1, forward strand.
TAGACAATGTAGCGTGGGAAATTGTAATTCTCTAACAAGAAGAGTAAGTAGGAGACAGTAGCCGGCCGTAGTGGCCGAGCGGTTCTAGGCGCTACAGTCTGGAACCGGGCGACCGCTACGGTCGCAGGTTCGAATCCTGCCTCGGGCATGGATGTGTGTGTGTGACGTCCTTAGGTTAGTTAGGTTTAATTAGTTCAAAGTTCTAGGCGACTGATGACCTCAGAAGTTAAGTCGCATAGTGCTCAGAGCCATTTTTAGGTGACAGTTAAGTCGGGAAAATAATGTATGTAGCGAAGTTTGTGGCAGCAGAGCGTATGTAACAGAATTGAAAATTAGAGGCCTAAGTAGGAGAAAAGCTATCATCCAATTATGGGCAATCTTCACAACAGCCATTCTTGTAATTCTCTAACAAGAAGAGTAAGTAGGAGACAGTAGCCGGCCGGAGTGGCCGAGCGGTTCTAGGCGCTACAGTCTGGAACTGGATGAACTGAGAACTCGAATAAAAAGAAAATGTGTGTGTGTGTGTGTGTGTGTGTGTGTGTGTGTGTGAATTTCTAAGGCACGAAACTGCTGAGGTCATCGGTCCCTAGACTTACACACTACTTAAACTAACTTGAAGTAACCTACGCTAAGAACAACATACACACACACCTATGCCCGAGGGAGGACTTGTAACATTATGTGATTGCCTTATCATTTTAAATCATTCACTAATCGAGCAGTCGCTCGGCAACAGCTAAAGTTAGCAAATAATGTTGCGAGAATGTAAAAGGTGAACGACCTATGACGTAACTTGTTTATTGTCGAAGCGCCGTCAGAGATGCTGTGAGTTATTGACTTTGAAAACCGCGGCGCGAAAAACGGACAGAAGAAGAACACTTTTTTACACATTTTTTTTTGATGTACGAGATATTCTCGATGAACAGTTACTCATTCTTCTCTTGTCTCCTGTAACTTGTGTCGGACGCGTATGTCTTGCCGCCGTATTATTATCGTTAAAAATAATATTGTTTTAGTGTAAACTAAATGTGTAATACTAAAAGTGCCTAGCAATAGATTTATTGTGCAACGTGTATGTGAAAACGTCGAAGGAATTGTTTTCATTACGAGAAGTGCCAGTCAAAACGGCATCCATGTTAAATCCTTCATTGCAGTGTAAGTCCGTCTATTAATTGCCATAAATTCAGACTTAAATGGCACTGGTGTATGGACTATTTATTTAATATAGAATCTATGTCTCACTCCTTCATGAAGTTATTAATTTTCTTTATGTTTCTTCCAAATAGAGAGTTCACAGTCACGAATTCTTTCGTCGAAATCGGACGGAAGTTGTATGCGGCGAAATATTTTCTCCGCGCCATGTTCTATTAGTAAATGCATGATAAACTATGGTCCCTTAGGAAATTCATGTTGAGCTATCCAAAAATAATTATATTTTGAATAGGCATTTACTCTCTTCCGCAATGCAACTTCCGACTGATCAGACGATCCAACAAGAAACAGCTGCACATGGTCGGCGTTCGCAAATATGTTTCCACCGCTGATTATAGCTATATGTTACAGCACAAAAGTAAACATATTGTTATAATTAGCGGCTACGAACGGGGACATTTATAACTGTATGTTTATGTATACACATTACGTAAACATATCGTTATAGACTCGAACCTCCGACGAGAGGGGCCGTGCAGTCAGTGACCTCTAACCGCGCGGTCACTCCACGCGGCTAAAAAGGAAAGGAGGCAAAAGGAGAAAGAAACGAGGAAAAATTAAAGGTCTGTTTACATGAGATTTATAAGAACTAAGCATAAATTTGAATCAATATGGCCGGCCGGAGTGGCCAAGCGGTTCTAGGCGCTACAGTCTGGAACCGCATGACCGCTACGGTCGCAGGTTCGAATCCTGCCTCGGGCATGGATGTGTGTGTGTGATGTCCTTAGGTTAGTTAGGTTTAATTAGTTCTAAGTTCTAGGCGACTGATGGCCTCAGAAGTTAAGTCCCATAGTGCTCAGAGCCATTTGAACCATTTTTTAATCAATATGCTTTCGTTATATTTTAATGAAGAAGATGTCTGCACTTTGTTGTTTCATAGTCCTTTAATCCGTGTTTTATTTCCATTATAAAAGGTACGCTTCGTTCTCGCTTGAAAGAAGTGAGATTAGGGTTTAACTTCTGTGTTCCCTTTGATTGAGACCTTCTTCTTACGTTACTTTTTCAACTGCAAAGCATGTCCACGTAACATGAACCAGAAATAGGCGAGTATTTTACAATGTAACTATTACTTACAATTTCTTATCTATTGACGTTACACCTCCAAAACACTTATGTGCCGCCTAAAGATCTAAAATGATGTTCTACCGACAAACGTTTTCGTACTTAAGCATACTTGAAGGCTTTTTTGTGAAAAGTTTTGTTGTAAATGTTAACAAGAGTTGCGTACTTCTCATTTTAAAGGCTACCTAATGCCGTTAAAGATGTAGATTTTTTTCATTTCACAAACCTAGCTCCTTCATTATTTCGGTAGACAAACAATTGCAAAAATTCGCATCTGTGAACTTCATTATTGTCGAAAACCTAGTTTCGTTGTCTTGAACAGTCTATGAAGTGTCATGGGTGTCTAATTTACGTGGATGACCTGCATATGTTTCGAGTCTCTAATCAATCTGTGTTTGTCCTCTTTCACACAATATGTCGATTATTACTGGCCTGTCACGTACTCCAAATTCGTAATCCGCTGTACGCAGTTTACGTTTGGCGTAGTGAGTCAAATCTGGCTAAATGGTATGCGGGAAGATATTTTGAATCAGAGGACTACTGGCAAGAGAATAAAGGGCTTTCAGTTACACCCACTGAAGCAGGCGATAGGCAAAGATCACAAGTGCCGCCAAGTTTACCCGAGACCGCACGTGGCATTCCCATTAAGAAAGTTTATGTTACAAAATGATTATTCATACGATGACTGAAGTCATACAGATCTTCTGGTATTAAGAGACAGGTAATACAAGACATAGCATTGAACAACTTTAATAGAGGATGAACTAGCTAAGAATCTAGAAAGACTTAAGTGAACAGCTCCAAGAAAGTGGAGATTCGTACATAAGTAATCGACTTGAATTGGCGAAGAGATACTGCTGTGAGTGTAGTGAAGTGAACCCTGCAGATTCAGTCTTGTCAGATATGAAACTGAAATTCTGCGAGAATGGTACGCACTTTATGGAAATCAATACTACGTACTGTAAAAGAATTAAAAACCCACAGAAGAGATATGTATGATAACGATTTGAATTGATTTCCTCTGAGAAAATGAAAATATCCGGAGAGAATTGGATTTAGTGACGATACTCATAGAACAATTTAAGTGTATAGCTCTGTAGTGTACAGCAGAACAATAGATGTTGATGTTGCAGTTTTCAATTAATATGAATAAACTCTTCATTCAAATGCGAGGTGATATCTGTTTGAAATGTATTGTCTTTTAAATTACACGTCCCTCCTCAGCATGAGATTAAGAGATTATTACAGAAAAATGAAAACTTCGACAAAAGAAAATATGGACAATAAAAATAAAAATTTCGCGGGCTTGTTCACCAGTTACAGATTTGTAAAGAACAAAGGGTACACTGACCATGAGTTTATTTTCCTCCCATGATAGTAACAGACACAGGATGCGTACTTGGTTTGTTTTCCTCAGTGAAACCATTTTCTTTCCACCATATTTCTGAAATTCTTATATCATCTTCACCATTGTTTGTGCTGTTACGGACTGACCTTGGATACTTCCCCACCTAGCTCTCCAATGTCACATGGAGACCTCATTGCCCACAATTCCATATGACAGAAGACAGATTGTTACTGATCTTAACAGATATTTCTACTGCAAATTCAAACAACCTTGCCCGAGTTATCCTACACTTTCTCTAATAGCCTATACATATGATGAGTTTATCAGTGACGAAACATGAATCTGTAAATAACATGCACCGCGAACATTGCATATTCCTGGTGCAGTCTCAATAGGCGACTGGAGATTTCAGAAATAGATTCTTTAATGAACGTGAATTCATCCAGTACCAGCTACAAATGTAATATGCTGCCGCTCATGAGTAAAGTACTGGGACAGGGGATTAAAAAAAATCTATACCAACAAATAATGAAAGTAAGAACATTCCGGAATTGCGCTAGTGATATTGTGCACTGCGTAGACGCTGACAAGCCTGATGTAAAAATAAAAACAAGCAACACTTTTATGTTGTAAAATATAGCTTTTGTAGCAACATTTGTATTATTATGACAAGGAATTTAAATAATGTACATAACACAGTGACGACCTTCCTGGCCGTGCTGTTCCATCGCATGACATAGTAGACTCAGAATAGGCGGTTCAAATCATGGTGGCGAAAGAAAAAAATCATTGCGAGAATTTGGTTGTAATAAGACAGTCAACTACAACATCAGTGCAAGTGTGGCACGCAGTACATCGGCCAGATGCAGCGATCCATACTGCAGAGCTGTTTGCAGTAGGTGAGGAGTGTTCGCCTCTAACAAACCGACAGGTCTGGAGCAGCTGACTCTAAAACGGTGTGCCTGGAATTTCTTAGAAACACACTATCACCATTTCGTTTTCCTGTTTCTTCATCGAAGATCCGTCATAGCCCTTACGATTATCTCAAGGAAAATATACAATCGACTGCTATCTCGCCATATAAATCCTCGAGAGCAGAACTGTAGAACGCACGTCAAGTCTTAATCAGGAAGGTTAAGATTCAATGTCCCGTCGACGGAAGGAAGATAAGAAGTTTTTCGAGACAGAGCACAGGCTGGGATTAGCAAAGAATCCGGAAGGAAATCTGTCGTGAGTTTCTCAGAGGAGCCGTCCCGCATTTGCCTTAAGCGTTTTAGAGAAACCGCGGAAACTATGCACGACCGCACGGGTATTTGAATTCCCGTGCCCCGTAATACGAGATCATTGTCTTACCACAGCACCGCCTCGCATTAAATTGAGCGTAAGTTCGGCTACAAAAATTATGAGAGAGGTTCAAATGGTTCAAATGGCTCTGAGCACTATGCGACTTAACTTCTGAGGTCATCAGTCGCCTAGAACTTAGAACTAATTAAACCTGACTAACCTAAGGACATCATATACATCCATGCCCGAGGCAGGATTCGAACCTGCGACCGTAGCGGTCGCTCGGTTCCAGACTGTAGCGCCCAGAACCGCTCGGCCACTCCGGCCGGCATGAGAGAGGAATTCGGTAGTGTTCTCTTCAGAGAAACCATATCGGGATAAACATTGGTTGCTTTAGCGAAACCATGAAGAAATAATATGCATACATTAGTGATGTCAACGAATGACAAACACTGACCATCCAGAACATTTTGACCACCTACTTAATAGCCGGTATGTCCACCTTTGGCACAGATAACAGCGGCTACGCGTCGTGTCATGAATGAAATGATGCCGTGGTAGGTTACTGGTGAGAGTTGGCACTAGAGATGGGTCGTTCGCGAAGTAACGGGTCCAAAGGAACGGTTCACTAAGATGAACGGAAGGAGCGAGGAAATAATTCTAAGGAACAATCTTTCATAGTTCACTTCGGTCACGGCTTTCTACTTATAGTTCCCGGGAACGGGAAATGGTCGGTCTCGTTCCAGCCTCGGTCCCGTTGCCGTCTGTCTCCGTCTCGGTCTCGGTCGGCCGGAGTCATCCTTCTCCGCGTGGCCACTCGTCCCAGCTCCACTGCCGACTGCTCATAGTTACTTCAGTATCGAGTTGTTCGTTTAGTTCGCTGCTCACTCCCATTCTAGATCTGTTTCAAACCTTTTTTGAACTCTGAAGGTTCTTTTCACATTCTATTCAGCGTCCACGACCGGTAATGAAAACGTATTTTATAATTAAGTAAATTACATAAAAATTACATGGTATGTAATACATACATTTTCTCAGGTAGCAGAACGGCTTATCAGCTTACTTCACTGTTTCGATAAACAGCAGAAGAAATACTTGTAAAAAGGCAAGATTTTTTTGTTATTACACATGCAAAGGAAATCGGCACACGGCACACAAGAGTGGCCATTTTCCGTCTTTTTTTTTAATCCAAGGTAAAAGTGCATGTTCATTGTTATGGAAGGCAGGCCGACTTGGAACCGAATGAAGCCCGCGCCCTATAATCTAGTGTCTGGTGTCACATTCTGTAAAGAGAATATGATAATTTCTACAATATTATTTCAATGGTACACGGTAGCGCACGAAAAATCGGCCCCGAGTACCAGACTGCTCACTGTCGCCCTCCAATCGTCATCTACTGATCCGAAGTTTTTGTTTGCATTAGCTTATTTGTTATTTCTTCACTGCTTCATTATTACATATTTATCTATTCTGCTTGTAGCGGTCAACAAATCGTGTGTAATTGGCGAACAGTCTGTACTCGGGGCCGGTTTTTCGTGCGCCACCTTATATTATTTCACTGCGATCAGCCACACAACGCTACAGTTGGCTAAACGGGAGGTTTTGCAGAATCACTAAAATTACAAGTGTGTGAGAATTCTTTTATGCATAAAAATTCTGTACTCCATGGGGGATGCAAGTGCTCGCTCTTGGCTCCTTCCGTCTTCAGTCACCTACGCTACTAATTTTCAGTTTTTCATAAGAACCATATACCAAGCACAAATGAACGGTGAACGATTAAAAATGAAAGGTTCCCAAAAAAGAGCGATCACCAGCGAACTAGTTCCCAAAGATGAACGAGTTTGCCCCTCTCTAGTTGGCACCACATCTACACACACAACTCACCTAATTCCCGTAAATTTCGGGGACGGGGCGAAGAGCTCTGACGTCACGTTCCATCGCATACCGGATGTGCTTGATCGGGTTCAGATCTGGCGAGTTGGGGGGGGGGGGGGAGGCAGCAAATCAATTGAAATCCGCCACTGTGTTCCTCGTACCACTCCAACATACTACTGGCCTACTGGCCTTATTACATGGGGCATTATCTTGTTGAAAAATGCCACTGCCGTCGGGAAACATGATCGTCATAAAGGGGTGTATGTGGTCAGCAATCAGTGTGCAATACTCCTTGGCTGTCAGGTGCCTTGCACGAACTCCGCTGAACAAGCGTCTGGTGTTTCTCTTTAATCAAGTTAAAGTAAGCTCAAGACGAAAAACAGATAATAACTGAAAAACATATTTTATACAAGTTCGACGAAGTATTGAAGTAATGTTTGATGTATTTTTGTTTTGCGTTTCTTTTTTTTTTTTTTAAATTACCTTCTTATTGAGAAAATTGCGTTTCTAGCGCTATATGATAAATCTGCCTTGTTTTCTTTATTTCTGTACAACATTCCTCCGTTTCACGTTACAACAACGTTTTTCGAGTAAAACCTGAACTGAACATTGACAATTTCAATTTTGCTATAAATACTTTTTATTTTTAAGTAATAGTTAGGAGGAGACTACATAGAACAAAAATGTTGTATAGGTTGCTCAGCCCTTTACATATCCTCACTCAGTCTCTAGACGGTTCACTGCGTCCGGTTTTTGGAAGAATCTAGTAAGACACTGATGACACGTGCAAAGAAAGCGATCGAAATGAGGGTGCGCCCGACAGGTTTGCGACACCCTCAATGTACAGGCAATTCGCGTTCTATCTTAACTGACAAAAGCTACTGGGGAAAGTAACGTCGTCTACTCATATTTCTGATAGTCTACGGTAGACAACGGTAGTTTTACAACTCTAGCTGCAGTTGATATGTAAAATAAGATACAAATTACATTAAAATGTTTTTTAAATTTTTTATTTTATTTTTTAAGCAGGAAACAGTTTACCAGCCCTTGTCGTGAAATGGCGTTCCGGAAATTGGAACAGCTGTGGTTTGAGCCAAGTGCGGGGGCTCTGTGTCGCCTGCGCTGAAACACCGTGTGATGAATGCTGCCTCGCACGGTACAAATCACACAGAGCCTAATCGGCCATCAGCGGCCAATTAGCTCCACACGGGAACAGGTTCGGCTGCTTTAAGGAGCCATTTGTATACATAATCTCCACGTCTTCGCTGTATTTTTACGTAAAGTCGTGGTGCGTCTCTCGCAGCTAAACTCATGGAGAACTGTCTTGCTGCAAAGTAATGGCACTGAATAGTTGCTAAGCTGTACCGTGGAGAAGCCGTTCTCCATTTCCAAGCTGCCTTTCACGCTACTTAGCCACTAGCTACATAAGAAGTGAAGGTCGCAAAAGATTAACTCTCCCATAATTTGCTTTTCATCTCGGACACAAACAAGTTTTTTTTTGTTTTGTTTTTTGTAACTATGCACTTCATACTGAAGACGTTTATTAGAATAGAATGAAAATGCACGTCAGACTGATCAGGTTTATTCTAACAGAATGAGATCCGACGCTATTAACCTAGTAGTCAACGGGAATTTTAATCTTCCTTCCTTCTTGTATTAAAATGAACAAAATCTAAATTTTGTTTTTAAGACTAAGTAAACATACGGTAGATTTTTAAAAAAGGAAATCAATATTAAAAAGAAAATCAATGGCTGCTTTTTGTACTAGTCACTGGCAGTCATTGATTTTAAATTATTAGACTTCTTTATGAAATCTGCAGCACATTTCGAGCAAAACTCTCTTCGTCAGGAATTTATCTTTACCACAGCGCTAGTATGTAAGCATGTATCATAATTATTTTAACTTTTGTGGGCCTGTATACTGTATAGACGATGTGCAGAACAAGATGCTCAGCGTTGCTTCGTTTATACCGAATGTGGTTCCTTAACGTCTTTAAGCTGAGAAATGACAGTTCAGACTTTTTGTTTAACACTAAGCTAATGATAGCATTGTCTGGTGGGTCTAAATCCAAAAATTAGATATGTTACGGTAGTAGCCTGTTGAAGAAACCTCCTTCGGATTCTCCTGAATTGATCTGGGCTAAGTACAAACAGCCAGTATGCCCGTACGGGAATTTGAGCCGCTCTCCTCCCAAATGTGAGTTCAGTGGCTGGACTATGGCCCTGCCTCGCTCCATAGCAAGACCCACAGCTGTATGGATCTAGCTTAACCATCTGCCATATGATAATGAGCACGGTAGTCCGTTCTTGAGGCTTCTGTGAATTATTGTGGGTGGAGGTTACACTCAACAACCGAGCTAGGTTAATGATTGGCTCCTTTTACCGACCTCCCGACTCAGCAGCATTAGTGGCAGAACAACTGAGAGAAAATCTGGAATACATTTCACATAAATTTCCTCAGCATGTTATAATCTTAGGCGGAGATTTCAATTTACCAGATATAGACTGGGACACTCAGATGTTTAGGACGGGTGGTAGGGGCAGAGCATCGAGTGACATTATACTGAGTGCACTATCCGACAATTACCTCCAGCAATTAAACAGAGAACCGACTCGTGGAGATAACATCTTGGACCTTCTGATAGCAAACAGACACGAACTTTTCGACTCTGTAAGTGCTGAACACGGAATCAGTGATCATAAGGCCGTTGCAGCATCCCTGAATATGGAAGTAATAGGAATATAAAAAAAGGGAGGAAGGTATATCTGTTTAGCAAGAGTAATAGAAGGCAGATTTCAGACTACCTAACAGATCAAAACGAAAATTTCTGTTCCGACACTGACAATGTTCAGTGTTTATGGAAAAAGTTCAAGGCAATCATAAAATGCGTTTTAGACAGGTACGTGCCGAGCAAAATTGTGAGGGACGGGAAAAACCCACCGTGGTACAACAACAAAGTTAGGAAACTACTGCGAAAGCAAAGAGAGCTTCACTCCAAGTTTAAACGCAGCCAAAACCTCTCAGACAAACAGAAGCTAAACAATGTCAAAGTTAGCGTAAGGAGGGGTATGCGTGAAGCGTTCAGTGAATTCGAAAGTAAAATTCTATGTACCGACTTGACAGAAAATCCTAGGAAGTTCTGGTCTTACGTTAAATCAGTAAGTGGCTCGAAACAGCATATCCAGACACTCCGGGATGAGGATGGCATTGAAACAGAGGATGACACGCGCAAAGCTGAAATACTAAACACCTTTTTCGAAAGCTGTTTCACAGAGGAAGACCGCACTGCAGTTCCTCCTCTAAATCCTCGCATATAGGAAAAAATGGCTGACATCGAAATAAGTGTCCAAGGAATAGAAAAGCAACTGGAATCACTCAACAGAGGAAAGTCCACTGGACCTGACGGGATACCAATTCGTTTCTACACAGAGTACGCGAAAGAACTTGGCCCCCCTTCTAACAGCCGTGTACCGCAAGTCTCTAGAGGAACGGAAGGTTCCAAATGATTGGAAAAGAGCACAGGTAGTCCCAGTCTTCAAGAAGGGTCGTCGAGCAGATGTGCAAAACTGTAGACCTATATCTCTGACGTCGATCTGTTGTAGAATTTTAGAACATGTTTTTTGCTCGAGTATCATGTCGTTTTTGGAAACCCAGAATCTACTCTGTAGGAATCAACATGGATTCCGGAAACAGCGATCGTGTGAGACCCAACTCGCTTTATTTGTTCACGAGACCCAGAAAATATTAAATACAGGCTCCCAGGTAGATGCCATTTTCCTTGACCTACGGAAGGCGTTCGATACAGTTCCGCACTGTCGCCTGATAAACAAAGTAAGAGCCTACGGAATATCAGACCAGCTGTGTAGCTGGATTGAAGAGTTTTTAGCAAACAGAACACAGTATGTTGTTCTCAATGGAGAGACGTCTACAGACGTTAAAGTAACGTCTGGCGTGCCACAGGGGAGTGTTATGGGACCATTGCTTTTCACAATATATATAAATGACCTAGTAGATAGTGTCGGAAGTTCCGTGTGGCTTTACGCGGATGATGTTGTAGTATACAGAGAAGTTGCAGCATTAGAAAATTGCAGCGAAATGCAGGAAGATCTGCAGCGGATAGGCACTTGGTGCAGGGAGTGGCAACTGACCCTTAATATAGACAAATGTAATGCATTGCGAATACATATAAAGAAGGATCCTTTATTGTATGATTATACACTCCTGGAAATGGAAAAAAGAACACATTGACACCGGTGTGTCAGACCCACCATACTTGCTCCGGACACTGCGAGAGGGCTGTACAAGCAATGATCACACGCACGGCACAGCGGACACACCAGGAACCGCGGTGTTGGCCGTCGAATGGCGCTAGCTGCGCAGCATTTGTGCACCGCCGCCGTCAGTGTCAGCCAGTTTGCCGTGGCATACGGAGCTCCATCGCAGTCTTTAACACTGGTAGCATGCCGCGACAGCGTGGACGTGAACCGTATGTGCAGTTGACGGACTTTGAGCGAGGGTGTATAGTGGGCATGCGGGAGGCCGGGTGGACGTACCGCCGAATTGCTCAACACGTGGGGCGTGAGGTCTCCACAGTACATCGATGTTGTCGCCAGTGGTCGGCGGAAGGTGCACGTGCCCGTCGACCTGGGACCGGACCGCAGCGACGCACGGATGCACGCCAAGACCGTAGGATCCTACGCAGTGCCGTAGGGGACCGCACCGCCACTTCCCAGCAAATTAGGGACACTGTTGCTCCTGGGGTATCGGCGAGGACCATTCGCAACCGTCTCCATGAAGCTGGGCTACGGTCCCGCACACCGTTAGGCCGTCTTCCGCTCACGCCCCAACATCGTGCAGCCCGCCTCCAGTGGTGTCGCGACAGGCGTGAATGGAGGGACGAATGGAGACGTGTCGTCTTCAGCGATGAGAGTCGCTTCTGCCTTGGTGCCAATGATGGTCGTATGCGTGTTTGGCGCCGTGCAGGTGAGCGCCACAATCAGGACTGCATACGACCGAGGCACACAGGGCCAACACCCGGCATCATGGTGTGGGGAGCGATCTCCTACACTGGCCGTACACCACTGGTGATCGTCGAGGGGACACTGAATAGTGCACGGTACATCCAAACCGTCATCGAACCCATCGTTCTACCATTCCTAGACCGGCAAGGGAACTTGCTGTTCCAACAGGACAATGCACGTCCGCATGTATCCCGTGCCACCCAACGTGCTCTAGAAGGTGTAAATCAACTACCCTGGCCAGCAAGATCTGCGGATCTGTCCCCCATTGAGCATGTTTGGGACTGGATGAAGCGTCGTCTCACGCGGTCTGCACGTCCAGCACGAACGCTGGTCCAACTGAGGTGCCAGGTGGAAATGGCATGGCAAGCCGTTCCACAGGACTACATCCAGCATCTCTACGATCGTCTCCATGGGAGAATAGCAGCCTGCATTGCTGCGAAAGGTGGATATACACTGTACTAGTGCCGACATTGTGCATGCTCTGTTGCCTGTGTGTATGTGCCTGTGGTTCTGTCAGTGTCATCATGTGATGTATCTGACCCCAGGAATGTGTCAATAAAGTTTCCCCTTCCTGGGACAATGAATTCACGGTGTTCTTATTTCAATTTCCAGGAGTGTATGATAGCGGAACAAACACTGGTAGCAGTTACTTCTGTAAGATATCTGGGAGTATGTGTGCGGAACGATTTGAAGTGGAATGATCATATAAAATTAATTGTTGGTAAGGCGGGTACCAGGTTGAGATTCATTGGGAGAGTCTTTAGAAAATGTAGTCCATCAACAAAGGAGGTGGCTTACAAAACAGTCGTTCGACCTACACTTGAGTATTGCTGATCAGTGTGGGTTCCGTAGCAGGTCGGGTTGACGGAGGAGATAGAGAAGATCCAAAGAAGAGCGGCGCGTTTCGTCACAGAGTTATTTGGTAAGTGTGATAGCGTTACGGAGATGTTTAGCAAACTCAAGTGGCAGACTCTGCAAGAGAGGCGCTCTGCATCGCGGTGTAGCTTGCTGTCCAGGTTTCGAGAGGGTGCGTTTCTGGATGAGGTATCGAATATATTGCTTCCCCCTACTTATTCCTCACGAGGAGATCACGAATGTAAAATTAGAGAGATTCGAGCGCGCACGGAGGCTTTCAGACAGTCGTTCTTCCCGCGAACCATACGCGGCTGGAACAGGAAAGGGAGGTAATGACAGTGGCTCGTAAAGTGCACTCCGCCACACACCGTTGGATGGCTTGCGGAGTATAAATGTAGATGCAGATAAACCGGATGCAGAATTTACAGAATGAACTAATCGTCTCAGATCTTAAATAGGTACAGGCAAAGATACGATAACGCTACTTTTTGCGTGTGTTCACCACGGATGAAAATAGAAGGAATGGGCGCAGATCACCAGCGGAGACACAGACTCAAAATTTAGCCTTCCATCATCTTCAATGATACGGCCGTGATAAGACCGTGCTGCTGAATGTGGTATCCATCCAGACACATTATAAATTTAAGCACTCCCCCCCCCCTCCCCCCTCCCGCGCGTTTTTCTGTCTGAATGTGAAGATTAATCTGATGAACTATTGTAGGGATTTTGAAACGTATTTTACACTAATAGATAAACTGATTCAGGAGGAAGTCTTGTGTATATAATTTATTAAACTACCACTATGCCAGCCAAGTTGTCCGACTGTAGATGCTCAGAGCTAGTTACGCTTACACAAATGAGGCAAAGTGCATTCAGTTTCGTCAGTTACTGTTTTATTGTGTTCGTGAACTAACGAAAGACTTTCATCCCTACATATTCTAACAACATAATTACCATTATTACTGCAAACGTAAAGATTTACTCGCTAAGTGAAACTTGAATGTTTACTGTGGTCTCCTTCAGAATGCTCAGTAACTGTATCTCGCACGATGCCACACGCAAAAAAATTTTGGAACTCATCATACCAGATGTACATGTAGATGCATCTAACACATTATGGTGAGCAGTGAAAGGAAAAAAATCCCTATGGACTGTCACATTTGCTGCTTGATCCTGTTGTGAATTTATTAGTGTTATGTTTCGACAACCATGGCCAGGGGAGTAGACAACATTCCATTAGAACTACTGACGGCCTTGGGAGAACCAGTCCTGACAAAACTCTACCATCTGGTGAGCAAGATGTATGAGACAGGCGAAATACCCTCAGACTTCAAGAAGAATATAATAACTCCAATCCCAATGAAAGCAGGTGTTGACAGATTTGAAAATTACCGAACAATCAGTTTAATAAGTCACAGCTGCAAAATAATAACGCGAATTCTTTACAGACGAATGGAAAAACTAGTAGAAGCCAACCTCGGGGAAGATCAGTTTGGATTCCGTAGAAATATTGGAACACGTGAGGCAATACTGACGCTACGATTCATCTGTAAGAAGCTAGATTAAGGAAAGGCAAACCTACGTTTCTAGCATTTGTAGATTTAGAGAAAGCGTTTGACAATGTTGACTGGAATACTCACTTTTGAATTCTGAAGGTGGCAGGGTAAAATACAGGGAGCGAAAGGCTATTTACAATTTGTACGGAAACCAGATGGCAGTTAAAAGAGTCGAGGGACATGAAAGGGAAGCAGTGGTTGGGAAGGAAGTGAGACAGGGTTGTAGCCTTTCCCCGATGTTATTCAATCTTTATATTGAGCAAGCAGTAAAGGAAAAAAAAGAAAAATTCGGGGTAGGTATTAAAATCCATGGAGGAGTAATAAAAACTTTGAGGTTTGCCGATGAAATTGTAATTCTGTCAGAGACAGCAAAGGACTTGGAAGAGCAGTTGAACGGAATGGATAGTGCCTTGAAAGGAGGATATAAGATGAACATCAACAAAAGCAAAACGAGGATAATGGAATGTTGTCGAATTAAGTCGGGTGATGCTGAGGGAATTAGATTAGGAAATGAAACACTTAAAGTAGTAAAGGAGTTTTGCTATTTGGGGAGCAAAATAACTGATGATGTTCGAAGTAGAGAAGATATAAAATGTTGACTGGCAATGGCAAGGAAAGCGTTTCTGAAGAAGAGAAATTTGTTAACATCGAATATAGATTTAAGTGTCAGGAAGTCATTTCTGAAAGTATTTGTATGGAGTGTAGTCATGTATGGAAGTGAAACATGGACGATAAATAGTTTGGACAAGAAGAGAATAGAAGCTTTCGAAATGTGGTGCTACAGAAGAATGCTGAAGATTAGATGGATAGATCATATAACTAATGAGGAGGTATTGAATAGGATTGGGGAGAAGAGAAGTTTGTGGCACAACTTGACTAGAATAAGGGATCGGTTGGTAGGACATGCTGAGGCATCAAGGGATCATCAATTAAGTATTGGAGGGCAGCGTGGAGGGTAAAAATCGTAGTGGGAGACCAAGAGATAAATACACTAAGCAGATACAAAAGGATGTAGGTTGGAGTAGGTACTGGGAGATGAAGAAGCTTGCACAGGATAGGGTAGCATGGAGAGCTGCATCAAACCAGTCTCACGACTGAAGACAACAACAACAACATGTTTCGATGCGTTTCGGGTGTATTCCACATATTTCTTCGGCATCAGAGCGTATCAGTTCACGGTACTCCTACGGTTTTTCATGCAATTCGCTGATTTCCTTATTATTATCAAGCTGACTAGTTAAATCAACGATAGAATTTGTGCTATGCTAGGATTCTGGATTCATGTTTCATCAACGCGGAACTACTTAATTACTGCTTACTTCATTTTTTTCCTGAAACGGCCAATAACATTTTTTAAGCAAACGCAGAGATATATTTTTTTACTTCCTGCAGCTAGCACTTTAAGATTACTGTAAAACTAGATCGTGTAATATGGCTGAGAAAAAATATAAATTTGAACACTGAAATTTGATTACAATTTATGAAGGCTTGCAAATAAAGGTTTAGAACAATGTCACGCATACACGCAGGTCAATCAACTGTTATAAGTAACGCAAACTTACCTGAACGGTATACAGTTGGTAAGGAAATCATATTAACATGTACACTGCGATGTAGAAACGCACACGGATGACGCAATTGTCGTTTGATATCGACATGCTTCTTTTGTAGTACGCTCTGGGAAAGTGCGAGCTAAACAGTAGGGGCCAAATAAGACAACAGGAAAATAAAACTTGATACTAGAGTAATTAGTAGTTGGTTATGGCCAGCATAATCAGCATGGCTCGACGTTCGGATGGTAAACGACGCATATGCAATTACGCTTTGCCCCCAAAACTCTCCCTCTGCACCCCCCCCCCCCTCCCCCTCAAAAAAAGATGAGCGCTATTCAAAATATCCTACATCAGTTCATAATTGTGAGCTAGCTGAAGGAAAAATGTACAGCAAGGCGTGTGTAAGGTACGCTCTTATTGGACACAGTTAAATGTCAGATACAGGATGACGTAAGGTAGAAAGTTGCAGTGGCCGCCAGATGGTGCCATTATGTTGAAAAGTGACGAGTATGTATATTGTATTGCTACGTGGGGAACGAATTTGTTGATAGCGGGTGTGACGTGTGATTACACGTACACAAAGTGAACGTACATTGAAAGATTTCTCTTCTTCCCCCACCTCTCTCCTCTCTCTATTACACTTCTAAACGCAGTCTCATGCGGCAGAGGCGGGCCGCAAAATAGCAGGGAATTTCGACTTGTCATTATACTATAGAGTCGAGCATCCTCCGGTGACATATCACGAGGAATATTTTCAACCGACTAAGTGGAAATGTTTTCTTTATTCCTGTTCATTGGCAGATTTCCGATCGCGAATAACCGTGAACTGCGCAAACTTTTTGGAGTAGATGAGTGTAATGAATGTATGTAGAGAGTTCTTCATAAAATAAGAGGATTAAGGAAGGATAAAATGAAATTCTGGCTCGTTGTCTTTTCAATGTATCAATGAGCTCAGTGGGCCTTGCATCTCCATTCGTTCTTCGGATGGAAACGTTAATTTAGACCACGTCCTTTATGCGAGTAATAAGTTACATATCGACTCCGGATTTCACCTTCTCCTTTCTATAATTACTCGTAACGTCACGAATACAACACCACACTTCATAAGGACACAACATAGCGTCACAAATACACACTGAAGATAGAAGAGGTATCCTGTCTTATCATTCCGGTATGTTTCACCAAGACACATGAAAAAGAGTCACAGCGTTTCAGTTCAACCTAATTATTATTCACTCCTTTTACGGTAGTTGCATGTCAAACCTAAGGGGCGTCGCGCTTCTAGTTGTAGACAATGTTTCTCCAATTACTAGTTAACAGCGATCCGTTGAGGTCGCCAGTCAGAACCGAACTCCTGGAGCGATGGCCTAGCAAGGAAAGACTGACACGAATATTTCATACAGCTTGTGTAACTGCTGTCTTTTTGTGCTGGTGTCTCTCTCTCTCTCTTGTCTTCTCTTTTTCCCCACAAAAAACGCAATCATAAACCCGGAGGACCAGGTGAACTGCGCAGCTGTTCACTGATCGCGTCCCTAGAGTCTTTCAGTGCTTTATTTAGTATGCTGTTAATAGATGGTGTGTCCCAGCCTCTCATCCAGTACGTACAGCCCTCTCTTTTGAATGGTATTGGCTGAAATGGGCAGGCGTTAGTGATGGCAGTTTACTAATACACCTAACATTACGATAAGCGAAAGTCACATAGAGTGTCATTAGGCTCTGAATGACTGTTCTAGCATACAATCAGCCAAGAAGTTTTCACATATACGAATAATGTACTATACTTCAAACCCTTCGCGTTTCGCTTTTTTTTTGTGAGGCAACGCAACATACATGGAAATAAAATACAAGCGCTTCGCAAAGAACTTGAGACACTGTCTTTTTTAATTTTATTTTTTTAATACCTTACTATCTCGTCAACTGTGTTTCTAGTTCCCTTGTGCAGAAATGCAACAATTTAAACTGTCTTTTAAGACTGCGCCATTGCCTGGTTAATAATCGTTTTCTGCCCCCACTTCCTACTGCCTATGACCAACGCGAAAAACAGTTTATGGCTGACAACTAAACACACACACACAAATAGAATAAGCGGGAGGGTTAGCCAGGGCCAGTTTTTTAAGCTGTTTGAAGCTAGTTACGTGTTATAAAACGACGGCAGTACTTACAGGCTGGTGACTGACGCTGTGCCTCATGGCTTAAAACGTTACCGTGACTGACGACAGAGAAGGCCGTGTGACTCTCCGAATATCCGAATCAGCAGATAATGGCGCTTTAAAGATATCGACTAGCAGAAACACGAGTAACGTTGTCATCCGCCTGATATGATTGTCGGCGATGTTCGACATGGTAACGTCTACATTAATTACGTCTCTCTCATGCGCTGCGGTCTCTGTGTGAGAAGCGCCCTTCAGGACAGGTAACGGGGGGAAGAAAATTGTTAGAAGGTGGCCCATCCTCTGTGTTGCTTCACCAGTGCCTGAGAAAATCCCTGCAGAATACTTACTATCCTATAGATACAAGAATTTAGTCTGTTAGAGTTTGTCTCACCTATAAGGCAGTTACCATATGTATACAGGTCGATTAGATTAGACAAGAATTTGAAGTTAAAGCCCTTACGAAGTTGTTCAGTGCACAATGATACGAGGGTTAGAAGTTTAATAGTGGCAACTATTTATTTACAGCTCGTACAAAATACATACGAGTGTCGACCTTCAGAGTAGTCACCAGCATTGTGTATAACCCGTTGCCGGCGATGTGCAAGTCGTAGGATACTCTTAGCAGTGCCAGTTGTGTTGATAGTTCGAGAGGCGCGGTCTATTGCCCGACGAATTTCTAGCAGTTCTGAAGCGAATGCCGTGAAGTGTTTCCTTCAGTTTGGAAATCGAGTTGAACTTGGTTCAAATGGCTCTGAGCAATATGCGACTTAACTTCTGAGGTCATCAGTCGCCTAGAACTTAGAAATAATTAAACATAACTAACCTAAGGACATCACACACATCCATGCCCGAGGCAGGATTCGAACCTGCGACCGTAGCGGCCGCTCGGTTCCAGACTGTAGCCCCTAGAACCGCACGGCCACTCCGGCCGGCCGAGTTGAACTCACGACGGCTTAAGTCAGGGGAGTGCAGTAGGTGGTATAGCACTTAGCAGCCCCATCAGTCAAACAAATCAGTAACAGCTTGCACTGTACGTGCTTGAGCACTGTCCTGCAAAATGATGGTCAGGTCCTGCAGAAAGTGTCATCACTTCTGTCTATAAACTGGTCGTAGGTTGTGTTCCAAAAATGAACGGCATAGAGACAGAAGGCAAGTTTCTCGTGGTTTTCAGTCGAGCACCGAAACTAGAAATCCCTTGCGAAACATTCCCAGGTGGGAACCCCTTTTTCCACTCGCAGGATTTTGGGAAAAGGACGAAGTTCTTCAACAGCCAGACCTGTCGTAACCGTAGTGAACGAAAAATTAAAAAAAAGTTGGCTATCATTTGATCAGCGCTTAGAATTTCAAGAGCAATGTACACAGACTTAGTTTTTCTATAACAAACGTTGTTATTCTGTTTCAATAACGAGATATTTCTTCATTTATGATTAGCTGACACATTTGCCATTGTCTGGGTATGTATTATGCGAATTTTCCATTGGATCGAAAACGATAAATGGACAGTGTTTGTAGTGTAATATCGAAAAAGTTTCATTTTCATATGGTCGTGAAAACGCCTTTGAAATTATGAAACAGTTTCTGTACAGGGAGCGCAGCTGCTTCGCATCTCTACAACGCGAGTTTGTAAACGTCTCCATGACAACGCCTCGTCGTAGTTCTATTGACTGCTAATCAAAGACTGCGTTTTATTGGGAGAGCACTTAGAAAATGTAACAGATCTCCTAAGGAGACTGCCTACACTACGCTTGTCCGTCCTCTTTTAGAATACTGCTGCGCGGTATGGGATTCTTACCAGATAGGACTGACGGAGTACATCGAGAAAGTTCAAAGAAGGGCCGCAAGTTTTGTATTATCGCGAAATATGGGAGATAGTGTCACAGAAATTATACAGGACTTGGGCTGGACATCATTAAAAGAAAGGCATCTTTCGTTGCGACGGAATCTTCTCACGAAATTCCAATCACCAAGTTTCTCCTCAGAATGCGAAAATATTTTGTTGAGACTGACCTACATAAGGAGGAACGATCACCACGATAAAATAAGCGAAATCAGAGCTCATACGGAAAGATATAGGTGTTCGTTCTTTTCGCGCGATATACGAGATTGGAATAACAGAAAATTGTGAAGGTGGTTCGATGAACCCTCTGCCAGGCACTTAAATGTGATTTGCAGAGTATCCACGTAGATGTAGATTGTTTTCGCCTATAGCCGTTTGCGCTTCACACTTGAAAGCTGTCGCAAGTGCTACCAGGTGTCAGGGATTTCCTTATGCTGATTCGACTGTAGGAATCTGATAGTAGTAAAAAATAAATGTATTAAAACTTCATTCATGATGTAGCAGTTTTTCACGCATCTCACTGTTTAAGATGTAATACCTCCTGGACTGTGATAGGCACTTGGTTCTTGCCCCCGCAGCGATTGTTGCCTGACTGTAAGGTATGTGTGTTTGTTGAGCACGTTACAAATGTACCTGTCAGAAACTTTCTCGCCAAGTCACCCTGGCGACTGCTGTAGGACCTGGAGGTGGGCAAACCCCACCCAAGGGGTGTCGAAGGGATTGCCCAACTGTCAGCAGCTACAGCGGCCACCAAGCTGACTTGATGTCGAAATTTCTGAAGGTACATTTCTAACAATAAAGGTACCTGTGGAGTTCCCGAACTAGTGGTCGTAGAGGGATACTCTGCTGTTTTATTGATACAACAGGTTTACGTTGCCCTCCCGCGTGATTACGCTACAGAGGGGCGGACAACAAAAAGGTTGAAAAAGTACGAGTTCCCTTTGCTGCTATAGACCACGTTCAATTTTCGTCGAATGTTTTTGAACGGGCCCTAATAGTTCCAACCTGTACACGAGAGCAAAAATTGCGGTCGCGCTGCACTAAGAGGGGTGCGATCTCGTCCAGTGAGGATGCAGTCCCACGATGTCCTCAGAGAAGGGCTGAAACTCCTGAGGGTGCCAGCAGTGTCAAAGATTGTCAAGAACGTCTTCCTGTTGCTCTTCGCACAGCGAACTGTCGTTTGCGACTGCGAAATGTGTGGGAATCAGCTCCCCACCAGGGAAAGGGGTGGTTTCATCATTGACGAACTTTATGGCAGCCCCCACCCCCGGGCCCCACGGTAACCCGAGGTCTGTTCGTGTTGATTCTGAGCGGTGATCTGTCTGAAATGTTTTTCTCGGCCAGTCATAAGAAAACCATGAGATTCCAATGCTGGGTATCGTGTTCTTGACCTCCATCGCAGAGACGTCAAGAGAAGAGTGAAATATGGGTAAGAGGAACTGTGACGGCCTCCTCCTCGTGTGA
The DNA here is from genome assembly GCF_021461385.2 of Schistocerca piceifrons. Lineage (NCBI taxonomy): Eukaryota > Metazoa > Arthropoda > Insecta > Orthoptera > Acrididae > Schistocerca > Schistocerca piceifrons. The sequence continues at coordinate 415,027,524 of NC_060141.1, forward strand.
CGCATCCACGATGGCGTTGGGCAGAATTGTTGTGAAATTTGGTACCAATGCGACAAAATTAACCCATCCTACAGCTCACATAAAATTCCAAGCTGTGGCCTCTTTTTCACATGTGTTGGCATCTGAAGCTTCGCCAAGCACTTGAGTGACGTCCCAGGGCGCCACGATTTTGCACCATTACAGAGAAAGATTCGAGGCACCTCTGAGCAAAATTTCAAACTTATGCGTCGTAATGGGAGACAATATGGGCTTTATAAAAAGTGATTCTGTAGTTCTGTTGTGCAGATAATTTTTCATGTAGTCTATTATTTAACGTGTCACATATTTTATGTACTCTAAATGTTCTTACATCGCATTTTAACTGAAACAATCTCTCTCGTTTTAATCCTAAATCAAACATTAAGAACCGTCTCCTTCGTAAACCACCTGAGATACTACGTAGTTGGATTATCTTAAAATCTTTGATCGCAAAAAGTTTCAAAGCCACACATATTTATCTTTGTATCTAACGATGGCATAACAGCCGAAAACCGGTTTGTAAAATAGCGAAGATGGCACAATATTACACCAATGTCGTTTTTCATTCTTAATATATATTTCTTTACAAAAGTAAACTTGGCCTTTTGGATCTTTGTATAGTGGGCCATTAAATATCACGTGACGTGCTTTCATATCTCTGTATTGTGCCGGTCTGTGCAGTGCTCGCATCACTTAGTGTTTCCAGTTCGCAGCTCAAGATGTGCACAGCTGGGTTACCCCACTGCTGCCCACGCAATGTCATATGGTGTGCGTGCCACTGCTGAGTAGCTACTACTGGAATTGAAGTGTAAACACACTCTAAGACGACAAAAAAAAAAAAAAAAAATCGACGCACTGCGAAGCAATTATCCGTATGAGACGGAAATCTTTAGCTGTGATGTACATATACAGACAAACAATTGATCACAGTTTCAGAAAACTTGGATGATTCATTCAAGAGCTTGTAACACCTCCGATTTTATCCCGACCTGATCTGATCGAATAGCAGCCCAATATTTATTATTAACATGACCGTAAACCTAATGGGGCTGGTAATCGGAATTGACTGCTACGGAAGTTGTTATTTTCCAGTTCGTCCTGTTCAATACTATAATACTGAATGGATGGTAATAAGGAACACCAACACAGTTCTACTAATTACGAACTTATATTCTTCTCAAAACACAAAAAGGAGACACCACTGCCTTCGTCATACATATCTAACTACGGATAATCTCAGCACAGGCTTTCTTCATTTGCCGTTATCGTCACACGCTAATCCATCACTGCATCCAACACTGCAATCCAAGGTTAGACCGGCGCGGTAGACGCGAAACTAAACATCGGCACTAGTAACGTCACTGATCACTTTTATAAAGATACTTCATCACTTTCCCGGTATTTATTTATTATTTAGGGGTCTAACCACGGCGATGGTGACACCCTTCTCGGTTAAAAACCTTTATTCCAATAATGGCCTACACACACACACCATTCCCGCCACCGCAGCTCGACACTCGCACTCGCAACACGTCACAATCGATTGTTCGCCCTATCGACCTGTGCCGAGTGCAAAGTAATAGTAAGGGCCTACGGACCGCTTACAAGCTTCACATTTTGAGTAAGTCAGTAACGCGTTGGTCCGCTTCAGGCCCTTATGCAAGCAGTTACACGACTTGCCATTGATAGACAGAGTTGTTGGATGTCCTCCTGAGGAATATCGTGCCAAGTTATGTCCAACTGACGCGTTAGATCGTGAAAATCCCGATCTGATTGCAGGTCCCTGCCCATAACGCTCCAAACGTCCTCAACTGGAAGAGATCTGGTGACCTTCCTGGCCAAGGTAGGGTTTGGCAAGCGCGAACAGGAGCGGTAGAAATTCTCGCTGTGTGTGGTCGGGCATTATCTTGTTGGAATGTAAGCTCAGAGTGACTTACCATGAAGGGCAGCAAAACGAGGCGTAGAATATCGTCGACGTACCGCTGTGCTCTAAGCATGCCGCGGATGACAGCCAAAGGAGTCCCGCTATGAAAAGAAATGACACTCCAGACCATCCCTCCGGTTGTCGGAGTTGAAACTGTAATCGTTTGTCTGCTTGTACGTGTACATCAATTTTTCGATTTCCGTCCCATTCGGATAATTACTTCGTGGTGCGACGTTTCTTTTGTCTTAAGAGTGTATGTGGACATGTTGCCATCTGGTGTGCAGGCGGCCTAGAACTCTACGCCAAGAACACTAAGGAGGAGAATGTTACACTGCTACTAAACCATCGTAAAATTTACTTCTCCACATTTTATTCAAAGAAAGTTTTCATTTATGGATTATGCTTCAGTAAATTACCATTACTATATCTCCAATAGTATGTTACATACCGAATTAAGTACTGACTGCGAAAGGTCTCTGTTGGATTCCTTTCATGTTAATTTCTTAAATCTGTTGTCATTTACGGCATACATTCCACTTCTAAATTTACTGCAGTGTTTCTGACTATTTGGGAGGAGACTGAGCAGTGGAACGTGTTACTTTTACACATAATCAAGAACGATCTGTCACACCACTACACTTTAAAACACAGTTTATATTAATTCATGTGACAGTCTCATATGGAACCTACATCCGCTTTCTTTTATATACTGTATATGATAAGATACTGTCATCCCCCTTCCCTTCTGTGTGAAAGGATGAATGAGCAAATGTATTTCTAGTTGCATGCTTGATGGTAGCAGACAAGCCTGTCTGCTAGAGAACAGTAGGACCAACGTCAGAACAGGTAGCTACGCTTTCTAAAAGCAAAGAGGTTTCTATTCTTGGTATGGTCCTGTCCGTCCCTTGTCATGTTGGTATAGAAAGCTGCCTCTCTGGTTACTTCCGTTTGTATCTGTGAGGCACCCTCAGGAGGGGCCTACGGCAGTCTGTCCACGGCGAGAGTCTGAAGTGGTAAGATCTCCCGCTAAGCGCGTCTCTGCTAAGTCTGTAGGACAATGGATTTCTTAAGTTCAGCCTAACTGAAAATTTAATCACCTTTATTTCAGGTTTAGATCTAAAATATCTTATGTTATCTTAAATTGCAACACAGTGTAATTCAAGTGTGAAGTTCAGAATATCTTCCAGTAGTTGCTTTGTAACTACTTCGTGAGTAAAGTGGAACCACGTGTTGATGATCTGTAACTCTACTAAGATCATCAATCTTAAATGTGAATGTGTGTGAGATTATAACGTCTCGTCTTGACAATATTTTTCAATATAGCAACTTTTCTTTATGTTCAGCCCACGTGGGGTGTACTTTGTGAGACCAGTACTACGTGCTTGTACAATTGTTTGACCCATCAGGTTAATAGTAAGACGATAGTAACCAGTTCGAGGTTTTTCTTTTGTAAATTGCGTTTCGATGTAATTTATTTTAACTATCAAAATTATTGTGGAGTTACACTCTTTGTGTAAACCAAGTTGACCACGTGAAGCATGTGGTGTAATCATCAAAGTAGCCCTCAGCTATTCTTTTCGGGAAGATTTCACAGAGAGTTAGTATGAATTTAGTATACCAGTGTGTGGTAATTTCATGACGGACAGGATTGCGCTACGAGCGTAACTCCTTTGGGTGAAAATTGAATCGGTTGGTTGTGGTTAATTTCCTCTTGCATATGTTTCAACGTTCTTCGTGTGTTATTTTATGAATGCAGTGTTGTATGCAGTCTCCCAATCTTGGCTCCACATTTGATGTGTTCCGTAAGATTACAAACTCACATTTTTACAATCCTAAATAAGGCACCAGTTTAGTTATGAATCAAGTTTAATATGCTGAAGTTTTAACAGAACAATGATCAATGTTAAAATAAATGTCCAAATATAAACTGATTTATTTCTTTTTATTTAAATGTATATCACCGGTTGTCGTAAGATGACTATTAAAAGATTATAATTAATGTTAGTCTGGTTGGGAATTTGGTAAGCTAGAATGGATACCTGGTGAAACAGTTGCTCAGTAATGGAAGGTTAACTTCCCCAGATAGCTCATAGCTTTTAACCCGCTTTTATTGTCTTGAGTATTACCACCGCTTTCAGAACAACTTAATGCATCAACATTACAACTGTCCTGTTTTATACTCTACTGCTGTGATAAATTTTACGAGAGTTTCTACGGTTAATGTAGTTTGGGGTGATAAGTTTCATAACAAAAAATAGCTGACTTACGGTGCTGATAAGCTCCAGAAACAGTTTGCTTCCTGAAGTTGAAAATACGAACATTTTGATTCGTTCTCACACGGACAGGCGTGTGCTATTACGGTCTAAAACAATCAGAGACATACACGGAAAAGGCAGCAGAGGAGTAGCACACCACACATTGGGTGATGCATGGCCCTTGGATGCATGTCGGCACGATTTTGTACAATGGCCGCTTGATGAGACAGCAAATAAGAGGGAGGCCGTTGAGTTCGAACTCAGCGGGAGGGCAGAAAATGATGCCAGTCACAGATCTCGTGCAGAAATCCACTGACCAGGAAACTTAACAGAGAGAAATTCTTGTCTTTGCTGGAGGAGGGGCGTAGCTGTGAAGACCAGCTAAGTTGGCATCTTGGAAGGAGCCGAGAGCAGAAGACTCTCTCCGAAGTCAAGCGCGAAAAAAGAATGCCAAAGACTTTCGTGGTCAATCGAAAGGTCACCTCTTGACAGACAGTGTTAAGAAGGAGAGGTGTTGCATAGTCGTCTCAAAAAACGATGTTCCTCTGATTGAAAGGTTATTATTAAAGTAAATCGTAACGTCAACTTGAAATAGTTACCGAAATTCCGATAACGAATCGTAAATATGCCATATGCGTTAGCTGGCATTCCAACAACATCTGTGCTGCACCTGACTCTGGAGTGCACGCGCCAGTGGCACTCATTGTCGCTGCTGCAAAGCACGTTACAGTATGCAGGTAAGCTCTCGGTGCGTAACAAAACCCTATTGAAATTAATCCTCTGATTTCTCCCAAGTTGAATGGATTTCTGCACTTTATTTTCACCACGGTTTCTTCATTGAAACTTAAGACTACCCTTTTCCCCAGGGGCTTCGCCTACACAAACATTCAACACATACAGCATATTAAACACACTTCCTCCTCCCTCTCTCTGTGTCCACCTCTTCCTCCCTCTGTCTGTTCACCTGTATGTATCTCCTTCTTCCAACTCTCTTTCTGTTCTCCCCTCTGCCTCTCTTTGTCCATTTCTTTCACCCCTTCTCTCTGACAATATCTTCCTCCCCCTGTATACCTCCCACCTACCTTACCCTAGTCCCATCTCTCTGTCTACTTGCTCCTCTCCCTCAGTTTGTTGCTATCCCCAGCTATCTTACGCCTCTGGAATCGTTTCACAGTCACAATATTGCTTTTAAACTCAGTAAGTTGGGTGAAAGTGATGGTGTTAATCCACAGAATTTGTGTGAACATTGCTTAAATTAATGTGAGTGGTTTTTTGAAGGAATCATCGAGTAACGTTTCTCTGGCAACTTTTATTCGTTTATTTCAACTAGCCATACAGGCACTGTGGTCAAAGTAATTAATGAGACATGGGCTATTAATATATTGTTAGATACTGACAAGGAAGGGTGTGGAGTTACTACCACAAGATAATGATACATTGTGGAAAATTATATGGAGAATTCGAATTTCCCATTGTGCAGTTTTATTGAAGCTATCATCAAATGAATTCACTTGCAGTGGTATTTTAAAGAAAGCAATTAGAAGAGAAGAATGAAGATCAAAGAGAATATTGTCTTCAAGCTGAGAAGTTATGAGCTGTCAGAGTCTACGCTCTGGTATTCTGTTCCAAAATCGTAAACCATCAGAATTCGCGTTCACCGATTTTCCATATGCCGCGCTTCACTTGCTTACTTTTATTTGTCCGAAGATGTAATCACGCATTGGTACCTTTCCCACAATAAAATTTCTGCTTACTGTATCTGTCTCCATATGTACACCACCTCCTTTTTTCTCAGAGCAAACTTGCTAATAAAACTGTCTGATTTGAAGAAGTATCACCTACAAATATGTATAGAGATGCTAGTGGTAAAGAAGCAGTGTTCATTGCAAACACTTCAGGGCGAGTTTCCGAAGGTCAGGCATTAACGTGCTCGCAGCTATTCAAGGCAATGCACACACCAATACTAAGACACATACATATGGTGCAGGTATGATATGGGAAATTTTGGAACAGACATTTAACTTAGCATGGGTAAGTAGTAAAGCTTTAATGTCATAATACCAAAGCGCACAAAGACTGAACACGAGAAAACTGGAAAATAAAGGCACACATATAACTCGATAATCACAACTAGAAAGTCTACATTGAAGTACTTGCATTCTCTGGTTTGTGAAAGTCGTAGAATGCACTGCCATCGAGTTTCCTAAACTACACTACTAGTACTACAACTAACGGTTCCTCTCAGTAAAGGTTGTCTTGACAAAACTTATTCCATTGCTTCCCGTGCAGGGCCATGTCAGTCTAACTAAACACACAATGCGTAAACTATCACTAGTGTGGCTGAGACTACCCGGGAACAGCGAGCTATAGCCCTCTAGCAGGGCAAACTATAAGCAAGAATACAGAAAACTTAGCCTAACTGCTATGTCTTGGATGAGTTGCGTCGCAGACTGGCGTTGGCTGCGGCTGCTGGGACAGCTGGCGCCTTGAAATGTCGCAGCGGTGCCAGTGCGGCCGGGCTGGGGGATGCTGTTGCTCGGCGAGTCCTGCACTGCGTTGGCGGTTTCGATGTCACCGTCGTCGCTGTTTGACAAGCACTGTGGCACCACCTGTGGGTCACCATTTGTGCCTTACGATAGCTTCGCAGTGAGCTTCGATGTCCTGTTCAGTGGGGTATTTTTTGCTGCCCCGTGTCTGGAGATAGCTTACCGTGCCGCCGCATAGTCCTGTGTGTGTGTGTGTGTGTGTGTGTGTGTGTGTGTGTGAAGGGTAGGGGTGAGGAGCCTGGCTGATTACACTATACTTTAGGCCAGCTGAAGACTTCATATTCCAGGAAACTATAGTCTCCACAGTAGGGCTGTTGCTGAAATATTTTTTCACCGATATATCAATATCAAAATGGCAATATCATGTGGCGATAGTTTTATTTTATATCATATTTTTGCACAATTTTCGGTAAATATTTGAAGTTGTTCTTTTGAAATAGTAGTAGAACATAATTTTACTTTCACTGTGTGAAGAAGCCTAACTTCTTTTTAGGCTTCATCCCGTCCAATCTTTCTCTTTGATTATGTGAAGCAAGTGTATGTGGCTCAAAACAAGTGCGAGTTCACTGAGGGCTGGTGGTGTGAGTGGAATAACAAGATTTGCGATGTGAAGAAATAGCACACCAGTTGCGTTAAAGAACAATTTTTCACCCAACTGGTGTGTTATTTTTTTCTCATCGGCATTCTTCAAAACCAGTTGTTAGAAATGATGAATAATACTTTAAATGAAGAGAATGGTCTTTATGGGGGGGGGGGGGGGGGCGGAGACGTGTGAGGGGAAATGCTGACGTAATCGGCGCTCGTCGTTACCAACAGAAACTACAACGTTTACATTCACAGCGCAATTTTGACTCTGCAATTGCTAGGTCGTTAGCGTTGGTAGAAACGAAAAAAAAAAAAAAAAAAAACCAGGCAAGTCGACATGAAGTGTTCCGGAAAGATCCGATATGAGACGAATCCGAACGACGGGCACCTTTTATTGTACCACTTACATGCAATTACCACCGTTAGCAAAGTCGTTATCGCCAAGAGCGAACGTGCATCGTTTTCCTTTCAATTCTTGCTGGTAGGGGGGATAGGCAGGCTGCTAGCTTGTTGATGCAGAGAGTATCTACTCATAAATCAATACTTAAATGTACAGCTCTAAAACTGGCAGTATATTTACAATGTGCAGCCGATATTTTTAGAGGCAGGTGCGTCGACATTTTTGACGTCGAGTTGTTGTTGTGGTCTTCAGTCCTGAGACTGGTTTAATGCAGGTCTCCATGCTACTCTATCCTGTGTTAGCTTCTTCATCTCCCAGTACCTACCACAGCCTACATCCTTCTGAAATTGTTTAGTGTATTCATCTCTTGGTCTCCCTCTTCGATTTTTACCGTCCACGCTGCCCTCCAATACTAAATTGGTGATCCCTCGATGTCTCAGAACATGTCTTACCAACCGATCCCTTCTTCTAGTCAAGTTGTGCCACAAGCTCCCCTTCTCCCCAATTCTATTCAATACCTCCGCATTAGTTATGTGATCTACCCATCTAATCTTCAGCATTCTTCTGTAGCACCACATTTCGAAAGCTTCTATTCTCTTTTTGTCTAAGCTATTTATCGTCCACGTTTCACTTCCATACATGGCTACACTCCATACAAATACTTTCAGAAACGACTTCCTGACATTTAAATCTATACTCGATGTTAACAAAGTTTTCTTCTTCAGAATCGCTTTCCTTGCCATTGCCAGTCTACATTTTATATCCTCTACACTTCCACCATCATCACTTATTTTGCTCCCCAAATAGCAAAACTCCTTTACTACTTTAAGTGTCTCATTTCCTAATCTAATTCCCTCAGCATCACCAGACTTAATTCGACTACATTCCATTATCCTCTTTTTGCTTTTGTTGATGTTGATCTTATACCTTAGACACTGTCCATGCCGTTCAACCGCTCTTCCAAGTCCTTTGCTGCCTCTGACAGAATTACAATGTCATCGGCGAACCTCAAAGTTTTTATTTCTTCTCCATGGATTTTAATACCTACTCCGAACTTTTCTTTTGTTTCCTTCACTGCTTGCTCGATATACAGATTGAATAACATCTGGGATAGGCTACAACCCTGTCTCACCCGCTTCCCAACCACTGCTTCCCTTTCATGCCTCTCGACTCTAACTGCCATCTGGTTTCTGTACAAATTGTAAATAGCCTCTCGCTCCCTGTATTTTACCCGTGCCACCTTCAGAATTTGAAAGAGAGTATTCCAGTCAACATTGTCAAAAGCTTTCTCTAAGTCTGCAAATGCTAGAAACGTAGGTTTGCCTTTCCTTAATCTTTCTTCTAAGATAAGTAGTAGAGTCAGTATTGCCTCACGTGTTCCAACATTTCTACGGAAGCCAAACTGATCTTCCCCGAGGTCGGCTTCTATCTGTTTTCCCATTCGTCGAGTTATCGATATGTAAATGTTTTTCTACGCTGTATCGAGGGCCTATAATGATATTTTATAAATATCGATGTAAAGGATTCTCGATATTTTTAAAACGTCAACAGTCATACACCACAGTCATAGATTTTACATTATGGTTTGCGTGTTCGTTGCAAGTAAAACACTTACGAGGCGGGATCCTTGAGAAAATGAACCGTGTCTTGACTGGGGTTCATTTGTTTCATTCTCAACCGCTCTTTGTTGTGTTATATGCTACGGGAGGTATCTCCCCGATACCCGAGTGACGTTACCACTCTCCCGTACATCTTTTGTTTTGTTGACTGTTATCAGTGATTGTATTTTGGCTTCTAGCAAGGACTCGTTCGATGTTGACCACCTACTGCAAATGAATAATAATAAAGAGATTCTTTTGATTTATTATTAATTTGCAATTGACACGTGGTGCCGTTGGCGCCAGTCGGTACTCTGTATTCATTTGACATCTCTGCGACCGACTCTGTATCGCGTGGCCGCGGTTTTCCCCTTTGGACCCTATTTAAGCGCACGACGGTGTGACGAGAGGGCTGGTTTTGGTCGGCTGGTTGGCACTTCGGTGTGCAGTCTGGTTGTCGGCGGTCGATCTTTGCGCATGCTCTGCCTCTTTCTGTCACGTGGGCAGCGGGGCTGCGAACGGAGACGTGTGTGCGATCGGCGAGGGTGTACTGCGTCTAGCGAGAGGGCCATGGTCTCGTCTGTGCTCCTAAACATGTGAAAGTGACTTTGGAATTTATCAGCCTGTAATCGGATATGCTGCAGAATCAAACGGCGGGTCTTATTCAGGTTCTTAAGGTCATGCTGTATGTATGTAGTATACAGGGTGTAAATGGAATAAGGCGCCAAAATTATACAGATGGCATATCTCGCAATGCTTGACAAAAAAGTCTAGTAACATGTTTGCGTATTTTCTACGGTTGTCCCAGAAAGAAACAGTTCGTCTCAGGATAATGGTTTTGGCCGTGTACGTACGTAAGCAATCGGTTCCTGTTATTGCTCGCTGCGCGTATTGACATCGCGAGCGTAAATCCGGGCATGGATGTGTGTGATGTCCTTAGGTTAGTTATGTTTAAATAGTTCTAAGTTCTAGGGGACTGATGACCTCAGATGTTAAGTCCCATAGTGCTCAGAGCCATTTTTGAACGTAAATCGTAAACACATAGGCAACTGCGGCCAGAGTGGCTGCGTCATTGTAATACACCGAGCGACGAAAGTAGGTGAGTAACCTGTGCAGATGTTATTGCAGCTCTGTTAACTGTTAGGATGGAAAGGAGATTTACTATAGCTGAACTATGTTGGTAACTATTACCGAACGTTTCTACAGGAAAATTGTTACCAACGTTGTTAGAAGACATTCCATTAGGCATACGTCATAACATGTGGTTCCTCCACGATGGTGCTCCACCCCACATGGTCACAGTTTACGCAGATTTTTGGATAGTCGATTTCCAGGACGATGGATCGGGTGTTCGGATCCACGTCGATGGCCAGCACGCAGTCCTGATTTAAATCCACTGGATTTTTGCTTCTGGGGCCATATGAAGGAACTAGTTTATGCTGAGCCAGTAAATAATGTGGACGAATTGACGCAGAAGATTTTAGATGCTGCCAATACTATAAAGGCCAATGTGCATGTGTGTGAACGAGAGCGACAAAACTGGGTTCGCCGTAATGAAGCATGTGTAGAAGCGAATGGTGGTCATTTCGAACATTTATTGTAGTATTGGTGTAAGAGGAAACGAAGTAATGGGTTTTCTTTTCGTTACGATGTTGTTGTACAGAAGGAAAATAACGTGAATTTAGTATTCGTTATGGCATTGCCGTAAAAAGGTGAAATAGTTGATTGTAATTAATGCACAACTATCTACTTGGTGATTGATTGAATTTGTACTAATAGAAATACATTGTGTTTGATATTAGCTTGTCATTACTACTACGACCTTCGTTGTCGACTTGTTGAGAAACAGACTGGTTGTATTCAATTCACGTAAAGCGAATTACACATTCTTGACAACCCAAAAACAGTTAACATTCCTTTTTCCGGTACTAACTGATTATCACACCACGTCGTTGTACACGTCTAATGATTTCAATCCTCTGGTCGACTCACTGCCTTTCTCTGGCCGCCCCGTCATTGTAGGCAATAAGCTCGGTACGCTGTGTACTGTCGGTTGACTACGTAAACAGAAATGCGTATACTACCTATCCTACGAACATTAGGTTTTAATAATACAATAATAAAGTACATGATACAAGAAAATGTCATTAGACTTTTTTGTCAAGCACTCCGAGATGTACAATCTGTATAATTTTGGTGCCTTATTCCGTTTACATCCTGTATATTGAATTTCGTGCTGTTTGCAGTTAACGGCTCTCCCAGTGTTTGGACGCTCATGTTACCTGTTTCGTATTGACCACAACTCATTGCACAGTGGTGTGAAATGGTGGATTTGCGGAGGACTAGAGACTGGCTACTCGTACCAAACCGACATCAGATTTGGAGCAAGTGGAAGTTCTTTCCATTCAGTATGTTGAGAACACAGTCATCACCAGGAAGCTGCAAGATGAGCAGGTGATGATATGGAGGTGATGAGAGAGGAGCAGGAATAATTTAAGCTGTCTGTTAGAAAAAGATTGTCTACTCCTACAAAAAGCTCATTGCGTGATAATGTTTTGCGCCCGATATACTGTTTCAGAGTGGATGAAGTTGAAAGTTCGTCGGTCCCTTGTAGTCGCACTCCTGTTTTGAAATTTTTTCCAATGTTTTAAGGATTGTGTTAGTCTCTGTACTGCCCATTTTCTGTTTTATGTTGTTGTTTCAGTGGTATAACCAGAGGTGCGCGTCGTCCTCTGTAGCTGGTGGTTTAACTGGGAGACGACGCCTCGGCGGCGGCCAGTTTGAATGTAACCGATAGCGCCGTCGCTGTGTTTATCGCTGAACTCCAGTTCCCCGGCGAATTTGAGTATTTTATTATTTGTTCGTGGTGACGCCGAGGCGTCAGTCTACCCAAGTTCAGCGTTCCTTACAGTTTTCATTCAGACTCCATCTGAATTGTAGTTTCCGCACACCCCTGATGTGCCATTACATGTCACTGAAGTTTTGTAATACATGAAAGATGCCTTTCAGTGTACTGGGTTTTTAGTATCTTACTGGGAAAGAAGTTGTGAGTTGTTTCTGGTGTTAATCTTAAAAGGTGTCGTGCTTCTGTGGAAGTTTTTCTCAGTAAACCATTTATTAAAATTTTTGAAAACATTAACAGCGATCTCATATTAATATAATAATTAAAAAACACAGCCTTGATTACAAATTTCTTTTAATCCTTAAGGATTAAAACCGGTCACTCCGATTAAAAGAAATTTGTGATCAAGACTGCGTTTTTTTAATTATTAAACCGTTTATTGACATGTGGAATAATCGGGTCTACTGCCGGATGTTTGTGTCCCTCTGGCACAATATTTCAGCCACGTAACTCGTTGCTTTCTTCAGGTGCTACCTCAGGCAACGAGTTATGTGGCCGAAAACGAGTTACGTGGCCGAAATATTGTGCCAGAGTGACACAAACCCGGCAGTAGACCCGATTATTCCACATGTCAAGATCTCGCCGGGAAAGCCTGAAGAGTTAAACCATTTATTGTTTGTATGGTTCTTAAGATTTATGTAAAGAGGGTTTCTAAGTTATTTATTGTTTAGAGTGGGCTTTGACGCCCGTAGACATTTTGTCTCTTTAACAGTGTTTCAGATTCTAGGGCAATTATGTATATTATTCTGGGATAACAGCAGCTTATTGGTGTCATGCAATTGCTAAATAAAATCTGTTGGAAATTACAAGCCAGAGTTTGTGTTTGATTGGTAATTATTGCCTTGTCTTTATCGAGTTGACGTATCCTTGAGGGTCTGTCCCACGTCTCAGCAACATTACATTACAGTGTAATTAATAAATGTAACCGTGAAGAAATTCCGTCTCTACAGTTAGCGCCCAGATGGGGCCTAAAAGTTCAATTAATACAAGACTAACCAGTAAGTCAGCAAGACGTACTGTGACTGGAGAATCGCAGTTACCCTTATCAAAACATATTTACAATTAAGTTAACATATTTTCCATCACTACTGTTGAAATAATGTAATGTGCTCATTGTTGTTGTTGTTGTCTTTATCCTGAGACTGGTCTGATGCAGCTCTCCATGCTACTCTATTCTGTGCAAGCTGCTTCGTCTCCTAGTACGTACTGCAGCCTACATCCTTCTGAATCTGCTTAGTCTATTCATCTCTTGGTCTCCCTCTACGATTTTTATCCTCCACGCTGCCCTCCAATACTAAATTGGTGATCCCTTGATGCCTCAGAACATCTCCTACCAACCGATCCCTTCTTCCAGTCAAGTTGTGCCACAAACTCCTCTTCTCCCTAATTCTATTCAATACCTCCGCATTAGTTATGTGCTCTACCCATATAAACTTCAGAATTCTTCTGTAGCACCACATTTCGAAAGGTTCTATTTTCTTCTTGTCCAAACGATTTATAGTCCATGTTTCACTTCCATACATGGCTGCACCCCATACAAATACTTTCAGAAACGACTTCCTGACATTTAAATCTATACTCGATGTTAACTAATTTCTCTTCTTCAGAAACGCTTTCCTTGCCATTGCCAGTCTACATTTTATATCCTCTATACTTCGATCATCATCAGTTATTTTGCTCCCCAAATAGCAAAACTCCTTTACTACTTTAAGTGTTTCATTTCCTAATCTAATTCCCTCAGCATCACCCGACTTAATTCGACAACATTCCATTATCCTCGTTTTGCTTTTGTTGATGTTCATCTTATATCCTCCTTTCAAGGCACTATCCATTCCGTTCAACTGCTCTTCCAAGTCCTTTGCTGTCTCTGACAGAATTACAATGTCATCGGCGAACCTCAAAGTTTTTATTTCTTCTCCGTGGATTTTAATACCTATTCCGAATTTTTCTTTTGTTTCTTTTACTGCTTGCTCAATATACAGATTGAAAAGAATTAGGGAGAGGCTACAACCCTGTCTCACTCCCTTACCAACCACTGCTTCCCTTTCATGTCCCTCGACTCTTAAACTGCCATCTGGTTTCTGTACAAATTGTAAATAGCCTTTAGCTCACTGTATTTTACCCCTATCACCTTCAGAATTTGAAAGAGAGTATTCCAGTCAACATTTTCAAAAGCTTTCTCTAAGTCTACAAATGCTAGAAACGTAGGTTTGCCTATTCTTAATCTAGCTTCTAAGATAAGTCGTAGGGTCAGTATTGCCTCACGTGTTCCAATATTTCTCATTAAATTATTGGAAATCTCTGAGGCGCCTTTCCACGGTTTTTAGTTATAATTACTTAGAGGTTCACGGATCATTGTCAAGGGGACTATGACTGGAGCGCTGAAGTGCGTGTCGTTGCCAGGTGAAAATCGGTCCTTCGTCAGCACAGATGACTGCTGGCAGTTCCGCTGGGCGGCTGTAGGAATCGGCACTCGTTACGTACACTGATGAGGCGACATCTACATCTACATGTATACTCCGCAAGCCACCCAACGGTGTGTGGCGGAGGGCACTTTACGTGCCACTGTCATTACCTCCCTTTCCTGTTCCAGTCGCGTATGGTTCGCGGGAAGAACGACTGCCGGAAAGCCTCCGTGCGCGCTCGAATCTCTCTAATTTTACATTCGTGATCTCCTCGAGAGGTGTAAGTAGGGGGAAGCAATATATTCGATACATCATCCAGAAACGCACCCTCTCGAAACCTGGACAGCAACCTACACCGCGATGCAGAGCGCCTCTCGCAGAGTCTCCCACTTGAGTTTGCTAAACATCTCCTTAACGCTATCACGCTTACCAAATAACCCTGTGACGAAACGCGCCGCTCTTCTTAGGATCTTCTCTATCTCCTCTGTCAACCCGACCTGGTACGGATCCCACACTGATGAGCAATATTCAAGTAGATGTCGAACGAGTGTTTTGTAAGCCACCCCCTTTGTTGATGGACTACATTTTCTAAGGGCTCTCCCAATGAATCTCAACCTGGCACCCGCCTTAACAAAAATTAATTTTATATGATCATTCCACTTCAAATCGTTCCGTACGCATACTCCCAGATATTTTACAGAAGTAACTGTTACCAGTGTTTGTTCTGCTATCATATAATCATACAATAAAGGATCCTTCTTTCTATGTATTCGCAATACATTACATTTGTCTATGTTAAGGGTCAGTTGCCACTCCCTGCACCAAGTGCCTATCCGCTGCAGATCTTCGTGCATTTCGCTGCAATTTTCTAATGCTGCAACTTCTGTGTATACTACAGCATCATCCGCGAAAAGCCGCATGGAACTTCCGACACTATCTAATAGGTCATTTATATATATTGTGAAAAGCAATGGTCCCATAACACCCTGTGGCACGCCAGAGGTTACCTTAACGTCCATTGAGAACAACATGCTGTGTTCTGTTTGCTAAAAACTCTTCAATCGAGCCACACAGCTGGTCTGATATTCCGTAGGCTCTTACTTTATTTATCAGGTGACAGTGCGGAACTGTATCGAACGCCTTCCGGAAGTCAAGGAAAATGGCATCTACCTGGAAGCCTGAATCAAATACTTTCTGGGCCTCACGAACAAATAAAGCGAGTTGGGTCTCTCACATTATGACCACCTGTTTAATAGCATGTTCGTTCACCTTTGAAACATATCAGCAGTTCCACATAACATGGAGCTTGTAACTCCTTCATTGGCTTTCGGAGGTATGGGAACCCACTCAGCGCGCAGTTCCCGTAAATTAATGGTAAGTGATTTCGGTCTATGAGCTGTCGCCCATAGCGTCACAGATGTGTGGAATCGGCTTCAGATCAGACGACGTTGGTGGGGAAGATATCAACACGAGTGCATTATCACACTCCTCAAACCACTGTATTAAGGATCTGGCCGTGTGACATGGGCGATTATCCTGCTGGAATACGCCAGCGCCGTCGGAGAAGATATCAAGCATGAAAGGGTTCAGGGGCCCAGCATTAATTTTCAAATACAGGGTGGCGCACCAAATGTGTTACCATTTTGTTTTTGAATATAAACTTTATTGTCAATACAGTCTGAAAGGAACATATACTACAATGAAGAGCCGTCCATGGAGATTTGTTCTAACTCAGCACATGCTCAATATGTCCACCATTTCGTTTCCTAACTTCCTTCAAACGAACACTGAAGTTAGTGATTACCCTACGGCGCATGTATTCCGTATTTCACTGCAAGCTTGAAGAATATGTCTTCTGAGCTCCATTAAATCGCATGGACGTTTCGGGAAAATTTTTCTCTTTAGGTACCCCCAAAGAAAAAAGTCACATGGATTGAAGTCTGGATTATTAGGGGGCAATTTTGTCCGTCATTGAAGTGACCTGAAAACCTGAGAGAAATGATCTGCATGTCGAAATGCTCGTGTAAAAACTCCAACACAGTGTTTGCAGTATGTGGCCTTGCTCCATCTCACATAAACCCCTGCGTGTTGAATGGCAAGGCAGTAGCAAGAAGCTATTGCGACGCATGCTCAAATAACGCTCGCTGTTCACAGTTTCTTCAAAGAAAAAGGGTCCAATAAGTCCGTGACTGGAAATTGCTGCCCACGCTGTAATCCTCGGAGCATAATGTTGTCGTTCACGAAGCACTTGTGGGTTTTCAGTGGCCCAAAAGCGTACATTTTGTTTGTTAACCACACCGTCTAAATGAAAATGCGCCTCGTCTGAAAACCAAACGTTGTTGAGAGTTTCTTCCCTGTCCTCCACCCACTGAACAAACAATAGTCTCTGCTGCTTGTGTTCTTCAGTGAGTTTCTGTGCACAGGTCATCTTGTATGGGTACATATGGAGGTCACTTTTAAGAATGCGTTGAACGGAGCGTCTGGATATTTCCAGTAGCATTACTGGCTTTTCCTACACGATTTCCCGGGACTTCTCTGTACAGCAACTCGTACCGCTTTAATATTCTCTGGCGAATAAACAGGCTTAGGCCGAGGTAGCTTCGCTTCCAATACTGTTCCTTCCTGTACAAATTTATCGTACAACCTTCTTGAAAGGGACTCATCGTATGTTAAACTGTTGTCGAAAACGCCTCTGAGTCACAACAAGGCTTTTAGTTTCACGAAAAAGTAACACAATTGCCGATCGTTGCTGTGTCGTCAGTCTTCCATTGTCAGCCATTGCTGCTTACTAGTATCCTAGCGGCAGTATCGTGAATTACACGTCATTTCGTAACTCATTTGTTTTTCCAAGCTCTGCTGGTACTGCTGTAGAGATCCCAGCGGGATATCTAATGTGCGTCGTAAATTGTGAAAGAAACAATTGGTAACACATTTCATGCACCACCCTGTACTTCATTACTGTCATATTGGGCCACGGAAGTTGAGGTAAATTTCCCCCGTAGCAAAATATTGCTCCCATCGGCCTGCGTACACGGCACGGTACATGTTTGGAGCAGCCTTTCTCCAGGATGATGACATATCCAGACATGACCATCGCCTTGGTGTGACAAGAAAGTGATTCGCAGGACCAGGCGACACGCTTTAAAAGATCCACCATCCAACTCCATGATCTCGGGCCCATTGCCGTCATAATCGACGGTATCACTGAGTCACCTTGGGGGAACGTAGGGCTCGTCTGCTTGTGGAGAGCCATGTTAGACAATGTGCGCTGAGCAGTGCTGTACTGTACTCTGTCGTCAGATCTGGCACAGATCGCCGCCTGACCTGCTTAACAGAGCACAAGCCACCGACTTCCACATTATACGAGGGTAATCCCAAAAGTAAGGTCTCCTTTTTTTTAAGTACAGAACTCTGGTCACACTGTTACGAAGAGTGCTTCACGCGCTGTGTGTAAACACGCGCACGCCGCGCTGAGGCGCTGTCTTGGCTTGGCAGCCGTTGAGAATGGAGCTCCCGTTGGATGTTACCGCCAAGTGCGAATTGCGCGCAGTTATTCGGTTTTTGAACGTAAAGAGCACTGCGCCGATTTAAATCCATCGCCAATTGACGGAAGTGTATGGTGAGGCGTGCATGGATGCCAAAAATGTTCGTAAGTGGTGTAGAGAGTTTGCAGCTGGTCGGACCGAAATTCACGATCTACAACGGAGCGGGAGACCATCAATTTCTGAGGAGACAGTGTTGAAGGTTGAGCAAAGCATGCGTGAAGATCGGCGGATCACCGTGGATGATCTCTGCATGTTGGTTCCTGAGGTTTCCCGCAGCACCGCTCACAGAATTTTAACGGAAACATTGAACTACCGGAAGGTGTGTGCAAGATGGGTGCCACGCATGCTAACTGAGGACCACATGCGGCAACGAGCTGATGCTTCCCGCGCATTTCTTCATCGCCTTACAGCCGAACAAGACAACTTTCTGGACTCAATTGTCACGGGAGACGAAACCTGGGCATACCACTTTACACCTGAGGCCAAGCAACAATCACGCCAGTGGCGGCATCCTTCTTCGCGAAAGCCGCGGAGCTGGCGGCGAGCTGGTATGACATGGGCATACAAAAACTGCCACAGCGTCTACAAAAATGAATAGACAGAAATGGTGATTATGTCGGAAAATAGCTAAATGTTAAAGCTGTAAACTAATATAAACCATTGCCGAGATAAACAAGTCTATGTACATATAAAAAAATAGGAGACCTTACTTTTGGGATTACCCTCGTATGATGACGTGTGGATGTTCAACACCTTGTCACCTACTCTTGGTTTCATTGTCCTTCAACCACTTCCCATAGATGCTCATGACCGAAACGTGTGAACAGCAGACCAGCTTTGGCATTTCCGACATG
The DNA here is from genome assembly GCF_021461385.2 of Schistocerca piceifrons. NCBI lineage: Eukaryota > Metazoa > Arthropoda > Insecta > Orthoptera > Acrididae > Schistocerca > Schistocerca piceifrons. The sequence continues at coordinate 415,046,556 of NC_060141.1, forward strand.
CTTATTCTCAGGTGCTGATCCATATCGAATTGCCCGTCGTCAAAGTCGCTTATGTCAGTGGGTTCCAGCATTTGGGGCCGGTATTGTTGCTAGAATGATTCCCCTGCCCCCTTTATTTCTTTATTGTAATTTCACGCTCCTCGCCCCATACGTGGAAGGAGGTAGAGAGGGTTGCCAGCGATACAACAATCCGCTCTTCAGCAAAGAGCTTTTAAAATATAAGGGGTATATGAGAAAAGTAATGATACTGACAACCCTGCTAGCGACTTCGGAACGCTGTGTTGTTCAACTTGTGTAGACCGATGTGTTCATCCCTTGCAGATGTTCAGTCCGAGTTTCAGCTCCGTACAGCCATCACTTGATTTTTCAGAGCTCCATCGGTGAAGTCGTGTTTTAGTTGTGTGCTAAGAAAATGGGCAGCGGAATTTAAAGCACCTTTATCCACTCAAGGTTTACGTTAAATTTGGGGATTCCGTGAGTATGACATCTGAAAAGTTGAAACAGGCCTAGGGGGAACATTGATTATCAAGAGCACAAGTTCTTCGTTGGAACTAATCATTTTTGGAACGCTGAGAGCACGTTGAAGATAGGGAGAGCTTCAACTTCAAAAAACGAAGAAAACGTCGATCGTGTGCGTGTACGTGCTCTTGTGAGATCCGACTGACCTTTAACAGTAAGGATGATGGGTGACTTCTTAAACTTAGGCACTTTCACCGTACATAAAATTTTTACCGAAGATTTGTATAGGCGAAATGTTTGTGCCATTATGGTGCCGAAAAACCTCACAACTGAGCTGAAAGACAACCGAAGAAACGTGTGTGTTGATCTTCTTGAGAGGACTGCCAATAACCACGAATGTTTTAGTCATATGATCACAGGTGATGAATCCTGAATTTTTGAGTAAGACCCTCAAACAAAAGTGGCAAAGCGAGGAGTGGCGCACTGCGACATTTCGACTGAGAAAACCTCGAATGAGCAAATCAAAGATCAAAACAATGCTGATTTGCTTTCTTGACAGTTGGGATATCGTACGCAAAGAATTTGTTCCTCCAGGACCAAGTGATTTACAAAATGGCTCTGAGCACTATGGAACTTAACTTCTGAGGTCATCAGTCCCCTAGCACTTAGAACTACTTAAACCTAACTAACCTAAAGACATCACACACATCCATGCCCGAGGCAGGATTCGAACCTGTGACCGTAGCGGCCGCGCGGTTCCATACTGTAGCGCCTAGAACAGCTCGGCCACCCCGGCCGGCAAGTGATTTACAAAAACGTCCTTAAAGGCTCAGGAAAAGGATGAATCAAGGGAGATCAGCCATTGCAGATGAGTGGATGCTGCGTTGTGACAACACCCCATGTCACACGGCCACTTCCATCACGAAATTTTTGACATCAGAAGGCACTGCTGTTACTCCATAATCTCCCTATTCACCTGATCTGAGTTCTTGTGACTTTTTTCTTTTCCTGGAATTGAAAAATATCTTAAAAAGACGTCGATTTCGGACTCTGAAGAATATTCAAAAGAATGTGACCGAAATGTTAAAGGCCCTTCAGCGCTGCTACCAAGACTGAGAAGAATGACTCCGCCGGTGAATAGCTCTGAAGAGAACTACTTTGAAGGGGACAATACAGTTTTTGGAAAAAAGTAAAACTGTGGTAGATAAAAGGTTAGTCGCTTTACTTTTTTCACATACCTCCTAACAGGGACGAAAACAAATATTATTCAAAGGTGAAAAGTTTACAGCTGTTTAAAAACAATTCGAAGGTGAATTTTGTCAGCGTTCACATAAAAACTGTAAAAACTTAAAATCAAAAGTCTAGAAGTTAAAAAACTCTCTCTCTCTCTCTCTCTCTCTCTCTCTGAGATGGGAAATGGGATAGGTGATGGAAAGTGAGACAGGTGGCAAATTGTAGTTGGTAAGATTGATAGGTATCACGTTGGGTCTCAAGGTCTGGAAGAAGTAGTCGGCTGAAGTTCTATTAGGATAGTATGTGGATTGTGTGTAGGCGTAGGGATAGTGAGGCGTAGCAGCATGCTGAGATTAGTGGTTAGATGGGAAGCAAGTGGATAATTGGAAACTAATTTGTAGATAGTGTAGAGTATGCGGAGGTGTTTGATGTACATGAAGAGGAATGGGAAAATAATAAGATGGCGGAGGATCCCAGTAGGGGAAGGTAGAAGGATGTAGGAAACGAAGTGGAGTGCGTGACGTTTATTTATCTGGATGGAGTTATTGCACTTAGGTGGGGGAGATATCCATGTAACATTTGCATACGAAAGGGTGGGCCGGATCAAGGTTTTGTAACTGTGGAGAACAGTGGAGTGCTGCAGGTTCGGCGAGTTAGTAGTTTTAGCCTATTGTGGGCTTTCTTTTGGATGGTTAGTTGCTGAGGTTTCCATGTTAGTTGCCAGTCGAAGGTTAGTCCAAGATATTTTAGTAGTTTAGTTAGCAGGGTAGGATGGTCGTAAATGACGGGGTAAAAGTCTATGGTGCCGGAAGGTGTTGCTGGTTCGTCCGATAATTATTGCCTGGGTTGATCCTGAGGTGCCTTTGGTTACAGCAGGAGGTAAACTGATTGCGGTGGATTTGGAGAGATGGTTGGGATTTCTGGAGTGCAGGATCGAGGACGAGGAAAGCCGTGCCATCAGCATATTGAAGGGGTGAATTGGAGGAGGTGATTTGGGCATGTCAGATTTGTAGAGGATAAAGGAGAGGAGAGAGTTCAGGGCATTGGGATGGAAAGTATGGGAATTGGTATTGTTAATAGTAACAAAGGATGGGCGAGTAGAGATGAAGGATGCGATAATGCGGGCATAGTTAGCTGGAAGTGCGTAAGCCTGGAGTCTGAAAAGGAGCCCGGAATGCCGTAGACGGTCAGGTCCTTTCTGTAGGTGGGAGAAAATAAAAATAGCAGATGTACAGATGATGATCTGGCGGCAAAGGAAATGAATAACGTGCAGGATCTGATCATCAGACAGAAAGTTGGGAGAGAAGCCACGCTGATGAACAAGGAGGTGTTGGTGTTGGTTCAAGCTTGGAATCCATCTTCTCCCGACGTGTCCATCAAAGACCTTGTTAAATACTGATGTGTGGCAGATGGGGTGGGAGAAAGAGGTGTCAATCAGAGGTTTTTGCTGTTTGGGAAAAAATAGGATTTTTAAGGTTTTCCACAGTTCAGGATAGTAACCTGTGGGTAGGATAGTGGTATAAAGGGTTGCAAGGATGAATGGAGAGAAGAGGGCTCATTCCTTGAGGTGTCTACAAGTAATGTGGTCGTGACCAGAGGAAGTGTTGCGTTTTCTGTGAAGTATTTATTTTATGTCACCTATTTACATCAAATGGGAATGGAGAAAGAAAGGGAAGAGATGGATGAGAATTCGTGACTTCCAGCTGTGCAGGGCACTGTGGTAATGGCAGTGAAGAAAGCTGAAAATTTGTGCCAGATCGTGACTCAATCCAGGATTTATCGCTTCTCTTGAGTGGTTTCCTTAGCCGCATCGGCCATCCAGACACAGTCCCCGATCGACTTAACTTTCCGCTGCAAAGCGTCCACTAAGCTACTATTCGCAAAACATTGATTCCCGTAGGAGTTCGGATGGCGTAAGTGCATCTGCACTGAAACAAACGTCAAGGAGCCGTCGCGCCCTTACAGAAATGTACGTATTTGAGTGGTATCTATTGTGTCTGACATGTGACGTACATGTACAAAAAAACAAGTGATAACAATTTCAGAAAACTGGGTGATTTATTCAAGAGCAAGGGCTTCGCACATTGATGAAATCACTAGCGCGCTGGTCCACCTCTGGCCCTCATGCAAACTGTTATTCGGCTTGGCACTGATTGATAGGGTGTATTCCTGATGGATATCGTGCGAAATTCTCTGCAGCTGGCACGTTAGATCGTCAGAATCCCGAGCTGGTTGGAGGTCCCTGCCCATAATGCTCCATACGTTCTCAGTTGTGGAGAGATCCGGTGACCAAGATAGGATTTTGGAAGCACGAAGAAAATCAATAGAAACTCTCGCCTTGTGCTTGCTCAAGTTGTCTTGCTGAATGTAAGCCCAGGATTGCTTGCCATGAAGGACAACTGAACGGGGCGTAGAACATCGTTGACGTACCACTGTGCTATGGTGCCGTCGATGACAATCAAAGAAGGACTGCTATGAAATGAAATGGCACCCCAGACCATCACTGTTTGTTGGGCCTTATGGCAGGCGATAGTTACGTTGGTACTCTACTGCTGCCCGGGCCGTCACCAGGCACGTCTTCCCCTGGATTATCGTTCACTGGCGTCACTGATCAGATCCGCTTGACCTTGACGACCAGCGATTGAGAACGTTTCGAATACTATGGGCGGGGTCCAACAATCTGCTCGGGATTTTGACAATCTAACGCACCAGGCGGACAAAAATTTGGCGCAATTTCCCTCAGGAGGACGTCCAACAATTTTATCAATTGCTTGCATAAGGACAGAGGTGGACTAATTCTCAATTCTCAATTCGAGAAGCTCTTTCTCTTGAATAAATCATCCAATTTTTCTGAAATTGCACTCATTTGTTGTCTGTAAATTTATTTCACATCTACCGAGCTCCGTCCGAATTAGATAATTCCTTCGTGGTGTGTCCTTTTTGGTATGTGGTGTGCTTTCCAAGTACTGGAAGCTGGAATCCAAGTAAGGGGGGTGGGGGGCGGGGGGGGGGGGTCAGTGGTGTTAGTGCTTTCATGAGTGGTAGGGAACAATGAGTAGTAAAAATTAGGGTCGTCTGGGACAGAGAAGGTGACGGAGAGATAGCGTGCAAAGTGGTGATTCTGCTTTCTTCCTCCCTCCTACCCCCTCCCCCCCCCCTCTGGTATATACTTTCCTTATGTCGCGTCACGTGCACACAGTGGCAACAGGTGGCATTCAGTCTCGCGGTGCGTAGTGATCATAATGTTTTGGCTTGTTGTAGCTCTCACAGGCGCGGACTTTCAGCGTTAACGGAAAATCTGCCATCGTCTGTTATTGCGCAAACGTGTAAACTCTTGAGAGAACTCGCTGCTGAGGTGAAGTCCCTCAGATGGAGATTAGCATCTAAGTGTTTACTCCGAAGTCCATCAGTGCAGTGACACACTAGAACTATCTCTTTCCTATTATCCTGCAAAGTTTTCAGATAGCGTGTCGAGACATCTGAGTGGCCAGTTCAGCTGCTTCATCTCACCAATCAAATTATGTCACACAAATTTCATATTTGTTGCTTAACGGCTTTTTTCTTAAGTTAAAAGACATAATACGAGGGATATTATCCGATAATTTTGGTGTAAGGCACCCGTGGTCTCCAGTGCTCGTTAGAGAGTAATATTATAGCTACGATTTATACGGCTTATTACACCAATTATCTTTGTTTCTGTGAAAATACCTTCTTAACAGTGGAAAAAACCTGTAATACGCAGTCACCGAAACAAAACGCAGAGTGTAAAAAAGCCCTCAAGTGAAACACGTACACTTTTATCACAGTGAGTTCATTCTGTTTTGTCGGCTGTTGTGGCCGAGCTGTTCTAGGCGCTTCAGTCCGCAACCGCGCTGCTGCTGCCGTCGCAGGTTCGAATCTTGCCTCGGGCATGGATGTGTGTGATGTCCTTAGGTTAGTTAGGTTTAAGTAGTTCTAAGTTCCAGATGTTAAGTCACTCACAGACATTTGAACCGTTCTATTCTGTCGGTGCACAGAGCAGTACGCAACACGTGCAGGAATGTTGACTTACAGGTATTGTTCAAAATAACGAACACGATTATCACAGCGTAGTGTATACCGAAACATTTTAACTGCCTTAGACGCTCATTGATTCCAGGAGATTGGTGTACTCCTTCCTCGGTTGCGACATTCCTAGCCACCAGATCCGTGCGAGTATCGATAGAAGTCTCTATAACTATTGTCTTTACACGCTCCCGTAAGAAGAAATCCATTGGTGTCATATCTGGTGACCATCCTGGCTACGAAACTGGGCCATTGCGACCAATCCACTGCCGTCCAAACTGTACATCATATTGATTCCTAATATTGGCTGGAAAGTGTGCTGATGCCTCGTAGTGCTGAAATCCCATAATCTGACGAATTATCAGTGGCACATCTTCTGGGAAATGTGGGAAGGTCATGCTGGAGAGATTTTTGTACTCGTCGCAGTTCATTTTACAGGGAAGTACGGGAGTTACAATCATTTACAATCGTTGACATTAGCATCCCATACATCTACACCGAATTTGTCTTTATACGTTGGACACACCAGCACATATGGATGTTGATTATTCCATACATGGCTGTTCCTACTGTTGAACATTGTCTCTCTTTTAAAAATGTTCTCGTTCGCAAAGAACCTGAAAACAGGAAAAATATCGTTTTTCTCTACATCTACACTACTGGCCATTAAAATTGCTACACCACGAATATGACGTGCTACAGGCGCGAAATTTAACCGACAGGAAGAAGACGCTGTGATATGCAAATGATTAGCTTTTCAGAGCATTCACCCAAGGTTGACGCCGGTGGCGACACCTACAACGTGCTGACACGAAGAAAGTTTCCAACCGATTTCTCATACACAAACAGCAGTTGACCGGCGTTGCCGGGTGAAAAGTTGTTGTGATGCCTCGAGTAAGGAGGAGAAATGCGTACCATCACATTTCCGACTTTGATAAAGGTCGGATTGTAACCTATCGCGATTGCGGTTTATCGGATCGCGACATTGCTGCTCGCGTTGGTCGAGATCCAATGACTGTTAGCAGAATATGGAATCGGTAGGTTCAGGAGGTTAATACGGAACGCCGAGCTGGATCCCAACGGCCTCGTATCACTAGCAGTCGAGATGATAGGCATCTTATCCGCATGACTGTAACGTTTGCAAGACAACAACCATCTGCACGAACAGTTCGACGACGTTTTCAGCAGCAAAGACTATCAGCTCGGAGATCATGGCTGCGGTTACCCTTGACGCTGCATCACAGACAGGGGCGCCTGCGATGGTGTACTCAACGACGAACCTGTGTGCACGAAAGGCAAAACGTCATTTTTGCGGATGAATCCAGGTCCTATTTACAGCATCATGATGGTCGCATCCGTATTTGACGACATCGCGTTGAACGCACATTGGAAGCGTGTATTCGTCATCGTCATACTGGCGTATCACCGGGTGTGATGGTATGGGATGCCATTGGTTACACGTCTCGGTCACCTCTTGTTCGCACTGACGCGCTTTGAACAGTGGACGTTACATTTCAGATGTGTTACGACCCGTGCCTCTACCCTTCATTCGATCCCTGCGAAACCCTACATTTCAGCAGGATAATGCACGACCGCATGTTGCAGGTCCTGTACGGGCCTTTTTGGATACAGAAAATGTTCCACTGCTGCCCTGGCCAGCACATTCTCCAGATCTCTCACCAATTGAAAACGTCTGGTCAATGGTGGCCGACCAACTGGCTCGTCACAATACGCCAGTCACTACTCTTGATGCACTGTGGCATCGTGTTGAAGCTGCATGGGCAGCTGTACCTGTACACGCATCCAAGTTCTGTCTGACTCAATGCCCAGGCGTATCAAGGCCGTTATTACGGCCAGAGGTGGTTGGTCTGGGTACTGATTTCTCAGGGTCTATGCACCCAAATTGCGTGAAAATGTAATCACATGTCAGTTCTAGTATAATATATTTGTCCAATGAATACCCGTTTATCATCTCCATTTCTTCTTGGTGTAGCAATTTTAATGGCCAGTAGTGTGTATAGGAACCAATTGGGCTCGGAATGGGAAGTCATCTGGCTGCAATGACTTAAGTTTGCCTGGGTGACACGGGTATAATTGTTGTTCATGTAACATTTTCAAAGCAATTGTTTGCCTTGCGGTCAGAGCCCGTGCAATGCGCCGATTACTTGTGGTACTGCCTGTTATCTTTGAAATCGAATGTTCTGCCACGTCTTGCACAGCCAGTATCTTCCAGTCTAACACGGAAGTATCCGCTTTCTCATAGGCGCCTACGTACATATGCCAAAGTTCCGTGACGTGGTTACCGTTGCTATGGGTCTGATCAGTAGAGTGTCTCTGTGTGCTCTTCCATTGTGTTCTGAAACTGTGCACAAAGTGCAAATCTTCCAATACTTCATCAGTAAATTTAGCCCCACTGCTTTGGATCACTGGTAACTTACAACTAACACATACGGAAAAATGAACGCAACACAGACCCGAGCAATACTGAATTGTGGGCGAATAGTGAGGTGAACATTACTATTGTCAACAGCTATCACCATGGCTGACTGGAACAAGTTCCTTTCCAAAGAAGACTCACAGCTAGCTCATAGCGTATCTGCACTGCTGCGTAGATGATTTCAAAGATACAAAAATAAAGAGGGTAAAAGTCAAACGAAACGAGCTATCGGACACCGCGGGACTGTTATACCAAAAATTCGGAAATTTCCCTTAACGACCTCCAAAATTTTGTCGAATTCACCCTGTATTACAGTCTTCAGGGTGAGTTGTAAGAGGAGATGTAACGCTTCTAGTGGAGTGGTACTGCAAGCTGCAGCTAGGTACAGGAACACTTCCCGTGGTACTCGCCTTAAGGTATTCCTGCAAGGCTAGTAAAAACTTGTGGAAGCAACTGCTGACTGCACAGCTGTTTATAGACGTAAATATTCCCATCGTGGCAGGCCCTAGTAGCTTGCATTGGTAAATTGTAATTACCAGCGCTTGTGCGCACCATACTTTTGTCTTTTCTGTTGCAGTTCTTAAATTATTTTCAAAGTTAAACATAAGTGTATTTTCTACTAAATATTCACGAATGGCGTTTCAATTCAGTGTGTTGCGACCTAGTAGGATTGTTCGATTCCTGTAATGCTGTGATGACCCCATCAACAATATATGGGTACAGAATGAGATTTCCACTCTGCAGCGGAATTTGCGCTGATACGAAACTTCCTGGTAGGTTAAAACTGTGTGCCGGACCGAGACTCGAACTCGGGACCTTTGCTTTTCGTGGGCAAGTGCTCTACCAACTGAGCTACCACCTTCTTCTGCAGAAGAACTTCTGTGAAGTTTAGAAGGTAGGAGACGAGGTACTGGCAGAATTGAAGCTATGATGACGGGTGCTTGGGTAGCTCAGTTGGTAGAGCACTTGCCCGCGAAAGGCAAAGGTCCCGAGTTCGAGTCTTGGTCCGGCACACAGTTTTAATCTACCAGGAAGTTTAATTATATGGGTAGTTTGATGAGCATCTGTTTAAACATATCGCCTGTGCATCACCACTGTGTGTATGAAAGTATCCCACACGCTCGTTTCTTCACAACGAGTAATGGAGTCCTCTGATATTAGTAAAATGTTATTCGAATAAACGGAACCACTCCAAATTATTTTCTCGCTTTCAGTAACTGTTAAAGTGTTAAACTGTCAAGAGAACGCAAAAGCAAAGTTGTTGACGTATATTGGTGTTCATAGTCGCACGAATCACAACAGTTTATCAAACTTGACACCAGCGGTTACCGTAATGGCAGTTTCACATTTGTAATGAGTACTCCTTGCTATTTGAAGGGATCAAATCATTGCATCTTCTATATCCTTTTTGTAAAAGACGAAGTGACAACTGACTGCCTCCCTGAACCTCTCTGCATACGTGTAATCGATTACTTGGCTCCTTGATTCTGGCCCGCGGCTGATTTGTCAAATTACTCTATAGGCTGTCTCCAGAGCTACGATGCCAGCCGTAGCCGTAAAACGTTGCAGTGAAGATTTGTCACGGAAAGGCAGCAATGTTGCGATTAGCCTTAGAATTTTATGGTGGATACCGTCTGGACCGCGTGCTCTCGGCTGGTTAAGCTTTGCTAGCCCAACCTCATCCCGCGCGAATGAAATTACAATGGTTACGTTTGTGTATGCCTGTGCGCTCTCACAGGGCTTACTGCAGGTGGTGATCTCATACTCACAGGGGTTTTCTTAACGTAGTGACTGCAACGGATGACTGAATTTGGATTCGGTTTTCAGATTAATGTTGATCCAAGGTAACGAGTGATTATAGACACTATTCGGTTTGGGGGAAGGAGGAAGTTATTACTGATTCTAAAACGCACTGGCACGTGACAGATCCGCGGCACCACGGTCAGGATGGTTTATCACGAAATTTCCGTGGTTCAGTAGGTCTTTTCATCAATTTCAGTGGATGGAAACGGTTGGTCCGCGGAACTATGCTTAACGGAGGGTCAGAAGAGCGCGCGATTCACCCACCATTTTCGACTCGTCTAGGTGAAGCAAGACGCGTTGTCAGGAGTATTGCCACCTATTGTACGAAGTCCGGAGATTGTCTCGGTGTTGTTGAAAAAAAAAACTCTTTCGGAATTAGCCTCAAGAAATTTAGGGGAACCACGAGAAACCTAGATCACGAACGCCGGACAAGGATTTGAATACCGTACCTGACGAATGCGAGATGAGTGTCTTAACTACTGTGCCACGTCTTTCTGATGGAGATGTGTTGTGGAGAAGGTGTTATGGAAATGCCTACAGTAGCGCTGAACATCTTCATCGACGGTGCCCCAAAAAGATGCAGGTCATACATTGAAGTTCACGGTGGGTACACATTTTTATTAACATCGTAGCATGTTTTTGTTAATCGCCAGACGTATCACGATACTGCTCCGAATATAGCTGTTTGTTATTTGTTGTTCTGTGACTGCGGATTTTGTTTTTAGATTTTCGCACTGTTTTTGATGCTTGTTATTCAAATTAATAATGATCTTCTTCTTCTTCTTCTTCTTTTCCTTCAGCATTTGTCCCGCGTACCTGCAGGATCCGCTACATGGGTCCGTTGTCGCCATTTCGCTCTATCACGGGATGCAGCTGGGTGCATGTTCACGCATTTAAGGCCTTTATGAATTTTATCAGCCCAACGTTGCTTAGGTTGTCCTTTGGGTCTACTGCCGACAACCTCAAGTGTGTAACCCGCCTTGGCAATAGAGTCATCACTGGCCTGTAAAACATGCCCAAACCATCGAAGATGACTCTCACGCATCTTGCCTTGGAACGGCGCAACACCAAACCGTTTCCTAATGCTGTCATTAGAAACATGATCTAACTTAGTGAGGCCCACTGTCCACTTTAGCATCTTCGTTTCCATTATTACTAAGGGGCACGCATCTTGCGTGACGTGCGTCGCGAGCACGGGGCCTCAAGCTGGGCCTGGCATTGCTTCCACTTACTTGTGGCATGTCCCTCCTGTTTTCTTTCCTGTCGGCCACCCTCGGTCAACTCTTGCCCACTTCCGACCCCGGCGGTATTAGGGTATCCGAGGCCTAGGGAGTCTTTCATTTCTGCCTTTCTTGGCCCTTGCCCTAGTGCTTCCGAATAGTTCATTCTTCGACTGCCAGTTCTCTTTCCATTTCTCTTGAAGTTAGTCAAAAGCTTCAACGGCGGACGAGGTCTGGATACCCAACGGCGAGGAAGATGGAAGAACCAACTTCAGCAGCGTCTGTACTCCATGTTAGGAGCGGCTGCATCAGGCGTCTGTTCTCCATGTCAGGAGCTGCCTTTCCTCCTGTTGGCAGTAGCTCTAAAATGCTTGGTGACAGGCTATGTGACGAGCCTACCGTAAAAATTCTGTCAGATGTTTTGGCAAATTCATAATGAAGTCAATAATATTATTATTCCTTAGCAACTGCCAAGAAATGTGTGGTTTCGAAAGAGTCTCCACTGACTGCTTGCAGAGAGAGCACAAATAAATTTACAAGATCTCACTCTAGATTATCACACGCCTCTGCTCTTTCAGATAGGCGATTGATAAGTATTGCTCAAGTATTGAAAGAGGAAAATTGGGAGGTTAGAGTATAGCATGTCTCCGACGTATCGAGTCTAGTCTGTTCAAAGGAATTATCCACGCAGGTGATTAGAAAAAAAATATGGGAAAGCTGAGTCAGGAGGTCATAAACGAAACTTGAAACAGTCCCCTCCAGATTTTGGATACAGTGAGCACTATCGGCGTTCCAGGTCCGATCGGTGTCCGACCATCACATCTTTACGAGTAGATCTGATGCTACATGATTTACCATAAACTCTACAGCGACCAACCATTGGTAGGGCAGGGGCTAATCAAAGACAACGGATGTCACTGGAGTAGCCCGCAATGCAACTTCCTTTACAACAGCAGGATGCATACTGAGAAGAACTGGAGAATATCATCAACAATCAATCAAACCACAGATGACTATTACCACATAATCACTGCCCATACTGGCAGAATCCAAATGAATTGCAACATTCCTTATAAACAACAACAGGCCACAAAACAAAATCCAAACTACGCCCTGACGTCCCTAAGCACAAAGACCCGTTGTGTGAGCTCATTGAAAAAACGTCATAATTCCCCAAGGCACTGGGCGAAGAATCATCTAGGACAGGTATATACCGCATGTTGACATGTTTTGTTTTGTGACGAGTCACAATTTAGTACCGAACCTGATATCCTACGCATTCTTATTTTTAGACACTTTCAGAAGTCAAAAAATCCCATATCTGTGCACGATTCAGCACATTATCGTGATTGCGGACTGATGATGCGGCGGAGGAATTGCCACGGTTGGCCGCATGGGCCTCCATGTCATTTGAAATATTTAACGGCTCGTGCTGTACATTACTTATATTGGCAATTCTTTCCTCTTTATGGTCAATTCTCATTGCTATCGAAATCAGCTACTGGATATTAAGAGTCAAGCTGAACATATCATTAGATTAACGTGGACCGTGTGCTCTTCAAATTTGAAGCACGCCTGGTATTTGCATAAAAAACATGTTACTACACTACTGCCCATTAAAATTGCTACACCAAGAAGAAATGGAGATGATAAACGGGTATTCATTGGACAAATATATTATACCAGAACTGACATGTGATTATTTTTTCACGCAATTTGGGTGCATAGATCCTGAGAAATCATTACCCAGAACAACCACCTCTGGCCATAATAACGGCCTTGATACGCCAGGTCATTGAGTCAAACAGAGCTTGGATGGCGTGTACAGGTACAGCTGCCCACGCAGCTTCAACACGATACCACAGTGCATCAAGAGTAGTGACTAGCGTATTGAGACGAGCCAGTTGGTCGGCCACCATTGACCAGACGTTTTTAATTGGTGGGAGATCTGGAGAATGTGCTGGCCAGGGCAGCAGTGGAATATTTTCTGTATCCAGAAAAGCCCGTACAGGACCTGCAACATGCGGTCGTGCATTATCCTGCTGCAATGTAGGGTTTCGCAGGGATCGAATGAATGGTAGAGCCACGGGTCATAACACATTTGAAATGTAACGTCCACTGTTCAATGCGCCGTCAATGCGAACAAGAGGTGACCGAGACGTGTAACCAGTGGCACCCCATACCATCACACCGGGTGATACGCCAGTACGACGGTAACGAATACACGCTTCCAATGTGCATTCACCGCGATGTCGCCAAACACGGATGCGACCATCATAATGCTGTAAACAGAACCTGGGTTCATCCGAAAAAATGACGTTTTGCCATTCGTGCACCCAGGTTCGTCGTTGAGTACACCATCGCAGGCGCTCATGTCTGTGATGCAGCGTCAAGGGTAACCGCAGCCATGGTCTCCGAGCTGGTAATCCATGCCGCTGAAAACGACGTCGAACTGTTCGAGGAGATGGTTGTTGTCTTGCAAACGTCCCTATCTGTTGACTCAGGGATCGAGACGTGGCTGCACGATCCGTTACAGCCAGGCGGATAAGATGGCTGTCATCTCAACTGCTAGTGATACGAGGCCGTTGGGATCCAGTACGGCGTTCCGTATTAACCTCCTGAACCCACCGATTCCATATTATGCTAACAGTTATTGGATCTCGACCAACGCGAGCAGCAATGTCGCTATACGATAAACCGCAATCGCGATAGGCTACAATCCGACCTTTATCAAAGTCGGAAACGTGATGGTACGCATTTCTCCTCCTTACACGAGGCATGACAACAACATTTCACCAGGAACGCCGGTCAACTGCTGTTTGTGTATGAGAAATCGGTTGGAAACTTTCCCCATGTCAGCCGGCCGCTGTTGGCCCAGCGGTTCTAGGCGCTTCAGTCTGGAACCGCGCGACCGCTACGGTCGCAGGTTCGAATCCTGCCTCGGGCATGGATGCGTGTGATGTCCTTAAGTTACTTAGGTTTAAGTAGTTCTAAGTTCTAGGGGACTGATGACCTGAGGTGTTAAGTCCCATAGTGCTCAGGGCCGTTTGAACCATTTTCCCCATGTCAGCACGTTGTAGGTGTCGCCACCGGCACCAACCTTGTGTGAATGCTCTGAAAAGCTAATCATTTGCATATCACAGCGTCTTCTTCCTGTCGGTTAAATTTCGCGTCTGTAGCAAGTCATATTCGTGGTGTAGCAATTTTAATGGCCAGTAGTGTACTAGACTAGCATCCATGACAATTCACCAGTGACAGAAAATCTTCCTCTAGAACCCATCTATAATTGCAGTTGTGAAATAATATCAGACGTTGCAGTGTATGAGCTATTCCACTAGTGTATAAATTCATCATTCCGTATCCAGAGTCGTGTAACAAACCTTAACATCTAATAGTTTGTCTGCAGAGTGTATCGTACGTAGAGAATTAATAAGTGATCTTCGTTGCTGATATATAAGCCATGGATGGTTTGCCATGGAAGGCAACATAACGAGGCGTAGAATATCGTCGACTTACTGCTGTGCTGTAAGGGTGCCGTGGATGACAACCAAAGGAGTCCTGCTATGAAAAGAAATGTCACCCCAGGCCATCACTCTTCGTTGTTAGAACGTATGGCGGGCGAAAGTGGGGTTGGTATCTCACCGCTGTCCTAAGGTCTTCAGACTGGAGTAGAACTGTTGTCAGTGATAAGTCCCGTTACGGACTCAACCCCGATGACCATCGATTGAGTACGTTTGGAGCATTATGGACGGGGCCTTCCAATCAGGTCGGGATTCTGACAATCTAACGCGCCAGTTGGACAAAATTTGGCACCATATCCCTCAGGAGGACATCCGGCAACTTCGTCGACCAATGCGCTGAGCCGAATAACTGCTTGCACAAGGGCCAGATGTGGGCCAACGCGTTATTGACTTGCTCAGTTTGAGAAGCCTTTCTCTTGAATAAATCATCCAATTTTTCTGAAACTGTAATCATTTGTTTATCTGCACATATACAACACATCTACCGATTTACTTTCCATTAGGATAATTCCTTCGTAGTGCATCGTCTTTTTTCGTCTTAGAATGTACTCTCAGTGTCGTCCTGATGCAAATAGACTGTTGTATGTGCTGAGGGTGGAACATTTGCCACATGCCGTTTGTGATAAATCTACGTCCTCGCAGGGAGCTCCTACCTGTTCAGTGTGAGGAGATGTCGGGGACCTCTGAGCTATGTGATGCATAATACAAAACAACACGAAGGGCACTTGTAAGAGGGGAGGAACCACTATTTAACGCTGATGAGTTGGAGTACTGGCTCGGATTGGGCATGGAAACAAACCATCTCCCTTTCAAAGAAACCATCTCAGCGTTTGGATTAATGCTTCAAGAGACACCTGGTGAAACCTAAATCTTGATGGCTGCCCGAGAACTGCCTTCAGATGTGAGCCCGGTGCATTAACGATTAGATTACGCCGCACCGAGTAGTAATATCAGAAAGAGGAGCTGCAGTCCATCTTTCTGATGAAGCTGTGCTGTTACGTGCTCGAAGGAAATCATGAGTTGATCCGTCCTCGTTTACACGAAACTCATCTTTTACCTAAACCTCTTCTCATGCAATGGTACGCAGTTACTGATACGTTGTACGTCAAAGCCGGACACAGGTCCTCAGACGTGGTCTATCAAATTTTGGTTATATTCTTGTGCAGCCGTCGGTCGTAAGGGTGTTCCATGTCTTCACGGACAGAGGAAGAGGAATAATCGTATACAGCTTATGAACTCAAGGCATTGGAGGTACCAGATGCCATTGTTTGTGTAAGCGTATGACTTCACGTCGCCAAATGGCTTGTTTGAGAACTCTGAGACTGAAGAGCGCCATGTCGAGAAGGCTCTGTAGTTTTTCCTTACCGTGTTTAACGCCATTATTATTTCATGTAGTCGTCGCTCCAAAGACATTCGATGAGGTGTATACACAATTAATTGGCCAAACTGAGATTCATTATAAGAATCTTAAGGAAATGTATTTCATCAACGAAAGAATTGGCTTACAAAACACTTGTCTGACTAAATCTTTGACGTTATTCATCAGTCTTGGACCCTTACTAATTATGAGTAACACAAAGGAGGGAGGGAGGGAGGAAGGGAGGGGGGTGGGAGGGAGGGAGAGAGAGAGGAAATACAACGAAGAGCGTAGCGTTTCATCACGAGATCGTATAATCGGCGCAAGGGCGTTACGGAGGTGCTCAACAAACTCCAATGGTAATCACTAAAAGAGAGGCGTTGTTTTCCACGGAGAGGGCTAGTGCTGACATTTGGACAGCATACTTTCGAAGAAGGTTCGGGCAATATACTGCTTCATCCCACATACATCTCGCGAAATAACCACGAACAGAAAATTAGAGAAATTAGGGCTCGTGCGGAAGTTTGTAGACAGCTGTTTTTCCCTCATACCACCCGTGAATGGAACAGAGAAGGAGGAAAATAATAATGGTACCAGAAGTACCCTCCGCCATACACAATAATGTGGCTTGCGGAGTGTAGATGTAGATGTATCATGTGGGTACGTGACGCTCTCCAGCAACCATCGCGCATAATGACGAAACCAGTTAGTCAGTGGGTAATGGGCGTTTCGCCGTAATGATGAAAAGAAATTAGGGCAAAATCTGGGACAGGGGGGCTGTGGTTGGGGCGGGGAGGGGGGGGATCTTTTTTATATATGAGGTTGCATTTATGCGATGTTCGAGAGTTGTCTGCGGAATCTGGTGTCAACACGTGAAATCAACGAAGCCTCAACACAAATGTGAGGAACATCAAATAACTAATGGGAAAACGACTGCCGGGTTCTGCACCCCGTACGTACTAACATAAACAGAAATATGCACCAGCTGATCCCACTGTAAAATGGTGCTCATACCGAAAACTTATCACTCAAGGCCGCGTGCCGCACAATCTCACCATGAGAGGTTCGAATGGTTCTGAGCACTATGGGACTTAACTGCTGAGGTCATCAGTCCCCTAGAACTTAGAACTACTTAAACCTAACTAACTTAAGGACATCACACACATCCATGCCCGAGGCAGGATTCGAACCTGCAACCGTAACGGTCGCGCGGTTCCAGAGTGTAGCGCCTAGAGCCGCTCGGCCACTCCGGCCGGCCTCACCATGAGAGGCCCATGTGTTACCTGTGCCTCAGACATACCTCATGTAGCGATTACGATCCTTGACCAATTTACGGTTCTTAAAGGGAGTGTTTATCAGGTGGGTCACAGTTTTTCAACCCAGTATACTGGTGTTCTCCGTGCTCTTAAACTGTGCGTCACGACCACTCCTCACTTTACGACAATATTCTGGTCCTGAAGTATTTTCCCACCACTAGGATTCCAAAACAATTACTTGCAGGTGAAGCGCCGCTAATGGCAGTAGCGAGTGTTAGCGATCTCCTCTATGAAGACGAATAGATGAACCAGACTATGGTCTTCAGTCTGGAACCGCGCGACCGCTACGGTTGCAGGTTCGAATCCTGCCTCGGACATGGATGTGTGTGATGTCCTTAGGTTAGTTAGGTTTAGGTAGTTCTAAGTTCTAGGGGACTGATGCCCTCAGATGTTAAGTCACATAGTGCTCAGAGCCATTTGAACCATTTTGAACCAGACTATGGTGATATTGTTGTTGGTTGTTGGTTGGTTGTTTTTTGGGGAGGGAGACCAGACAGCGTGGTCATCGGTCTCATCGGATTAGGGAAGGATGGGGAAGGAAGTCGGCCGTGCCCTTTCAGAGGAACCATCCCGGCATTTGCCTGGAGTGATTTAGGGAAATCACGG
This sequence comes from Schistocerca piceifrons, assembly GCF_021461385.2. Taxonomy (NCBI): domain Eukaryota; kingdom Metazoa; phylum Arthropoda; class Insecta; order Orthoptera; family Acrididae; genus Schistocerca; species Schistocerca piceifrons. The sequence continues at coordinate 415,064,552 of NC_060141.1, forward strand.
AAAACCTAAATCAGGATGGCCGGACGCGGGAGTGAACCGTCGTCCTCCCGAATGCGAGTCCAGTGTCTAACCACTGCGCCACCTCGCTCGGTATGGTGTTATTGTGTCGGTATCTAGCGCGCTCCACTGGGTAAAAAGGTATTCCGTCAAAAGATGTTGTTAAACGTTCCCAAATTTGAACTAAACCTATCATCAACCCCAAAGTTAATGTAAGCACTTACTTAGCCATGGTCCTATTGGAGGTCGTGTGTCCTTGTCTTCCTGCGTCCTTTGGCCTAACTTACCAGACCATTTGTTGGGGGACCAACAGTTTAACGAGTACTCTGTTAATTTAGTTCAGCGCTTTTCAAATACACAATTCATTGCCAGAGGCGAATGGCACGTTAGGTGACAGATAAAAGTCTAGGACGGACTGTGGATTGAACCCAAATCTTTTGATTTGTAGTCTGACACCCACTTATCCACCGATTTGCAATGCCAAACTATATTTAGATGTTTATTGATGATAAAATTAGGATAAACCAAACTAATTATGTAGCAGGGCTCACACTATTATTAGAAATAGTCGGTGTTTTCTTCTCTTATCCGGTCCTCTCTGTATTGACGGGTGCAGCGCGGCTGACTCAGAGGCAAGACGGACCCGCAATTTTAGAAGTGGAGAGACGTGTATCCCGGATGTCGGCTCGCCAAAGCCGCCAGCTGGTCGGACATTGGAGGGTATTTTTAAAGCTCTACGCCGCGCGTACATAACACTTGTGGGCCTCTTCACGCTCCAGAATGTCTAATTCCGCGAAATGCTGCATTATACACTGCTCGAGTGGCTACGAAATTAAGTCCGCCGCAGTGGTCCGCTATCACAAGGAAAACGCACTTTTGAGAACATGATTTTCGCGAAGCGAGCAAATAGCAACGTTGTAGAGGAGTTCTTCTTTGGTGCTAAATGAGTAAAACTTGAAACAGAGCACAAATTTTGAAGTTTGAATGGTTCATATTTGCTTGCGAATTTATATTATTTACTATTGTCAGCGATCGTAGTGTGTATGATAGCCGATGAAGGCGTTGCTGCCTCTCTCGATGCCAAGTATACACGTAGTAACTTTTCAGACTCATTAGTAACGAAGCGTGTTTAAGGCGAAATGCTCAGCGTTATGTAAGATAAAAATAATGTCCTGTATAATACTTGTGAGGAAAGGTGTTAAACTAATGTCAGCGTTGTTAAGAGGTACAGTGGCGTCGAAGTAAATTCAAGTTGCATCATTGAGATGACTGCTGAAAGTGATTGTACAAATTCCAGAAAACTACATTCAGTGATCGGCCAGAAAATTATGATGACACAGCTAATATTATCCAGAATAAGATTTTCACTCCGCTGCAGAGTGAAAATCTCATTCTGGAAAAATCCCTCAGGCTGTGGCTAAGCCATGTCCCCGCAATATCCTTTCTTTCAGGAGTGCTAGTTCTGCGAGGTTCGCAGGAGAGCTGCTGTAAAGTTTGGAAAGTAGGAGACGAGATACTGGTAGAAGTAAATCTGTGAGGACGGGGCGTGAGTCGTGCTTGGGTAGCTCAGATGGTAGAGCACTTGCCCACGAAAGGCATACGTCCCGAGTTCGAGTCTTGGTCTGGCACACAGTTTTAATCTGCCAGGAAGTTTCAGCTAATATTATGATGATCCACCTTCGGATTCATTCATTGTATATTTATGCAGGTCCATGGTACATGACCAGGCATAGATACCACTAAATGACTTAACTGCTAGACACTGCATGCAAATGATATGCGAGCTCTCATATCAAATTGAAATCTCAGAAGATTCTTGTAGCGTCGAATCCGTAGCTGGCTCCTCAGAAAATCATCATGGATTCTACGAAGACTTTCTGAAACTGAACTTGAAGCCCTCTTTACATTATGTCATTATTGTAGTTGCACGTTTATGATGTTGTTATTTGCTTCTTTGTGACTCTTACAACGAACATACACAGCTGAGAAGGTAATCGACGCTGGAGGGATTTAATTTTCTGGACAAAGAATCCGACGAACTGAGAATAAAGTTGTTTCCGGTCCTTGAGATCCAGAAGACGGTTGCTAACTGCACGGCTGTTGATGCCGAGTCCGTTGACTTTCGGAAGACACTATAACTCAACGAAAAATTGCGAGCTTATGGAATAACAGACAAGCTTCGTGACAGGATTCAGGACTTCCTAGCAGCCAGAACTCACGATGTCGGTTTCAACGGTATGAAATCAGATGGAAATTAAAACTGCGGAATACATCTGCATGTACTCTAAAACTAAAACTCCTACTGAACAGGCCATGAAGGCCCACAAAGGTACAGACCGACCGCCGTGTCATCCTCAGCCCATAGGCGTCCCTGGATGCGGATACGTAGGGGCATGTGGTCAACACACCGCTCTCCCGGCCGTATGTCAGTTTCCAAGACCGGAGCCGCTACTTTTCAATCAAGAAGCTCCTCAGTTTGCCTCACAAGGGTTTAGTGCACCCCGCTTGCCAACAGCGCTCGGCAGACCGGATGGTCACCCATCCAAGTGCTAGCCCAGCCCGACAGCGCTTAACGTCGGTGATGTGACGGGAACCGGTGTTACCACTGCGGCAAGGCCTTTGGTTCTGCATGTACTCTGGCTGATAAAAAATGTGAAGCACCTAGAAGACATGATGCAACTTCGTACACGAACACACCATCAGCGGCTATGTAAATTCTCTGTAGGAGGTAGGATGGTCAACAAAATGTATTAGTGTTGCTTGTGTTTAGTGTTGTTACCAGGCCTGGCGGGTTATTCAAGGGACGTGAAGAGTGTCAGACATTGAGTGCTCACTGTGAAGGGCACGGAGTTGCCGCGTATCGTGTGAGACAGCGTTATCAGCACCTGACAGAATTTGAAAGGATACTTCGCTGCGGGTTTCCAATCGGCCTTCAGCTCGAATCGCGCAATATGCAGGTTTATGCGACATTAGGATGTGTCATTGGCCCTATATTGGAGTGCATGGGAACGTGAGGTTCCGATCGACCACGCCTGAGCATCAGAAGGGAGAATCGGCGTGCTGTGAACCAGGCACCTTGAAATTCCTTCAGATCTGCACCCGCCATCCGAGAACAAGCGGTTGACTTCTTGCAACATCTTTTGTCAGCTCGCTTTATTGGTCTGCGAGTAACAACAGTCAGACTGGAGAATTACCGTCGCATACGTAGGCTCCCGTTAACCCAACACAAACGGCTGTGTTCGGAGTGCTAGCGTGACCGGGAAGTATGGAGTGCTGAAGAATGGCGTCGCACTGGGTTCAGGGGTGAATCGCGATCTGCCACTACCCCGATGGCCATCGTCGGAGATGCACTGGAATGTCCTGGCGTCATCATGTGGGGAGACGTCGTGTATGACCAGGTCGCTGCTGGTAGTGATTGACAGAATGCTGGTGGCACAACGGCACGTCAGTGGCATATTGCGTCCTCATGTGTTACCTCTCATACGATAGTATCGTGGTGCCATTTTTCAACAGGACAATGCTCGTCCACACATGGCACGTATTTATGAATTGTATACATGATGTTGAGGTCCTGCAATGGCCAGCAAAATTGCCAATTCTGTCCCCTATAGAACACACACTGAAGAACCAAAGAAACTTGTACACCTGCCTAATATTGCGTAGGGCCCTCGCAAGCACGCAGAAGTGCCCCAACACGACGTGCCACGGCCTCGACTAACGTCTGAAGTAGTACTGGAGGGAACTGAAACCATGAATCCTGCAGGGCTGTCCATAAATCCATAAGAGTATGAGGGGTGGAGATCTCTTCTGAACGGCATGTTGCAAGCTGTTTCAGATATGCTCAATAATGTTTATGTCTGGGGAGTCTGGTGGCCAGGAACTCAGAATTTTCCTGGAGCCACTCTGGAGCAAATCTGGACATGTGGGATGTCGAATTGTCCTCCTGGAATTGACCAAGTCCGTCGGAAAGCACAATGGACACGAATGGATGCAGGTGATCAGACAAGATGCTTAAGTACGTGTCAGCCGTCAGTGTCGTATCTAGACGTGTCGGGGGTCCCATATCACTCCAACTGCTCACGCCCCACACTCTTACTGAGCCACCAGCAGCTCGAACAGTCCCCTGCTGACATGCAGTGACCATGGATTCATGAGGTTGTTTCTGTACCCGTACACGTACATCCGCTGGATACAATTTGAAACGAAACTCGTCCGACCAGGCAAGATATTTCCAGTCATCAACAGCCCAATGTAGGCGTTGACACCCCAGGCGAGGCGTAAAGCTTTGTGTAGTGCAGTCATCAAGGGTACACGAGTGGGCCTTCAGTTCCGAAAGCCCATATCGATGATGTTTCGTTGAATGATGCGCACGTTGACACTTGTTGATGGCCCAGCATTCAAATCTGCAGCAATTTGCGGAAGGGTTACACTTCTGTCACACTGAACGATTTCTTTCAGTCGTCGTTGGTCCCGTTCTTGCAGGATGTTTTTCCGGCCGCAGTGATGTCGGAGATCTGATGTCTTACCGGATTCACGGTACACTCGTGAAATGGTCGTACGGGAAAATTCCCACTTCATCGCTACCTCGGAGATGCTGTTCACATCGCTCGTGCAACGAATATAACACCACGTTCAAACTCAATTAAATCTTGATAATCTGCCATTGTAGCAGCAGTAACCGATCTAACAAATGCGCCAGACACTTGTTGCCTTATATAGCCGTTGCCGACCGCAGCGCCTTATTCTGCCTGTTTACATTTCTCTGTATTTGAATAGCCAAGCCTACACCAGTTTCTTTGGCGCTTCAGTGTATGTCGCATCGTCTCGGAAGTCATCCTTTTCCCTGTGCCAGTATCCATGATATAAAGGACCAGTTATAACGGTTGTGGGTCAGCTTGCCCTCAGGAGAGGATATAATGGATTTCACACATCCGACCCAACCAAAAAACTGTCCACATACAGGCGAGAGAGGAACGCGAACTAATAAGTGAGCACATACAGCCAAGTTCTTTGTAAATTTGACTCTAATATGTATTCACTGAAACAACGTCATATATCCTTGCAACCCGTGAAGTTTTACCTTACGTCCTCCACTTTCGGGTTCTTCAGTTTTTCTGTCACGTAGTGTATACCTACGACTACATTCTTTAAATCACTCTAATTCCTTGGAACAGGATGTTTTTATTGTACCATACATAAGGTCCCTTCTCGTTCACAGACGGAGAGTGGGAAGAATGACTACACGTATCTCTGCGCAAGCTGTTATTTGAGTATTGTACCTAAAGGATAAGGAAAATTAGACGCTTAAAGTAGTAAATGAGTTTTGCTATTTGGGGATCAAAATAACTGATGATGGTCGAAGTAGAGAGGATATAAAATGTAGACTGGCAATGGCAAGGAAGGCCTTTCTGAAGAAGAGAAATTTGTTAACATCGAGTATAGATTTAAGTGTTAGGAAGTCGTTTCTGAAAGTATTTGTATGGAGTGTAGCCATGTATAGGAGTGAAACATGGACGATAAATAGTTTGGACAAGAAGAGAATAGAAGCTTTCGAAATGTGGTGCTACAGAAGAATGCTGAAGATTAGATGGGTAGACCACATAACTAATGAGGAGGTACTCAATAGAATTGGGGAGAAGAGGAGTTTGTGGCACAACTTGACTAGAAGAAGGGATCGGCTGGTAGGACATGTTCTGAGGCATCAAGGGATCACCAATTTAGTATTGGAGGGCAGTGTGGAGGGTAAAAATCGTAGAGGGAGACCAAGAGATGAATACACTAAGCAGGTTCAGGAAGATGTAGGTTGCCGTAGGTACTGGGAGATGAAGAAGCTTGCACAGGATAGTGTAGCATGGAGAGCTGCATCAAACCAGTCTCAGGACTGAAGACCACAACAACAACATCTACAAGATCTCTGCGGAATAGTAAGGACAGGGCTGAAGAAAATTCTTAGATCTTTGTTATGAAAGACGGTTCCTGAAGTTTTGTAAGCCAACTTGTGCGAGATGTAAGACGTCTTTTTTCGAGCGTCTGTCACTTAAGGTTATTCAACATTTTTTAAATTACTGAGTTAGTTAAATGTATGACAGATCATTGGAGCAATTAGTTTTGGAAATGATGTTGAAATAGTCACTTTAATGGATATGTATACATGACTAGAGTTAACATTAATGAAAACGTTATCTTTTTAGTCTTAGTCACACAACTATACTAAAAACAAGTGTATTTATTGCTTTTTTTAAATAGAATATTAGTTTTTAAACAGAAATTCGTCCATTTAGTAGGAGGAGTTATCCAGGAGAAAAGGTTTCAGGTTATATTTAGTATTTGCGTTGCTACATGTCAGAAATTTTATGTTATTGGGCAAATTATCAAAGTTTTTCGTTGCTGCATGATAAACTCCCTTCTTAGCCACTGACAGCAATGTGTAACAAAGGTCATTTCTCCCTCTAGAGTTCCGTGTATGGACCTCACTGTTCTTCTCTAGTTGTGAAGGACTCTTTATGACGAATTTTATTAGCGAATATATGTTTTATGACGGCGCAATTTTTAAAATGCCTAGCTTGTTGAAGATTTACTACATGACGTCAGCTTGTACTATTTGATGAGTGAATGTATAAATCGAACTCTCTGTCGAGCAGCCCTTCTGGAATCCATACTGTGAAATACTAAGTAAGCATTTTCTTCTGAAGTGCGAGTCTACTTTTTTGAATATTACGGAAATTTGACGATAACTGTTTTTTGTCACCTTCCATGTGAAGAGATTTAACAATTGCAAATTTTAACCTGTGTCAAAAAATTCCCTTTGCCAGTGATGTGTTGCATATATCACTAAGTACATTACTTATGGAACAGATTTTCAGAATTACATTTGAAATTCCATCAATTCCAAAAGAGATTTTGTTTTTTACAATTTTTATAATTATTTTGAGTAAATGATTTCGGTGCTACTTCTAGTTGCTTAAGGTTTTGTGGAATGACATTTTTAATATGTTCTGTTGCTTTTTCAACTGAACCATTTATTTGTATTTCTTCTGCGACATTTGGAAAGTGATTCTTAAAAGTATTTTCAACTTGTGAATTATCAGTCACAACGTTGTCATTTAGTTTAATTGTTGTGGCATCTTGGACTCTGGCTGCCCTTTCTTCCGTTAGACAACATCCCATATAGTTTTAATCTTGCCATCCGCATTATTAATCTCTGTCGGGACGTTCGTATTTCTTGGCATTTTAATGACTTTCCTTAAAATATTACAGTATTTTATGTAGCATGGAAGTTACCTCTCGCGAGTTAAACAAGCTTGCGACAATTCCCACCGCCGTCCTGTTTAAACAATCGACGTGCCCTTTTATACGATTGTGTAGTAATGGGCCATAGATGTGTAATCTGGAATCTCTTTCGTGGACAGATTTCGGTTTCTCAGTTTCCTATCAATGAGTCATAGCCCGATATTTGCTTTACCTACAACTGAGCATACACCACTGGCCATTAAAATTGCTACACCAAGAAGAAATGCAGATGATAAACGGGTATTCATTGGGCAAATGTATTATACTAGAACTGACATGTGATTACATTTTCAGGCAATTTTGGTGCATCGATCCTGAGAAATCAGTACCCAGAACAACCACCTCCGGCCGTAATAGCGGCCTTTATACCCCTGGGCATTGACTCAAACAGAGCTTGGATGGCGTGTACAGGTACAGCTGCCCAGGCAGCTTCAACGCGATACCACAGTTCATCAAGAGTAGCGACTGGCGTATTGAGACGAGCCACCATTGACAAGACTTTTTCAATTGGTGAGAGATATGGAGAATGTGCTGGTCAGGTCAGCAATCGAACATTTTTTGTATCCCGTACAGGACCTGCAACATGAGGTCGCGCATTATCCTGCTGAAATGTAGGGTTTCGCAGGGACTGAATGAAGGGTAGAGTCACGGGTCGTAACACATCTGAAATGTAACGTCCACTGTTCAAAGTGCCGTCAATGCGAACAAGAGGTGACCGAGACGTGTAACCAATGGCATCCCATACCATCACGCCGGGTGATACGCCAGTATGACGATGACGAATACACGGTTCTAATGTGCGTTCACCGCGATGCCGCCAAACACGGATGCGGCCATCATGATGCTGTGAACAGAATCTGGATTCATCCGAAAAAATGACGTTTTGCCATTTGTGCACCCAGGTTCGTCGTTGAGTACACCATCGCAGGCGCTCCTGTCTGTGATGCAGCGTCAAGGGTAACCGCAGCCATGGTCTCCGAGCTGATAGTCCATGCTGCTGCAAAGGTCGTCGAACTGTTAGTGCAGATGGTTGTTGTCTTACAAACGTCCCCATCTGTTGAGTCAGGGATCGAGACGTGGCTGCACGATACGTTACAGCCATGCGAATAAGATGCCTGTCATCTCGACTGCTAGTGATACGAGGCCGTTGGAATCCAGCACGACGTTCCGTATTACCCTCCTGAACCCACCGATTCCATATTCTGCTAACAGTCATTGGATCTCGACCAACGCAAGCAGCAATGTCGCGATACGATAATCCGCAATCGCGACAGGCTACAATCCGACCTTTATCAAAGTCGGAAACGTGATGGTATGCATTTCTACTCCTCACACGAGGCATGACAACAACGTTTCACCAGGCAACGCTGGTCAACTGCTGTTTGTGTATGAGAAATCGGTTGGAAACTTTCCTCATGTCAGCATGTTGTAGGTGTCGCCACCGGCGCCAACCTTGTGTGAATGCTCTGGAAAGCTAATCATTTGCATATCACAGCATTTTCTTCCTGTCGGTTAAATTTCGCGTCTGTAGCACGTCATCTTTGTGGTGTAGCAATTTTAATGGCCAGTAGTGTCTGTGATCGTTCCACTTCATACTTCTGCGCATCGTTATTAGCAAATATGCTATGCTATCTGATTAACAGTATCCGGACAGCCCATTATAATGCGGAATTGACCACTAGACGTCACGAGAGGAAAAGACGCCCGTATAAAAGGAAGCAGGATGTGTTGTGTTGTGTTGTCATTGGAGAATTAGAGAAGCAGCAACTGCAGACTGGATCGGTCAGAACAGTTCAGTGATTTGCATTGAGCTAAAAGCTACAGACACATGGTCATTACTGTTGTTGGTCATTTCCGGCCCATTAACAACAGTTACTAAAGGTCTGCCTCCTGCCAGCGCTTTTCAGATTTCATCTCCAACATATGCTGGAAAACACCACTATTCTGGAGTAATCACTCGCCCTCGAAAACAGCATAGTCGGCCCTGACCACTAGCTATGTAGCAGGACTAAGGAAAGACGAGCTCATTCTCTCCAGGTTCCATCCCGGGATCCAGGAAGTACACAACAGCCGAATGACAAGCATAAAGGAAATGATGTCATCTCTCTTTAACGAGTGCCTTTGCCCCCATCCTCTCCCCCTCCCCTCCCCTTACCATCTGAATCAGTTTTACTAAATTAGACTTTGGTAGAAACATTATAGAGGTAAGTTGAATTTCGTTTGTATTAGATCAGTGTATGTTTTTATAGTGCTTCTTGTCGGCATGTTGAATGTAACATAAAAACATATGAGCTAATTAATCATCAACAACATATTCTCTCACATAAACTAAAACTTAATTTCAATTTAATGATTAACAGACTCAGTTGCACCGTTTGCTTAGAATTTACCTAGGTTTCAGTCGGGATAACCCAACCTTCTTCAGAATAACAGTAACTACTGTTTGACCAAAGTGGACGTCGTCAAGCTAAAACTGAACATCCATAAATTGTCGTCACACTATAAAACTTATCTGAAACTGCCTCGGCCCCACTTCGTTACCGCAATGCGGCAGCCACGAGTGCTGTACTGGATGTCTGAGGACAATTTATGGATTTGTAGTTTTAGCTTGACGATATCCACCATGGACAAACGGTACTTACCGTTATTCTGAAGAAGGTTGGGTTATCCCGACTGAAACCTAGGTAAATTCTAGTCAAACGGTGCAATTGAGGCTGTTAATTATTAAAATTAATATTTGCACAGTTGCTGACAGGGTCGCGAAATGTTGAAGATATTTATAAACTAAAACAGTGTGATGATGCTCAGGCAGTTTTCGGATTTCATGCCTGTAGAAAGCTACAGCTTCAGAAATTAAAATGCTGTCAGTACAAGTTTATAATGCGTATATGCCCATAAGAAATTTTCTTCGTGTACGTACGATATGGAGCGACAAAAGTAAACTTTCGAGGTCACAACAATACGTGCTGTAGGAATTACTTTCCAGCCAAGGCCCTGGATTGGTTCTTTCGTGAAGTCAGCAGAACGCCGACGAGCGTTCTCGTCCCGTTGCTACACCTAATGCAGTTTGTTTGGTCGTTTTTCTTGTACGGCGACCGCAAGACGTCTCAGCTGTCAGCAACACACGCCAACTGCGATGGAAATACCTCTGGGATGCAGTTCACAATACCTTGTTTGTCCCTCCAGATGCATAACACTACATTTTGGAAACTCACACTGGCGTCTGATTCAGAGTCGAGCATGCCACTCCTAGCGACTGGTGAGAAAGAAATCCGTAGGTAACTTCTCTTTGTATGTAGTCAACAACGATGATATGCGTGTCTTTGCCTCCCACTCAGTACAGGACTATTCTTCACGCTGTCTCCAGTTCAAACATACGCACATGTCACCACTCGTGTAACACATCGATCTTTAATGTCTCTTCATGGGTAGAAATCAACGACGATAAGTGTCGAATTCGAATACCGGTAAGGCTTCTTATCTGCGTTTCAGTCGTCTCGTTGTTGGTGAAAAGTTTCGATATCTAACATTTGATTGTGCATAGTTAACAATCGATTAGGTGCTGGGCTCGAAGCTCCGACCAACACAAAACCTTACGCTACGTCATTGCAAGTTCAGACATGTGACGGGCAGTATATTTAAAATCTTGCGTGGTCAGTTAACAGGGAGAATAGTTGGATAGGAGTCCTGGTCCTATTCAAGTTGAAAGTTGTTTGTTGAAACATTATTTATTGTAATAAGTTACAAACGTTAAGGACTGTAACATATTGTAACGGGACATCATCCTCTAGTATTACTTTTCCTCTACAGTAGTTGTCGATACAAGTATTATTTTTCGAATTTTGGATAGGTAGGTATTATCTCAGTTGCTTTTCTGAAAACATTCATATAATTTTATACACAGAATGTTATATTTCAAGCTAAAATTTATGAAAGGGAATTACTCTATAAAATATTTTTTTAGATGATGTAATCAATAAGTACCAGTTCCGAATGTACAGTTAAAATGATTTTTTCCAGAAACCTTTTAAATTACGAATTATTTGCACACTTAGAATTTCTATTATTAGTTACGCAATCCTGTACTCTTTACTGCGTTTATTTCTGGATCCATTTATGAAATAATAATCGAAATTGATAATGTAACGAGAAGTCGTAGGAATTCATTTGTTAAGAAAAACTGTAAACTCTTTGTAATATTGTTATTTCCTCAGACACTGAGAGCCATAAGCTTGCTTCTGATGTGATCGGACTTATTTTTGTATGATAGGTGCGAACAATGTAATTTCCGCTTTGATAACGTGAAAAATCAAAATACTGTCACAGATGCTAAAATGTGAGAAAATGAGAGGAAAATATATTTAAGTAAAAAATTCTGCAGTCTTCCAATTTATTTAGTTCAAACCAACCGTAGGGACCTGATGTTATATTTTTAGCTTCAAGAATCAGACCGCTAGACAAGAAGGACTGGAGCCACCTCAACATGACAAGCTAAGTAAACTTGAAAGTTTATTGTAATCTTGGCTCCTCTAAAATCTTCATACAAGCTTGCTTATTAATTACTTGGACTGGATATTGTTTAATGTGGACAACAGATGGAAGAAGGAAGGAGGGGGAGATTACAATCTCTAAGAACGTGCCCCTTGATATTTTCATTATCGTGGTATCAATTTGCATCTGGACTGATTGACATACAGAGCAAAGTTCTATAGTGGTCTGTTGTTGTAATTATTTGGTATAGTCAAAACACTGTACCGGAAGGAAGTTAGAGAGCTTGCAATACAGTTACTTTCTTGTGGGTTGCATACAAATCAGGCGTAATGTAATTCAGGTCTTTCGGACACTTGTGAGCATGATAGTACATGTAAAATCCCATCGTATAAACAGCTTCTCGTGTTGTACATTTCTTTTCGCGGTACATCAGATATCGCAGAATGTGCTGGAGCCGTTCAATGTTGATTTTCCATAATGTGTGCGAGGTAGCAAGTTACAAATGTGATCGTGTTACATATAAAATAGTTTCTACAGTACACGATAGGCAGTCAAATGAAAACAGTACATCCGCCACAATGGCACCATGAAATGGCTCCCGTCAAAAATAATCACCACCTGTGTTGAAACATTTGTGCCACTGGGAGACGAGACAATCGATTCCTGTTTCGTAGAAAGCGATCAGCCGCTCACGGATCTATAACCGTACCCACTCTTGCACTTCCACGTCAGGCTGAAAACCGACGTCCACACTGGTATGAAAGTCGCTCGATGAAAGATCTGGGCTGTATGGAGGATGCTGCAGTGTTTCCAAACCAAATCACTGAAGCATACTCTTCGTCCGATCGACAGTGTGGGAGCGGGCGTTATGATGAAACAATATGGTTCCGTCCGACAGCCTGAGGGCAAACGGCAAAGCTGACAGTGTAAACAGTCCTCATCTCCCCCGCCAAAGAAATCCAAAGCTGTTCACACAACTTCCGGTGAGGTCATGATGACCTCCTTGTTCGACTATAGGGGCCCTCGAGAGTGGAACCACGATCAATTGAGATTCTTTATTTGCCGTTGACCTCATACAGTAGAAAAGGCTTTTCCAGTGATAGCAAGTTACAGTTGCAATCAAAGTATTAACATTAACGTTCATATTACATGAACAAATTAAGTATCTTATATGCAGCAATGCGCGGCGAAGTGAAGAAACTTTGCAGAAACTGCAACGCGCCATAAAATCAAAAGGCTGAGGAATGCCGTTGGTCGGAGACATCATGTAACACCATAACGCCCTCCCCCACACTGCCAACAGGACGAAGGCTACTCTTCAGCACTTTGGTTGGGAAACGCTGCAGCATTCTCCGTACAGCCCAGGTCCTTCACCGTGTGATTTTCACATCTATGGCGACTTGAAGAAAGACCGGTGTGGACGTCACTTTCAGTTGGATACGAAAGTGCAAGATTGAGTGCGGTTGTGGATCCGTCAGCGGCCGACCGATTTCTACGAATCAGAAGTTGTTCGCCTCATCTGGCAATTGAATAAATATCTTACCGCGTGTGGTGATTACTTTTGAACGGAACCATTACAAGATCCGTCATAGCAGGTGTTCGATTTTCATTTGACTGCCTCTTGCATGTGTTTGGCATGGTCCATATGTTTTATAGTGTTGTAGGTTTATTGACCAGAAGCGAAGTTTGTTATGTGGCACTAGAAAGCCTGTTTTCTGCGATTTGATCAGCATAGGGAAAGAACGTTTCGGAAAAGCTACTGTCCTTTTTCATTTTCTATCAAAGCGCCGGTGTATCACAGTTCGTCTCCTTGCAGAGGTATTGGTGGCGGGCATTTAAATCTCGCAACGGCCGCTGCTCCAACAGTTTAACGGTGGTGCGGCCAGTACGTAGCTGGCAAACTGTTGCCGTTCACCGCTGCACTACGCCGAGTAAACTGGAGCCCCTCCCGTCTTATGACTTCAAAGGCTGATTGCCAAGCAACATTAAGAGGAAAATCCTTATCTCGGTTAACAAGATTCGTCGACACTCTTATCTGGATTGTCTCCTCAACGATGCTGTCGCAAGCGAATGTGGGAAATCTCACAGCGGGCATACGCAGCTCTGTGGCTCCCTGCGTTGCATCGGAGATATACGCAGCTTAATACTCGAGCAGGAAAATAAGTCTCCACTGATTGAGACAGATTAACGGTGAATGTTCGATTTCGAAAAGATATTTGTCGTCTGCTCGACTAATAGCTTCCGGGACAGCACTATTAAAGAGACAATCGAGATACGAGAGCCATAGAATCTTGTATATCGAGATAAGGGGTTTGATCTCAGGGCAGCTTGGTCACCAGTTTAGAAGTATTGAGACGGGATAGGGCAGACATTTGCATCGCCTAGTGCAACGCTGGACAGCGGGCACGAGTTGCCTGTAAAAAATTAATCAGTAAGCCGGGTATCTGTTAAACGTTTTTGGAGCGGCCCTAGCGAGATTTAAATACTCTCCGCTTATACCTGCAAAAGAAGATGGACTGAGATACAGCAGCCGGCCGAAGTGGCCGTGCGGTTCTAGGCGCTGCAGTCTGGAACCGCGAGACCGCTTCGGTCGCGGGTTCGAATCCTGCCTCGGGCATGGATGTGTGTGATGTCCTTAGGTTAGTTAGGTTTAATTAGTTCTAAGTTCTAGGGGACTAATGACCTCAGAAGTTGAGTCCCATAGTGCTCAGAGCCATTTGAACCATTTGAGATACAGCAACACTTCACCAGAAGATGGAAAGAAAGAGTAGCCTTTCACACTGCGATCTTATGCGGCGGGAAACCTGTCAAGATTTTATTGCACCAATGAAGTTGTTCTGTTCGGAAACGTTCGCTAGTGTGTTCCCGTCGTCGGGTGTGTCAATTGGTTTAATCATTTCTCGGATTTTAAGATATGTTGGTTTAGTTTGCGTACTCAGACTGTATAGGAACAGCAAGCCTAGTAGAGCGTGGAGCCCTTAGCTATTTGGGTGGTGTTAACTACCGATGGAGACTTGCCGGGCTCTATTAGACTATAATAAATTCCGTTTCTTCTAGTTGAAATTTGGAGTCAGGTCCTTTTTGTGTATACTGTAATCCTGATTTATTTATGAAAGAGATTAGTGGTGCGATAGAATAGAAACGAAACCAAGACGGTGTTGTGATTGTTTGTGATGTTCGTTTTCCAATCCAGCGGTCGGCTCTGAGAGTCTTCCAAAAGAAATTCCGTTGCTAAGGGTATTTATGAGTGAAATATCAGTGGAGGCATTTTTAACCCCGTCTGGTAGATAAAAGCGAAAGTGGTGACCCTTATTTAGACTAACTTATGTTGTAGCAGTGCAGGGGTTAATCCTGGACGGCTCAATCCACTAATCAGATCAGCGGGGCAGTAAGTGGCGTAATTTCTATCGCACGGCGTGCATCGCTAAGAGTGTTTGGATTCTGGCTACATGAGCTCTGAGATGGGGCAAAAGGACATCTGAAACGATGTTCGCCACAAGATACCTCGAGACTTCAGACAGCGACTATAACTGTGTGTGTGTGTGTGTGTGTGTGTGTGTGTGTGTGTGTGTTTGCGTGCGTATGCGTGTGTGCTTGTGGGTGTGTGCGTGTGCGTTTAGACACGACTGAAATTATGGACGAGGATGTGACTGTGTAATCAATAATGACTATGTGTCTGGGTGGGTAACAAATTATGCCTCTGTCCTGTCATCTTCTAAGAACTTCGCCACTGTAGCGCTTGTTGCTGTCGTAGTTTGGACGACCTGCATGGTGGTGTTAGGACACTGGAGATGTGGACGTACCCTGAGGTGCCTCCAGGACCAGGAGCGCTCATCGAGGCTGACGGGCGCCGCGAAGGAGGAGCGCAGGTCGGGCGGCTTCTGCTCCACCTGGCTGAGGCTCGTCCTCGTCAGCAGCTCCAGCCCCGCCGCCGACATGGCCCGTCTGTAACACACCATCGACGACACTGAGCAACTGTGCCACGTACAACAGTAGACTGTAATACAAGTGCGACTTGTAGTCTCACGCCAGTTTCTCTGGTTCAGTGTCGGAAATACACTGACCCGGCAGAGTAGCCGAGAGCGCCAACGCGCTGCTTCCTGGACTCGGGTGGGCGCGCCGGCCCCGGATCGAATCTGCCCGGCGGATTAACGACGAGGGCCGGTGTACTGGCTAGTCTGGATGTGGTTTTTAGGTGGTTTCTCACATCCCACTAGGTGAATACTGGGCTGGTCCCCACGTTCCGCCTCAGTTACACGGCACGCAGACATCTGAACACGTTCGCACTAGGTCATGGCTTACACTAGAGGCAGACAGTTGGGGTACATTGATTCCTTCCCTGGGGGTATGCGGCGGTGACAGGAAGGGCATCTGGCCACCCCTTAAAATTAACATGCCACATCCGATTAACCAGCAGACCCCGCCAGTCGAGATTAATGCTTGGAAAGAGGTGACAAAAGTCATGGGATAGCGATATGCACATATGCAGATGGCGGTAGTATCGCGCACATAAGGTATAAAGGGCAGTGCATTGACGGAGCTGTTATTTGTACGCTGGTGAATCATGTGATAATGTTTCCGACGTGAGTATGCCCACACGGCGGGAATTAACTGACTTTGGACACCGACTGGTAGTTGGAGCTAAACGCATGGCTCATTCCATTTCGGAACTCGTTAGCATCAATAGTGTGCCGAGAATACCAAATTTCAAGAATTACTTCTCACCATGGACAACACAGTGGCTGACAGCCTTCTCTTAACGACCAAGTGCAGCGGTGTTTGAGTAGAGTTGTCAGTGCTAAGAGACAAGCAACACTGCGGAAAATAACCACAGAAATCAATGTGGGACGTACGATGAACGTATGCGTTAAGACAATGGGGCGAAATTTGGCGTTAATGGGTTATGGCAGAAGAGACGGACGGGAGTGCCTTTCCTTTCAGCAGAACATCGCCTGCAGCGCCTCTTCTGTGCTCGTGACCATAACAGTTGGACCCTAGACGACTGGGAAACCGTGGCCTGGTCAGATGTGTCCCGATTTCAGTTCGTAAGAGCTGGTGGTAGGGTTCGACTATGGCACAGACCCCACGAGACCATGGACTGGTTGATTGATTTAAGGGAGGGGACCAAACAGCGAGGTCATCGGTCCCATCGGATTAGGGTAGGATGGGGAAGGAAGCCTGCCGTGCCTTTTCAGAGGAACTTGAAGCAATTTAGGGAAATCACGGAAAACCTAAATCAGGATGACCAGACGCGGGTTTCAACTATAGTCCTCCTGAATGCGAGTTGAGTGTGTTAACCACTGTGCCACCTCTCGCTCGGTACCCAAGTAGCCAACAAGGCACTGTGCAAAAGGTGGTGACTCCATAATGGTGTGGTCTTTGTTTACGTCGAATAGACTGGGTCCTATGGTCCAACTGAACCAGTCATTGGCTGGAAATGGTTATGTTCGGCTACTTAGACCATTTGCAGCCATTCATGGACTTCATGTTCCCAAACAGCGACGGAATTTTTCTGGGTGACAATGCACTATGTCACCTGGCTGCAGAGGTTCGTCGTTGGTTTTGGACAATTCGAGTGAATGATTTGATCACCCAGATCGCCCGATATGAATCCCACGTAACATTTATGGGACATAATCGAGATGCCTGTTCCTGCATAAAATCCTGCACCGGCATCACTTTCGAAATTATGGACGGCTATTGAGGCAACATGTCTCAATATTTCTGCAGGAGATTCCAACGACTTATTGAGTTGCTGCAATACGCCGGGCAAAAAGAGGTCCCACATGACACTAGAAGGTATCCGTGGACTTTTGTCACCTCATTGTAAGCTCCATGCATTAACTATCATCTACCCCTTTTAAAGAGCACAATAGTCGTTTTGGAGCGTTGTAAATGATGTGGAACTATTAACAGGAGGAGGTCTATCGCTGACGTAAATCGTAGCAGTGCAGTGGTGTGCATGTGCCCGAGGCCACAACAATATCTGAGAAATGTGTAGTTGTTCCCTGTTAAGCGTCAGCTGTCACGGCACGTATCATATGGACTTGACACTGGAATGACACTGCAGCATCGGTCAGGTATGCACAAATGCAATCTACACAAGATTTCGCGGGCGTAAACTCTTTTCCGGATTTGAAGCGAGTTGGCCCCCTATGAGGCGTAACAACATGGCAGAAAACAGCAACTGTGTTTGAACGAGCTCAAGATCACACCGTGAATAAAATTCCTCGATTTGTTCATTTATCGACGTGCATTGTCCAACGTGTGTACAGGGATAGCGTACACTCAAGCCACGTAAAATGACGTAAAAACAGTGGCTGTAAACGTAATTTACCCGTCAGTGACTGAGGACGAGTATGACACCCTGTCAACAACAAACGTTTTCAAATCCGACAGGAATTTCTGCTGTCAGAGAATGCAGTTCCATTTCAACCAATTTCCGGGCCAACTGCATGTCACAGAGTCGGGCACCTCGCTAAAGGTCATTACACATGGCGGCACACAAAGCTGCTCGGCTTCAGTAGGCCAAAGATCACAGAAACCAAGCAGTAATGTAGTAGATGCGGTTGTGTGGCCCGACGAATCACGCCTTTCAAATGGTAGAGTGCGCTGAGAACAATAGCCGTCGAGTGAGCTGCTCAACCCGTGGAGCGTCTAGTTTAGGCCAGAAGTGATTCTGTTGTGTTGTGTTTCGGGGTTCCCATTCGTACTATGACTCGGGCCTTGTAAAGCTATAATTAGGTAGGCGAGTTGTTTGACCGCGACTTGTTTGTACAGCTGAACACTAAATCAGAAAATCGGCAAGTACGGCACTGCCCAGTGTACTATGGAATGCAGCGCTTCGCCAGAAACAGGTAAAACCCAGTACATGGAACTTGGACGACAGTTTCTCTCTTAGCCAAAGACCAGAGGATGCACCAGAAATGGCGAAGTATAAGACAGTCTGAAATATGGTTTCTTATAACTCTTAGAAATTCTATAGTAAATCACAGCTACATAAAAAGCAACTCTGAATACATGTGCGAGCTCAGAAAAATGAGACACATGCAATGACACTATAATATTTTCAATAACTAATATTTTACAGTCATTAAATATTGTTGCAATGAACATTAGAATTAACAGCTTTTAAATGCTTCATGAGATTTCGCCAAATGATATCTCAGATGATAGCATTGCACTATGGCTATCATCCCTGAAAGCCATCTATCTGTAACCATTCATTTATTGAATGAACACATTTTTATATCTTTTTCACTGCGCAAATGTTTGGCAGAATATCGTATTCTACAGTAACTGAATTCAGCGTGAATACCTCTTCTCATACTTGTGTTCTTATTTAAGGATGGTAGTTCAAAAGTCCGGAAACAGCTCTGTAAAATCCAAACGGAGTAGCAAACAGCAAAACGAAGTTCCTACACGTGAGAAAGTGGTTGAGGGAAAACTTATGTCACCAATATAGCGGCCATGCTGAAATCCTCATTCTTGGATTCAACTCGATGATTTCCAAAGGGAAGATTGTCATGCTACATAACACACAGGTAGAGAATTTCGCCAGAAAAGGGTGACGTTATTTTGAACGTAGCTTTATTCATTATTGAGTTATAACCAGTTATGTGTGGCAGCAGTGTATGCTGGGTAGCGTGAGTGTTACATAGCGAAAAGGGATCAAATGGATTTTTAAACGGTGCGAAGTACAAATACCCAAGTTTTAATCGTTGTTTCCTCATTTACAGGTTACGAAAATGTCATTATGGCAAGAAGAACACATCGAAATCATCTTGATGTCAGGAGAACGAAGAACACGGATCATTGCTGAGGGTTTCAACACTCGCCACCCGACCAGACAACCCATTTCTCACAGTGCAGTTGCCAAAATTTTGTCCGAATTCCGGGCACAGATTCCGTCGCAGACAAACCGAAAATTGGAAGTCCAAAATCCGCCACCAATGAAGTAACAACATTGACCGCCACCAATGAAGCAACAAGAGTGAGCGTGCTGGCATCATTTAGCAAGAGTGCGCAATGGAGGAATCGTCTCCTGTCGCAAGAATGTGGGGTTAGCCGTACCTCAATTCTGCGAATTTTATCACAGGACGAATGGCACACATACAAAATTCATCTGAATGAGGATGAACCAGACCGTCGGGTACAATTCGCGGAAGGGTGTCGCAAGAACTGCAGATAAACCCTCGTTTTGCCTGTCAGGTACTGTTCAGTGATGAAGCCAATTTCTTTATCAATGGTGAGGTGAATAAGCAGAATCACAGATATTGGTCAGACGCAAGTTCGCACTGGATTGACGCATCTAAAACGGTCGGCTCCCAAAAAGTGATCGTCTGGTGAAGTGTGTGGCGTACCCAAGCGGTGGGGCAGGTTTTTTGGATGAAGAGATGTTTCCTTCGATGTTAACGGAGGATGGAACATTTCCGGAATTCTTCCAGCTCGATGGAGCCCCGCAGCACTGTGAACGCAGTGTGCGGGTGTACCTGGAAATGTTGTTCCTCCAAAAGTGGATTGGTCGTATGTGTGGAGTGGAGTGGCCACACGTTCACAAGAATTAACTCTTTTGGATTTTTATTTGTGGGGTCACGTCAGAGCACTGGTTTATGCCGTGGAAGTACGGGATCTTGTTCATCTTAAGCTGCTCGTTGTTGATGCGTGCAATCAAACTCAGCCGGATGCGTTAGTCAAAGTTCATGAGGACTGGGTTCGGAGGATAGCATTAACACTCTGAAGTAATGGACATCATATCGAACCGTTGTTATGTCTGTTGGTGTTCTCTCGGGAGTGTGCAACGTCAGCTTAATGCCTTTTCGGTATGTAACACTCGCACCGCAACAACACATAAGTGGTTATAACTCGAGAATGTATAAAGCTATGTTCAAAATAACGACGTCTTTTTGTCTTGAAAATCTCTAGCTGTCTGATATGTCATATGACCCCTTCCGATTGGAAATTTTCCAGCTGAATCTAAAATGGCGAATTTGAAGGTGGCCGCCATATTCGTGGCATAGGCTAAAAGTGTTTCCCCCTTTCCCTACCTCACGTGTAAGGACTTTGTTTTACTGTTTGCTACTCCGTTTGGATTTTATGAGGATGGTTTCGTACTTTTGCAACACCCTTATTTTTGCCAATAGAGTTATTTAAATTCGATTACACTCGATATAAAAAACCAGTGTAATTTAAAAGTAGTTGGTCACATGCGTTAACTGACAGCAGTATTGAAAATGAGTACCAAAAGACGCTTTTGTCAAGCATTCATTGTTTAAACGATATTTAACGACATTTTGTTGTCATTTAATATGAGCGTCCTTGTGCAAAAATACTAGCTTATTCATTTGTAAACAAACTTTTATTTATATTTACTGTGAATGGTCTGAGTGTGACCGAATATTTATAACATTTCTTTATTTAAATATTGTTGTAATATATTAGTTTCGTATGGAAAGTGGTGAACATGAGTCAGAATCATGTATGTAGAACATAAGAACGATGCATTTTTGGTGAGGATGGCCTTCAGTCATTGAGAGTTAGGCAATGGTGGAACACTGCTGGAGTCGAGTGGAGACAGATATACTTTTTGAGTTGTGTGCTCAAGGGAGCGATTCGGGACTTTGAGGTCTGGTAAAAGGCAAACCTGTGGTAACGTTGGTAACAACATTTATGGTGGTGTGAGGCCGCTACAATATTTCAACTTTTGAAGGGACTCTTACTTTCGCGGGATCCGGATGTGCTCCAGTGCAGAACTTTAACTTTCCGCTTGCATTACGCAACTGAGAATAAATAAAGTATGAATTTCTACTCGTTGTGTCACATACATTAATTTGTAAATCGTCTTGCTGAACTCGGAACTATTTTGAGCTGACGAATATTTCGTGAACTGTGTTTCATTGATGACTACTAAGTCTGTTCAAAAAATTCCGAAACGTTCGTAATTTCGCACCTATTGTGTTTGGACTGAAATGTGTTTGGCATCACTGCACAGCCTGTGTTTAATGTGTAACTGCCGGAATTTTCGTTGTTGTATGTGTGTTAGTTATTGTTCAGTGCTGTATTGAGTAGAACGTTGTGTCGTACAGTTTGCGAATTTCGAGAAGGCAGAATTAGAGGACTAACTCGTTTGATTTAAATTTTGCGTGAGGCACACTAAATGATGCAAAAGCCTACAGTGATTAGTGCTGAAGCCGTACTCGGTGTTACAAATAGTTCACACGGTTCAAAAATGTTAAATATGACCCTCGTTCAGGACGCCATTCGAAGTCTAGCGACGAAGCTCAAGTCAGGAACGTGAACGAAATTGTGCGTGCCGATCGAAGACTGACTGCCCGAGAGATTGCAGAAGAATGTAAGATTTCAGTTGGATCAAGTCATGAAATCTTGACATTGCATCTTGGAATGCATCGTGTTGTCTTCAAGTTCGTCCCACAGCTCATGAGTCAAGACAAGAAAGACATTCGCCTCGCAGTTTGTGAAGAGCTTTTGGATCACGCAAACGAGAATGAGATGCCCCTTAAGAGAACCATAACTGGAAATGAGAGGTGCGTCTACGGTTATGATGTTGAGACCAAGGTTCAATCTTCACAATGAGTCGGAAAAGGTTCTACAAGACCAAAAAGAGTTCGTTAGGTCAGGTTACATGTCAAAGCATGCTGATAATTTTCTTTGAAGGATTGGTTCATCATGAATACGTACCACAGGCGCAAACTGTTAATCGATAGTACTATCGGGACGTGTTGAGTCGCTTCCGAGAAAGGGTGAGAAGGAAACGGCCTGAAATGTGGCGAGACAATTCATGGCTATCGCATCACGATAAGGCACCCGCACGTTCATCCCTGTTGGTGCGTGACTATTGCACAAAAAACGAAATCACTGTGCTGTCTCATCCTCTGTTCTCTGCAGACCTGCCCCCTGCAGACTTTTTTTTATTTCCGAAGTTGAAAATCCCGCTGAATGGAAGAAGATTTTTCAACGATAGACAAGATAAAAGAAAACACGCAAACGGCGCTTCGCGCGATCCAACAAGAGGCTTACCAAGACTGCTTCCGGAAGTGGAAACGCGGTGGGGGCGGTGTACTAATTGTGGAGAAAAGTATTTCGAAGGAGACCATGCGTTATAAGTAAAAGATAAGCGTAGAAAAATTTTGTGGACAAAGTTCCGGAATTTTTTGAACAGATCTCGTATTTAGCTCGGGAATTATGCTACCATTCTCATAAAGCTCTCAACACAGCTTTATTGAATTTTATAAGTTTATCTTCCCGTCTCTATCGTAGGACCATTTATCTCCTCGAGTAAACATTATTCAGTGTAATCCTCTTGTGTCATCTACATCAGTTACAGACGTTAGAATCAAACTTTTTAAATTAATTATTCATTTATCTTTTATTTAATATTTCTGTTTATTTCATTAATTCTCAATTCTAGTCAACGAGTAGACTATTTCATTGTGGGATCACAGCTACAAACTACTATCTGCAGCGAGTTAGCTGCTGGGCATGAAAGCAGACGTGGGCGGGTACGTCTTTATGGGCTATTCTTTTTAAAAAGAGTCGTGCACAGCCCAGTATCAGATATCAAGGACCAGTTACAATAGTTGTGGGCCACCTTGCTATAATGACGCCATTCTCAGCCGAACCAATGCATGCATCAAGTCCACTGTGGGGTAGGGAGTCGGGAGACGGGATGCAATGCCACACTGTTAATTGACCTCGTACTGTGAAATTCTCTGTAAATCTGACTCGATTTTGTAGTTACCCTCATAACACCACATCCTCTCTTAACCCCTGAAGGGCGAACACACTGGCTCAAATGGTTCAAATGGCTCTGAGCACTATGGGACTTAACATCTCAGGTCATCAGTCCCCTAGAACTTAGAACTACTTAAACCTAACTAACCTACGGACATCATACACATCCATGCCCGAGGCAGGATTCGAACCTGCGACCGTAGCGGTCGCGCGGTTCCAGACTGAAGCGCCTAGAACCGCTCGGCCACACCGGCCGGCGAACAGACTGGTTGGGCATGATGTGACCTAGAAGTTACCTTAAGGGAACACGGAAATTCTTTGTGCGCAGCAGAACTCCCCTTCGTTCACTATCTGCATTGTATTTAATTGCTTACACAGCCTAACATTTCAGGTGTGACTTTCCCAGTATATTCGTTACATCTCTCAGTAATAAAGGAAACGTAGACGACTTCGTCATCTAAGGGAAAATGTCATGTCACAAAAATTTGTGAAGGGGGACTGTAAAAGAGGATACTTACTTACTTTGGTATTCGCATTTAATGAAGACATCCACAGTTGTTCCTTAGTAACTGCTCATCAGTAATCAAGACAATTAAATCATTCGTTATTTGAAGGAAGGAAACATTTTTGATAAAATTATTATGGCGATTAATACCCTTTGTTATTTAACAAAGAATTTCGACTTTTATACTGAATTGCTAAACAGATTCCAGCGTTAAGAAATTGCGATAAGACATGCCGCTGGTTTCGCTCTTATTTACGTAGTAGGAAACGAAAAGTTGCTTTAGAATGTGAGATAACAGGAAATGTACTTGCAGCTAACTGGGACACTTAATCTCAGGTTTCCACCCACGAACCAATTATCTTCCTAATTTACGTCAGTGACACCATATTGAATGTACCTCGTAAATGTTGATACCTTTTTTTATTTGCAGGTGATAGAAGTATAATCCAAACGTAATCAGAGAAGAAGTTGAAAAATAAAGCAATTAATGACTTTCTAATCCCCCTGCAAATGATTTAAGTTCCAGCAAAAACTTTATAATAATTGCGATCTAACCTAATGAGCCGCAACTCGACGAAGAGTGGAGTATGGAGCATCAGATACAACATCCTGCTCCTTAGCAAACTCAACGTAGGCCCATAAGTCGTACCTCGTTTCATAAACGCATGTTGTGCTACCTCTAGCACACCAAGTTTCCTCGCTGAACGATGATGCATGTGTAGCAGATAAGCGTACTCGAATGTTATCTCCCTGGCTACTGAGGTAACAACGTCTGATGGTCTCTCAAGAATATCGAAAGTGTTGTCATGTGCCTTACTTCCACACAAAAAAGTCTTATCAGTTATATTATAAAAAACGAATAACGAGTGCAGACCTCTAAGTTAGTTTTCATATGTTATGCAGGGTGCCTAGGGTAGAATGACGAATATTCATGGATATGACAGGAAGGTACATTCTAAGCAAAAAGTCTAGTAAACATGGGATCTAAAATGCATACATTAAGAACTACGAGCACTTCTTCATCTTCGACTGCATGAAACAAATTTATTCTATTGCGAGCTTTTTGCTTTCCGTATTTTGGGAGATGGTAGTGTGGGACAAAACAACAACAAAAATGTCCACTAAACATAGGCTCTAAAGTGCGTACCTTATGAACTAAGAACACTTGTTCATCTTCGTTGCTGTGAAATAAATATCTTCTACAGAACAAATGATCCTAGCTCTAAAGGACTGCATTTCAGAACCCAGTTCACTAGACTCCTCCCAAAATATGGAAATGAAAGAGCTAGCAGTAGAAGAGATTTGTTTCACATTATCAAAGATGGAGAAGTCGTCATGTCTCTTAAGGCCTGCATTTTAGAACCCATGTTTACAAAAATTTTTGCTTCGAATGATTATTCCGTCGTATCCCTGAGTACTGTCGACTTGTCCCGGGACACCCTTTATACTTGCCAGATTATGTGAAACAACGTAACGAAATAGGGCAATGAAAGAATACTTAATACAAGACTTGCGGCTCAAGAATAATACCATTATAAGTAGCCTGTTTATATGTTTGTATGTTAGCAGCGCTTTAGCGCTTTAGATCGCATTAATATCACTGACAGCGCCAGAGACTCTGAGTCTGTTCGGGCCCGCAGTTAGAAGTTAATATGAGTGATGGAGTTGGGTAGTTAATGGTTAGCAGTGATGGAGGTTAGAAGCATTGTTAGCGCGAGCGGACAATCTGGACGTGCGTCCGTCATGGAAATTTAATTTGGTTGGACGTGGATTGTAAAATATGGGTATTGGAATTATTGACGATTACATAATTTTTCGAGCTGGATGTTACATGATTAAGGTAAAATCAGCTAAATACATTGTTTTCTCTGCAACAAAATCTTTCCTTTGCTAACTACATGCCTATTAGTAGTTAGAGACTACAGTAGTTAGAATCTTTTTATTTGGCTGGCTGTATACTTGCTGTGTCATGAAGATTTTCTGTGAGGTAAGTGACTTATGAAATGTATGGGTTGTTGTTAGGATTTCTTCTAATTCAGGGTCATTCTTTTGTGTTAATTAATAATCAGATTGCGTTATCCTAGAATGTTGTGGCTAACAAATGAGTAAGTTTTAGCTGTATTTGTCAGGAATTATTCTGTAGGTCAGAAAAGAAATGATAAAAAAATAGCAAAGAGACAGCACGTTCAGTTTCACTCAGCAGTTTCAGAATTAAATTAAGAAGTTTCACCATTAGCACTCATTACTGGTGGATTGTGCCTTCCTCTCAAACTAAAGGTTTGCAAAGGTACAACTGTCAATAATAATGGCCTTTAGTAATGCCGCGTAATCTATTTTTATTAGAAAATAAAGTTGAAGAAGCAGTTACAAGAACGGGATTTACATTACAAAACTAGAATTCAACCGGAAAACATATTAGGACGTCAAGAAACGTGAGAAGTTCCAATTACACTTGACGCACAAGTGGTCTGAAGTACTGTGGATTTGAAAGCGAACGTAAGAAAGACGCACCTGCAACAAAATAGTTGAACTGAGTGTATCTATTATAGCAAACCCAACATTCATACTAACCTTGTGCAGCTCTGTTGAAATATATAACATCACTTTGTGCACTGAAGTTCTTGCAGAATTATAAAACATGAAAAGTCGCGCCAATTTTGGTCAAAAACGACGTTTCGGACCTGAAGATGGCTGAATAATTTTCAGTCGAAGTATCGTGGCAAGAACACGACGTCATCCGGCGACAGTCACGAAACTTCTTTGAATATTGATTACACAGGGAAACGTCAAGACTGACATAAATGTGTAGCCACATAAGGTAGATAGACTATAGTTTCTTGAAATTCAAACAATAAACGCTATATTTCGTGTGGTTTACGATAGTTATCAATTACCGGACAGGGGTGCGATGTTACATTGTAACATATCATTTACAGATCGGAGAGTAATCCACGAACTGTCTAGAATTTTGTCAAGAAAACTGTACGTAATCTCCTGCCATTCTTTCCTTGAAGCTCGACTTTTTAATGGGGCTAACTGGTAATGTAATGCTCTGAAGCAGATCTTCTTTCTTAGTGCTCAGGTCA
Source organism: Schistocerca piceifrons (assembly GCF_021461385.2). Lineage (NCBI taxonomy): Eukaryota > Metazoa > Arthropoda > Insecta > Orthoptera > Acrididae > Schistocerca > Schistocerca piceifrons. The sequence goes on from NC_060141.1 coordinate 415,091,672, forward strand.
CTGGTATTAGTAAGAATGAAAAAGTGTTAGAGACAAGCTGAAGGCCGGCCGGAGTGGCCGAGCGGCTCTAGGCGCTACAGTCTGGAACCGCGCGACCGCTACGGTCGCAGGTTTGAATCCTGCCTCGGGCATGGATGTGTCTGATGTCCTTAGGTTAGTTAGGTTTAAGTAGTTCTAAGTTGTAGGGGACTTATGACCTCAGCAGCTAAGTCCCATAGTGCTCAGAGCCATTTTTTGACAAGCCGAAGAAATTTGGAAATTTGTGGTAAGTTCTATGGGACCAAACTGCTGAGGTCATCGGTCCCTAGGCTTACACACTAATTAATCTAACTTAAACTAACTTACGCTAATGACAACCCACACACCCATGCCCGAGGGAGGACTCGAACCTGCGACGGGGGCAGCCGCGCGAACCGTGGCAAGACGCCTCAGACCACGAGGCTACAAGTTGAAACTTTGACGGTCTGTTCAAAAATGGCTCTGAGCACTATGGGACTTAACTTCTGAGGTCATCAGTCCCCTAGAACTTAGAACTACTTAAACCTAACTAACCATGGACATCACACACATCCATGCCCGAGGCAGGATTCGAACCTGCGTCCGTAGCGGTCGCGCGGTTCCAGACCGAAGCGCCTAGAACCGCTCGGCCACTCCGGCCGGCTGACGGTCTGTAACTGGTTTCGACCGACTCAATTGGAAAAGCGTTGCTTGTGAGAAGCCGATGTCCAGTTCCAGATACTGGTCCAGTGCACTGTTTTAATTTACCACAAATATACGGTCCACACATATTAATGCGACCACCTGTCAAAAGCCCGAATAATCACGTTTTGCAGCGCGCACGTGCAGGAAAAGCATCAGTGAGGTTCTGGAAGGTACCAACAGGGATGTGGGGCCATGTCGACTTGAGTGCCGTGGCCAGCTGCGCTAGGTTTCTCGGTCGGGGATCCATGGCGCGAACAGCACGATCGAGGTTGTCCTACAGAGTCTCGATTGCGTTTAAATCCGGAACGGTGGGTGGGGGGTTGGTAGCCTGGGGAGTACGGTAAACGCAACATGGTGCTCTCCGAACTACCCACGAACACTGAAAGCTGTGTGACATTTCATTGCCCCGCTGGTAGATGCCATCGTGCTGAGGAAAAACAAACCGCATGTAGGGGTGGATATGGTCCCCGAGGATAGTTGCATACTTGTGTTGGCCCATTGTGCCATCCAGAATGGGCAGATCACCAGCGAATGCCACGAAAACATTTCCCAGATTATAACGCTCCCTCCTCCAGCCTGGACCCTTCCGACGATTGTTCCAAAGCCGTAGACGGCAACGGCCATCTGTTCCATGGAGTATAAAACGTGATTAATCTGAAAAGGCCTCCACCTGCCGCCACGCAGTGCGGTACTGCCGTGCAAGTACCAGCTTTCTTCGCCGATGAACAGTAGTGCGTGAACGAGGCGCCTGCTGCGAAGGCCCATACGCAGCAACGTTCGCTGAACGGTCGTTGAGGAGACACTGCTGGTAGCTCCTTGGTTCATATGAGAGGATAGTTGCTCAACAGTTCCGCGTCTATTCGCCCGTATACATCTCCGCAGCGGTCGTTCACCCCTATCATCCATGGTCCGTGGTGCAACACAATTGCCTCGGTGCCAGTTTTGGATAGCGACACTTTGCCATGTACGGCATACTTCAACTACAGCAGCACGCGAATAGCTTACAAACATTAGTTGTTCCGGAAACGCTTCCACCCTTATCCCGAAAGCCAATAATCATGCCCTCTTGGACGTCAGATAAATCGCTGCGTTGCCGCCTGTAATGGTACTTGAATTACGTAACCATTACGGCACCTCAACTCAACCTCTCGATACCAGCGATATTCTACTCTGTTTCTGTAAAGTTGTTAACATATTTCTGAGACTACATTCAGATTTGATTTGATTTGATTAATGTAGAGGTACGTTAATACATCGATATGTTTATATTGCGATGATATTCTTATGTGTATTCTTTCTTTTGTCACTATGATCTTTGACGTACTTGTAACTCTGATTTTTGGGCGCGTAAGCGATTATTAGTTAGTTAGAGAGTCGGACCTTGAAAAAGTCATGTCTTGGACGTCATGTTGGAAAGACGCATAATGTAGTCAGCTTATAAAATGCGAACTTTAACAGTGAGGAAGGTGTTTTCAAGTATGTTTTGTATTGTGAAGTGATGTTTTGTGTGTTACGTGATATTGCAACAAAAGCAATAAAAAGTGTAACTTAAATTTGGAGTGCTGATTGTTTTTTTACATCACCATTGTGCTAACTTTCTAAGGTTTAATCTTCAAGAATGGTTTGTGAAACACATCTACAAAACTTTTGAATATAGCAGAATAGTCCGCAGCTCGTGGTCGTGCGGTAGCGTTCTCGCTTCCCACGCCCGGGTTCGATGCCCAGCGGGGTCAGGGATTTTCTCTGCCTCGTGATGACTGGGTGTTGTGTGCTGTCCTTAGGTTAGTTAGGTTTAAGTAGTTCTAAGTTCTAGGGGACTGATGACCATAGATGTTAAGTCCCATAGTGCTCAGAGCCATTTGAACCATTTTTTTTTTTTTTTTACAGCAGAATAAAACCTAGGCCTCTTTGCATCCGAGCTTGGAATCATCAGCACCTAGATTTTCGACGATTGAGCCATGATTCTACAGCGAGACCAGCGTGGGAAACACGAAAAGATGAGTGCCTAGTTTATTCATTATTACGTGAAATGACTTTATTAACTGTGCTCTAATGACACCTGCCACATAATAACTTTGTTGTTGCCCGAAAATGCAGTATTTAGCAGCGTGAGCAACACCACAATCATTATTAAATTTTGACCTTTGTTGTGGTAGGGTTGTTAGACGCCTTACGTCAACGATTGCACTGTTTTGCGAATCATTCCGAGACGTTTTATATGCCCTACGCTGTTAGTCCTGCCACCTGCCATCTGTGAGTGATTACTGATCGCTGGCGTCGAACATAGGCGGTGGTCACTTTAATGTGATTGGACCGTCTGTTTCACTCATTATATTTTCGTCCAAAGGGTAAGAAAGATCAACTCATTTTATTCATTTACATTTTATTTGTGTTCATTTCATGGGTCCCCAACGATTCACTCTTTTCTTACTTTTAAAGAGAACTTAGTTACCTGCCCGTGATACGATGCACATAATTGTAGTCTGTTTAAATTTTAACGGATTCTGCTTTCTAAAATTGTCAAATTCGTCGCATTAATACGTCATCAGTGTGACAAGTAGTCTGCATCTTATTAAGGTACGAAAGACGTGCCGCGACCGTAATAAGTGGCTGTAGACGAAAGTTACCGCTAATTGCCTGGAATGTATGCAGACTGGAACTGCTAATACGGCTTAAGGAGATCCCACATGGACAGCGTGTGGTATGCGTGCGAGGTGAGAAATGTTGTTAATGTACTGCCAACACACGATGCCCAAAGAAATATAGGGTAAGTTATTATTAATTGTCCCCATGCAGCGAAAAATTACACACGCCGTCCTAATAAATTCTAGTTTACTCTCTCACCTTGAGTAACAACATTTACAAGACGCGGCACAGAATCTGCGACGTAATACAGTGTAGGCCAAAGCTAGCATTCAAAACAGCTGGAAACCGCGTTAGGATACATTTATATAAATCCATCATGATGGCCAGTGTTATTTTACAATTGTATCATTCCTCGCAATTAAACTGTTGTAATTTTTTCTGAGATGCTGGGGGAGGGTAACAGAAAGTCCTTGGAGCAATCCTTGCTTCACTGAGTGAACATGATCTCCTGAAAACATTCACGAGACTTTAATGTTTACCTTTCCTTTCTGTCTACATTTTCATCTACATGGATACATAGCAAATCACATTTAAGTGCCTGGCAGAGGGATCATCGAACCACCTTCACAATTCTCTATTATTCCAATCTCATATAGCGCGCGGAGAGAATGAACAGCTGTATCTTTCCGTGCGACCTCTGATTTCCCTTATTTTATCGCGGTGATCGTTCCTCCCTATGTAGGTTGGTGTCAACAAAATATTTTCGCATTCGGAGGAGAAAGCTGGTGATTGGAATTTCGTGAGAAGATTCCATCGCAACGAAAAACGCCTTTCTTGTAATGGTGTCCAGCCCAAATCCTGCATCATTTCTGTGATACTCTCTCCCATATTTCGCGATAACACAAAACGTGCTGCCTTTCTGACCTGAGAACTTCTGAAATACGCAATATAGTGACAAAAATCCTTACAGAATCCGCACCAACTTCGCAAGCAGGCTAAGACAGTTCTGATTACAAACTTCCTTTGGTGTTGTCCATGCTATTGCATGAAACATCGTAAAACACGTCGAAACACATTATATGTGTCCCTTGGTAGTAGCTCAATATGTGTACACATTGCACCACTGCATACCCTTCCATTATGTTCGTCTAGCTTACAAGCGGTTTCGCAACAGCAATTCCACCTTAAATAAAAGTTCTAGACGCAGTGGTATCATTGATATCATGTTCTAAAGACTCATACTAAGCGAAGCGGTGACTCTCACTTCAGCTGAAAGAGTTCTGTTGTACCTTCTGTTCCTTTATTCACCGTTAGGTTTTGACACACTAAGTTTTCTCATGATTCCACTAGATACATTAGCTCTGGATACCAATAGCAGATTTGTGACTATTGTAAACGCAGTAATTAAGTAAGCACCGTTGATACTCGTCGGTTGTAACTATAAAAGGTCCGATCTTAAGGTAATCGATAACACCGAAACGATTGCAATTACACTCCTAGCCTACAGCCTACAGCAAAGGCAATAACGCAAGTGTGTTATAAATAAGACGGGAAACAATCTAAGCAAATCAGTTTTTATACCAAAATTGTTGTGCCAGTCTCTTGTACAATAGTGGAAAGCATTCATTTCTTCTTCCCTTTTTGCCACTGTGCTGTGGCTAACTTTTTTTTTTTTTCGAGTGAGTAGTCTCTATTTTATTTGGTTATGCGAATAAATGAAGTCAGCGAGGGGCTCAGTCTGATGAACAAGGTGGACGTTCCAGCAATTCGTCCCTAAAATCTGAGTTTTCCCAGTGCCATGGCATCTTTGTAGGATGTTGGATTCTATTGAATATAGCGCTGTTCCCAGGTACTTTGTAGTATAGTTGGGTCAGAAGACTTGCAAAGTGTTGTGCAGTTGTCATTTTACTCTTCCCTACGTAATCAGTATTAAGCATCAGTTTCGGTTCGCAAGCTAGGGCACAGTGTTTCTTTCAGATGAAGTCTACTTGTCTTCATCTGATTCACGGCGACTAGATTCCACTCAGTGGCTTCCACTCCATTAAGAATTCTTCTGTGCAATGGTTTGAGTCCTCAAGATGAAACACATAGTTTGTTTTTAAAAATGACTGCGTTCCCTCTCAGGCATTTCACATTATTTGGCAGACGATGGAACGTATTTGACACGACTTAGTTCGCACCGTACTGAGCTCACGTCAGCCTTGAAGAAGAGTACTGAAGGTCATTTACGAGAGTTGTATTTATGGACATTTTTATTTATTATGAACTATTACTGGTCTTTACAACAAATTTAAAAAAAGCCATACTCTGAAGCTGGACTGGTACAACTTTTTAAATTAACGTTTACTAGATAATTCATGATAAACTCCAATTTTTTGCATTGCTTTTGTTCAATGAAAATTTTCTTTCGGCTACTTAAGTTACATTAAATTATTACTTCACACGCCATTAGCGAATGCAGACATGTTAACATATGGAGTTGTTTGTCTCGTAGACGTGCTACTATACGAATATTAGAAATAAGCTCGAGAGTGTGTTGTCACCCAGGAGATGCGCAATCTGTTGTAAATTTTTTATTTATGTTAGGGAATGAAAACCCAGGAAGTTTAGATCGCACATGAAATCTTCCGTATTCGGATTGATTACTAGTTTCGGCTAACAATGTAGTCATCTTCAGATCCTAAGACATTTTTGATTAGCATTGGTACCATTATGGGTTCAGATATCGTTTGAATCTTTCTTAAAATAACAACATCCATAGCCGACATGATTAAAAACGGCTTTTCATCGTTCGTGGCCAGTGTAATTGAACGATGGTCATGAAACAAAGGCGTTATGCCTTTACGAGTTAGTAACTGACCCAATCAGTATTTAAATCATTTTGCAAAAGACATCATCATATATACGTTGCTGTGACATGGAACATGTGAATAGTATGGCAACTGATACCGAATATTGCGTTTCTTGATGGTTGTAATGGGCATGAACTGTGGCGAAACGGGAAGAAAGGAGAGGGGAGAACGCCTACAAGTAAATCATTTGAAATTTTTATCCACGCCACATGCAGTGGATGACATAAGCAGATGATGCACCGCATCGTCGTTAAACTCAGTGAAACAGATAAAACAGGTAAATACGTTTACCGGAGACCAGTGTTTCTAACAGATGACGTTCCGTTCTTATTCTTGGAACGTTTATCTTTCTTTCCACCACCCGCTGACTACCTCTTTGATCTTGCCGCAGTTTTCCTCGTCATTTAGTTACAGCTTGGTATTGCCGTTTGACTTCTGATAACTAACGTAATTGTGAAAAGTCGCAACGTTAAGTCAGATGACTTATCACTCGGCACTTCTTGTAACTGGCACTGTGAAATTTTTTTATTCATTTTACGAATAGCAGCAGCGTCATACGTACTAAAAAAAGAGAATCGTGTTGTAAATAATGTCAAAATTATTGCAACTTTCTAACTTTCGATATGCTTCTTGCTAGAGCAGCATCGCTTTTGATAATCAGGAAGCGTAACGGGATACATCCCGTCCGCCTGCGATATAGTGAGATTGTGTTTAGAGACTCACCCATCTGTATCCAGTTTCAGTTTTATATGACGATTTACTTTTCGTGTTGCACGCGATCAGCCAGAAGCTCCACAGGGTATGTAACTTCTGAGGGCAAGTTTGGGCCAGCACCCAGTATCATAAGATAATTCGAATTGTAGCTGTGCTCTTCAGTTACGATGGCTAGCACACTAAGGATCTATCTTTTATTGTGTACGATGCATTCCGCTGTTTCTCTGTGAAGAAAACCTCGCAACTGGTTCCTTAGACTCCGAGATTGTTTGTGGTGAAGGATTCTCTCGGTTGAACGTCCAAGGAGAAGCCAAACATCTGTGACGTTGTTCAAGGATGCTCACAGGACATTACCTGAGGTGGTTTAGGGACATACAGGAAAACCTAAGTCAGGATAGATTGCCTCAGATTTGATTTCCGCTTGGTTACAGCCGTAATTTCTATCAGTCACTGTCACTCTCAATCGGTCGTATAACTTTTATACTGAAATAATCCAAGAGGAGTAAAACTTGGCAATCTCTTTTGCACCTATAAGCGTACGAATATTTTATGTTAAGAATATGCATATGGCTTTTAAAAAGACCTCCGTCATTTTTAAATCTATCCGTAACAATGGATAACATTATTATGCGTTGACCCACAAACAAATTAAAAATGATTATAATCTCACGGGGCCTTCGAAGTTTTCAGCGATGTTTACCTATCTGTATAAGGCGATTGCTGTAAACGGAAATCAGTTCCCAAAAGTTCTCAATTTGGAGCTGATGTTGTTAAGCTATCTCTGTGCATCAAGTTAACGTGTAGCTACAGTACCTTACTTGGTATCAAGGCAAACGTATCATTCTGTGATGAATCGAAATTCTAAGTACATATCTTGACATCTTTAGGTAACTAATGTAACACTGTATAGATATATATGTATCTTGAGGATACTTCGGGCTTACGGTAACCATAGTTCAGTAAAAACTTCAGCATGTCGTCTGAATAAGTTTTGGAAGTATCTGGTGTAGTCATCGTAGTTCAGTATAGGTGATAAATGCATTACTCGCTAAAGACAAGCTTTAAAAACAGGATGATGAGCAGCAGGAGACTGGTAGACAACTACGACATTACAGCTGTACTGGAGTTTCCAGGACAAATCATTTTGTGGTGTGGTGTTGATTTAGAATGTTGGACTGTTTCCACAACAGTGTTACGGAGAAATAACGCACCTTTATAACGCGAAAACGTTTGGAACAGAGTATGCAGTATTCCTCCGCGGAAATTACGAGGCCTTGCAGAAAAGTAATGCCTCCGAATTTTTTATGTGAAAACTGCTAAAGCCTTTTAAATAAAAACGTTATTAACATTCTAGATCTATATTGTTCATGTCTAGATATTTGCTTCTCGTCATAGTCACCCTAGTGATGAGCACATTTCTCCCAAATAGTTTGTTGATATCGTCACTGTAGAATGCTTTACTTTGTTGACTGAGCCACAATCTTACTTACTGCCGTCCCCGCTTCATCACTATGAAGTTCTCGGAGGTGATCTTTAAGTTTTGGAAACAGATAAAAATCGAATGGAGTCAGATCGGTACTGTGTGAAGGAGGACCTGTGACAGTGAACCCAAGGCGTCGGATTGCTGCACATGCCGCAGCTCTCATGTGTAGTCTGGCATTGTTGTGCCATTGGAGATGGAGCTACATATGTGGAAGAATTCTTCGAATTCGAAACTCAATTACGGCACGCTGTTTCTCAAGCACCGACATAGTTACGTTACACACCGCCCTGTTGGTTGTTACGTACTACAATCCGGAGCCCTCTAGCGGCAGAGATACCAGAAGAACCAAGTTATGGAATGTTAGTAATGTTTTCTTTATTTAAAAGGTTTAAATAGTTTTCACACAAGAAATTCGGAGGCATTACTTTCTAGCAGGCCCTCGTAATTTTCCATTGTAAGGGGGTTCGCCAAGAGAAACAGAAGCCAGATCCATTGAGAGAAAAGACACACCAATTGCAGACATTGGAAAGAAAGTAGGATAAAGGCAGAAAAAATTGATGAATGTTATCGCAAAACCCGAAACTTCTCCTTGGCGTTTACGTCCGCTAAATTTTGGACGATCATTAATTTAAACTGTTCTCAACACGTACTCTAACTTAAACATCAAATAGCTTTACCAGGCTCGAGCCTATTGGAGATGGTCCTTACCTCCTACCGATGTATGAAACGACTTAACCAACCAGTTAAATCTACAGTTTAATATGGACTCTGAGCCATGGTGCAGCTTGGCAGCTAACACATATACAAACCATCCCAAAAGGGGAAAAAAGCGATAAAATAGGGAACATATCCTAGGTCTGACTGATAATTCAGCTCAGTTTTGATTTTGTGAATCACTTCCTATCTATGATCCGCAGTCTTTTTAATATCCATTATGCGTAACAAGAAACAACACTTGTCCGTAATGCATGAATTGTGATTGCCTAATGTTATGAGAAACTATAAATTGAAGTTGGCATGACCCATAGAACATCTTCATCTCAATATAAAAACATGATTATTTCTGAACACTGAATTCACATCAGACTACAAAAAAAAAAAAAATGATGTAAAGGGAGAACAGAAATGTTGTTGATATCATTTGTAGCGATTCATCCAAGCCAATAAGTTATTTGGTAAACTATGAGCAATAGACAGTTTGTAGCAATTCATTAAATAAATTTTACCGTTGAAATAAAATAATTTGGTTACCACATCCGCACAGGAGATTGAGTCGTTAGAAATTTTCAGCTAAGATTTCGCGTGATTGTCCACTTCGTTTGCTTGCATTGAATAGACTGTCATAGTCCTGCAAAATTGTCAAAACTTGAAGAGAAAATATTTTGTAGTTTCTATAAAAATTGATTACTGTATCCAATTATTCAGATCTGTTATTCTCACAACACAGAGCAAGGTTGTCACACTGATAAATTCTTGATTCGTCATTAGGAGCAATAAAGTACGAACTCTCAACCGGAAAGCTCAATTCACATTTTCCGTCGTATGTTTAATCACTCTCGCAGTAACAATTTCGATCTAGTTAATCAACATACGGTGAAGTCGTTCAGCAACTCTTGTCAACACCGTCACTTGTCCTGCTACATGTTCAAATAGTAACAAGTAGGCAATTTCCAAATGAAAGAGCTTCAACGCAGCTATGTCATCAATCGGTTTCATTTCCGTTTGATTGTAATGCGGCTCAGAACGATGAAGTATAAATTGACGTAAGAAAAAAAATGTACTTACGGTGCTCTGACGACAGTAACCGGATACAACCACAGAAGAAGACACGTTTGACAATTCGACCGTTCCTGCCGGCAGCTAGATGGCACGTGCGTGACTAATTTTGTTTGCGGGTCACGTGCGTTACTTGGCACTTCTTACTGGATGCGGCAGTGTTTACTCTTCTACTTTGAATGTCTTGCAGCTATCGGCACGGTATGGTACGGTACGGGATATTCGTTTTGTTTTCGTTTCCAAAACCTCGTGTAACAGTTGCAGGCATCTTCGAAGATATTAACCAGTTTCGTGCCCAATATCATCATATCTGACCAACGTAATTTTACGTCCTCCATGGACTGACCATTAGAGTATTGGTAGGGAAGAGCAGTTTCATTTCCAGAGCGTACGGGAAAAATGGCTCTAAGCACTATGGGACTTAACATCTGAGGTCATCAGTACCCTAGACTTAGAACCACTTGAACCTAACTAACCAAAGGACATCACACACATCCATGTCCGAGGCAGGATTCGAACCTGCGACCGGACTGAAGCGCCTAGAACCGCTCGGCGACAGGGCCGGCTTATCGGAAAACGGGGGTAAGGATGAACACGTACTATTCTCGTCGGCTCCTTGCGGCTCAATATAAAGACTCTGCGCGATGTCTCATTAAAGGAGCTTGTAGGGTAGCATTAACTGGGACCAACCTGTCAGATAGGTGGTGTCAGTTCACAGATCCTCCTGTTGATTTTCGGCAGGGGTTGCGCATTTCGTCTCCCCACTGCAATTTTCGTCAGTCGTGGCAACCAGTTGTGGCTACATTTGAAGGACCAGCAGAGAGAACAACTCGACCCTAGCTAGTCTCTAAGTATCTCTGTTTTCGCATGCCGGTAGTGCGGTGGTGTGTATTCTACTTATTACGTTTCTGCGAAAAAGTTAACTGTTGGTGCACTGTTATGTTGCTAACTCAATTGCAGTGATTACTTTCGAATAGAAATGCTTCTGTCTCATTGCTTACAATAAAATTTGGCTAAAAAGCTTAAATGCTGTTTACCAACGTTTTCCAACAAACTTTTTTCTACTGACTGTTGCAAATGTGAGCACAAAACATACGTTAGTATGCATGGAACAGTTCCTCCCACAGGATTACCCACGCCATTCCTTGGCAGAAAACTGGCGTGGTCGTAACGCAGATGGTTGTAGTAGATGCATCAATGCAGCAGATAAACTTCAAATTGGTTTCTCATTTACATTCAGTAGAGAGGTAGTGAATACTTTATATGTTGTATTCAAACTTGTTGTCATAATCTTTGCGTGAAATTAATCTATCATATTCTGGTCTTTGTTTTCAATAGCAGGCTACCTTACAGAGAATCCACAAGAACCTGTTTACAACGCTTTATCTTGATCTATCTGCCGTCAGAGAAAATGAGCGTTTCTTGGATACGAGGTCCGTTCGAAGAAAAGTCTTGAAAATGGTACGTTCCTTATCTCCGTAAAAGAAAAGATCTCGGCCACGCAGTTAGTACAGCATCGATTCTGGATCCACACGTAAGAATCAAAGACAACTAAATTTAGGATATGATGCAACAGCTAGTGGCATTAAAGGAGGGCTACGTCAATATGGAAAAAATGATTGTGATTATGAAGAAAATTTTATTAACGGGGCTCAAACTTTATTCTGAAATATGTCTAGCTAAGATAAGAAAACTTAACATTGTCAGTAATGAAAGAAAAACTATCTTGTCACAATTTATCACACTAAACAGATTTTAACCTTTATCAGTTGAGAGGGAGTAATGCCTTATGGAACTTACTCCTTGCTCAGAAATCCAGCTATGAATGAATTACGGAAATTCGTATTTGAAATCTGCATAATTGTAGGTCGAGTCTTATACTTTATTGTTGAAGTTATTAATAAATTGACTTTCTGCATTTTGCACTTTATTATTAAATTCTTAACCATGTTTAAGTCATTTTTCGTGGCAGAAGCTCTATGCATTTGTATTTCACCAGTTTTATCCTTCCAAGCCTCTTCTTTCCTCGAATTTCCTTGTTCCACCTGTCCACTTTGATCTTCACGTCTTTTTGTTGCAGGGTACAGTGGTCTTTGTGATATACGTTCTTTATGTATCATTTACATGTGATCAAAGCATGACAGAAGTGGGACAGACTCATACTGATACTCTGCATGGCTCTACTTTCATTGTCCCTGGTTTTACATTCTACTGGCCTCAGGAACTTTATATATCTGTACTACTTACAGTTTTTATTTTTAATGTCCGCTGTTGTCATCAGTAACTGTACTGTACTTTGACTAAAACGTCTGATATTTGTCCTAAATACAACATAGTATCGTTTTTTTTGTTATAAATGCCTTTATCAAGGACAGCAAGTATGTGATTTTCTTTTTTTCATAGTTTTCCATAGAGGTGGATACTTTAACGTATTTGTGCACTTAAGCATGGAGTTATATTATCGAAAGTATATTTCATTGTCCAGAAACCCGTTGTTAGTGTGTTGATATTCTTTTGGCGCAACATACCCTGTGTTAGTTTGAAATGTTTGCTAGACTGGATCTCAGACCAGAAGCCTAGCGCTATTAGCACTTCCATTCCTTCCAACTGAGTTTTCACTTGCTTCCTCGGCTGTTTCTATTTCTAAACAGAGAGAGTAGATTTGAGCAAAGTACGCACTGCTGGACGAGGCAGCTAAGACAATTCACAAGTCACTACGAGGCAGTTTGAATGTGCGAATAGAATTAGCCATAACAGTGTTCTGCAAATGCTATATTCGACTCATTTCATACTTTCCGCATGTCGCTCAGTCAAGAGCTTCACGACATCCTAAATTAGTTACCGTTGTTCGAATGCTGTCTACGGAAACTGCAAAGTGATGCAGCGTTTCTATGCAAGATTTTATTTACAGATGAAAAATCGTTTACAAACCACGAACAAACCAATCTTCGCAATACGACTCTCTTAAACAGCCATAAGCATATACAGTTCGTAACAGATGGTTATTGGCAGATACCCCACTGAACACCAGGCAGTCCGTGTCGTACCATGACGCATATCTCATTCATTACTCAAAAGTTATATTACAGATCTTCTGAACAGGACATTTGGAGAACGTTTGAGAAACACAAAATGACATGCACATTCATCAGACTTAATATCTCGAGACTTTTATCTTTGGAGGAAAATACGACTGTTAAGTTTACATGGAAGCACTGACGACTGCCGCTTTCAGTTAATGCTGTGTAACACACTCTATGTGCTGCGATAATTACAGATGAAATTCAAAGGACAGAATAATTTGTACAGAATCACTTCATATCACGTATTAATGCTCAGGGTCAATATTTTGGGCATTTAATATGACAGTCATAATAATTACACACGTTAATTACTTTTGTATACATTGTGGGAGTGAACAGTGATCAATGTGTTACAAATAATTACTATCAAAAACAGTCTTGATCACAATTTATTTATTATGGTGACCGGTTTCGACCACTACTGTGGTCATCTTCAGACCAATGAGTAAGAACCTCCTTCTGGTGGTAAATCACTCAGAAAGAGATTCTTACTCATTGGTCTGAAGATGATCACAGAAGTGGTCGACCCCGGTCACCGTAATAAATAAATTGTGATCAAGACTGTTTTTTATAGTAAATAATTACACACGTATTTGCTTACATTTGGCACAGTAGGGCAGACCTTGTGGAACCTCTCCAACTGATCGAAGGCATTGCTCTTGGCACTGTGATCGAGTTCCAAACCTGCTACGTCGCTGAAGTCCTCTTCCAACGCTCTTTGCAATTCCACAGAAAAAGTTTGCGAGGGTAAGTGAATTATTATCCGAAAAGTAGTTATAAAATTTTATTGTAATCAAATAGGAAACTTACAAGAATATCATTTTTCCACATAGTCTCCTTGCGTTTCAACGCACTTAGTCCATCGTTGTACAAGCTTCCTGATGCCTTCATGAAAGAAAGCTCTCGGTTGAGTTGCTAGCCAGGAATGCACCGCTTCTTTCACTGCCTCGTCCTAGTCCAATCGACGGCCCCTTAATGCCTGTTTGAGTGGACGAAATAAATGATAGTCAGAAGGGCAAGATTTGGACTATATGGAGGATGATCCAGTACTTCAAATTTGAGTTTCTGGAGCGTTTCACCAGTGTGGGCAGCAGTGTGCGGACGGGCATTGTGGTGCAACAACACAACACCTTTTGACAGCAATCCTCTGCGTTTGCTTCGAATTGCAGGCTTTAGCCAGGCAGTAAGCATCTCGTTGTAACGTACATTATTTATTGTTGTGCCCCTTTCCCCATAATGTTCCAATACTGGACCTTGTACGTCCCAGAAAACCGTAAGCATCAGTTTTCCTGTGGACGGTTGGGTCTCGAACTTTTTCTTGCACGGCGAATTGGGATGTTTCCATTCTATACTCTGCCGTTTACTCTCCGGCTCGTAATGATGGATCCATGTTTTGTCGCTAGTAATGATCCTGTTTAAGAAGTTGTCCCCTTCGTTACCATGGCGATCCAAATGTTTTTTACAGATATCCAAGCGCGTTTGTTTATGCAACTGTGTGAGTTGTTTTGGGACTCATCTTGTACAAACTTTATGAAACCCAAGTCTGTTGTGGATGATTTCGTAGGCAGAACCGTGACTAATTTGCAGACGATGTGCCACTTCGCCAATACTTACTCGTCTGTCTAAGAGAATCATTTCACGTGAACGCTCAATGGTTTCTTCATTTGTGGCGGTAACGGTCGTCTGGCTCCTTCGTCGTGCGCAACACTTGTGCGACCATTTCGGAATTTTTTAATCCATTCGTAGACACTCCGTTGTGGCAAAACACTGTTCCCATACTGTACCGAAAATCTTCGAAGAATTTCGGCCCCTAATACACCTCCTGACCACAAAAAACGGATCACTGAACGTTGCTCTTCTTTGGCGCAAATAGCGGAGCAGCCATGATTAACAGTACGGCAGCGATAACGAAACTAACCTGGCAGCTTAAAAAATGCGAAGACATAACAACAAATAAACCAAGCACACGTCATCAACGTAAAACGACAGTAATACCAAAATAAACAAAAATATAACTAAATTGAGTATAATAATTGACTTACCCTCGTATAATTCCATTAAAAAAGATGTCGGTGTCATAATTCGGTAGTTATAAATGCTATAAATTACTAACATACGTCAGAAAATTCATCACATTGTTCGCCACAACCTATCTAAACCTGTGACTAGAATTATTTACTTGTTTTGCATATATCTGAGGTACCTGTCCGGGCTGTCGCACGCAGCATACAAAATATGACTTGCCCACCCACACTGTAAATACTGATCTGCACTGTAGAATCAAAATCAGTAATTCTTTGCAATGAAAGTGAGCAATATGAGGCTGGAGGAAAATTAGGGTTAGATATCCCATCAACAAATAAGTCTTTGGAAAAGGACGGATGGATTGAGTCTGTTAGTGTTTATTAAATAATTTGTCAGTGTTAGTTTTTGCACTCTGAATACCGACAGTGCTGCTTAGCACCGAGATTCTTGGTAAACGGAGGAGATGTGAATATCAGTGACAAACAGACCTCTTGGAATCTAATGCTGAGAGTACCTAGCATTGCCAGATGCAGGAACCGAAAACGACTACCACCTTGTAGGCACTATTTGGCCGATAATGGCAATTAAAGTGGGTTGGAAAGATCGGATCAATGAGGAGAACGTGTAGCAATCACGGCTGATCCAGTAACAGACTAGAGAGGTACAGGCCAACAGTGAGACAAAGCTCTTTCTATGAACACTAGGCAGAGCGTGTCCCTGCCTATGAGTGTTGTGCTTCGGAGGGTAAGGCACGTGTATTCCCTGAAATCAGACAAATAAGAAATTGAAGACAGAATATTTTTGTCAATACCTTTATGAACATGAAAGTCTTTATGAGAAACGACATTTCGTCAGAAAGAGCGGTAAAGAATCTTCTTAAATGAGAACTAAATGCCGACTGCCGAAATAGCATTAGTGCAAGACGAAACAGTAGAATGTGTACAGTCTTATTCTCTTTGATACAATTACAGTGCGCACGGACCCGCGACGACGACGGCGGAGCGTCTAGCTGTATTCTCAGCTCAAATCGCTAATATGTAACCAGCGAAGTGGAGAAAAAATATAGAAAATAATTTAGTAACCAAATCGGCTTTCGCAATGGAGCATGGGAATAATTATGGGCAAAAATCAGTTTGATATATAGGTGCTTAATTAACGATATACGCGATACGCAATGTGCAGCTGTTACGAAAAGGGGTTCGCAGAATTTTTGAAGCATCCCTGCGGCAATTTACAGCATACGAATGTAGGTTGCCATGTCAGGTGTGTCAAACTGCTTACAGAGACTTACGAGCTACCGAAAACGCCTGAAGAATTTCAGACAATTGTGTAAATTCGGAAGATATTAAAATCATGAGTTTTGTCACAAGTGGTCACCAAGCAGTCGTGCTCTCTATCCCAGTATATTATTGAAAGGACTGACAAGTACTACTGAACGTATACAAAGAACGGACTCACGAATGGTCATATGTTTGTTGGACTGAAGAGAGCCCCATGGCTAAATGGTTCAAATGGCTCTGAGCACTATGGGACTTAACATCTGAGGTCATCAGTCCCCTAGAACTTAAGAGCTACTTAAACCTAACTAACCTAAGGACATCACACACATCCATGCCCGAGGCAGGATTCGAACCTGCGATCGTAGCGGTCGCGCGGTTCCAGACTGAAGCGCCTAGAACCGCTCGGCCACACTGGCCGGCTAGAGCCTCATGGAAATGTAGGAATCACTGAACTGTCAGACGCTTGAAGATAGACGTCTACTATCTGTGAAAGCCTGCTTACGAAGTTTCAAGAACCATTATTGAGGAATCTATAAATATAAAACAGCCCCTTACGTATCGATCACGTAGTGAATGCAGAAGGAAAATTAGACTAATTGAGGCGTTGTCTAGAACAATGACTAAACTGAAATATACGGTTGTAATGGGTACAAGTGCACATATTTTTCTGTGTGGTACCTTAATACGTACATACATCAGTGTCTTGGTTGTACTTCCCCTGTGTCGAACAGCCTTCCAACAAACAAGTCACAAACTTTACGACCTGATGTTTTCTGCATGGTTGTAACTGTACCACCCAGCCTGTCAGTATAGCTTACCATTTTGCAACCGCGCGCCCACGCTTCAGTACTTGACCTCCAGCCCAGGGGAAAATAAGTGTCCATGGCTTGCTATTGCCACATGTATTTGTAGATACTAACAAACCTAAAAACGTATGGATTGTAATACCTATAATTATTAGTCTGCAAATGATGTAAATACTGAAGTAATGTTTTTCAATACACCGTCCTCTGTCACTAAGAGAAACATCTGCTCTTATACCCGTTGTACCCAGTAGAATGAGATCGAGGTAAAGAGCGTCAAATGTTTTAAATAGCATTTTATTCGTTTCAAACTCTCATGTGTGGCTTTAATTTCAGTCAAATACAAACAAAATATTTTATTTTCAGAATGAATGACATGACAACGTAAGATGTTATAGTTACTGACTGATTTGGATTTCGGCTAAGTCGTTGTTCCAGAGAAAGCCTCAATTATAGTACGTATAGAGAAGCTTAGGCAGTCATTCTTTCCGCACTTCATACGGAACGGGAAGAAACCCTGAGGCGCAGCGGGTATTACCCTCTACTGTGTATGTAGTTCTAAATACGGAGTTTAGAATACACCAACGCATTTCGGGAGCACTACAACTGTCTGTCACACAGTAAGGAGTTAATTTCGTTAGTAGCCAGTCACAATTTGATGAAGTAATGGACACAAAAACATCCTAATTTTTAAATGGTTGCAGTTCACAGGTGATACGAACATCATTGTTCAGGTAGGTTCTTACATATCTATACCAACTATTGCTGTAGACAGGGAAATATAAGTTAGTCTCTGAATGAAATTTGCTGTCAACTTAGTGGAATCTTTGTGTAAATGAAAAACAAGTAAGGGCGAATTATATCACCACTGGAAACTTGACGTTCTTTCTGTCCAGACCGTCTAGGTACCCGTTTCTGCGAGTGTACAAAGGTGTCTTACCATGACTTCAGTAGGTCAGACATCATAGACCGCCAGTTATCACATGTACATCTGTATGCTACGAATCTCTGTGAAATTCATGGCAGAGGATCCCTTTTTTTGTTACATACGAGGGTTATTCGGAAAGTAAGGAACGATCTGTAGCGAAATGGAAACCACAGTGAAATTCCGATGAAGTTTTGCACAGGTGTGTCGGGCAGTGTCTCTAATATGCCCCTCGATCGCGTTACGTCGTTCTTTTTAGTTCTCAGCACACAGGGAGCACATAAAGATAGTGTCTCCCGCTAAGTACGAGGGCCTGTTGAGAAATTTCGCTTGATGCTATGCAGCCAACATTACGTAACTATCGTGCGTTTTCTTCTTCAAGACAATTCTCAGCTGCATTCTGCAGGGGCAATGAAGATGCTCCTGCATCGTTTTCAATTGGAAATGTTTCATTACCCACAATACAAATTCAAATGGTTCAAATGGCTCTAAGCGTTATGGGATTTAACATCTTAGGTCACCAGTCCCCTAGACTTAGAACTACTTAAACCTAACTAACCTAAGGACATCACACACACCCATGTCCAAGGCAGGATTCGAACCTGCGACCGTAGCAGCCGCGTGGTTCCGGACTGAAGTGCCTAGAACCGCTCAACCACAGCGGCCGGCCCCACAATACAGCCCGTAATTATCTCTGTTCACATGAACCATTGGCTATGAAGACAACATTTTGGAACAGACAACGAGCTGTAGACCAGCGTAGAGAATTGGCGGAAAGCACTGGTGGCTGCCTTCTATAACGAGGGTATTGGAAGTTGGTACAACGCTACGACAAACGTATAAGTCGGATCGGCGACTATGGAGATAAGTAGCTGGAAGTTGTAGCTAACTGTTGCAAATAAAACAGTTTTGATTTTCACTGTGGTTTCCATCTTGCGATATATCGTTCCTTACTTTCCGAATAGCCCCTTACATTAAGGTTTCCTCTGTTTACATTCACGAATGGAGCATCAGAAGTATGACTATCCAGCTCTGTGAGAGCTGTTTCTTGTACACATTACACATTTTCTCTCCCTATGAGATAGGTACCTACGAGTCTTCGCAGATGATGTCCTGAAAGTCGAACTTTCAAGTCAACTCTTGTGAGAATGGCAGTATCATTCTTAGAGTGTCTGCCAGTTAAAACTTTAAAATATTTATGTTACAGTCTTTCGCTAGTGAAACAAGTCCGTGACTAGTTCCACGACAATTCTTTGTGTACCTTGCAAATTCCAGTCAGTACGACTTGTTATCTGTTCCATGCATTTGACCAATATTCAAATATGGTCCGCGAAAGTGTTTTGTATTGAATTTCTTTTCCACCCTTTTGTATCCCTGCCAGATGCATGCACGTCAGAGGAGGAGTCGTTCGCTGTCGAGGATCGGAGTGACCGGCGACTCCACTGTAAGCGGCCTGAGTGTGGCATGCACTGGGCAGTAGTTCTGTCTCTGGAGTCGTAACTTTTCCTTGTCTGACCACACGGACTTCGGAGGCAGTCCGATGCTAGCATTAGCCCGGATTCTTGTTTACTCAGCTTACGCTCGATTGCATTCGTGTTTGCGAATCCTTCGCGTTGTCGCCCTCTTGTAATTCCTTTTTGTCCCTGACGGCGATTTCGGCCACTCTGCTCGTTAGATGGGTTGACTTCGGTGCTTATCACCGACACCATGCGTCGTGGCACTCCACGCCCATCCTTCGTGGATTGCAATTTACCAGTATCCTACGAATGAGTCGTAGCCTTCATCTTCATCTGAGTGAGAACTCCCCTGGGGCTTACCAAACATTACTACATTTTCTCTAGATCGTTCTTCAGCGAGGATAAAAGGCAGCATTTTCGTTAAAGCCAAACATCTGGTTAGATGTCACATAGGAATAATTGCTTCTTTTGATCCATACCTTGGCGACGAACAGCTTTTTTCCTTGTGCTGTGCTGTAGTTAACGAAGATATGTAGCGCTTGATTCGTGTAACATAATCCTGCAGGTGACTTTCTCTGTGCTTATGGATATAGACGACAGTGACAAATAAGTAATCGAGAAGAAGCAGTATCCGAATTTGATTGGCGTACTGCTATGCTAACGTGTAGGTCTCTACAATCACTCCGGCTTCTGCCTCCCCTCATTGTGACAGAAATATCCACTTAAACTACATTACTTGTTTTCATTTACTTTAAATATCACAGAAGATCTGTTTGTACCTCACAAGGGTTTATGGGCCGGCTGGAACGCAAATGGAATTTTTGACCGTATTAGGAACACAGCTCGTTCTGAATGCAGCCTTTATATGTTGTGTGACAATTATCTTCGTTAACTCAAAAAAGTATTTAAATAAAAATAATTTTTTTGTTTAAAACGTTTTTAAATCGTACTAAAACGTTGGCATTTTTGCCCGAGCTGCCGGAGTTGGCGGACATGTGTGCATGAGGTGTGCTTGCTTGTGTGTATGAATGTGTGTGTTTTCCTTTTGCTGATGAAACCTGTCGCCGAAAGCTTTATGTAAGTGTCTTTCAATTGTGCCTGTCTCCAACGTAATACGTCTTTTTTACGGTAAGTAGCAATCTAGCATTTCCTATATTGTTAAAATAATTTCTCTTAGCCCATATACACTCGGCTAATGCCATGAAGATAGTTCTGAAAATCAGTGATTCTGAATTTTGTAATGGCTATGAAAATAAGTGTAGGATTTATAACTAAAACGTGGGAAACATGCAATAAATAATAGCAAAGAAGTGAACTATTCATGCATCAGTTACGTGCAGGATGTACTTTACATTATGCATTGTAAATTTCCATAGAGACTAAACATAAACAATCATAAGTTTTCATAACTGTCCTTATGCGATTAAGAATCTGTGTGAGACTAGGAGAAATTATTTTATACTTTCTAGCCCGATTTATAAACGTGATTTATTAAAAATTTATTTTTATATAAGTAGGTTTTTCGAATTTTTAGTCCTATGGGAGTGAAATTTTTCAGTAGATTTTAAACATCTTGATGAGAGAACAATAGAGACTTGTGGTATATTTCAGGTTTATTTCAGTTTCTGTTCACCCGAGTCAACCAATATATCTCTACGCCCTACATATGTCTCGCGAAAAGACCGTGAAGGTAAAAATCAGACAGTGTCGAGCTCACACGAAGACTTACCAGTAACCGTTCTCCCATTCGCGACTGGAACAAGGAAACTGGGAAATGGCAGTTAATCGGGAAATGGCAGTTAATCGGGAAATGACAATGGTAAATGAAGTACCTTCCGCCACACAGCACACAAGAATACGAGTCAATATTGCTTTGTTGTCCAGTTATGAGCTATGATGAATGTTTCATCATCAAGAAGTTAGTTTAAAATCATCTGAAAAAATTATGCTGACAAGAGGGTGAGTTAATGAAAACAGGGAAAAGTGAGTCACGTGTGTATCAAATTTGGTTGTAGTTGCTCCGGCAGTCCCTGAACTATGCTTTTATGTCATCCCTTGTCATCCCCACCGTCAGTTGCTTCGGAGGGTCTTACTGTCATACTAATTTTTTTCCACGTATCAAGTCATACGTGTGTCTAGTTTGGTGTGAACTGCTTCAGGCATTACAAAGGTGCACCTATAAATTAAATTACTTGGCGCGCACTCTTTTTGCATCACATTGCGCAGGCAATCTGCTAAGCACACCCATCGTGGAGGACCTCCAATTTGACAGGCGGTGCTCTGCGGTTTGCCTCCTTGTCATCCCGTTCTCACGCCCATCCCCTCCCCTTTAGTAGTCAGGTGGTTGTTAATGCCACACTATTGCACTGTCATCCACTTCAGAGCAATGTTTTAAGTTTCAAGTCGCCGTCTCATCGGGAAGCTAGATTAAATTCAATTGCAAAATAATATTTGTACCGAACAAACAGACAGGAAAGCGACCTAATAAAAAGCATGTTAAAGCAGACCTCATCCCTGTTTCACCTTCTCTCTTTACAAAAGCGTTGTGATGTTTTGAGTATAGGCGTAATAGAGTTTTAGGCAATATGTTCCTTGCTTTCTGTAGTGCAACAACGGCAGGTATGCAGTCTATCATATAGTAATATGACAGTTGACAGGTGCAGTAAGCGAAGTAGAAAGGAAACAGCCTTGAGTTGGGAACAGAAGTGAAAAGAGTTATCCTTTGCACATTGAATATATATATATATATATATATATATATATATATATATATAGTTTTGCATCACCCCGGTTCCCAGAACTCCTGAAGATAGACGTTGTCTGTGGATATTGTATCACAGCTATAGTCCCTTTGTTCAGAGATGGCACTAAACTCGCACAAAGATGTAAACAACCATGCATCAGCAACGCCTATTAGACGGAGGGGGTCCGACAGCCGATCAGTTCCAGTCATTCCACCAGGAAGGAGGTACAGGGCTCGTGTTGTCTGTAGTTCAACCATGCCTAGACGGTCAATACCGCGGTTCGACCGCGTCCGTATTGTTACTCTGTGCCAGGAAGGGCTCTCAACAAGGGAAGCGTCCAGGAGTCTCGGAGTGGACCGAAGCGGTGTTGTTCGGACATGGAGGAGATACAGCGAGACAGGAACTGTCGATGGCATGCCTCGTTCAGGCCACCCAAGGGCTACTACTGCAGTGAATGACCGCTACCTACGGATTATGGCTCGGAGGAAACCTGACAGCAACGCAACCATGTTGAATAGTGCTTTTCGTGCAGCCACAGGACGTCGTGTTACGACTCAAACTGTGCGCAATAAGCTGCATAATGCACAAATTCACTCCCGACGTCCACGGCGAGGTCTATCTTTGCAACCACGACACCATGCAGCGCGGTAGAGATGGACCCAACAACATGCCGAATGGACCGCTCAGGATTGACATCACGTTCTCTTCACCGATGAGTGTCGCATATGCCTTCAACCAGAAAATCGCCGGGGACGTGTTTGGAGGCAACCCGGTCAGGCTGAACGCCTTAGACACACTATTCAGCGAGTGCGGCAAGGTGGAGGTTCCCTGCTGTTTTGGGGTGGCATTATGTGGGGCCAACGTACGCCGCTAGTGGTCATGGAAGGAGCAGAAATGGCTGTACGATACGTGTGAATGCCATCCTCCGACCGATAGTGCAACCATATCGGCAGCATATTGGCGAGGCATTCGTCGTCATGGAGGACAATTCGCGCCCCCATCGTGCACATCTTGTGAATAACCTCCTTCAGGATAACGACATCGGTCGATTAAAGTGGCCAGCATGTTCTACAGACATAAACCCTACCGAACATACCTGGGATAGACTGAAAAGGGCTGTTTAAGGACGACGTGACCCACCAACCATTCTGAGGGATCTACGCCGAATCGGCGTTGAAGAGTGGGACAATATGGACCAACAGTGCCTTGATGAACTTGTGGATAGTACGCCACGACGAATACAGGCATGCATCAAGTGCATGCACACACGCACACACGTGCAGCTGTTTTCTTGGATTCAGAATGAATTTTTTTAATAATTATGCTTTAAGGGAGGATGCTATGGATCTGCATTCATAATGTCGATGTATCAAAAAAATTGTTTTCTTAATCTACAGAGTTTAACCTAAGTTGTGTATTAAATTATCTTGATATCAGCATTAAAATCCCTGTAAAATATTAAAATATTGAACCCCACACTTGGAACCATTCCCATTTTTTCAGGCATTTGGGAAATGTTGGTGGTCACTCTTCTTCTTTCAAAGCTGCAATAGATAATAAACTATACAATGCTCCAATAGAAAAATTGGAATGTGTTGCCCACATTCAAAAGTGGCTTGATGGTATGCTTCGTCGCGAAGGCGAAGAATTGTGAATCTCATGACGATGGAGAAAAGCTACGACGAAAAGGCAGGATACAAATTGATTCTCTGCAGCTATAAGATGGAAGAGCCATGAGGAAAAATACAAACAATTTAGAGGCAATGAGGCGTACTGTTATGGTAAAAATAATTTCACAAGCCATCCACAGACCAAAGAATAACGCATTTTCCGTGCTCGGAAGACGATTGGTGTGAGTACAACATAACAGATGAAATCTATTCACATAAACATTCCCTACCATAGGGTGTTATGGATGCAGGTAAGTCCATGTTCAGGTTTCTTGAGAACCGTGATATATTAAGGGAATGTCTTCAAATGAAAGCCTAAATAATTTAATTTCGGTTAGATGTGCAAGAATGACATTCTGTAGACCAGAAGTACAGAAAACAGTTGTGTTTTACAGTTTTTTATTTAAGCGAGGGAAATAATCTCAGAATTTAATTGCTGAAGAGAGTTGGTGCGTTTGCTGCAAAAGCATTTTACGCCATCGATCAGAGAAGGGTCGACAAAGCTGACGGAGCACTGCCTGATCTCCACATACAGGCCAGACCGATTAGAAGAGAATAGAAGAGAAACCTGGAGTATGAGGATGATCAATATGGATGATTTTAAAATACAGCTGGACATGTTACATATTGAAACATAAGCACTAAATGATTGAACTACTTTTTTCAGTTCCACATTTTTTACATTATCACAAGCCTTTTCTCAAAAAGGCTACGAAATAACGACATAAAAATTTCATGGGCTGTCCAAAACAGGTGCTGTCGCACTGGAACAAAGGAAATATAATACCTTCAGTTAAATTCTGACTTATAGAATTGTATGTTAGCAAAAAACAAATACTTTTGATTGTTCAAATTTCTAAACATCGTAAATAACATAATTTTAAATGCAAATTAATGAGTCTACACCAGTGCTCTTATAACCATCTTAGGACCGTGCAAGAAAATTTTCAGACTCATTGAATGATTAGGATTGCAGTTGTGGCTGTTTAAAAGAAGACAATGAAAACTTCTAAAAAATTAATATTTGTGGCAAAATATGAATCCTGAGTCTTTTATTGTATCTTTCTTTTAAAATACAGCACTTTTTCTATACACATGCGAAACTTCAGATCCCTACCTTACTAACTGTGGCTGCAAAGATTTTTTAATGAAATGTTTACGTTGTACATAGAATCCCTTCCCCTCCCCATAGAATATATTAAGGATATATATTAGTGTGTCGAACAGTGCTTCGCCGGCCGTTGTGTCCGACAGGTTCTAGGCGCTTCAGTCTGGAACCGCACTACCGCTTCGGTCGCAGGTTCAGCGTGCATAACTGTTATAAGCATCTGACGAATAACAATGTTGCTATTGGCGTCAGCTGAGATGTAATTTGCAGAAATACAAGAAGGAAGGAAAATAAAGACTCGTCCCAACGGCGTCGGAGTCGTTAGGAATAGCCCACCAGATGCACTTAAGGAAAATTGGGAAAAGAGATTGGCTGTGTCTTTTCCAACGCAACCAAACCGGAATTTGCATTAACTCAATTACGAAAACAACTGAAAAATTGAATCTGGATCACCGTACCGGAATTTGAACAGCCATTCTCCCGAATATGGATTCACTGACTTGCCATAATGCCGCTTTACTCGGCGTAGCAATACACTCAAAACCAGGAAAAGGAGTGCAAATTTAAGAGTGAGAGCCAGCAACAACGATTAGAACAGTTAGTCAGAAAGAATCAACAATCAGCCGAATATGATCAACATGGCTAGAACAGTCCACCTTTTCACAGCAAAGTAATTGGAGCTGAAACACCAGCTCAGGACAGGAGAAGCTAATCGGGCATTTTTGTTGAAAAAATAAATCATCCCATCAGCCACCTACAGTGAGTTACAGAATTGTAGTTAACCCAGACCAGGACGATATGACCCACATACGACCCATGATCTTTCCTATGGAGGAGCCGTTCTCAGTAGGAATGCAATGACGCAAATCATTATGCGTGGAATTTTCCACACCACACCAGTTAATTTATAGTTCTCAAGTTAATTAGAACAAATATTCCTTTTGTATTTCGCACAAGATGGATGTCCTTGTGACAGATAGCTATGTCGACCAGTACCGCGGTTAATGAGTCGGGCTGGCACAAAGTGGGATTCCGTGTAGACTGACGTTTTAAGAGTTGACCTGTGACTTTTCTCTTTACACAGCTTCCCCGCAACTATCTTGCGAGCTGCTGCGCTATGCCCTATGTCCGTCAGTGCAGGACTCTAGGGAAGGTAGTGGGTGAGGCGGGACGCTCTCCCAGCGTCCAGCACTGCTTTGTTCACAACTCTCGTCAGAATATACTGCGGATACGATACCCCGAATAAGTGTCTCTCAAACGTTATCAAACCTACACTACTGGCCATAAAAATTGCTACACCACAAAGATGACGTGCTACAGACGCGAAATTTAACCGACAAGAAGATGATGCTGTGATATGCAAATGATTAGCTTTTCAGAGCATTCACACAAGGTTGGCGATGGTGGCGACACTTACAATGTGCTGACATGAGCAAAGTTTCCAAACGATTTCTCATACACAAACAGCAGTTGACCGGCATTGCCTGGTGAAACGTTGTTGTGATGCCTCGTGTAAGGAGGAGAAATGCGTACCATCACGTTTCCGACTTTGACAAAGGACGGATAGTAGCCTATCGCGATTGCGGTTTATCGTATCGCGACACTGCTGCTCGCGTTGGTCGAGATCCAATGAGTGTTAGCAGAATATGTGGGTGGGGGAGGGTAATACGGAACGCCGTGCTGGATCCAAACGGCGTCGTATCACTAGCATTCGAGATGACAGGCATCTTATCCGCATGGCTGTAACGGATCGTGCAGCCACGTCTCGATCCCTGCGTCAACAGATGGGGACGTTTGCAAGACAACAACCATTTGCACGAACAGTGCGACGACGTTTGCAGCAGCATGGACTATCAGGTCGGAGACCATGGCTGCGGTTACCTTTGACGCTGCATCACAGACAGCAGCGCCTGCGATGGTGTACTCAACGACGAATCTGGGTGCACGAATGGCAAAACGTCATTTTTTCGGATGAATCCAGGTTCTGTTTACAGCATCATGATGGTCGCATCCGTGTTTGGTGACATCGCTGTGAACGCACATTGGAAGCCTGTATTCGTCATCGCCATACTGGCATGTCACCCGGCGTGATGGTATGGGTGCCATTGGTTACACGTCTCGGTCACCTCTTGTTCGCATTGACGGGACTTTGAAGAGCGGACGTTACATTTCTGATGTGTTACGACCCGTGGTTCTACCATTCGCTCACTGCGAAACCCTACATTCCAGCAGGATAATGCACGACCGCATGTTGCACGTCCTGTACGGGCCTTTCTGGATACAGAAAATGTTCGACTGCTGCCCTGGCCAGCACATTCTCCAGATCTCTCACCAATTGAAAACGTCTGGTCAATGGCGGCCGAGCAACTGGCTTGTCACAATACGCCAGCCATTACTCTTGATGAACTGTGGTATCGTGTTGAAGCTGCATCCAAGCTCTGTTTGACTCAATGCCCAGGCGTATCAAGGCCGTTATTATGGCCAGAGGTGGTTGTTATGGGTACTGATTTCTCAGGATCTATGCACCCAAATTGCGTGAAAATGTAATGACATGTTAGTTCTAGTATAATATATTTGTCCAATGAATACCCGTTTATCACCTACATTTCTTCTTGGTGTAGCAATTTTAATGGGCAGTAGTGTAATATACGATAGAATGAAACACTGACATGGTAACAGCTCCTGTTACCCATTTGTGAAGGATGCGGTCGTGTAAAAAGATCCCAGTAAGAAGAAGAACTACCCGATTCGCAACGGGAACCAACGAATGTTTAAGACCGAAATAGGGACAAAGGAAATGTTCCATTACATGACCATTGAGTATTACTTGATGACAGCAATCATGTAACTGCTTCCAGCGAGCTTTCAATAAAAACAAGGAAATGGAAATTTTGCGAATCGAATACAGCGAAAATAATGAATTAGTGTTTTTTGCGAACAAAAGGGATTTGGAGAGCTGCCGCCAAAGATCTGCAGTAAATTTGATAACCATTTTTTCTGTACGTACAGAAACATTTCAGCTAAATCTCTCATACATTGAAGGAACTGTTGTTTTATTAATCATCCAGGAAGTATTTTTTATTGAATCTTGTCAAATACTACACGCAGCTGCCATTTGGTGCATTCTATAATATATCATTTCCTAGTCTGTGCAATGTTCAGAGGAGTAATTGTGTGATTTATTTTTTAAACGAGACAGTGATTTTCCGTTGCTTCGAACCGACGCATGAGACGGCCGCACATTAGGAAATGATGAAATGGGAAGTAGCACACAACAGAGAAGCGCTTTGAGAAATCGGGTAAGCAAATGCCCAACGAGAATATCCGTCTGTAAATAAAAAGCCCCTCTGGGATGAGTGGCTAAAACGTCTGAATGTTTAGACGGTTTCGGGAGTTGTTTAGAACTCGGAGCGTTCTCTGTGAGTCTGTCAGTAGCCTTCATGGGCCTAGGAGGATAGTCTTGGGCCCTATATGTTGGTGGTCTACCTTAAGAGTGATTTATACGAGGGATGTTAAATAGGTAATGCAACACATTTGTTTTCTCAGCCAGCTTCGTTTAAAAAATGCGGCGTTTGATGTGGGACATCGTGGAATAATCTCGCATCAGCCCCTATAGCTTCAAGAAGTTCCAATAGGTGGTGGCGCTACACGTAGCCTCCGAAGTGGCATCTGTAACGGGCGTGCGTTCCAGGGAGACAGCTGTCATCGAGTTTCTTTTGGTAGAAAACCAGAGCATCGCAGCTGTTCATAGGCGCTCGCAGAATGTCTACGGAGACCCGGCAGTAAACAAAAGCACGGTGAGTCGTTAGGCGAGGTGCCTGTCATCATCGCAACAAGGTCGGGCAGACCTGTCATATCGCCTACGTGCCGGCCGGCGGCACACAGATGTGACTCCTGTAATGTTGGAACGTGCGGTCATTCTCATTAGAGATGATCGACGGATCATAGTCAAGCACCTCATTGCACAACTGGATGTCTCTGTTAGTAGTGGTGACAGTCTCGTCCACCAGTTGAGATACTGAAAGGTGTATGCCCGCTGAGTTTCTCAACGCTTAACAGAAGACCATAAAGAATAACGATCGGCCATCTGTGCGGAATTGCTTGCGCGCTACGAATTCGATCGTGACAAGTTTTTGTAAAATATGGTCATAGGCGATGAAACATGGGTTTATCACTTCGAACGTCCATCCCTGGTAGCTGAGTGGTCAGGGCGACGGAATGTCATACCTATCGGCCCGGGTTCGGTTCCCGGACGGGTCGGGGATTTTCTCCGCTCAGAGACTGGGTGTTGTGTTGTCCTTATCATCATTTCATCCCCATCGACACGCAAGTCGCCGAAGTGGCGTCAACTCGAAAGACTTGCGCCAGGCGAACTGTCTATCCGTCGGGAGACCCTAGCCACACGGCATTTCCATTTTTTAACACTTCAAACCGGAAACAAAACAGCAATCCATGGAGAGGCTCCACATCACCTCTCCTCCGAAAAAAAGTTCAAAGCTGCACCTTCAGCCGGTAAAGCCATTGCGGTGCAACGATTAACTATTGTGCTACCCTCAGGAAACTGAAGAAAACACTTCGCCATGTTCGTCACCAGAAAAATGCAAATGAACTTTTTCTCCATGCAACGCAAGTCTACGCACCCGAGAGGAGCTCACAAAAATTATTGGACTGTTCTTCCTTACCCACTCTACAGCCCGGACCTCTCACCTTCCGACTTCCATCTGATTGACCCAATGAAAGATGCACTCCGAGGGAAGCAGTATGTGGATCATGGGGAGATTACTGATGCAGCAAGACGTTGGCTCCGACGTCGACCAGTAGAGTTGTGTCGTGCGGGCTTACAGGCCCTCCCAGTAAGGTGGCGTAAGGCCTTCGCATTGAACGGAGATTGTGCTGAAAAATAAGATTTTGTAGCCAAAATAATGGGGAATTATATGGTGTACCAGAATCCTGAATAAAACCAACCTGTCTCCAGAAAAAAACCTGTGTTACATTATTTATTAAACGCCCTTCGTACATCTGAAGCCAGAAGTGAGTGACTGACGAAATTTTCCTTTCAGTACAGGAAGTTTACAAGTACTTGCAAGTGTATTACCTTGTGCCGACGTGGAATTCTCATCAGTTTCTTCGCTACAGTCCGGAACCCCGCGACCGCTACGGTCGCAGGTTCGAATCCTGCCTCGGGCATGGATGTGTGTGATATCCTTAGGTTAGTTAGGTTTAAGTAGTTCTAAGTTCTAGGGGACTGATGACCTCAGAAGTTAAGTCCCATAGTGCTCAGAGCCATTTGAACCATCAGTTTCTTAAGAGCTTTGTGTTCAACTATCGCGCCTTACTGCGAGCGCAAGCGATTGGCCACTGTGAGCCCAGAATTAGATCTAGCTACGTAGAGGTGATGTTCACTGAAAACGTCGACACTGTAAGGTGTAACTGGACCAAATAAATTACCGTATGTTGGTTTATGTGGAAATCTCATATTCTTTTATTTTGGGGCGATTCGTAGTCTACGTTGTTTTGAATTGTTATTCTGTTTGATCTTTGTGAACACGTGTGCAGATATGTCAGGGATCTAGGTGACTGTTAGTGGTGTACGTTTTCAAATCCAGTGTTCGGATTGTTGGAGTTTTTTTATTATAGTTATCGTGTTACAGGACATTTATCGTTGGTATTGGGGTAGATCTACATTAAAGCGCCAAAGAAAGTGGTATATGCATGCGTACTCAAATACGGAGATATGTAAACAGGCAGAATACGGCGCTAAGGTCGGTAAAGCCTATATGAGACAACAAGTGTCTGCCGCAGTTGCTTCATCGGTTATTGCTCCTACAGTGGCAAGTTATCAAGATTTAAGTGAGGTTGAACGTGGTGTCATAGTCGGCGCACCAGCGTTGGGACACAGCATATCCCAGGTAGCAATGAAGAGGGATTTTCCCGTGCACCGTGAATATCAAGAATCCAGTAAAACATCGTTGCGGCCGGAAAAAGAACCTGCAAGAAAGGGACCAACGACGATCGAAGAGAATCGTTCAGCGTAATAGAAGTGCAACCCTTCCGCAAATTGCTGCAGACTTCAATATTGGGCGCTCAATAAATGTCAGCGTGCGAACCATTCAACGAAACATCATCGACATGGGCTGTCGGAGCCGAAGTATCGAAAAATACACTTTAGTATGTACCTCAAATGGGAACTGCTATACACAGTGCGGAATATAAAGAGTGTAACAGGTATTAGTGCAGACATTCTTACATTTGGTTCATTAGCATGTATATACATCAAGTGTGTTTTTCTGCATCGAACAGACTTCCCACAAACACATCATATAATTTACTACATGATGATTTCTGCGTGATCATAGCTGCACCACTAAGTGGACAACGCCTGTCAGTACAAACTAAGATCTACTAAGGAGAATGCCTACATAACGCTTGTCCGTCCTCTTTTAGAATACTGCTGCGCGGTGTGGGATCTTTACCATATAGGACTGGAGGAGTACATCGAAAAAGTTCAAAGATGAGCAGCACGTTTTGTACTATCGCGAAATAGGGGAGAGAGTGTCACTGAAATGATACAGGATTTGGGATGGATACCATTAAAAACAAAGGCGTTTTTCGTTGCGGAGGAATTTTCTCACGAAATTTCAATCAGCAACTTTGTCTTCCAAATGTGAAACTATTTTGTTGACGCCGAGCTACGTAGGGAGAAACGATCACCGTGATTAAATGAGGGAAATCAGAGCTCATAAGGAAAAATATAGGCGTTTTCCGAGCGCTGTACGAGATTGGAATAGTAGAGAATTGTGAAGGTGGTTTGATGAACCCTCCGCCAGGCATTTAAATGTGATTTGCAAAGTATCGATGTAGATGTGATCGTTTTGTGTCCACGTGTCCAAACTTCAACACCTGACCCGTTGGACAGGGGAAAATCATTGATGGCTCGCTCTTGCCACATGGTTTTGGAGGTACTACCCAAGCTAAAAACTTATTACCCCCCTCACAGCTATATCTATTACTCTGAAAACGACGTAAATACTGATGTAATGTTGTTCCGTACACCGTCCTCAACCACCAAGAGAAATGTCTACAATTAGAGCCGTTACACCCTCTATGTACATAAAATTAGTTATTACAGAAAGAACGTTAACTATTTGTCGAAATGAAAACGAACCGAGTATCGTAAAACAAGCACAGCAGCTGCAGCGGAAACCAATATAAACAGTACGGATTTTTATTTAAATATTAATCTGGAAGAAAAAGACACTCATGAATCGACCATATATTAGTAGGCCGATTGCTTACACGTGACTGGGTGTCAACGTGAGGCGCGCTGCTGCAGACTGTGTGTGTTCGCCGCTGTCCGGCGCCTCCCACGCGCGCGCCTGTCCTACATTGTACTGCGGGCCTGCGGTGCACTACCGCGAAAAACCTGTTCGTTCGCGAAGTAATTAAGCGTTTTATATACCACAGCTGACTAAGGCCCGGGCTTGCGAAACGACGGCCGGGACACCGCCGTAGAGCCGCTGTTTCTTCAGCTAGGTACGTCGCCTTCTGCGGACTGCCTCTTCGTGTTCTTCTCTTTCTCACTCTGGGTCTTGTTTCAGTCCATAAAATGAACCGAAGTTTCCAACATACAGTAACACCCACAATCTAATCAAATTCACAGGCTTTTAGACATAACAAATGCTCCTAATTTTCGTCGACAAAGTGTATCAGAACAAGAACCACTTAGGCCATAGCTATAGGCATTTCATAAAGAGAAAAACGGTTTTGGAAAGACTGTCTGTAAACCACATGCATCACACAAGACAAGCTAAAACTTAAGTACAGGTGACGTTTTCCCCGAAGTATGCTCATTATCCACTCTTTGTAAAGACGTTTCTAAAGAAACAGCGACTACAGCACAACATGGCCAAAACAAAGCATGCGGCTATAGATAGAGCAATCCTGAATGCAAAGTGTTTTGCTGTCAGAAAGGAAATGTGCAAAGACTTCAACGAGTACCGTTGTACAGTCTTAGCGGAAGACCTCTCATAAAAACCAAAGAAACTCTGGTCTTTTGTAAAGACTGGTAGCAGCAACAAAATTAGGGTCCTAACACTGGTAGATGAGACTAGAACTGAAAACAAGGGCAGCAAAGCAAAGGCAGAAATACCGAACTCTGTTTTCAAATGCTTTTTTTACAAATGAACACCTAGGGGCACTGCCCCAGTTTCATCCTCGAACCACTGAAAAGATGAGCCAAATAGATATTAGTGTCATTGTAGTTGAGGAACAAGTGAAATCGCGAAAACTGAACAAAAATCCAGGCACTGATGGAAGTCCTGTAGAATTCTATACAGAATTAATAGTAATACACCGTAGATCGCTCGAACAAACTGCGCACTTGTCACACAGTTCTACACCAAGAGTACAAAAAGTAATACGTAAAACTATCTTCAAAGGTCGTTAATATTCATCTGTACCAGAACGATAGACCACATTCTAAGCTCAAATCTAGTGAGGTATCTGGAACAGTATGTTCTCCTCCAAACCAACCAGCATGGATTCCGCAAACATCGGTCAGATGAAACAGAACTCGCAGTTTCTCTCACATTACATCCTGAGCGCCACGGATCAAGGCAGTCAGGCAGATGTAATATTTCTTGACTTTCGAAAAGAATTTGACTCTGTAACACACCTTCACTTGTTATAAAAAGACGATTGTATGGGGTATCAAACTAAATTCGTGAATGGATTGAGGATTTCTTGACAGGGAGAGTGGAGCATTTTATCAAATGGTTCAAATGGCTCTGAGCACTATGGGACTTAACATCAGAGGTCATCAGTCCCCTAGAACTTAGAACTACTTAAACCTAACTAACCTAAGGACATCACACACATCCATGCCCGAGGCAGGATTCGAACCTGCGACCGTAGCGGTCGCGCGGTTCCAGACTGAAGCGCCTAGAACCGCTAGGCCACACCGGCCGGCAGCATGTTATCGTGGATGAAGAATCGCCAACGGATGTAGAAGTAATTGCAAGCATGTCCCGGGAAATGTGTTGGGCCCTTACTGTTCATGTTGTATGTTAATGACACTGGCAGACAGTGCTAATAGTAACCTCAGACGTTTTGCAGATGCTGTTATCCATAATGAATTGCAGAAATGTAAAACTGAGCACTTTACAGAGCGAAATAGTGTATTATCCCATACTAACAAATATCAGTGAGTTACAACAGGAATCGTCAGGTGATGCAAACACCTGTGTTCTCAATTTGTTGGGATATGAAATGGAATGATGACTAGGCTCGGTCGTAGGTAAAGCAGGTGCACCACCTCGCTCGTTTCCATCATTACGAAATTGTGATCTGAGTCTGTATCTGCTCATGGGTGCGCCTTACACTACGATATCTCTGCCTGACCACAATGTAATGCAACGGAAATCTTCCCGTATCTCCCGGCCTTTTCCAAGTATTCATCCTTATTCATCCTCCTCTTGTTTTTTGAACAGTGTTCGCTATTACTAGCTCGAGTTTACTGCAGAACTCAGTCTTTTTCGTCTCTCATTCCTACTACCATATTCTCCTGTAACTTTTTCTTCTACTCTTTCCTCTACAGCTGCATTCCAGTCCCCCATGACTTTTACATTTTCATGTCGTTTATGTACCTTTCAAAATCTTCATATACATTCTTAATCTTCAGCTTGCGACGTCGATATGTGTACCTGAACTATCGTTGCCGTTGCTGGTTTGCTGTCGACTCTGATGAGAACAACCCTATCTCTGAACGGTTCACACTAATACTATCTCTACGTGACCGATGACCTCTCTGTTTGGTCCCCTCTCCCAAATCAGCCAACCAACATTCTCTACCCTACCTTCCTATTCGTAACGAATCCTACTTCCATTATACCATTTTCTGCTGCTGTTAATATTACCCTATAGTCATATGGCCAGAAATAATTGTCTTGTGTCCATTTCACTTCACTGACCCCGTACCATATGTAGAGTGAGCCTTTGCATTTCACTTTTCAGATTTTCTAGCTCCCCTAGCACCTTCAAACTTGTGACATTCCATGCACCAAATCGTAGAACGTTATACTTTCGATGTTCATTCAGTATTTCTCTGATGGTCACCTCCCCCTTGGCAGTCCCTTCCCGCAGATCTGAATGGAAGACTATTCCGGAATCTTTTGCCAATGAAGATATCATTATGACACTTTTTCAGTTAAAGGCCAAATGTCCTGTGGTTACACATTATGTGGTTTTAATGCAATGGTTTCCATTGCCTTCTAACTTAATGATGGTTGATATGTATTTGCAATTCCGAATACGGACAACCATGAACAGTGTAAAAAAATGGAACTGCGACAACGGTGAAGCGGTCCGACACAAATTTTTACTGTCGTCATTCCATTGTACAGCTGATGATTGTCCGTATTTGCAACTGTCAATACATTTCATTTATTTCATGACGACTACAGCCGCCGCTGTGCCTGTCCCTTCGGACTTGCATGCACGTCCTAAAGAAAAATTACGTCGTACTTCTTAAGAACACAGGCACTGTAATATAGCGTTTATCGATACCTGTACTGAAAATGTTAAGCTGTGGACGCAGTCCTGATTTCGAATCCACTTGCCTAAACTCTGGCTTGACGTCCCAAATAATCTAGAGCATCAGGAAATAATTTATTTTCGTTTAATAAAAGTTTCAGCTGTGTTTAGATATACGGAACGCTAAGACTGAAATGTTTGTGTGAATTGCTAAGGGACCAAACTGCAGAGGTCATCGGTCCCTAGCTAAAACCGAAGAATAATGTATTACCAAATGGCGAATAAAACATTGTCGCTTTCTGCAGCCTGTTTGTCATTGGTGCTCCCGATACTCTCTGTAGACTTGGCGATTCGGACGGCTACGAGACAATATTATCACTGGAGCAGTGTAGATAATAACTTGTCTCGCGAATGATTACGCCGTCGCGCTTATATAAAACACCGCGCTTTTCCCCACTTGTATATGTCAGGCGTACACGGCCCTGTGAATGCAGCATCGTGAACGTCGATTTTATTACTTACCTCGGTTTGCTACAATAATTACTACATGTGATGAGGGGAAACTATCAGTACTGTTCAATAAAGATCATAATATTTTTGACAACATGCCTTTACTGAGCCTCATAATTTTGATGGTCCTCCTCGACATAGTCTCATTTGGGTGCGTCACATTTTTCCCAGCGTTTCTGACAGTCTGCAAACCACTTTTTGAAAGGTCCATCAGAATCTTCTTGCAGCCTTCACTACTGGTTCTATGAAGCACATTGCTTCAAAGTAAGGTATTTCTGCATGTTATGGAATAGAAAAAAGTCTCAATGGAGGATGAGGGATGCACTTCACATTAATCCTGGAAGATATTCAGTAAAAACATTTGTATAGCGCAGCCGTGCATTATCATGCTGCAGCATCCTGCCCGTTTGGTGGGTATGTGGTCTTTTGCGCCTGACATATACTTGCAAAACCAAGACAGTTGGTCAGTGATTCGGCGTAATGTCACAGCCATAGTTTCCCATAGTGCTCCAGTTTCTATAATATTTGAAGAGAACAAGATATTGAGAACCCATTAACCATGATGATTCTAGCTTCTGTGTCACCATGTGTTTCGTCACCATGATCTGCCCACAGCTGCAAGTACAACAAAATGTATTTACGTCGGAATGACAGTATAAAGTTACTCAAGGTTCGTCAGACTTTCGTCGTTTCTAAGGATTGTTTCACTGGATGAGACAGGTGCCCATTACCAAACCGGAGCTCATTTCTAAAGTGGACCAACGAGGATGTTTCAAGGTGGAGATGGACCAAAGTGTGGGACTTTCGATGAGGGGGGCCACTCTACTGTACTATGGCTCGGAGGGAGAACACTTATATTCCTGAAGTTAGCGTAAACGAAAAATGGAGCGCTAAGTACTGGGAGGTTACAATTAAATTGCGCCTACTCACGGAGGTTCAGTGTGAGCTGTAATTATGGTATGGCAGCGAAACTTGGTATGTACGCTAATGCGTTTATGCC
This sequence comes from Schistocerca piceifrons, assembly GCF_021461385.2. Lineage (NCBI taxonomy): Eukaryota > Metazoa > Arthropoda > Insecta > Orthoptera > Acrididae > Schistocerca > Schistocerca piceifrons. The sequence goes on from NC_060141.1 coordinate 415,128,920, forward strand.
GAACCGATTTACGCACAAAAAATTAGTTCCAATTTTGGTCACCACGTGCAAATCTGTCGTTGTACAACGTCTCGTCGACGTCTCCAGTGCTCATATATGGAATAAATTGTGTAAGTGGCGGTTAATAATAAAATCAAATTGTGTAAGCGGTGGTTAAAAATAGAATCAAAATTATGTCTTTCTCATTTGTGAAGTCAGTGACAGTTCACAGTCAAACATTCACAATGATCTCCCAATTGGCTCATTTGCAACCTGCGGTTAGTGAAATGTTTTTGCGTCTATTACCGTATACATTAACCCGCGTCAGCTTTTGTTATTAGTTATCAATATACGATAACAGCCGAAAAATTTGTGTACTTACTCGGACGCGGAGATTAGAATACGGGTAACGACTAAAAAGGTCTTTCCCTTCTGCTAGCGGCTTCAATGAAAAGTGGCAATTTGTCATTTTACATTCTCTTCCGTTATCGAGCAGTTAGTCTGTTGTATTTTTCTACCGAGTTGGAACTAAAAGTTCACTTCTTCCTCTTCTTGTTCTGTTACTTAACGAGCGAGAAAAGTTCTAGGTGTGATGGATTAGGTGTACTGTAACTACCCTGCATAGCAAATCCTAGGGCACAAAGAGGTTTCCAGATACTCGGCTACATTACAGCAGTGTATGTGATTTCTAGAGAATGTTTGCAAGCGGTCTATTTCTACAGTACACTATCGCAGGTCATTTATCGTTAGTAAAAATATGGACAATCTATCAAATATTTTGTTAAAGGATTTGTCTAAAAGAAAGAAATATAGGTTAAGAAAAATTTCACGCGCCTTTGAATGATACTTGACATCGCATACAGCAAATGAGGATCCGATTGAGAATTTAAAGTTTAATGTCTAACTTAGAATTTTGGGGATCTAGAGGATATTTTTCTGGTGAAATTTCACTAAATGGTCTCCTCCCGTCATAAACATGTGAGTATTTCAGCTGCTGTACATGACTTCGAGAATCATTCAAAGGGCCGGCCGTTGTGGCCGAGCGGTTCTAGGCGCTTCAGTCTGGAACTGCGCGACCGCTACAGTCGCAGGTTCGAATCCTGCCTCGGGCATGGATGTGTGTGATGTCCTTAGGTTAGTTAGGTTTAAGTAGTTCTAATTTCTAGGGGATTGATGACCTCAGATGTTGAGTCCCATAGTGCTCAGAGCCATTTGAACCATTTTTTGAATCATTCAAAAGTGCGTTTAATGTTTCTATAATCTATTTTACGAGAATTTCTTACTTTTAGACAAATAATTTCGCAAAACATTTGACAGATTTTTCAATTTTTCTTTTAATTTTCGAGTATTGTTCATATAGTTTAAAGTATGATATACTAGCTGAGGTACCCGGCTTCGCTCAGGGAGTTGATATGAGATTCTGTGATAGTTGGAATAAAAGGATAAATTTCAGAGGATAAGTGGTAAAAAAAAATATTGAAAATATATTCTAGCTATTTAAAATACTTTTTAAACATGAAAGGTAAAAAATTTTTGGAAACGTATTCCAATTATTTACAGTACTTATTTATAAACAACATTTTTCATTTTGTTAACCGGGGAATATACGAGTATGTACAAATTTTTCGAATCTCCTACTCGAGAGAAAACTACGTGTAATTGACTGTGAGAGAAGCAGCAGTCTTTGAGGTTGATGCCGCAGTATTTTAAAGCTTTTTCTTGCTCTTTGTTAATTATAAAACTGTAGGCTAATCTGATTGTAAATTGCAGTCTTTCAAATTTGAATGACAGTTTAGTAGAGATCAGTGGTGTTCTGCGGATAAATAGTGTGTGCCCTTTGCACTTTCCAGTCATAAGTTCGGCTTCGATGATATTATTCGGTAGTTGTTTGACGACCATCGTTGCTCTATTACATAGTTTTCGTGAGTCGAGATTTCTCAGTAGTATGATCGGAGATCTTATTTTCATTCGAAAGCAGTGTAATGGCATTTATGGGACCTGCAATTAGTTTAGAAATTCTGGAGGGAAGTTTACACTTTCATCAACGTTTACCACCGTGTCGATTGATTTGTATATTTTCTTTTCGCGGGGTATTTTCTTTTGAATATTAATGTTGATATTGTCAACAATATTACGAGGATTGTCCAGAAAGTAAGTTCCGATCGGTCGCTAAGTGAAAACCACAGTGAAAATCAGAAACATTTTACTTGCAAGAGTTAGATACACTTTCCAGATACTTCTCTAAATAGTCGCCGCTCCGACTTCGACATTTGACGGAGCGTTACACCAAATTTCCAACACCATCGTCATAGAAGGCAGCCGCCTGTGCTTTCCGATAATTCTCTACGCTCGTCTATAGCGCGTAGCCTGCGCCCAATAGTCTTCGTATCCAGCGTTTCATGTGAACAGAAATGTTACTCAGGACGAGCCAATTAGGGCTGTGTTGTGGGTGATCGAACACTTCCCATCGAAAAGGCTGCAGGTGCGGCTTCACTGCCCTTGCAGATTGCGGCTGAGAATTGCCATGAAGAAAGAATTGCGTGGCAGTTAGATGGGCTGCATTCATTAAGATGAAGCCTCTCAGCGGGCCCTTCTACTTGGCGGCAGACATCGTTGTTCTAGGCACCTTTAATAGCTCACAGTGCGCTCACAACTGAAAAGAGCGTCTTGATGCGATCGACGGTCATAATAGAGACACTACCCAACATATCTGTGCAAAGCTTCATCGGGTTTTCAGTGTGGTGTCCATTTCACGACCGATCGGAACTTACTTTCTGGAAAACCCTCGTATTTCTAGTTGCCAAAATTTCCCTTTCAAACAGCCGGTCCGAATTGGTATAGTTGCAGGGTTTGGATAAATTTGGTCTATGAGTTCGTTTCCAGCGGTGGCTAGGTTGCAGAAATTGCTATTGAGTTTAATGAGGCCGGTCGTCTGGTCAGTAGGATATGCACCTTCAACTGTTTATAAAAGTTTTTGAGCAAAGTGTGCTGTTGTTTCGTCTTTCGATAGCTCAAATGTAAGTTTTTTGTTAGTCACAGTATTTGTATGTGTGGCCAGAGATGTGATCTTTTCTTAACCACACATTGATCTTGTCTGCTGGAAGTGTTTGCCGAAAATCTGAGAGTGTAAGTAGAGCTCCTCCCATTACTTCAGAATTTCCTCGTAAGTCTTATAATGTTCTGTCCACGGCTTCGAGTGATTTTTTATGTGCCATTGGGCATTCGTCCCAGAAAATAATTTTATCTTGCTTTAGAAGCTCACCCCGTCCAGCTGCTCTTAAGATTTTACGTAACGGCTACATTTAACGGTAGTTCGTCCTTTCATATGTGTGGCTGCAGTGCCGAATGATGTCAGTGCAAGTCCGATGTGTTGATTAGCACGTATTTCCTCCAGCGATAGATTTATTAAAAATGTTCTCTCGGTGCCGCCTGGTGCGTCCAAGTAAATAACTACGCCAGTGTTGTTGGTTCGGTCATGATAACGTTGTAAATTTCCTATTGATTGTCATTGAGGAGTGGTTTGTTGTCAGCAGTGTATTGAAGTAGCTATTGTAGCTTTTTTCCTTTTTAATTTCTAAGTTAAGCACACTGATAGCATCTTTTCCTGGTGCTTGCATCCCACGTTGTACGGAGGTCTGGTTGTTTATTGGTACGCGTTTATCTTCTAGGCCAATGAGTGTTAATTGAAGATGTCGTCGTTAAATTCGATGGTCAGTTCAGGACGAGCTTGTCGGATTTGGCACAGTATGTCATCACTCATACATTCTTTGAAGGACTCCCGTATCTGTTTTAGATTCGGTGGGTTACATATTGTTCGAATTATGGCGAATGAGTCTCTCATTTGGTCAGCTGAGACTGTGAGTGAGGCTTCTTGTAGTGTTAATTCTCAGTGTTTGTCGTTTTCCAGCAGTCCTAAGCGTTGGCATGCTTCTCTGTACATATGGCACAGGCAACCGTCAACAGTTTTGAGATGTGTGAAACTTGTTTGTCCCCGTGTTTTGAGTATCAAAATCCGGAGACAGAAACATTCGGCGTTGTTCGGATGTACTGTGTGTACTCGGCCTAGTGTGCCAATTTTTATGATTCCTGGAATTGCTTGTTTTCATCTTGGAAAGACATTTCTTGTTGAGTTTCACGTATAGTAGATATAATAGGTATAATAGGTAGGGTCGTCGACATATAGTAATGTTTTCGCGAATGGATCCGTTTGGAACAGTTGGTAAAAAGCTGTTCTGAGGTGGTTTGTTAGCAGTTTTTCCGGCGGTATCTTTTGTGAAGTAAACTCTCTGTCGTTTCTCCACTTGTACTGCTAGATGTTGCACAATTGGTTCGCGTTTGTGTATGGAAAAACCGAAAACCCGCAATGCTGTTTCGTTACTGTTGATGTATCTTCCATTTGGTGCATGAGGGTCTCGTCGTTTTTGTTTTACTGTTCGCTGTCTTCGGCTATTTGAAATATTGCCATGCCACTGCCTTTGTTCACATACTTACATATTCGATGGTTTTCAGTGAACTGCAGTACTCTACGTACTTCAGCGCGTTACATAGTAACTCATCCACTGAAAAGTCCCGAAGAGCCACTCGCAATATGAATATACCTGCACTTCCATTGTTTGAACTGAATGCAGCAATTGACTACATAATTCACTCTACGACAAAAAAAAAAAAATGAAAATACTCACCGAAGTAATTATCCGAATGGGACGGAAATTGCTAGATGTGATGTACATGAACCGGCCGGTTTGGCCGAGCGGTTCTAGGCGCTACAGTCTGGAACCGCGCGACCGCTACGGTCGCAGGTTCAAATCCTGCCTCGGGCATGGATGTGTGTGATGTACTTAGGTTAGCTAGGTTTAAGTAGTTCTAAATTCTAGGGGACTGGTGACATCAGAAGTTAGGTCCCATAGTGCTCAGAGCCATTTGAACCATTTTTGATGTACATGCACAGTTAGAGTTTCAGAAACATTGGGTGATTTATTCAAGAGAAAAAACTTTACAAACTGAAAAAGTCAATAACGCATTACTCCACCTCTGGCCCTTATGGAAGCAGTTTTTCGGCTTGGCATTGGTTGGTAGACCTGTTGCATCTTCTAATGGGACACCCTCCTCTAGCATTACTTTTCCTTTACAGTAGCTAACGGTACCAGTATTATTTTTCGAATTTTGGACAGATCAATGTTATCTCAGTTGCTTTTCTGAAAACTTTCATATAATATTACACACAGTATGTTGTATTTCAAGCTAAAATTTATGAGAAGGAACTATCTTATAAGATATTTTAGTTGCGATGTCATAATTGATAAGTACTAGTTCTGGATGTATTGTTAAATTATTTAAAAAAACATTTGAAATTACGAATTATTGGCACACTTAAAATTTCTATTATTAATTGTATTATTGCGCAATCCTGTACTGTTTACTATATTTATTTCTGGATGATCTATGAAATAACAATCGAAATTGATAATGTAACGGAAAATAGTAGAAACTGATTTGTTAAGAAATATTGTAAATCCCTGATATATTGATAGTTATAGTGGGGCAGTTGTAAGCTTGCCGCTGATGTGATCGGACGTATTTTTGTGCGAACAATGTAATCTCGGCTTTGTTAATGTGAAAAATCAAAATACTGTATGATGTACTAAGATGCGAGACAATATATTTTCGTAGAAAATACTGCAACAAGAATCTTCAAATCTATTTAATTCAAATCAACCGTAAGGACATAATGTGAGATATTCAACTTCAAGAATCAGACTCCTATACAAGAAGAACTGGAGCCACCTCAACATGACAAGCTAAGTAAACTATGAAGTTTATTGTAAGCTTCGCATCTCTCAGATGTTCATAAAAGATTTTGCTTATTAATTACTTGGACTGGGCATTGCTTAATGTGGACAATAGATGGAAACAGGAAAGGGAGGGGAGATTACAATGTTTCCCTGAGAGCTGTCGTGCCAAATTCTGGCCAACTGGGACGTTAGATTGTCAAAATTCTAGGATAGTTGGAGGGCCCTTCCCATAATGCTCCAAACTTCGTCATCTGGGAAGAGATCCGGCGACCTTTCTGGCCAGGGTAGGTTTTGGCAAGCACAGAACGGAACGCAAAATGGTTCAAATGGCTCTGAGCACTATGGAGCTTAACTGCTGTGGTCATCAGTCCCCTAGAACTTAGTACTTAAACCTAACTAACCTAAAGGATATCACACACATCCCTGCCCGAGGCAGGATTCGAACCTGCGACCGTAGCGGTCGTGCGGTTCCAGACTGTAGCGCCCAGAACGGAACGCAGAATATCGTCGACTTATCGCTGTGTTGTAAGGGTACCGCTATTGACAGCCAAAGGGGTTATGTTACGGAAAGAAATGGCACCCCGACCATCACTCCTGGCTGTCGGAACGCATGGCGGGCGAGAGTCAGGTTGGTATCCCACAGCCGTCCAGAGCGTCTTCTAACACGTCTTCGCTGGTTATGGAGGCTCATTTCTAATGAGACTCATCACTGAAGACAATTCTACTCCAGACAACGAGATTCAAGGCTGAAGACGTGCCTGGAGACGCCCTGGACAGCGTTGAGATACGAACCTCACTGTCGCCAGCCATTGGCCCGACGACCATTAGTGATGGTCTGGGGTTCCATTTCTTTTCATAGCAGGATCCCTTTGTTTGTCATCCCCAACATCCTTGCAGCACAGCGATACGTCGACGACATTCTACGACCCCCTTTTCTTGCCCTCCCTGGAAAGGTATTTTGGGTTTACATTTCAGCAAGATAATGTCCGCCCGCAGATGGTGAGAGTTTCTGCTGCGTGTTTCTGTGCTTACCAAACCCTACCTTGGCCAGAAAGATTTCCAGAACTCTCCCCGTTTGAGAACGTTTGGAGCATTTTTGACAGGGACCTCCAACTATCTCGGGATTTTGACTGTTTAACGCGTCATTTGGACAGAGTTTGGCACGATATCCCTCAGAAGGACACCCAAGAACGCTATCAATCTAGGCCAAGACGAATAACTGCTTGCTTAAACGCCAGAGGTGGGTCAATGTGTTACTGACTTGTTCAGTTTGTGAAGCTCCTTTCCTCTATGAATCATCCAATTTTTCTGGAATTGTAATCATTCGTATGTAATATCAAGTTGGTGACTCTTAAATTGCAAATATATGATTAAGAATATTCACAGTGTAAGATTGGTAATGAGGTAATGCGTTTTCAAAGTGAAAATTAGTAATAGTTTACTTAGCTACTAATTTGGAAAGCTAGATGTGCACTAGAAACAAGACCGATGACGCCTACGTGCAGATGAGATTCTCGAGTTGCCAACGTGCAGCCTGGCTGCCCCAGGTATATTCTAAACCGCTATTATAAAAGAACTGACTGACAAATCAAGTTACTATTAGACAAGTGTGAGCCGGAAGAAAAAAGAACCTCAACAAGATAAAAGGCAACAAACAAGGATAATAGATATCATAAAAGATATGAAAAAAATGTAGGAAATGTTTCATTACTTTTTCAAAAATTAGTAAAGCTTTGAAGTCCTCCATGTGAATCCAAATGACATCCTTTATGAATATGGTGACAGATATGAAGATTGCACATTTTTCGACTGTGTACTCTGTCTTTACACTGTGCTCCATTGATTCCAGCCGCCCCTGGGCAAAACTGCTGCGGTATGTGGAATGCAAAAGATGACACGGCCTTTTGCGAGGAACCCGACTCCAGGTGTCGGATTCATGCAGTTCCCTTTCTAACGTACGCTTGCAAAGTGGTTCAGATGAACTGCACTCACTGACTGCTGCAGTTCGTGTCGCGTTTCTAACCAGTTATCATTAAATAGGAATGACGTTCTCTGGTCGCTGCCAGTTGGGATTTTACGCGGGTCATTCTGAAAGTAATGCGTCTTATTTTTTGTGGTGACTTTGGATGTCCGCGCCAGATGTTCGTGTAGTGCTAAGGCTTGAACATTCCTCATCATTTGCAGGTGGTTCCGTTGTTCTGCGGTGGTTGGCGCCAGCAGAGAACTGTTCCAAAATGGAGTCTGCTGTGGATGCGCATTTAACACAGCGACTTGTGATTGAATTCCTCACTGCTGAAGAAACTGTGCCGATTGAAATCCTTTGACGCTTGCTAAAGGTGTGTGGAGACGATACAATAGACTTGAATAATGTGAGGCGGTGGGTACGGCATTTCCAAGACGGTGAAAAGGGTATGCAAGACAAGCCACCGCTCGGCCGACCCTGCACAGATGTCATTCCTCGCAAATGCTGAGCGTCTTGATCAATTCATCCGTACTGATCGGAGGGTAACAACCAGAGAATTGTGTGTAAAGCTGAATGTCGACTTTAATACCTTGGAAACAATGTTGATTATCGCATAGTCTGTGCGAGACGGGTCCCGCGGATGCTCACAGAACAAAAAAAAATTCGTCGAATGGAAACGTGTTACCTGCTGGACCAATATGAAGCTGTCACAGACAATTTTCTGTATAGCATCATCACCAGAGATGAGACGTAGTGTCACCACGAGCCGGGATCCGAAAGACAATCCATGGATTGGCGACAAGCGAATTTTCCGTCAAAGGAGAAATTCAAGACACCGCCGTCTGCAGGCACGCGATGTGCACGGTCTTCTGAGTTAGCCTGGGTGTGGTTCTTTTCAATGTTGTGGAGCCTGGAGAAAGTGTCGATTCAGCATGCTACAAAACAGCACTGACTAAACTGAGAGTGCAAGTTTCCAGTGTAAGGCCAGAGAAGAACACCAACTTTCAACTGCAACATGATAACGCAAGGCTCCACGCAACTCAGTGCAAAATTCGGCTGGACTGTCTTATCACATCCACTGTACAGTCCCGATTTAGTGCCTTCAGATTTGCGTCTCCTTGGGCCTCTGAGAGATGGGCTACATGGAGAACATTTTCACGGCTCGGATGCTTTTGCCAAAGCTGTAAGGAAGTGATTAGCCTCAGATGGTTCCGATTTTTACAAGCGCGGCATGCAGGCTCTGGCTCAACGTTAGCAGAAATGCGTAACGAATGGTGGTGACTATGTGGAAAAATGACAGCCTGTAACTGAAATATTGCTCCATTTAGCCGTGCTGTTGCGATTCATGTACCTCATGTAGTTTCCATGACTAAACGTAGGAAGCATTGCTTTCGGAACGACCCTCGTATCAGGAAAACTTTCTAATGCCGTGATGCATATTATACCACTACCTGTAGAGCCATTGGATGGTCTGCGTTGATGCATTAGCCAACTAGATTAACGGTGTAGTCATGGGCATGTCCAAACTCGACAGTGCTCCACGTGGACCCATCTTACTACACTGACAGCATATAACCCAACGGCCGAGGAAGATGGCGCGATGGTTAGCACATTCGACTCATATTCGGGAAGAAGACGGTTCAACCCCTTTGCCCGGCCATCCACACTGAGATTTTCCACGATTTCTTTACATCGTAAGGCAAATGGCGGGACGGTTCGTTTGAAACAACACGACCAACTTCCTTCCCCGTCCTTCCAAAATCTGAGCCCCTGTTCGTCTCTAACGACATCGTTGTCGACAGAACGTTAAACTCCCATCTTGTTTTACAACCCACTGGCACATACATACTACTTCACTTTTTTTTCCTTTCTTTTGCTTGTGCCGTTTTTCCCGTGGATACGCAGGGTCGGCATGGTTAATCGGATGTGGCAACGTTAGTTGAAGGGGTGGCCAGATGCCCTTCCTGCCGCCACCCCGTACCCCCCGGGTCAGAATTAGTGTACCCCAACTGTCTGCGACTAGTGTATTCCATGGGATAGTGTGAACGTGTTGAGATGTCTGCGAGCCGTGGAACTGAGGCGGGACGTGGGGACCAGCCCGGTATTCAACTAGAGGGATGTGGAAAACCGCGTAAAAACCACATCCAGGCTGGCCGGCACAACGGCCCTCGTCGTTAACCTGCCGGGCGGATTCGTTGCGGGGCCGGTGCCCCTCCCCAAGTGGCTAACCTGGCGGGTATACATACTACTTCACTGTCATAGATCATTTCGGCGACGGAGAACCGCACGACATCCTAGTACCGCTTCTGTACCATCTACACTCTACAGCACTCCAAAGTGACCAGCGTTCTCTTTTTAAGAGTAATTAACATTTTGTCCGGTGTGACGGCTACCTCCCCTCATGCAGCAGCTGGAATGCGTCTGCTAGCTCAGCTCCAAATGCGTTGACTAGAGAGCATGTGGCACGTCGCAGCTGCCAGCGCCAGCGTGTACGTGCACTGTAAAGAGGCGCGCGCACGCGCCACCCTGGTGGTCCTGGCGTCGCGCCGGCTTACACAAGCTGCGACGACGCCCGCGGACTGCTTGGCAAAACGCGGAGAAAGCTCTCATCCCACCACGAGCACAGCAATCTAAGCAACTGGCGCAACCCGCGGCCTTGCCGTCGTCTTTTCATTTCTCTGCCTGCGGCGCACCGCCAACTTCTTTTCCTATTTGGTGACAGACATTGCACGAGAGATCGCGGAGAAGAATTCGCTTCTTACGTCATCCGTTCAGGAACGGTGTTCACACGTCAGGAATTATCGCGCGCGAACGGCGCAGTATGGCAAGTTTTCACACTCTTTGGTGCCATTAGAGCGTAGAAGACTTTACAGTGGTTGGCGGACATATAACGGCTCTCTCCACCGCCAACGTGCCCACTCCTCTGTATCAGTTACGAATTATGATTGACACATAATAGCTCGGGGAAGTAGTAATTGTTGTAGCAGCCTGCCCGGCTAGCCGCGAGATCTAACGCCATGCTTCCCGAGCTGGAAGGCGTGCCGGTCCCTGGCACGAATCTGCCCGGCGAATCAGTGTCGAGGTCCGGTGTGCCGGACGGCCGGTAGATGGTTTTTAAGGCGGTTTTCCATCTACCTCGGCGAATGCGAGGTGGCTCCCTTTATTCCGCCTCAGTTACACTGCGCCGGGCCGCTCGCTGTGGCCGGGCGGTTCTAGGAGCTTCAGTCCGGAACCGCGCGACCTCTACGATCGCAGGTTCGAATACTGCCCCGGGCATGGATGTGTGTGATGTCCCTAGGTTAGTTAGGTTTAAGTAGTTCTAAGTTCTAGGGGACTGATGATCTCAGATGTTAAGTCCCATAGTGCTCAGAGCCATTTGAACCATTTGAACACTGTTCCGGCAATTGCTGCACAGACAGTACTTCCACGTACGCGTACACCATAATGACTCTAACACGCAAACATTGGGGTTACACTCTTCTGGTATGAGACGTTCCTGGGAGAGGAGGGGGGTCCACTGGGGCCTGAACCGCACAATAACCCTGGGTTCGGTGCGGGGCGGCGGTGGGGTGGGTGGACTGCTGTGGCCTATTGTGGGGTTGTGTACCACTGAGGGCTACGGCGGGTCGAAGCCTCTCCGTCGTTTCTAGGCCCCCAGTTTCATACAATTGTTGCAGCAGTACAAGGGCAAGAAGAACATTTCTCAACGTGTTAGTAATTTTTACATTTCTCGGCCAAAACCCAATATATTTTCTACGAGGTGACTTATGTTGATGTAAACTGTGCAACTTTATGCAATGAGTACATTCCTCAAATCGTTTAACAGCGTCTGTAGATGTGTGAAGAAGTGAAAATCAACAGTATGCCAAATCTGTCGAATGTGTGTACATGTGTGTTTCAACATTGCTCTTTCGATAAGCTGGAGGTTGTGAATATGTTTGCACGTTGTGCTAGGTTTTTTCTGTAATATTTCGATGTGCCGTGCAATCAAAATACATGTTAAAGGCCTTAACGTTGTATTCGCGGATGGAACGTGGGAAGACTCATTGTTTATATGCATGTGTGTGATCAGTTATTAGTCTAATCTTATCTTAGCGTTATCTAACAAACCCGCATATATGGAGCTGTACGTTCCTCGTAGTAACCCCATTGAAAGCTGTTTTACGAAGCGTTATATGTGGGCTTTCCCATTGTAATAGGCGTATTTTCTCCAGTATAGACTTCCTCATAATTTTTGGGTGACTCAAGTGTCGTGTCTCAGATACCTCAGTTAGCAGAATTGCAATGTAAATATTAATGAAAAATGGGGATGTTTCTAGAAGTTCTCAGTCCAAAAAAGAAATGGCATGAATGGAGTCAAAAATGGTATGATCTTAAAGAAGTAGGGCTACATATGGTGTACTTCGAAGTTTCAGAGATGTATATTTAGTTCTTTGTGAGGTACACAATGAAGTTATTAGATTTTGTTCAAGAAATTGTTACAAGTACTTTGTTTTAAAATATGTAACCAAAACAAAGGAGAAGCCTCATTTCTCATTTCAAGAGAGATGGTCTTAGCTATTGAAAACTTATAAATATTCATAAAATGCTGATCTACGGGCTTTTATGATATAATCGGCAGTGAACTAACCGACATGTAAAAATAACTGAAGACAACCGATTCATTTCCCCGCAATTCACTATAGAAATGATCCGGCTGAACCCTAGAAAACATCAACGAAGGATGATTATAGATTTCAGGCCGATTACTCTCCTGAACTCTCATTTTTAAATTCTGTCGCGGCTCATCAACAACAATCTGAAACAGCTGACAAAGACGATAGTGAGCCGTATGAGACAGGTGCGGTGCCGGGTCGGTCGCCCACGAACGTGTCGTGTGCGCTGATTTGAAATTTCCTGGCACTTTAAAGCTTTGTGCTGCTTCGCACTCGAATCTAGGACTTTTAACTTTCGCTATCCAAACACGACTCACGACATGCCGTCACAGCTTTGATATTCAGTCGGTGGAGCACTAGCCCGCGAATGCCAAAAGTCCTGGGTTCGTGTGCCTATTCGGCACACAGTGAATATCACACAATGTTTCAGGTCAGAGATTTCTAGTCAGATGATTGAGTAGTAATAACAACATCACTGACAGTAAATGGTGTAACAGGTTTTGGCATCGTTGTGAAAAAAATGGTAGGTAACTGGGTGAATTATGAGGATCTCAATGATCGATTATTCCTCTGAGGACTGCAACAAAGCCAGTACCAACCACCATTCTACAGTTTACATGCACACTTCTCGAGCTGATGATTACGAAGTAGATTATATGAGGAAATAAAAGTACTGATAAAATTCGAGATGGTGGCTGAAAATGTAAAAGGCTTAGGCAGTTGGAATGCTATTATGTGGAAAGGAATTGAAATTAGGATCACTGGAGCGTATGGACAGGGGAAAAGTAATAAGAGAGAAGAGATACCATGGATTTCAATTGGTTGTGCGAACTGCATCTTCCAAAATCACAGAAGAAGAACTGGTACTCAGAAAAGATTGGGAGACATTGTGAGTTATCAAATGGACAACATCAAGGTTAAATAAAGAAATCAACTTTAGAACTGCAAGAAACACATGGCCATAGACTCATACTAAATAATAGTAATGATGAGCAGGGGGCTGAAATTGAGGAGGATAAAGAAAAAGGGGTTGCCACGAAATGAGATATTGAAAATTTAGGAGAGAATGACACAAAGTGGAAATTCTTTGTAGCAGTGACAAATGTCCAAAGCAAAATCGTGAAGGGTAGTTCATTAGAAGAAAGAAATAATACAAGACAGGAAGCTGTAGTTTAGCGAAAGAAGAGGTGAAGAATTCATGGACGACCAAGGAAATGCTCGAGCTTATGGATGAAAGAATAATATATGAGAGGCCTGTCAATGATTAGGAAGGCAGAAATAGAGCTTGCTCTCAGGATAATTCGGAAATAATGAGAGAACAGGTAAATATATTGAGAAATATACCAAAAGTCGGCATGTCGTACTGAAAGAGTAAACACAACATCATAGGAGAGAAATGCACCTACGGGGTGCAGATGGAAAACTTCTGTTAAATGCAGAAACATGGCAGGAGTTGCTACGTGGAAGGCCTGCTTGACGTAGAGTATCTGTTCCAAATCACGATAGAGGAGGAGGAAAAAGTAGAAGAAGAAAGTGATCCAGTATTGCGTTCAAAATTTGACAGAGTGCTTAATGATTTCAACTCAAACAAGTCTGCAGGAGTCGACAAATTCTGTGGGAGGTGTAGCAACTAGAAGGCTATTTTAGTTGACGTAAAAAAACCTATGAAACGGATGCTCATAACAGGGCATCAGATTCCACATGCCCGAAAACATCACAGACATGCTTCTAACGCAAGTGGCTGACGCTGTAAGAGAGGTGTTCTTCATCACAGTATGGTTTACTGTTAAAATTTCGAAAGCATTAGTTCTCAGAAAAGTCAGCCATTGCTTTTTCGCACGTAAATCTCACGGGAAGATCGCGAAGAAAAAGTTGGGACGATTCGGGCTCCCAAAGAAGCTTACTAACAACCGTTTTTCCTGCGGACCATTCGTGGCTGTTACAGAAGAGCGGGGGAGCGACAGTGGTACACAAAATGGACTCCACCACATATCCTAAGATGGCATGCGGAGTATAGATGTAGAGGTAGTAGATGCAGATTTCCTGAAAAAATGTTGTCATTACATTAAGAAAGATTGCAGGTGAAGGTCATTGTGAGGATTAGAAAGCCTTCGATCGCATAAGGTGAAATAAGATGTTCGCAAACTTTAGAGGATTGAGGCCTAAGTAACACAGACAGACGAATAATCTATAATATTTACAAAACCTGGATGGAATAAGGGAAGTGGAAGATCAATAAAGATAAGTTCGTCTACGGCAGAAATGTAGCCTATCACCACTGTTGATCAGTTTTACGTCAAAGAAGCAACAAAGAAAGTGAAAGATCGGGAATAAAAGTTTAAGAGTGTCAAATATCAATGCTTCCGAAATGACCATGAAGAGGAAATTCGAGAAATCAGAGCTAATACAGAGGCTTACCAACAATCATTCCTCCGAGGTGCCATACGCAAGTAGACCAGGGAAGGGGGTGATTAAAAATGGTTCAAATGGCTCTGAGCACTATGGGACTTAACATCTATGGTCATCAGTCCTCTAGAACTTAGAACTACTTAAACCTAACTAACCTAAGGACATCACACAACACCCAGTCATCACGAGGCAGAGAAAATCCCTGATCCCGCCGGGAATCGAACCCGGGCGTGGGAAGCGAGAACGCTACCGCGGGGGGTGATTAGCTAGTGGTACCAAAAGTACCCTTCGCCACACAACTCCAGGCAACTTGAGGAATATTGATGTAGATGTAAATTCGCAACGACATATGACATAGCCCTTCTGGCTTAGTTGTAGGGAAGACTTACAAAATCTGCTGAAAGGAATGGAAAACATACTTGGCATGGGAGAAGGCTTAAAGATATGGAGAGCAAAGACTAAGGCAATGAACAGTACTAGAAAGGAAAGTAACGACTCGCTTTACATCAACACTGGTAGCGACAAATCCTTCACAAGATGACCGACCCAAGCTTATCAGAGACAGATTGGCATAGGTGAAGAAATTTTTCTTCAGTAAAAGACCTCTACTGATATCAGACGGTATGGATCTGAGAAAGAAGTTCCTAATGTTTTCATATGCAGCACTGCAACATAAGGAAATAAAGCGTCGTCCTTCAGAAATACAGAGTAGAAACTGGAGGCAATTAAAATGTGGTGGTATCAAAAAATATTAAAGAGTGAGTTGACAGATAAAGTACGAAATGAAGGAGTAGTAAGAAGAAATGGTGAAGGTAGACGTCCATGCAACATACTCACTGGAAAAATAGACAGTTTGTTACGGCATCCAGGAGCAGTTAGCTTGACTTTGGAAGGAACATTACAGGAGAAAAATAGTGAGGTCACTACAAGACTAATCAGAACAGATAACAGAGGATCTTGAGTGTAATACTTAAGTAGAGACGAAAACTTTATGCTCACATATGGAAAGCAAGACGAGAGCATGAAACCAGTCGACAGACTGATAAGCCGGCCGAAGTGGCCGTGCGGTTAAAGGCGCTGCAGTCTGGAACCGCAAGACCGCTACCGTCGCAGGTTCGAATCCTGCCTCGGGCATGGATGTTTGTGATGTCCTTAGGTTAGTTAGGTTTAAATAGTTCTAGGGGACTAATGACCTCAGCAGTTGAGTCCCATAGTGCTCAGAGCCATTTGAACAGACTGATAAACTGAAACATAAATAAAGAAGCTCAACGTCCAGAAAAAAGCCTTAGATTCTCTTTTAAAGGATTTGTTTCCTTTTCAGGGTTAAGGAGTACTATGCTGGATTTACAAGCAATTTTCCAGCATCTGAAGAGGATGAACGTCGAGAAACTCCGAAATCTGTAAGGTCGACAAATACAGCATCCACCCATAAACTACTGGGACAGATTCTTTTACTGCGGTATCAGCGACGGTGACAGCTTGAACTAATAACTGTAACCTTCAGTTGTGAGCAGGCAGTGTTAAGTAGTGGACATCGAGCCATGCTGTGTCAGCGTTGCTGTGTTACGAATCACCTCTAAATCAACTGTTCATGGCTTTCTCCAGAATGTTTTGAAAAGAGAAAAGTGTGTAAAAAGTTTGTGCCTCGCACCTTAACTCCTGAACAAAAAGAACGACGCATGGATGCCTGCCGCGACTGGACTGAAATGCAAAACGGGAACAATGTTTTTTAGGGAAAATTTATCACGGATCACGAAGCTATGAGTTATCGAACTTACCATCAAACGACAAAGCGCAGCAACAACGCTTTCCGCTCAACGGGTGTGGCGACCTACCAGACGACTAAAGTTCATTCGAGTGAACATTTCTCGAGAATATGTAGACTTCTTTAAAGACAAGTTCAGTGAATACCTCTGATTTTCATATCAGTATGTGAAACATTAGATACATCATTACCAGAGGGAGACAAAGGAGCAGTCGACACAATGGGTCACAGAAGGTTACAGTCACGACATCAAAACTACAGTGAAAATCTGGTGAAGCATTGTGCAGATGTGTTGCACAGTGTCTTTAGTATGCCCGTCTATCGTGTCACTTTGTACTTATCAGTTCCGAGCATACAGTGAGTAAGTAGAAATGCCTTCATCTATACTATCTCCCTCCAAGTATGAAGTGCGTGTTGAGGGATTTCGCCTGATTTCATGCAGCCCACGTAACTGTCATGCGTTTCCTTCTCGTTCGGCCGTACATTGCAGGTGCAACGAAGACGCTCCTGCAGCGTTTTCGTTGGGATATGTTTGATCACCCACCATACAGCCTGGACTTGGCTCCTTCTGCTTTTCATCTCTTTGCTCACATGAACCGGTGGCTATGAGAACATGATTTTGGTAAAGATAACAAGCTGCAGACCAGCGTAGGGAGTTCGTGTAAGTGATAGGCGGCAGCCTTTCATGACGGATGTACTGGAAAGTTGGTGCCATCCTACGACAGACACCCAAGGTAGAGTGGCGACTATGTAGAGAAGTAGCTGGAAAGTGTCGCTAAATGTTGCAAAAAAAAAAAAAAACATTTTTGATTTTCCCGACCGATCGGAGGTTGGGAAGAAAAACGGCCCTTGTATCAACAGATAAATCCAGACCTGCAGATCTTTGGAAAGGTAGTGGTGTGCCTCACACAGACGGTCTTTACAACCGGAAAACCATCAACGTTGTGTTACGTTACACACCTGAATAAACAAATATGGTAATGAGGCAAAAGATCCATCTCTTCCAAGGAACAAAATTCTCTCCCGCAAAAATAACGCGTCCTCATAAACGTTTGATATCGTTACAAAATTGCGTGTCCTTCACTTCGGAGCTCTTCCACGTCCACCATATTCAACAGTTATGACTACCAAACTTAATTTTTGTTCCTGAACTTGAAGAAATAGTTATGTGGATAAAGATCATTTGATGAGTTTGAAGCTGGAACAAATGTGTGTTTCGTAGAGGTGGAAAAATTTTGTCTTACTGAAGTTATTACAAAGCTGGACAATTGGTGTTGTATTAAACGTATTGATGTGAATAGTTGAAAATATAAAAACTAAAACATTAACTCGTAAACGGTTCTTTTAAATTTCGTCAGCTCTCCATCGCTTGCTGAGCAACCCTTAGTTCTCGATTTTAGATTGATGTCCACGTCTTTCTGGCGTAAGTAAAAGATAATAATGTTCATTGATGTTAAAATTTCTTGGGTTTATGGTACCAAGTGCGGCCTGTTCCCAGAAAACACCTCGGCAAGAAGGCCGAGACGTCAGATCCGAAAATCCTAGAAACAACAAAAAAACTCAAGAACTTTTTCCATTATTGATAACGGTCGCAATAGCCTACGCTCTCGCATATGACACTCTAATTGTAAACTTTCGATTTCAGGTAACATTGAGAGGTAAGATTTCAAAATTGTTTGGTTTACCAAGGACACTCCAGTACTTTAAACCCTATTCTGTATCTCCTGTCTGTCCATCCACTCATTGTCTGAAAAAGCCCTAAATAGAAAGGAACTCGTCAAATCAATCTATGACTTCATTGTCAATTTATGCTTCCCCAACAGTCCAAAAAGTTTGGAGACGGTATCAATAAAAAGTAGAGGAAAAATAGTTGTTTTAGTGCTTCAGGTGATTCTACGCAGCCTCCCCCCACTTGAGTACAACCATATAGCCTAAAAGTCACAAAAGTGCAACATTGGGATGCTTTTAAACTTCCACATCGCATTGGCTCGAATCCCGGTTATGTCGTTAATGCGTTGACCCTTCATGTGAATTTCTGCATTTTGTCGTTTTGTGGTAGGTTCGTATTGTTAACACCGAGTTCAGTCACTCGGTAAGATGTTTCTGGAAAAGATCTGTCACGTTTCGTGTATCAGTCGAGTCGCGGCATGCGTCCATGCGTTGTTTTTTACGTTTGTGAGTCGTCGTGTGCGGGACAAACTTCGCACACACTCTTCTTTTCTGCTAGACATTCTCGAGAATGTCTTTGACACTTGAGTTTGAGAAGTTTTACATTGTGATTTGTGACACACAACGGCCGCGTAACCATTACTTAACACTGCCTGAGCCAGCCTGGGTGGCCGAGCGGTTCTAGGCGCTACAGTCTGGAGCCGCGCGACCGCTACGGTCGCAGGTTCGAATCCTGCCACGGGCATGGATGTGTGTGATGTCCCTAGGTTAGTTAGGTTTAAGTAGTTCTAATATCTAGGGTACTGATGACCTCAGAAGTTAAGTCCCATGGTGCTCAGAGCCATTTGAACCAACACTGCCTGCTCACAACTGACTGGTCAACGGCAGATATATCGTTTACAGTTGTCAGTTCAAACTGCCGCTGCATTTACTGCGCTAACGCCGCGTATAATACGTCATAAAATCGCTTTCGGAACATTTTCGACGAGTCGTGTATTTTCTGAGCTGATTATACATACATCAAAGAAGTTTTGTATCGTCTCGGCTCCGAGAGTTCCGGAACCTGTACAAAAAATTGGAATAGAGATCAACATAAACATCATTTCTGCCATTTTTATTGCTCATGAAAACCACACATTTCATGTTGTACCACCATACAGCGAGAGCTTGAGAGGTGGTGGTCCAGATTGCATTACACACTGGTACCTCTAATACCCAGTAGCACGTCCTCTAGCATTGATGCATGCCTGTATTCGTCGTGGCATGGCATACCATCCACAAGTTCATCAAGGCACTGTTGGTCCACATTATCCCACTCCTCAACGGCGACTCGGCGTAGGTACCTCAGAGTGATTGGTGGGTCACGTCGTCCATAAACAACCCTTTTCAATTTATCCCAGGCATGATCGATAGGGTTCGCGTCTGGAGAACATACTGGCCATTGTAATCGAGCGATGTCGTTATCCTGAAGGAAGTCATTCACAAGATGTGCACGTTGGGGGCGCGAATTGTTGAGCATGAAGACGAATGCCTCGTCAATATGCTGCCGATATGGTTGCACTATCGGTCGGAGGATGGCATTGACGTATCTTACAGCCGCTACGGCGCCTTCCATGACCATCAGCGGCGTACGTCGACCCCACACAATGCCACCTCAAAACATCAGAGAACTTCCGCCTTGCTGTACTCGGTGGACAGCGTGTCTAAGGGTTTCAAACTGACCGGGTTGTCTCCAAACAAGTCCTCTAAGATTGTCTGGTTGAAGGCATATGCGACACTCATCGGTGAAGAGAACGTGATGCCAATCCCGAGGAGTCCATTCGGCATGTTGTTGGGTCCATCTGTAGCGCACTGCCTAGTGTCGCCGTTACAAAGATGGACCTCACCATGGACGTCGGGAGTGAAGTTGCGCATCATGCAGCCTATTGCACACAGTTTTAGTCGTAACACGGCATCCTGTGGGTGCACGAAAAGCATTATTCAACATGGTGACGTTTCTGTCAGGGTTCCTCCGAGCCATAATCCGTAGGTAGCGGTCATTCACTGCAGTAGTAATCCTTGGGTGGCATGAGCGAGGCATGTCATCGACAGTTCCTGTCTCTCTGTATCTCCTCCATGCTCGAACAACATCGCTTTGGTTCACTCCCAGACGCCTGGACACTTCCCTTGTTGAGAGCCCTTCGTGGCACAAAGTAACAATGCGGACGCGATCGGACCGCGGCATTGATCGTCTAGGCGTGGTTGAACTACAGACAACACGAGCCGTGTATTTCCTTCCTGGTAGAATGACTGGAACTGATCGGCTGTCGGACCCCCTCCGTCTAATAGGCGCTGCTCACGCATGGTTGTTTACATCTTTGGGTCGTTTAGTGACATCTCCGAACAGTCAAAGGGACTGTGTCTGTGATACAATATCAACAATCAACGTCTGACTTTAGAAGTTCTGGGAACTGAGGTGATGCAAAACTTTTTTTGGTGTATGTATGTTATTAGCACGCATCACTGGATTCGCACTGCCGTACAACTTGTCTGACATACCGGTAAAAAAAATGATACAGGGTGGTCAGAAATAGTCTGAAAAGATTGTAAGAATGCTGCAGGGTAACTTGTTCTGAGAAGTAACTCTTATGGAAAACATTGTATGCGTTGCGCAGTTTCCGAGTTAATTGGCATTTAAGTTAGTCTGTCAGGCCGTTACGTGCAAATTCAAGCACCCCCCCCCCCCCCCCCCCCCAGGTACAGATAGTGTCAGTTGCTCTCATAGCGTAGATGATAGCGCGTAAGACTGCTCAGTCTTTGGCTTGGGTTCGATCCTTACTACTTTCCCGTGTTTTCAGTTTTAGGAAAGCAAACTAAGAACACGTTTGGTGACACCATCACTGGCGAGCCGCTTAAATTTGCGCCTGCAGCGGCCTGACTGGCTAACTTCAAGTAACTTCAATGCTAAATAACTCAAACGTCGCAACGTATAGAATTTTTCTTCTTAACAGATATTGCTTAGCATATCCTCTCCTGCAACACCCTCACAAGTTTTACAATAATGTTTCTGTCCACCCTGTATACACAATCTTTCCCCGTGAATCTGTGTATTAATGAAAGCCGTATCAGTAGCCCCACAGTTCCTGAGATTGGCCTCCATTTACAGAACTAAATCACAATATCGGTATTTACGACAAATCCACTTCAGCGGTAAAAGGTGTCCGTTCCACAAAATATAACCACAAATCGACTGTTGTCAATCATATCAATCAGAGACGTGTCTCTACAACATCAGCAAACGGCAGCGCGAATGGTATCTCAGTGCTATTTAGTAGCTGCACCGGTAAGTAAGAGCCTGACGAATTTCGTGCCTCGTCTTCGCATCGCAATCCTTCGGTTTGCACGATTGCTCTTCGCTGATGTGTAGCTGGAGGAGCACGGTCGTATGGCTCTGCAAGGCCCTGCAGCCGAAATCGTGGACGAGCCATTCATCTCGCACACTGATTAGCGGGAACAACGGCGAAGGCCTCTGGTCTCTTAGCGGACTTAGCACCGGCCTGCTGTCCGGGAAGACGCCAGAGTGGTGCGCACTGGACGCGATCTGGGCTGCCGTAGCAGTTGCGTGCTAAATGTTCGGCACCACTGTAGCAGCGTCGTCAAGACCACGACGAACGCGGTTGTATCAGAATATGTTTGTAGAAACACAGTATACGAAGCCGCCATGATAATAGTTACTGGCGTGGCAGGTTTGATAGAATAAGCATAGGACTGATTACAAACGTTAGCGAATTTATAATTTCTGTTCTTACAGACATCTTCAGTTTCTCACTCGTCAGCTGGACATATCCTGCCGAATGGCTGGCGACCTTGATACCTAAATAATTCGTAGGATTCACTCTCGTTCATATTTTATTTTATTTGAAAAGATATTCTGTTTCATATTTACTAGCATCATCAGATCCTAAAAAGATAGAGACGCAGAGGACCCTTTGAGCTTTGTAGGAGAGCGGTGACCTTGATATTTAAATAATTCGGAGAATTCACTCTTGGTCATATTTTGTTTTATTTGAACGGATTATCACATTCTCATAAATAGGGATGGGGATTTTGTTTGAAATTTTCGTGGAATCCTGCTCTCTCTCCCTTGTCAAAAACAGAGTTAATGCTGCCTCGCCCGTTGATTACTCTATCGATTACTTCTGACGTCCGTCATCGTTGGTTTGTGATGGCCCCAGTGTTTACTGTGTGTGTGTGTGTGTGTGTGTGTGTGTGTGTGTGTGTGTGTGTGTGTGTGTGTGTCTTTGTGAAGTTCCTCCGCAGACTGAGGTTTTCAATTCCCTTGCACAGCGCTTACTTGCTGTTGTTATGCCTTGAAAATGGCAGGGTTTGCGCCTGTCAAAAGATCGTCGATTGTCTACGTCAGTGGGCTCCATTACCGTAAGTTATTTGCAGATTCTAACTCTTTGAAATTTTTTAAATATGTCACCTACAAGTCGAATACATACTGTTGTTATGTTTTGTTTGTTTACTATTGTAGTGTTTATTTTCTTTTCTATCTTTTTAGCCTATTTATCAAAGAATGCAAAATTGTAAAGTCCACTAAAGCGCACAGTTAAGTTCCTTCGCTTACGTCAGTTGGATACCAACTATAAAATATCGTTTATATTTATTTAAGTATATCATTCTTTAAGCTCGCTAACAACATGTCCGGATAGAGAGAAGTAGGCTAGTGCCAAAAACGGGCTTCGTCAGTTTACATCTCTCAGTAACACCAACGCTACACTACATTCCACGCGGACTCACTAACTAATTACACTGGAGACTCCATATTCTCACTTCGTAATTAATATCGCCATTATGTGCAAAGAATGAAAAATTGTCGAAGTAGGTGCCTCAGACAACAACTTGATGCATCCCAGCCAGGAATGCCATCCAACTTTATTCTTTACCATAAGAATAAAAGGAACGGGGTCTGATAGCCTGATTTCAAACCTCCAGAGTACAGGAAAGCGAAGATTTTGGCCTGTGATTCCTTACTAAACATTCCAGACGTTGTCACACACTAACGCGGACACAGTCTAGCACAAGCATTCAATAAACATGCGTGAGTTGCCTGCGATACCTAATGGACTAACAATCTCACAATGCTGTCATAACTGTGAAACCACCGATGAAGAAAGTACTCACGCTTAGGTTCGACAAAGCATGTTGATGTATTCAGCTGAAATCTAACTGCCACCCAGTCAACTGATTAATATGATGGGCAGCTTTCACGCTTATCTCTAGGCAGACCGGACATTTAATGGAACAAGAGATATAAACAATCACTTTATCTCTGGCTGTCGTTAAGGTGAAGGCTGTTTCTTATTTGTCAACATTCACTCTTCAAAGCATAGCTGTAAGACAATGTTTAGTGATTTTCTATTTCTAAAAAGAATATAGCATTTGATCACACATGCCTACTATGTAAAGTAAGTAAAGCAAACCTTCGCACTCTGGCCCTAAACGGGCTACTCGGATCCGACCGACCGCCGTGTCATCCTCTGTCAATGGCGTCACTGGATGCGGTATAGAGGAGGACGTACTCCGCACATTGCCATCGCGGTCGTTGTCGGATTTCTTGAGCTTTACTACTCAGTCAAGTAGCTCCTCAGTTGGCCTTACGAGGCTGAGTGAACACCGTGCCACTCCTCTTAATCAGGTTAAAGTCCCTGGCGGTACCCTGCCTGGTAGTCAGCTGTGCTGACCACTTTTTCGTTTTTAATTTTTTTTCTTCATTTTGGTCGTTATTGTTCTCGGTACTTGGTTTGGGCGGTCGTCGCATGAAACTTGCTCAAGTTGGTTGTTGAATACTTCACTCAGTGCTTTTTTTAATTTTTTAATTTTTATTTTTTTTTTATTACATAGGGCAGCCAGCCCTCTGGCCGAACACGCTGAGGTACCGTGCCGGCGTCAGTTGTCTCTTAACCTCGATTATTCAATTATTACTGCTAGAAACCATCTACAGCCAGAAGTGTCCATGACTCCTTTTAATCAATTTTGTATTTTGAACATATCTGTCTGCTTGTCTGTCTAATTGCCAATACTATGTAACACTAAGTCTTTTTCAGTTCTCCATACTAAACCAGCGATGCACATATTCTACTCTCCGCAATATATTTTCTACGAAATGAAAACCAGCGAGTACGGTAATCATGTTCATTTGCATATCATTCAAAGCCGCATACATTGCTGCTGAAAATAAACACTCCAGAAAAAAATTGCAACCTCAGGAGATGCTAATAGCGTGTAACACAACTCATGCCTTGTGTGTGTAGCACATTTAATACACACTGAGAAGTGGAAGTCCAGTAAGTCCAATAAATGTGGTCGTAAGGATGCCGAAACTCTGCCATCTGGCTTATGCGGACCGAGTAAATTAATCTCCAGAACGCCACACAAAGATTAACATTAGAAATCACCACCGAAGATTCTTCACAAACAAAAGAAGCGAAACACTTGTGGCAAAAACCAAACTGCCTTTCATTTAGGTGCAAAGACGGAATACACCTCCATGAATTGTCAAAAGCTATCTTTATTCTACAAATGTTATAAAAGTGGGTTTTCCTTTCTTAAAGGTACCTTCTATACTAAGTTGGAGAGTCAGTACTGCCTCGCGTGTTCCTAGATTTCTGCAGAACCAAAACTCATCTTCCTCGAAATCGGCTTTATGCAATTTTTCTATTCTTAGTGAATAATTCGTGTCAGTATTTTTGCAGCGATGACTTATTAAACTCATGATTCGGTAGTTTTCGCGCCAATACATTGGAAGCATTACATTCTTCTTGAAATCTGAGGGCATTACACCTGTCTCTTGCACACAAGTTTTCGTCATGGATGGCTCTCCCAAGAATATCAGTAGTTCTGACGGAATGTCGTTTAGTCCAGTGGCCGTGTTTCATCTTAGTTTTTTTGTGCTCTGTCGTAATCTTCCGGCAATATTATATCTCCAATCTCGTCTTCATTTACTTCCTCTTCCCTTATTATAATATTGCCTTCTAATTCATTTCCCTTGTACCGTCTTTTTATACATTCTTCTATCTTTCAGATTTCCCTTCTTTGCCTTGTAGTGGCTTACGTTGTGGGTTCTTGATGTTAATACAGGTGCTTCTCTTTTCTACAAAGATCTCTTTAATTTTCCTGTAGGCGAAATCTATCTTTCCCCTGCTGATGCATGATTTTACAGCCTTGCATTTGTCCTCTAGCCATTCCTGATTATCGAATTTTCATTTACTGACTACATTTTTTAAATGTCTATTCCCCTTCGCCAGCTTCATTTTCCTCTTTCGTCAGTTAAATTCAATCTCTCTTATGTTATTCAAGGATTTCTGCTAAGCCTTGTCTTTGTATCTTTTTGATCCTCTGCTGTCTCCACTATTTCATTGCTTGGAGCACACCGTTAACATTCCTATTTCCTCTGATGTACGGATACCTCTCTCTCTTGTGCACAACAAATAGAAAAAGGATACGCAGACGAAATGCATAATTCGGAATATGCAGCTCCCATTAGCGCAGGGATGCGTGCATCAGTTGTAGTCATGAATGAGTGGTCTCACAAACAAAAAACAAGCAAAGAAATACTTCAGTCAGCAACAAGTGTGAAACGAATGTGTATCTGTGAGCAGCGTTTAGAGATCATTCGAAATTGTTACTGGGAGAAGGAGGAGCAGATCAGGAAGGATACACTGAGCGGCATAAAAATAGCGCCCAGATACTAATCCGCAGAAGGTTACTGAAAAAGTAATCATATCTACTTCTGAACAGCTGACAGGAGAAACATTCAAAGAAATTAACGTCACCTTCGTGATATTGTAATGAAATTTGCACTTGCGCTACCTCATCTTAAATACGTGTTTGTTTTGTGGTATTCTTCCGTGTGGCTGTGTCGAAATGGATAGTAATATTAATCCCTCGCAGTATGTTTTATTTTATTTAACGTGCATTATTATCAGTTTCACCAATGTGCCTGATCTTCAGATGACTTTGCTTTCTAAGAAGGCTTCCTTAAATCACACAGCACATATCGTTAGATACTAATATTGTTGTCTCTTCGTGTCAGTTATGATACGTGCTCTGCAGGCTATCAGAACTGAACGGAATCTCGTAAGAAAACACTTCAGTCTGAAGGATTGCTTTGTCGACTTCGATGTGGTTATGAAACACTACGTAAAACAGAAACATTGAGCGACTGTAATCGTCTTTATGGGCATTGATGCACATGTTAAACATTCCCGCGAAATGAGGAACTACCATTTGAGAAGTACCAGTACGATGCAAGACCTTCAAATTGTCAGTAGTTAACAACTGGTCAGAGATCTTCGTTGTAACATACACTCCACTGTGGCAAACAGAGTATTCATCAGTTAAAGATATTGATCAGCACGATATTTAGCTTTCCGTGCGACCACTTCAGACTAAATCTGACGCAATTTCAGGTCACGCCAAAAAAAAAGCAAATCCATCACAACGCGATTACAGCAAACGTTCAGATAATTCGATGTTAATCCTTCTGTCATTGAAGTAGAGCAATAACCCGATATGAAGATGGCTGTCGTAGTTCGGTACGTAGGGCGCTGTTCTAATTTTTCCGTAAGAGGTTCGTCATTCTTGTTCTTTCGACCTGTTGGAGAAGCGCCAGTCACAACAATAGATAGCAATCCACAAGCTGGTTTTTCATCGTATGTGTGCAGTTGCCCACCGCAGGAACATACATTTCGTTCAGTACTTTTTGCTTTTGGCAGTGGCGCAGAATCATTTCTTAGCCCTCGACAGTATTAAGCAATACTTCTTTTCTGCTCTCAAAGATATTCCAAGTCACGTAAGCGGCTCAAGCTGAAAAAGTCCTGCATAACATCTATCTTGCATCTGAAAGAATTGGCTCACAATACGATATCTATCTATTACACTCCTTAGGAATCACTATGCCATATACTGCATTGTAGTTTTATTTTGAAAGGTGCTGAGAACTACGGTTATCCCAAGCATCAGCAGTAAACCATGCCATTTTCTGGAGATAAAATAACACCCCAATCGGATCTCCGGGCGGGGACTGCAAAAGATACAGATAAGGTGAAGGAAAAGAATCTCAATTTTAACATAGAAACTTGGAAACTTGGAATGTGAGAACACTGCTTCAGTGTAGCAAGCTAGAAAATGTAAGACTTGAAATGGAACGACTGGAAATCAATATCCTAGGCATATCGGAGATGAGATGGCCCCAGTCAGGTGATTTCTGGTCTGAAGAATACAGAGTCATTCACAGCGGAACTGACCAAGATAGACCAGGAATGGGAGGAGTTAGAATAATTTTGAGGAAAAACTATGGCTTACGTGCCAAGGGATATGTTCAATCTATCTCTCTAATAATACTAGTCAAACTTGAAACTAAACCAAAGGACTGTGCGATAATACAAATATACATGCCAACATCCAAAGAAGAAGATGCAGTCGTTGACGAAATATACGAAGAAATAAGTAATTCGATGAGAAATGTTAATGGAGATGAAAACCTGATTGCCAAGGAGGACTGGAATGCGAATGTGGGTGAAGAACCGGAGGAAGGAATTGTTAGCAAGTATGGACTTGGAAAAAGAAATAAAAGAGGAGATCGACTAATTGAGCTCTGTTCGAGGCACGAATTAGTTGTTGCAAACACACTTTTCCAACATCACAAACGAAGAAGATACACATGGAAGGCTCCTGAACACCTGAGGAGACAACAGATTGATTGCATTCTAGTGAAAGCACGTTTTAGGAACCTGGTAAATAATTGCAGGAGCTATCCATCTGCATACATAGGCAGTGACCGTAGCCTGGTCCTGATGAAAAGTTCACTCAGATTCAAATGTTTGAAGAAGAAGCCAGTAAAACTTAAATGGGAACTAGAAAAACTGAAAACTGAGGGACTGGCAAAGCGCTATGCTCATGAAACAGACAACCTAGTTAAAAATTTTCACCATGGTGAAGTAAATTAAGACTGGGATCAAATTAAATCTGGTATATGTAAAGGAGCACAAAAGATAGTTGGAAAAGCTAAACCCTAAAACAAGAGGAAATGTATTAAAGCGGATATTATTGAGATTATAGAAAACAGAAGATTATAGAAAAAATGCGACTGATGGACAAGGAAAGCTGAATACAGAAGACTAAGAAATTTAGTCAATAGAGAAGGTAGGAAAGCAAAAGAAAATTTTCTTGAGGAAATGTGCAGGGAAGTGGAAAGAAATATTTAAAACTGAAGAACTGATATATCCTACAGAACCGCAAATCAGTTTTTTAACAAATTTAAAACAACACTCTCAGGCACAATATAAAATAAATAGGGGAAAGTGTTGTTTGGTGAAGACATGGTGAAGAGAGGGAAAGAATACATAGAGGAGTTGTATGCCGGTACACCTCTTTCGGAGGAAGTAATAGGAAGAGAAGAGCAAGTAGACGAAGATGACAAGGGAGATGACATTCTGCAAGAAGAATTTGAGAAAGCTCTAAAAGAACTATGGGACAGCAAAGCAACGGGTGTTGATGATATCCCTGCAGAACTAATAAAGAATGCTGGTGGCAGTATGAAAACGATCCTGCTTAAACATATTAATGTGTGCGTGAATTCCTAAGGGACCAAACTGCTGAGGTCATTGGTCTCTAGACTTACACACTACTTAAACTAATTTAAACTGACTTGTGCTAAGAACAACACACACACACACACACACACACACACACACACACACACACACACACATCCATGCTCCAGGGAGGATTCGAACCCTCGGTGGGAACGCGTAATCGGTCACATGACGCCTCAAACCGCGCGGCCACTCCGCGAGGCCTTAAACATATTAGGTCCATCTATAACACAGGAGAGATACCGAGAGATTTTCAGAAATGCATCATTGTTCCTATACCAAAGAAGGCAGGAGCTACAGTACCGAAGTTTAAGCGTATTATCGCATGCATCAAAAATTCTCATAAAAATAGCTCTGAAGAGAGGTTGGAGGATATGCTGAGTGAAGGTCAGTTTGCTTTCAGAAGGGGATTGGGAACAAGAGAAGCGATTCTGGCACTGAGACTCCTTATAGAAAAGCAATTACAGAAGAATAAACCAACTTATATTGCCTTTGTAGACCTGGAAAAGGCATTTGATAACGTTATCTGGCAAGAGATGTTCAGACTGCTGAGGAAAACTGGAATGAAGTACAAAGACATCTGTGTGATACTCAGTTTCTATAAGATGAGGTGGCAGTGATTAGGAACTGTCACCAGGAACAAGAAGCAAATATCAAAAAAGGGGTAAGACAAGGCTGTGCTCTCTCTCCCCTTATATTCAACGTTTGCATCCAGGAAGCTATTGATAAAGTTCGAGAAACTACTGAGGTGGGGATGAAAATTAATGGGCAGAAGATAGACATGCTACGTCATGCAGATGATATTGCTATAGTCACGGAGACAAAAGAAGATCTAGAGGAAGTCCTCAGAACAATGGAAAGGATTATATGCAATCAGTACAGAATGACAATAAACAAGAAAAACACTGAAGTGATGGTATGCAGTACAGGAGCAGAATATGAACCTCTGAGAATGAGAATTGGAAGAGAGGAGCTGAAGTGATAGAGGAATTTACGTACCGGGGAAGCAAAATCACAAGGGATGGTAGAAGCCGGAAAGAAATGGCGAGCAGAATACAAAAGGCCAAAATTGCATTTAATCAGAGGAGGATTTTACTCACCACCTACCAGTCTGAAAATAAGGAAACTTATCATGAAAGCTTTCGTTTGGAGTGTGGCCCTATACGGATGTGAAACTTGGACAGTTGGAAGAGAAGAGAGAAGACGGCTAGAGGCCCTGGAGATGTGGTGCTATGGAAGGATGATGAAGGTCAGCTGGAGTCAAAGTAACGAATGAAGAGGTTCTTAGAAGAGTACAGGAAACCAGATCTCTGTGGAGGCACATCCTAACAAGAAGAGACAAACTTGTAGCGCACATCCTACGACACAACATCAATGGAACAGTAGCAGAAGAAGGCTACTGATGGAAGGAATCGGCGGGGGCGACCAAGGATATCATACATGCAGCAGATCATGAATGACGTTGGCTGTAACACATACGTGGAAATGAAGAGGAAGGAAGACGGAGGAATGGCGCTCTGCTGCAAACCAACCTCAGGGTCGAACACTAAAAGAAGAAGAAGGTGCTGAGATTGCAAAAGACTCTACAAACAACTAGAATATGTGTTGATTTTTGATTGTACAGCATGATAGGAATTTCTCCCCAGAGCTAAACATCAAACAACGAAATAACAGAAAGCTATTATTGGAGCAGTATGGTTGAATGATAAGGTCAGTCATTACACCAAACAAATTATTAAGGATTATGACCACCACAGGTAGCACCGCACGGTGTGCCTCTGTATGCGGCATGTTTCGTAAGACTGTTCAGAGCTATGTTATTCGGTCCCCTCAATGCGAAGATCTGGAAGGGCTCGAGCTGGTGGAATGCTCTGAGTACATCTGCCAGTAGAATAATCCTGAGAAAGCTGCATACAAAAATCAAGTAGCCTAAATCTGATCATTGCCTTCACGACAGAAGGAGAGAAGTTAAAGAGCGTCTCGTCCCTCCTCTCGAGAGATTGCTGAAGTCCGTAACATGCTTATGCCCATGACTACGCCCTGGATTTTGATTGCATCTCATGAAGCAACCATTCTTCTAAAACTGTAAACGCTGCGATATTTAAAGTCTGATACCAGTGCGCAGCACACTGTATTGCCGATTGTGTCTGTTGACGCAACGGTATTCTGAAAAGAGTGCAAACATACCCACACACCGCAAAACCAGATTTATTTCTACTTACATGCAGTTATGAAGAGCACATCAAGAAATAAATGCTGTCTGGTGCCCGTAGTGGACCACATAGACTTCCGATGGAAAGTACAAGTCACCTGACAAAATAAGAACATGAACAGGAAACAATTTGCTCTCGCCGTCGGGAACCCTTTAATTGCTTGTTATGTTCTCTTAAGTGGAAAATTCACGTTTCTCTTTTAAATCGAGTTAAACCGGTTTTTGGAGCAAACGGTGCCATCTCCATACCAGACGGCAGGCATCACAGCCTTAACCGTGTACTTATCCTTTTCAAATGATACGGCCTTCACATGAGCCACACAGGTTCATCTATAAAGGAGATTGGTGGTTGGTGCTCCGAACGAACTATGATAGGTTGACCGATAAATCCTCTAAACTCACTGTAGTGCAGCACAGGCAGGAATACAGACCTCTCTCTGATTCCAGCGCCTCGAAGGAAGCCAAGAAAAACAAGAGCAACGAGAACCAAAGATACCTGACTACAGAGTCGTACAACAAATTTGAACTCAGCGAAGACGACTGCTTTATAGAAAGTACACTACTGGCCATTAAAATTGCTACACCAAGAACGAATGCAGATGATAAACAGGTATTCATTGGATAAATATATTATACTAGAACTTACATGTGATTAAATTTTCAAGCAGTTTGGGTGCATAGATCCTGAGAAATCAGTACCAAGAACAACCACCTCTGGCCGTAATAACGGCCTTGATACGCCTGGGCATTGAGTCAAACAGAGCTTGGATGGCGTGTACAGGTACAGCTGCCCATGCAGCTTCAACACGATACCACAGTTCATTAAGAGTAGTGACTGGCGTATTGTGACGAGCCAGTTGCTCGGCCACCATTGACCAGACGTTTTCAGTTGGTGAGAGATCTGGAGAATGTGCTGGCCAGGGCAGAAGTCGAACATTTTCTGTATCCAGAAAGGCCCGTACAGGACCTGCAACATGGGGTCGTGCATTATCCTGCTGAAATGTAGGGTTCTGCAGGGATCGAATGAAGGGTAGAGCCACTGGTCGTAACATATATGAAATGTAACGTCCACTGTTCAAAGTGCCGTCAGTGCGAACAAGAGGTGACCGAGACGTGTAACCAATGGCACCCCATACCATCACGCCGGGTGATACGCCAGTATGGCGATGAAGCATACACGCTACCAATGTGCGTTCACCGTGATGTCGCCAAACACGAATGCGACCAACACGATGCTGTAAACAGAATCTGGATTCATCCGAAAAAATGACGTTTTGCCATTCGCGCACCCGGGTTCGTCGTTGAGTACACCACGCTGGTGCTCCTGTCTGTGATGCAGCGTCAAGGGTAACCGCAGCCATGGCCTCCGAGCTGATGGTGCATGCTGCTGCAAACGTCGTCGAACTGTTCGTGCAGATAGTTGTTGTCTTGCAAACGTCCCCATCTGTTGACCCAGGGATCGAGACGTGGCTGCACGATCCGTTACAGCCATGCGGATAAGATGCCTGTCATCTCGACTGCTAGTGATACGAGGCCGTTGGGATCCAGCACGGCGTTCCGTGTTACCCTCCTGAACCAACCGATTTCATATTCTGCTAACAGTCATTGGATCTCGACCAACGCGAGCAACAATGTCGCGATACGTTAAACCGCAATCGCGATAGGCTACAATCCGACCTTTATCAAAGTCGGAAACGTGATGGTACGCATTTCTCCTCCTTACACGAGGCATCACAACAACGTTTCTCCAGGCAACACCGGTCAACTGCTGTTTGTGTATGAGAAATCGGTTGGAAACTTTCCTCGTGTCAGCACGTTGTAGGTGTCGCCACCGGCGCCAACCTTGTGTGAATGCTCTGAAAAGCTAATGATTTGCATATCACAGCATCGTCTTCCTGTCGGTTAAATTTCGCGTCTGTAGCACGTCATCTTCGTGGTGTAGCAATTTTGATGGACAGTAGTGTACTTTCCAAGTTGAATCTTGAAACTCCTCGGCACCTGCCTCTCTCCCTCAAAATGTGTGTGAATTTCTAACGGACCAAACTGCTGTCATCGGTCCCTAGACTTACACACTACTTAAATTAAGCCAAACTAACTTACGCTAAGGACAAGACACACCCATGCGTTATTGACTCGCTAAATTCGTGAAGCTTTTTTTTTAATAAATCATCCATTTTTTTCGTAATTGTAATTATTTATTTTTCTGTACAAACATCAACCTATTTCCGTCCCATTACTTCGTGATGCGTAATTTTTTTTGTCTTGAAATGTACGAGTATGTTCATGAAATGCACATCCTCTTATATTATGTTGGAAATTAAGTGCTAGTCTGGAAGGCGGCTCGGAGAATGGTGACTGGCGTCTTGAGAGAGATGTGCGGCGGGCGGCAGCGCGCACAGTAGCAGGTGTCCGGCCGCCTGCGCTTATCTACCGACACGGTCAGTCCATTAGAAGGGGCCCGCCGTTCAGTGCAAGGCGCCGCGCGACACAGTGTCCGCCGTGCTCCTGGCCGCAGCTCACGCCTGTTCAAAAGATCTACCGTTTCAAATCAAGTGTGCGCCTTCTTTCTGACTGTTTTGTGTTCAGCACGAATGTAAACATCTGAACGTGGGAATGGAGCTGCTTGCTGGTGGTTATACTATATACACTTGTAAATTAACTTTCTATAATAATATTCAGAAGAATGCAAAAGAAACTTCACGATGAAGTCATTAAAATGGTTCAAATGGCTCTGAGCACTATGGGACTCAACTGCTGAGGTTATTAGTCCCCTAGAACTTAGAACTAGTTAAACCTAACTAACCTAAGGACATCACAAACATCCATGCCCGAGGCAAGATTCGAACCTGCGGCCGTAGCGGTCTTGCGGTTCCAGACTGCAGCGCCTTTAACCGCACGGCCACTTCGGCTGGCGAAGTCATTAAACAGGCTTCCCTTATCGAAATGTAAAGGTACCAGAGAAATAAATCTCACCTTGCTGTTAGTATCTACAACATAAATAAAGAATATGCCTTCGGTATTTGTCAACCTAGATAGAGAAACGTGGAGTAACATGTTTTGAATCATAAAGAGTGTTTGTTTCAACTTGAGACAACTAAACATCTCGAAAAAGACACATCATTCGGAAAAAGAATGTACTAGCTGAAAAGTTAGTATTAGTAAATTGGACTTCTGTCTGTGCTATAAATGGCCATCTCCTAACCATCCCTCCTGCATGGGACAGGTCAACTTCGTATTTCCAAATAGGAAAACCTCCCCCATCCCCCCCCCCCCACCCCACTACCATTTTATTGTATGTCTGGATTCTGCGCCAAAAACTAGGTACAGTTTACTTACACCGTTGTGTCTCAGTCGTGATAGATGGCACTGTAATCGATAAATATCAAGTGTGTCTGTTTTTGCAATCAAGACTCGACGCATTTGAGTCTACATTCCATGTACGATATAAATGGAAATCTTTGTGTTCCAGCTGTTGATGCCGGCCGGGTTGGCCGAGCGGTTCTAGGCGCTACAGTCTGCCACCGCGCGACCGCTACGGTCGCAGGTTCGAATCCTGCCTCGGGCACGGATGTGTGTGATGTCCTTAGGTTAGTTAAGTTTAATTAGTTCTAAGTTCTAGGGGTCTGATGACCTCAGAACCTAAGTCCCATAGTGCTCAGAGCCAACTGTTGATACTGATATTCAAACGTTACTTGAGTGTTACAAATGTGATTGAACAGTAGAAATAATAAGGCTAGGTGTTGAATTTCCTGGCAAAAAAGTGACTTGTGTGGTAACGTAGTTTTCTGTCCCCTACGAGGTTCATCTACATCTACATGAATACTCAGCAAATCACATTTAAGTGCCTGGAAGAGGGTTCATCAACCACATTCACAATTCTCTATTATTCCAATCTTGTATAGCGCGCGGGAAGAACGAGCAGAAAATTGGTTATTGGAATTTCGTGAGAAGATTCCGTCGCAACGAAAAAACGCATTTCTTTTAATGGCGTCCAGCCGAAATCCTGTATCATTTCAGTGACACTCTCTCCCATATTTCGCGATAATACAAAACGTGCTGCCCTTCTTTGGACTTTTTCGATGTACTCCGTCAGTCCTATCTGGGAAGGATCACACACCGCGCAGCGGTATTCTAAAAGAGGACAGACAAGCGTAGTGTAGGCAGTCTCCTTAGTAGATATGTTAAATTTTCTAAGGGTCCTGCCAATAAAACGCAGTATTTGGTTAGCCTTCCCCACAAGTCGTTCTTAATTGTAATACCTAGGTACTTAGTTGAATTTACGGCTTTTAGATTTGACTGATTTGTCGTGTGTACCGAAGTTTAACGAGTTCCTTTTAGCACTCATGTGGATGACCTCACACTTTTCGTTATTTAGGGTCAAGTGCCAATTTTCGCACCATTCAGATATCTTTTCTAAATCGTTATGCAATTTGTTCTGATCTTCTCATGACTTTATTAGTCGATAAACGACAGCGTCATCTGCAAACAACCTAAGAAGGCTGCTCAGATTGTCTCCCAAATCGTTTATATAGATGAACAGCAGAGGGCCTATAATACTACCACGGGGAACGCCAGAAATTACTTCTGTTTTACTCGATGATTTTCCGTCAGTTACCACGCACTGTGACCTCTCTGACAGGAAATCACAAATCCAGCCACTTAACTGGGACGATATTCCATAAGCACGCAATTTCACTACAAGCCGCTGGTGGGCTACAGTGTTGATTGTGCGGTGTCCCCGATCAACTGGAATGCTTGATTTCGGTGGCTGCCCTCGAACCCCACCATCATGGTGACTGATTTCGGAGTGTGCTTCCATCCAACCGCCGTAGATCTTACACTTGCCGCTACGCGTCTACCGGCGGAATACAAAAATGGTTCAAATGGCTCTGAACACTATGGCACTTAAGATCTGAGTTCATCAGTCCCCTAGACTTAGAATTACTTAAACCTACCGGCCGGTGTGACCGAGCAGTTCTATGCGCTTCAATCTGGATACCGCGCGACCGCTACGGCCGCAGGTTCGAATCCTGCCTCGGGCATGGATGTGTGTGATGTCCTTAGGTTAGTTAGGTTTAAGTAGTTTTAAGTTCCAGGAGACTGATGACCTCAGATGTTTAGTCCCATAGTGCTCAGAGCCATTTGATCCATTTACTTAAAGCTAACTAACCGAAGGACATCACACACATCCATGCCCGAGGCAGGATTCGAACCTGCGACCGTAGCGGTCGCGCGGTTCCAGACTGAAGCGCCTAGAACCGTTCGGCCACAACGGCCGGCCCATTGTAATAAGGTAAAATTTCTGTGTAGAGATACTCCCAGGCGCATCTGCCATGTGTACTCACCGAAATCAAGCACCCCAAAGATAGAGGCAAGAAGACACACAGAAATCAAACTCCCCATTGGTAGAGGCAATCCCGACGGGATGAATTAGCTATTACACCCACGTCATTGTTCTCGGATCACGCAAACGTAGTTTCTACTCAGACAATGAAAGGGCTAACCATATTTTACTGAGCTATCAAATTTGCAACACTAAAGTAAATTTCGAACAAACACGTAAATATCAACCATTAGAACACAAAGGTTTACATTTACATAGTAAATGATATGTAGAATGAAATGCGTCAGTTCTTAATCGCAAAAATCTGGCACACTTGATATTTATCGATTATAGCGCCTTCTACCACGAATGGGGAACAATGATGTGAGTAAACCTTATGTAGATTCCGAATATACAATAGAAATGGAGAGTTGCAATTTCAGAATACAAAGTTCAGCCCGCACACCTTGCAGGGTTGGTTAGGTGGTGGCCAGTTACAGCACAGACAGACCCCTTTACTAATGTTAACTTCTCACCTAAAACATTTTTTCCTTATGATGCGTCGTTTTCGATATATTTAATTGTCTCAGGTTGAGACAAACACCCTGTATAAAGGGGGAAAAGTACATACACATTCGAATAGTCTAATGTATTAAGGACAAACAGATGGGAGTAATAAAAGTGGAACATCAAAAATGACAAGCTCTTAAGAAGAGCGCGACGCAGAATTTTCGGGTCTGTAGTTTCACTTCTAAGTCGGACAAGCGATGCAGGAAGTGAAATAAAATTTCAAAATACAAATAAAAGTACAAGACAAAAGAATTACTAATGTTTGCAGACGGAACGGGCTTTCAAGCTGAATGTAATAAAGGGCTGGCAGAATATTGTTGAACAGAATTTGCAAGCTACATCTGCAAACTTTAGTTTATGAATAAACTACACAAAATGGAAAAGATGAAGAGTAAAAGAAAGGGGAAGAACCATATATTAAACGTCAAAATTAGTGGAGGCACAGTGTAAGAGATGAAAGTGCACTAGCAAGCAAACAAGATTTTACGACACTGTTGAAGAAGGGGAAAAGCAGTCTGTTGCACGCGAGGAAACATTGTTTCGGTAAAAAGACTTCTACTGATATCAACTTGTGAAACAGAAACAATGAAAAAGATTCTACACCTGCGCGTCTGGTTGGCAGCATTGTAAGGAAGTGTACGTGGGCCGTGGGAAAAACAGAGAACAACAATGTGGAAGTATCTGGAATGTGGTGATGCAGAAGATTTTTAAATATTAAATGGTTAAAAGAAGTCCGTAATGAACTGACGATGTAAGAAGTCCAAGAAAAGCTCTTTCAAGAAGAAGCGACAGGTCTTTCAGTAAGTTTTGAGGCACTGAGAGGGAGTTTTATTTGACAATTTAAGGTGCGGTAGAGGGTTTACATAGGAATGACAACCAGTGACTGGAATAGGTAAAACAGATTACTTAGAATGTTTGCTGCAATGAGAGTGTAGACATTGACTGGATAACAATTTACATCTAATAAACTACTCGGTTAAGACCTGTGAAATGATTAATGTATCATTTTTAATAGCAGATGGTGATGAGGTTTTAAATGACTGTGTTTACGCGTACCGAATGCTTTTGAGTGTATGATGATGTATGAAGCGTGACGTTGGCCAAATGTCTTCAGCTACAGCGCTGATGGATCGTTTATCAGAAAAATATTTCTAAGAACTTTGCACTTCAGGAAATTCAACGGAAGCGGAGCTTGAAAGCGAGAGTGTGTGTGAGAGAGAGAAAGACGACTTCAAAAGCGAAAGTGAGACAGACTCGCTTGAAAGCGTAGAGAGCCGTAAGGGCGTGCTCGCAGTGAACGAACAAAGGAAACCGTCGTTCATTTCCCTGTTTCATTTTGTTTGTATTGTTCCTGAGACAGTACGCTTAATGTTCATGCGTGACTGTAAGAAAGTAAATTCGAGAGTTCTTAAAGTTGAAGTCGCAGTAGATGAATTGTCTTTATTATCAAAAAACGCCCCTGGTTGGCGCGAGTGGTAAGTCTTCACCATTATCTGAGAGAATGTGAAAAGGTGCTATTACAATCTGGCAAGAGAGACAACTGAAAATAATATGACTATGAAGAAGTCAAAACAGGAACTTATGTTGGTTGAACATCACATTTCATCACTGGAAGTAACGTAAGGATCCAATAACAGAGGAGAAATGCTACAAGCACTCGAAGATTTCTTTAAATGAATTATAGTTGAAGAAATGTGTCAGAAAAACAGATATAAAGTAATGGAAATCAGTAAGTAAAGCTATATGAGGTGCATAACTGCATTCGAGATATGAAGAAAGGAAAGGCACCTAGAGTTGATGGTATTCAATAGAAATATTTAAAGATGGAGAAAAAATAATGTAAAAGAAACTTTCAAATTTCTTTACAGAGAAATAAAATTCCTCAGAAGAGGAGCAAAATTGTAAATATTCTCCTCCAAAAGAAATAAGACAGATAAAACTCAATCAACTTTACCTATCTGTTTTATCACCACAATGTACAAGATATCCATTAAAATTAGCACTTAACGTCACGTTTTAATGTAGCAAACGAACACGCTGGATCGGGAGGTTGGTACAGCACAATGAACCACTAATGTGAATATAATTATAAGAGGAAGCAATAAGGATGAATTACCATCGGTTTGGAGAAAGGTTCTGATTCAGTTTCAAGAAATCTGTACTCTCAACTATTAAGGAACAGGGAATGACGAACTGATGAACATCATCTTGAATGCTAGAGCTGCCATTAAGTAAGAAAATTTCAAAATTGAAAAAGGAGATTCCAAAACTATTCTCAGTCGTCCCGAAGACAGTTTTGGGATCCTTAAACCGGAAAAACGAGGAAGGATTACGTGTTAACAGGACACACATCAGCTACATTCGTCTTGCTGATGGCAGTGTAGCTCTCTGCAGAAACACTTCAGGGACGAATGGGAAAAGTTAACAGAGCAACAGGCCTGAAAATTCAATAAAATAATATGTAAGTAATACGCAACCAATGAATTGAAAAAGAAAGTGGTACAAACTGACAATGAAGCCATAGAATCAGTTTATCAAAATTTGGAATTATGGCTGATCAAAACAAAAGAAATAAACAGAACTGTAAAAATCAGCTGGTGAAGTACGAGGGTGCGCTGAAAAGTAACGCCTCCGAATTTTTTATGTGAAAACTCTTAAAACGTTTCAAATAAAACATTCTACACCCCTGTTCGGTGCTCCATGTGTAGACGAACTCTTTACGGTTAGAAACTCGATTATATCGGACTGTTTCTCACGCATTGACATAGTTACATCACACACCGCCATTTTACACAAAAAATTCGGAGTCCTGTAGCGGCAGAGAATTGCAACTTGCATCATCGAAGCGGGACAATCGAAATTATGAGAACAGAATAAAAACTTCGAAGGCATTACTTTTCAGAACGCCCTCGTAAATAGGATTTTCAAAATTAAAACTCCAATGTACCTGATACGGAGTGCTTACAACAATCGTAGCCAACTTTCGATATATTACCATAGGAGACAAAGCAACCAGAAATTATAACAGCAAGCAGTTTTACTTTATCCATATAAACTATTGTGCAGATAAAGCTGACACTTGAGTTACTTTACTGCCGTAACATGTACCAACACAACAAAATAAAAAATTCATACACTATCTGATCAAAAGTATCCGGACACCCCCAAAAACATACCTTTTTCATATTAGATGCATTGTGCTGTCACCTACTGCCAGGTACTCCATATCAACGACCTCAGTAGTCATTAGACATCGTGAGAGAGCAGTATGGGGCGCTCCGCGGAACTCACGGACTTCGAACGTGGTCAGGTGATTGAAAGTGACTTGTGTCATACGTCTGTATGCGATATTTCCACACTCCTAAACATCCATAGTTCCACTGTTTCCGACGTGATAGTGAAGTTAAAACGTGAAGGAATGCGTACAGCATAAAAGCGTACAGGCCGACCTCGTCTGTTGACTGAAAGCCGACAGCTGAAGAGGGTCATAATGTGTAACAGGCAGACATCTATTCAGACCATTACTCAGCAGTTCCAAACTGCCTCAGTATCCACTGCAAATACTATGACAGTTAGACGGGAGGTGAGAAAACTTGGATTTCATGGTCGAGCGGCTGCTCATAAGCCTCACATCACGCCAGTAAATGCCAAACGACGCCTCGCTGGGGGTAAGGAGCATAAACATTGGACGATTGAACAGTGGAAAACCGTTGTGTGGAGTGACGAATCACGGTACATAATGTGGCGATCCGATGGCAGTGTGTGGGCATGGAGAATGCTCGGTGAACGTCATGTGCCAGCGTGTGTAGTGCCCACAGTAAAATTCAGAGGCGGTGGTGTTATGTTGTGGTCGTGTTTTTCGTGGAGGGGGCTTGCACCCCTTGTTGTTTTGCGTGGCACTATCACAGCACAGGCCTACATTGATGTTTTAAGCACCTTCTTGCTTCCCACTGTTGAGGGAGCAATTCGGGGATGGCGACTGCATCTTTCAACACTATCAAGCACCTGTTCATAATGCACGGCCTGTGGCGGAGTAGTTACACGACAGTATCCCTGTAATGGACTGGGCTGCCCAGAGTCCTGACCTGAATCCAATAGAACACCTTTGGGATGTTTTGGAACGCTGACTTCCTGCCAGGCCTCACCGACCGACATCGATACCTCTCCTCAGTGCAGCACTCCGTGAAGAATGGGCTGCCATTCCCCAAGAAAACTTTCAGCACCTGACTGAACGTATGCCTGCGAGAGTGGAAGCTGTCATCAAGGCTAAAGGTGAACCAACACCATATTTAATTCCAGCATTACCGATGGAGGGCGCCACGAACTTGAAAGTCATTTTCAGCCAGGTGTCCGGATACTTTTGATCACACAGAGTAGATAGAGGACCAATTTCATGTCTACCTGAGACGTACAGATCTTCATATTTGACGTCATATGATCAGTACAAAGGGTAGCCGTAAGGATTTAATATGACCTCAAAAACATAAATTTACGTAATTCAATTACTG
This sequence comes from Schistocerca piceifrons, assembly GCF_021461385.2. Classification (NCBI taxonomy): domain Eukaryota; kingdom Metazoa; phylum Arthropoda; class Insecta; order Orthoptera; family Acrididae; genus Schistocerca; species Schistocerca piceifrons. The sequence goes on from NC_060141.1 coordinate 415,170,404, forward strand.
TTTGTTTGCAGGTATGTGTCTGAAGTCCTGGTACACATTTAAATCACCGTGGCACAGCTCAGTATCACCGCCGACAGCGGGGCTAAAACAAAATGGCGTAGCCCACTGATAAAGTGGAGTATCGAGCAGTAATTCATTTTCTGCATTTGAAGGGGAACAATGCTACAACAACAGATATTGACGTAGTGGATGGCAGGGCAAAAATGACGTAGTGGTCAGGTGGCGCAGAGGCTTCCAGTGAGATCAGACAAGCAGAACCGGTCGAAATTCTATTCCACGCAAGTGACTTATCATTTAGTCCCCCTCCCACCAAATTTCCATCCTTTTTCTCGCTGACAATTTTCGCTTCTAATTGTGGTACGCAAAGTATATAAATTTGCCCTGTCGGCTGATACTAATTGTGTCCGACGCACCACGAAGGAATTATCCGAATGGGACGGAAATCGATAGATGTTATGTACATGTACAGACAAACAAATGATTCTAATTTTAGAAAAAGATAATTATTTATTCAAGAGACAGAGCTACACACAATTGTGTGACCACAGCCCCTTATTCAGGGAGTTATTCGGCTTGGCATTGATCAACAGAATTATTGGATGTCTTCCTGATGGATTCGTACCATATTCAGTCCAATTGGTGCGTTAGATCATCAAAATCGCGGGCTGGTTGGAGGGCCCTGGCCATATGCTCCAAACGTTCTCAACTGAGGAGAGATCCGGTGACCTTGCTGGCCAAGTTATAGTTTGACAAGCAGTAGAAACACTTGCAGTGCGCGGGCAGGCATTAAGTTGCTGAAATGAAAGACCAGGATGGCTTGCTATGAAGGTTAGTAAAACGATGCATAGAATATCGTCGACGTACCGCTGTGCTGTAAGGGTGCCACGGATGACAACTAAATGGGTCCTGCCATGAAGACATGTGGCACCTGAGACCAGCGCTGCTGGTTCTTGGGCCGTATAGCGGGCTAGTCACGTTGGTATCCTACTGCTGGTCATCGGATCGTAGTTGGAAGCGGGACTCATCACTGAAGACAATTCTATTTCAGTCAACGAGATTCGAGGCCGAAGTCGTGTCTGGATACGTCCCAGACAGCGGTGGGATACCAACCTGCCTGTCGTACGCCGTGTGCAGTCCGATAATCAGAAATTGCTCAAAAATGGCTCTGAGCACAATGGGACTTCTGAGGTCATCAGTCCCCTAGACTTAGAACTACTTAAACCTAACTAACCTAAGGACACACATCCATGCCCGAGGCAGGATTCGATCCTGCGACCGTAGCAGCAGCGCGGTTCCGGACTGAAGCGCCTAGAACCGCTCGGCCACACCGGCCGGCCAGAAGTTGTGGTGTGGGGGTGCGATTTCTTTTAATAGGAGATACCCTTACAGCACAGTGGTACGTCGTCGGTATTCAACGCCCTGTTTTGTTGCCCTTCATGGTGAGCCAGCCCGCCCGCACACGGCCTGAGTTTCTACTGCTTGTTTTCCTGCCTGCGAACACGGCTGCCGGCTGCTTAATATGTTGTTCCACTCTGAGGACACTCATTCCCTGTAATAATGGGTCTGCCCGTTTATCCGACAGGTGGCGGTGACGGTGGGAGGGGGGAAAATGAAGAGTATTAGAGTATTACGAGCTAGTTCCATAACTCTTGCTCGAGTTGGGGAGGAGGAGAACAACCGCCAAGGTTCATGACTTAAACATGTTCCGTAGACACCAAAAGAAAAAGATATAGCCGAAACAATAGTTGCTCCTCACTGAACAGGCCTTTTGGGTTTCGGACAGAGGACATTGTGACCTGGCACTCAACGGAAGTCTGTGAGAGTGCTGGACGAGAACAGCGGCGTAACTGAGACAGACTTTGTTGAGCTTATCATTATAAGACGTTCAGAGCATCTGCCAGACTCTTCTGTACTCCATCGTGCACTATTCGGCGTCAGCGAATCACTCCAGTTGTCGATGTAACGCTATCCCTTGATGTTACAGATGCGACGCAACTTCGCAACTTGGCTCACGTCAGATAGTAAGTTTTCGACTCACTAGCGCTTTTTGTTAGAGTCTTTTTGGCCATATACCTCAATCAGTAAGGGCAGTTGGGTCACCATAAGCAGGATCAAGCTTTCGCTCTCTTTGCTTTGGTGGCCGGCACAGTTGTGATTGGTGAAGTGCTTTGTTCTTTGCATTGTTTTAGGAACCACAGTCCTATGTAGATGGTGTTTCCTGCCTGGAGGTAAATCTGTTCTAACTCTCCTACCGATAGAAACCTTTCCGTAGTGAAAGCAAATGTTTTTCCATAGTTGCCAGTGTGATGAAGAGAGCGTTTTTTGTGAACGACAAGCAGGTTGGCGGTGTAGGACTCCAGCCTTAAGTCAGTGGGCCATTGGGGTGATACACAAAGCCGAGGAAAGTGCGTTTAAGTGGGGGTCCGTTAGCACGCTATCTGGGCACCAGCAAAAAAGTGTGGGTGGTCTTAGGTGCCATATTCACTCGGACGACCTCATATGGCGCATCTTGAAGGGTGAACGTAAAGAGAACTAACAGCATCAGCAAGTCTGATGAGCACAGTTAGATTTTTTGAGGTGATAGTTAAAAATTAAGTAGCTACAGTGCTCGGGATGTTTAATATCTGCCACACAAAGTTATTCGCCCGCTGCCTTGTTGATACTCACAGCGAATGCAAGAGTTATGCGAAACTGCAATCGCTTTAAATCGAAGGGCATATTTGGATCACCGAGCGTCAACAGAATGCGAGAAACGAATACGTCTTGATCTGCGGCATTCATGAATATCAGGTTCTAGGCTTCCGGTCTGACTTTTGTAAATACACAACAATTTCATACCAAACATTTATTAATAACAATTACATCGTAGATTATGCTTGCATTTCTTTTTGAATTACAGATTAAAGTAATACATCTGTAATGCATAATACACGTAAAATCTAACTGTGATGTACGAGTACATCCTTTTATCATTTCAATACACTTGATTTTCTGCAATAAATATTTTGACTCTAAAATACGCCGCATGAAAAGATAATTAATTGCGGCATCTGTTGTTACGTTTTACGACAAGTTCCTGGAGGTATTTTTGCTCTGTCGTTGCAACTACAAAAGCGATGTGCCAACAGACGGCATTTCCCGATGTAAGCGAGAAATCAAGCGAAAATCGCCGTAAGTACAAACCAACATATTATTAACGAACTGTTTTCGATCTTAGAGCAAATTAAAATGTAAATAATTTAATTAAAGACCACTGATGCTCCTTTACGTCAATAAAGCGAAACGCTTCTAGTGGAAAAAACGCGAAATTTTGTAGTTGCAACGACGGGACAAAAATGCGCTCAAGAACTGTCAAGCAACTACGGGTTTGGGTTGTTTGGGGGAGGAGACCAGACAGCGAGGTCATCGGCCTCATCGGATTAGAGAAGGACGGGAAACCTAAATCAGGATGGCCGGACGCACTGAACCGTCGTCCTCCCTAATGCGAGTCCAGTGTGCCAAAAGCAACTACGGACAATATGGCTACACAAATGAAGAATTTGCGTTAAGTATCTCATTGTCTTCTTGGAAAATTCGTCTACCATTGTTCCAGCTCATTTTTCACTGAAGTAGGGCTGTGTTTGAGCAAGTCTCGAACTGTTCGAACAGTTTACGTCACAGTTCAGGAACACTCGGGTTCTGTTCGGTCTTTCACTCGTCCTGCGATCTACCGATGTGTGATGGTACTATCTCCAAGCGGATATTGCTACTGTAATTCACTCTCGGGATAGGAATTACAGTCAGTTTACGGCGATGTATTTCGTCTGTTAGACATTTAAATTATCATTAATCTCTCTCCTGTCAGAGAGGTCACAGTTCATAGTAAGTGACGGAAAGTCATCGAGTAAAACACAAGTGATTTCTGGCGTTTCCCAAGGTAGTGTTATAGGCCCTTTGCTGTACCTTATCTATATAAACGATTTGGGAGACAATCTGAGCAGCCGTCTTCGGTTGTTTGCAGATGGCGCTGTTGTTTATCGACTAATGAAGTCATCAGAGGATCAAAATAAACTGCAAAACTATTTAGAAGAAATATCTGAATGGTGCGAGAAGTGGCAGTTGACCTTAAATACCGAAAAGTGTGAGGTCATCCACATGAGTGCTAAAAGTAACTCGTTAAACTTCGGTTACACGACAAATCAGTCAAATCTAAAAGCCGTAAATTCAACTAAATACCTAGGTATTACAACTACGAACGACTTAAATTGGAAGGAACACATAGAAATTGTTGTGGAGAAGGCTAACCAAAGACTGCTTTGTATTGGCAGGACACTTAGAAAATGTAACAGATCTACTAAGGAGACTGCCTACACTACGCTTGTCCGTCCTCTTTTAGAATACTGCTGCGCGGTGTGGTATCCTTACCAGACAGGACTGACGGAGTACATCGAAAAAGTTCAAAGAAAGGCAGCACGTTTTGTGTTATCGCGAAATATGGGAGAGAGTGTCACAGAAATGATACAGGATTTAGGATGGACATCATTAAAAAAAAAAAAAAAAAAATGCGACGGAATCGTCTCACGAAATTCCAATCACCAACTTTCTCCTTCGAATGCGAAAATATTTTGTTGACACCGACTTACATAGGGAGGAACGATCACCGAGATAAAATAAGGGAAATCAGAGGTCGTATGGAAAGATATAGGAGTCATTCCTTCCGCGCGCTATATGAGATTGGAATAGAGAATTGTGAACGTGGTTCGATGAACCTCTGCCAGGCACTTAAATGTGATTGGCAGAGTATCCATGTAGATGTAGAATTTCCTTCACCGTTTCATCTGAATGCAGAAATTTGGAGTAAATCGGCCAAGAACTGAAGTAAATCGACAAGTGCTTTTCGAGATGTTTGGCAATATACATCAGTAAGGGAGTAGTTTGTAGTGTTATGAGAGGGATGTTTAGCAGGCAGCTTTGTCGGTCGCCGGGCAGTTACCTGTCGGCGTGGCAGGCCCTCAGCGCCGCCGGCCAGTGGCGTGAGTGCGGGGCAGGGCGCAAGGCGGGCATCCTTCCTCTAGGCCGACGTGCCAGGCGCATGAGCTCACACCGCGCCACGCCGCGCCACGCCGGGGCAGACGTCAAATTGGCGGCGTGATACACGGCGGCCGGTGAAAGCGTGGCCCGCGGCTGCGCAACGCCCATTCAGCGCGGCCGCTGCTGCGACTGCCAGACACCTGGCACCACGTAGGCGTGCGCAAACGCGCCAACCGGCGGCGAATATCACAGCCAAGACGAGACGTACAGCGCGGCAGAAACGATTTTGATCAACCGCGGGCTCATCTTCAACATACAGTTACTAGACGGGGGATGGTGTTAGTGAGACTGCGTACTATGAAAACAGTGTGGCTCTGGAGGACCACAGGTGGGGACGAGAAAGCAAGCCCTCCCTGCAACAGTATCTTGAGCAAAAGAAACTGGTACATCTGCCTAATATCGTGTAAGGCCCCCGCGAGCACGCAGGAGCGACGCAACACTACGTGGCATGGATTTGACTAATGTCTGAAGTAGTGCTGGAGGGAATTGACATCATGAACCCTTCAGGGCTGTTCATAAATCCGTAAGAGTACGAGGGGCTTGAGATCTCTTCTCAACAGCACGTTTCAAGGCATCCCAGATATCCTCAATATTGCTGGCCGCTGTAGCCGAGCGGTTCTAAGCGTTTAAGTCCGAAACCGCGCTGCTGCTTCGGTCGAAGGTTCGAATCCTGCCTCGGGCATGGATGTGTGTCATGTCCTTAGGTTAGGTTTAAGTAGTTCTAAGTCTAGGGGACTGATGACCTCAGATGTTAAGTCCCATAGTGCTTGGACCCATTTGAACATCCTCAATATTGCTCATGTCTGGATAATACGGTGGCCAGCAGAAGTGTTTAAACTCAGAATACTGTTCCTGGAGCCAGTCTATAGCAATTTTGGGCGTGTGGGGTGCCGCATTGTCCTGCTGGAATTGCCCAAGTCCGTCGCAATGCACAATGGGCATGAATGGATGCAGGTGATCAGACAGGATGCTTATGTACGTGGCACCTGTCAAGAGTCGTATCTAGACGTATCAGGGGTCCCATATAATTCGAACTGCACACGCCCCACATCATTACAGATCGTCCACCAGCTTGAACAGCCCCCTGCTGACATGCAGTGTCCATGGATTCATGAGGTTTATCCTCATACCTAGTACGCGTCCATCCGCTCGATACAATTTGAAACGAGACTCGTCCGACCAGGCAACATGTTTCCACTCACCGACAGTCGAATGTCGGTGTTGACGGGCACAGGCGAGGCGTAATGCTTTGTGTCGTGCAATCATCAAGGGTACACGAGTGGGCCTTCGGCTCCGAAAGCCCACATAAGTATTCAACTAAATACTTAGGGATTACAATTACAAATAACCTAAATTGGAACGATCACATAGATAATATTGTGGGTAGAACAAACTAAAGACTGCGATTCATTAGCCGAACACTTAGAAGGTGGCACAGGTCTACCAAAGAGACTGCTTACACTACGCTTGTCCGCCCTATTCTGGAGTACTGCTGCGCGGTGTCATCAGATGGGACTGACGGATGACATCGAAAAAGTACAAAGAAGGGCAGCTCGTTTTGTATTATCGCGAAATAGGGGAGATAGTGTCACAGACATGATACGTGAATTGGAGTGGCAATCATTAAAACAAAGGCATTTTTCGTTGCGACGGGATCTTTTCATGAAATTTCAATCCGATTGCGAAAACATTCTGTTGGCACCCACCTACATAGGGAGAAATGATCACCATAAAATAAGAGAAATCAGGGCTCGCACGGAAAAATTTAAGTGCTCGTTTTTCCCGCGTGCCGTTCGAGAGTGGAACGGAAGAGAGACAGCATGAAGGTGGTTCATTGAACCCTCTGCCAGGCACTTTATTGTGAATACAAGAGTAATTACGTATATGTAGATGATGTTTCCGTTGAATGGTTCGCACGCTAACACTTGCTGATGGTCCAGCGTTGAAATCTGCAGGATTTCACTTCTGTCACGTTGAACGATTCTCTTCAGTCGTCGTTGGTCCCGTTCTTGCAGGATTTTTTTTTTTCCGGCCGCAGCGATGTCAGAGATTTAATATTTTACCGGATTCCTGATATTCGCGGTACACTCGTGAAATGGTCGTACGGGTAAATCCCCACTTCATCGCTACCTCGGAGATGCTGTGTCCCATCGCTCGTGCGACGACTACAACACTACGTTCAAACTTACTTGAATCTTGTTAAGCTGCTATTGTAGCAGCAGTAAATGATCTAACAACCGCGCTAGACACTTGTTGCCTTATATAGCCGTTGCTGACAGCAGCGCCGTATTCTGCCTATTTACATATCTCTGTATTTAAGTACGCATGCCTAGACCAGTTTCTTTGGCGTTTCAATATATATGCCAGGTGTCTGTCCTATGTGACATCAGACGCATTTTCTCTGGTGTTTCGGCAGATATTTGCGAATTGGTTCAAAATGGCTCTGAGCACTATGGGACTTAACATCTTAGGTCGTCAGTCCCCTAGAACTTAGAACTACTTAAACCTAACCTAAGGACATCACACAACACCCAGCCATCACGAGGCAGAGAAAATCCCTGACCCCGCCGGGAATCGAACCCGGGAACCCGGGCGTGGGAAGCGAGAACGCTACCGCACGACCCCGAGATGCGGGCATTTGCGAATTCATTATTCCAGTGTACAGTTGGAGTCAGCCCAAACAAATACTGCTCATCACGTCATACTGCACCCGGCATTGGCTGAAGCTTCGGTTTGTCTCCCATTACAAAAAAAATCATTTTTAAAATCGGAATTTTACATGCCCATTCGATAGAGCGCTTCCAAATCAGTGTAGTGCGTTATTCGTTTTTTCAATACGTATCAAAAGTAACATAATAATACGAAGCATGATAAGTACTCCAGCAGCGACTGAGCACCGCTTCTGCATAGCGATAGCAGTCAGCGTGGACCAGGGCGGTCCTGTTGTTGACAAACTGCCTATTGGCTTCTGTCTCGGGTTCTTCGGCCGACGTTCATCTAATGATTTTTCTGACGTTTCGCCAGCACGAGTGGCTGGCATTGTCAAAGCTTCACCCTCCATTGCCGGTGGTGAACTGGAGGCGAGCTCGCGGCCGCAGACTATATGTACCTGGCGCGCCAACGTCCGAGGGCTTCTCCGCGGTCATTTCCGGTGCGGTTCTCCTCTTGCTACCTGCGACGGTCGTTCGCTGCAGTACGGGAAGCCAGGATGCGTTTACCTTAAGGCTTTCCTCTTTCTTGTTGAAACTGTTCGCGTGTTTTTTGATTTCTACAGCTTCTCTGAACAAGCGCGTGTGATAGTGCTTGTTGCCAGAGTACTCCTTATCCTTTGTGTTGCACTGTCCCTGTTAATATTCATCGATAAAGTGAATATCGCACTAGACTAATCTGGAACCGCTCTGTCGAATGGGCACGTAAAATACCACTGTAAAAATTATTTTGTTTGTAACGAGAAAGGAACAGTCGGTTTCCACCGAAACTGGGTTTCACATAAAAGACGTGATGATTCGTATTTGTTTTGACTGACTCCAGCTACCCGCTGCAAAAACAAAATTACTAATATCTCCAAAAGACCAGAAACAATGTACCTGACGAATCTTAGCACATATCAAAATACCTACACTTACACCTTTTACACCAGAGTGTCTGTCCTATCATAAGATGTACACACATCAGTGTGTTCATTGATTTTTCTGTGTCAAACAGTCTCCGTACAAACTCACCACAAACTTTATGGGCTGATGTTTTATGCACGATCGTAACTGCACCATTAAGTGGACTACGCCTGTAAGTATAGACAAACTGTTTGGTATCCTCGCAGCCTCACTTCAGCAACTAACTACCGTCTTGGGACAAGGCAAGGCGTAGCGATATGCACATATATAGACGGCGGTAGTATCGCGTACGCAAGGTATAAAAAGACAGCGCATTGGCGGAGCTGTCATTTGTACTCGGTGATTCATGTGAAACGGCTTCCGATGTGATTATTAACAGACTTTGAACGCAGAATGGAAGTTGGAAGTGGGATATTGCATTTTGCAAATAGTTAGAGAATTCAATATTCCGAGATCCACAATGTCAAGAGTGTGCCAAGGATACCAAATTTAGGGGATAACCTCTCACCATGGACAAGGCAGTGGCCGTCGGCCATCAATTAACGATCGAGAACAGCGGTGTTTGCGCAGAATTGTCAGTGCTAAAATACAAGCGACTCTGTGTGAAGTAACCGCAGAAATTAGTGTGAACGTACGTCGAATGTATCTCTTAGGACAGTGCGGCGAAATTTCGCGTTGGCGGACTATGGCAGCAGACGAACGGCGCGAGTACGTTTACTATCAGCGCGACATCGCGTCTCCTGGACTCGTTACCGACGAAGTCGATGAGACGATTGAAAAACCGCGGCCTGGTCCAAAGGGTCCCCATTTCAGTTGGTAAGGCCGACCCAAGTGGCCGCGCGGTTAAAGGCGCTGCAGTCTGGAACCGCAAGACCGCTACGGTCGCAGGTTCGAATCCTGCCTCGGGCATGGTTGTTTGTGATGTCCTTAGGTTAGTTCGGTTTAACTAGTTCTAAGTTCTAGGGGACTAATGACCTCAGCAGTTGAGTCCCATAGTGCTCAGAGCCATTTGAACCATTTTTTTTTCAGTTGGTAAGATCTGATGGTACGGTTCGAGTGTGGCACAGACCCCACGAAGCCATGGATCCTAGTCAAGCCTTGTCAACAAGGCAGTGTTCAAATTGGTGGTGTTACCATTACAGTGTGGCTTGTGTTTACATGCAACGGACTGGGCCCTGGGGGAAATATTTATGTTCGGCCACTTGGAAATCATTTGTAGCCACTCACGGATTTCTTGTTCCAAAACAATGGTGTCATGTCCCCAGGCCACAACTGTTCACGATGGATTTGAAGAACATTCTGGACAATCCGGGCAAATGATTTGAGCACCCAGATCGCCCGACATGAATCACACCGAACATTTACGGGACATGATCGAGAGGTCAGTTCATGTACGAAATCTTGCACCGGGCAATACTTTCGCAATTATGTACGGGCAGTAGAGGCAGCAAGGCTCAATATTTTTTCAGGGGGCTTCCAACGAGTTGAGACGGCGCCACGTCGAGTTACCGCACTACTCCGGACAGGAGGAGATCGGACACAATATTAGAAGGTGTCCCATGACATTTCTCCCCTCAGTGTAAGCATTAATGGTTTTCTCTTACCACATGTACTTGCAGATATTAACCAACCTAAGAACATACTACTCCTAATATGTGTAATTATTAGTCTGGAAATGAAATAGATCCTGATATAATGTGGTTCAGTACACCGTCCACAGTCACGGACAGAAATATTTGTACTTAAACCCGTTACATCGTACATATATATATATGGCGAAAACTGACACAGGAGGAAGTTTACAGTAATGTCTAAGAAACGTTCCAGTAAACATTGGTTTCAAACAAGTCCCCATATAATTACGCTCAAGGTTGACCAAACAGCATGTCGTAACAAGAAATACGATAGTACTTCACCACATTAAATGTTACAATTTACTGTACGCATGTTCCATGTTTCGTCCGCACATCTGGGTATCGATTTCGCAGTGAGTTGCGAATTCTTTCAGATAGTCCTGGATCATATTGTAAACCTTGACGAGACTCTACAGGTTGCTTGTTGTTCAACCACTGCAACAAGATTGCTATACACTTAACTACTGAGATGATTTCCACACAGAAAAATCCAGAGGACTGTGGTCAGGTGATCTTGGAATCCAATGAAGAGACGCTGTGGACGTACCACCTTGGATCATATTATCATCCATGTACCACATTTCCTTAGCGTTGGTGAAATTTGAGGTTAGCTGGATAGGAGAAAGTTTACAAATGGTTCAAATGGCTGTGAGCACTATGCGACGTAACTTCTGAGGTCATCAGTCGCCTAGAACTTAGAACTAATTAAACCTAACTAACCTAAGGACGTCACACACATCCATGCCCGAGGCAGGATTCGAACCTGCGACCGTAGCGGTCGCTCGGCTCCAGACCGTAGCGCCTAGAACCGCACGGCCACTCCGGCCGGCAGAAAGTTTACATTTAAAATACAATAGAATAGTAACCACACGTTTCCAATTCGCAAACGTTTGCTTTGGTGACCCATGTTTATTGAAACAGTTTTTCTCCTACTATCATTTCCGTATTAGTTATACACGCTGCATATTGGTATAATACTTCGTATATGCTGTCTGTGAGAGAATGTAGGATTTTTTTTTGTGAGATAGCATTCAGAAAGTCGGCCCTTTACAGAAGTGCACAAGGGGTCAGGATGAAAGTTATACTCACTGTGACTTACACTCAGTACACAGCAGACAATCCCAGTTAATAGTGTATATGAGGTCGCTATAACAAGACTAGACAACACACCAACTTCTATAGGACGACTCTTGATATCAGAAGTTAATGCTCTCTGGATTACAAATTGAAAGAATCCAGCAAATCTATAATTTAACTGAACAAGGATGGGAAAGAAAACCGACCATCACTTGTTTGGAGGAACCACCCGTGCTTTAGCCTCATTTGATTTCGAAAAAAAAAAAAAAAAAAAAAATGGGCGGGCGATGATTTACTTCGCAGTTCCCAGGATTAAGAGTAATGTCGTCTTACACAAGTGCTACCTAGCCTGGTCGTCCGTTGAATTCCATACTCGAACCCAACTAATCCTTTGACGCTTTCCGTGCTTCTGGATTAAAAATGTAGGTAATGTTGATGGTTAAGACTATATGTTTAATACGGTACAGTCATTTTATGAAAGTAATGATGCAGCAAAAATAATCAGAGAGACAAACTGAAGTTAATTCGTCTAATTTGTGGGGAAAGGAATCTACACGCGAAGAAATTGCAAAGATGTTCCCCCCCCCCCCCCCCCCCGCCGCAAAAAAATAGTAATTGGTTAATAGCTCTACGAGCCACTTTAAAATGCAGTGCTTAATTTGGGAACAGGAGGCAGAACCAGTTTGTTTTGTTGACAATATATTTGTTACCGTTCAGTCAAACTGACGATAGCCAAAGTAAAGAGCAAAGAAAATGAAGACTAGCAATATCAATTCTCAAGGAGAGAAATTCGTTATCTTCAAATATAAATTCAGGCGTCAGGAAATATTTTCTGAATATTCTTATCGTGGTCATAGCCTTACATGGAAGTGAAACTTGGGCGATAACTAGCACAGACGAGCTAACAGCTTGTGAAGTACACGAATCTGCAGCGTCACTCTCGTTTCTTTTGTATGAGACATCGTTCACAGCATATTTAGGCGAAGCGTAAGAGCCCATTCGGAAGTTAACTGCTCGTCAACCGACTATTTTTATTCTTAACTGCTCATCCACCGACTTTTTTTCTTCTTATATCGGACTTTCCTAGAGGTGGTGTTAATGCATCAGCTACTCCATGTATACTGGAATATTGACGGTGTATGAGGGGCTCATAACAGGAGCGAGTCAAAGACTACAGCGCGACAGCTAGCAATTTTTCACAGCCCACAATATATCGCGAAGACGAGATTAAACCAATTACAGGGCGCACAGAGGGGCGTAAGCACTCATTATTACTAAGCCCCGCCGGCGAGTGGAATGAAAATAGAAATTAATGCGTGGCAAAAGAAGCAAAATTTTGCACTTATTTCACAGCGATTTTCAGAGAGCTTCTTCACCCTTATTGTTGAACTTTGCTGTACACTTATAAGTTGTACTACCAATTCTTCAAATATTTACCTCGCCTCCGGAGTTACTCAACGCACATGACGTAACATCGACATCCCTAATATAATAATAGAGTAGATGTAGATTTTCAGGTGTGACAAAGTAACTAGCGAGTGTGTGAGAAAAGAAGCTCTAGAAATTTTCAGCCCTTTTCAGCACATTTTTAAACCTTGCAATGAATCATTCCATCCAAATAATGGTGCCTGTACGCCATTTCTATTGTTTCTTCGGAGTGATTGAGATAGCTTAGTGATTAAGTGTAGCTTCGTGTTCAGCAGGGACGAAATTGACCGGCCGTGATAACTTTTTCGCAAGGGTTACGGTCCGATTCCTTTCTATAATTCAAATCCACGCTGACACTGCTTTTCATGACTGTGCTCCTGACAGGTCAACCCTTAAGTAAGTGCGTATCTGAGTTAAGAAAATGGAGGATGCAGCCTGTGGTTATTCAAATGTTGTAGTCATTGTTTCAAATTTTTTCTGAATATTGACGCAGTTCAGGCCTGACTTTTTTTAAAAACATCTTTTTTGATCAAAAGTGCAAAGCAATTTGCTGAATCATTTCCTAGTTCATTTTTGAAATTGACTTTATGTTGTAATACAAGCTGTGCCCCGCGGTGTTACCAGCGGTTAAACTGTTATTTAAAAAATAATCCTAGGTATGTACTTGTTCAAATCTTCTATTTGTCCATCTCTCTATCTCCTCCTTCCTCCTATCCATCGTCTCCACCCACTCTCTCTGCCCGTCTCCTCTGCCCCACACACTCTGTCCGTCTCTTCCTGCCTCCTCTCTCTCTGTCCTGCTCCTCCTCCATCCCTCTTCCTGCCCATCTCCTCCTCAACTCTCTCCCTGTCCATCTTCACCTCCTCTTTTTCACTGTTCATCTCCTCCTCCTGCCTCTCTGTCCACCTCCTCTTCTCCCCTTTCTTGGTGAATCTCTTCCTCTCCTCGCTCCTTGTCCATCTCATTCTCGTACCTTTCATTGTCTATTTTCTCACATCTCTCTCCCTCCCTCACATCTCTCTCTGAATCTCATCCTCCCCTCTCTCTCCGTCTCCTCCATTCCCCTCTCTGTTTGTCCATCTCCCCTTCTCTCTCATGTTATCACCCCCACCCCAATAGAAGGCTGGAGGATCTTACCCCCACATATTTCTTTCCATATCGTAATTAAAATGTGTACCAAAATTGGTAGATATCGTTCCAGGGGATTAAGATGAGCTTGTCACACGTGGCTTTGTCGGCGTCCGCAGATGTTAAACATATTTCACATGTATTTAACATATTTTACATGTTATCATACATATATTTCACGTGAATTTTTAGTGAATATCTCCCTGCAGTTTGATGTTCATGCAGTTCAATTTTTTTGATGTCGTATCTCTTGAGCTATGTGCGGCACAATGGTAGAATTTTGCAGTTACATCCAATGGTGTATGTGGCTACTGTCTGCGAAGTGTGCTGCGAATACAGTTAGTAGTAGAGAAATAATACATTAAAATTATGCATGATACGACAGATTTTCACGCATTTCAGTGTGTATGACATATTTCCCGAACTATTGTAAGTAGGCTGTTTATGTTTTCTTATTGGCAACGTTACGTAGCGCTCTGTATGAAAATCACTGGCTGTGCTGTGTGCAGTCTGTGGCTAGTTTGCATTGTTGTCTGCCATTGTAGTGTTGGGCAGCTGGATGTGAACAGCGCGTAGCGTTGCGCAGTTGGAGGTGAGCCGCCAGCAGTGGTGGATGTGGGGAGAGAGATGGCGGAGTTTGCACATTTGTAAGACTGGATGTCATGAACTTATATATATATATATATATTATGATTTTTCAACACTATTAAGGTAAATACATTGTTTGTTCTCTATTAAAATCTTTCATTTGCTAACTATGCCTATCAGTAGTTAGTGCCTTCCGTAGTTTGAATCTTTTATTTAGCTGGCAGTAGTGGCGCTCGCTGTATTGCAGTAGTTCGAGTAACGAAGATTTTTGCTGAGGTAAGTGATTTGTGAAAGGTATAGGTTAATGTTAGTCAGGGCCATTCTTTTGTAGAGATTTTTGAAAGTCAGATTGCGTTGCGCTAAAAATATTGTGTGTCAGTTTAAGCACAGTCCTGTATAATTGTTCAAAAGGGGACGTTTCACTATGAATCGTAAAATGAAATAAAATGGGCGTATGGCATCGTTGGCCGGGAGGCCCGTATGCGGGGAAGTTCGGTCGCCACGTTGGGCGATGAGGATGAAATGATGACGACTACACAACACTCAGTCCCCGAGCGGAGAAAAATTCCAACCCGGCCGGGAATCGAACCCGGGCCCGCTTGCATGGGGGACGAACACGCTACCACCCAGCTAAGCAGGCGGGCAGAGTAAAATGATATAATATTGCTGGTACATTGAGTGGTATACGTGAATACTGTCTGCAAAATGGGTGGCGAATACAGTTAGTGATAAGGAAGTAGCAAAACGTCATGCTTCATGCTGCAGTTTTATTGAATTTATGAACAATGAAAATGTAGTAAGCGATAAACTTTTTTTCCTTTCATCATTTTTTCGGTGTTGTCAGCTAGAAAAATTTTCACAAAGGTTTGAAATTACGTGTAAAGTTTGTTGCAAGTCACTAGGTGCTTTCATTCTCAAATAATGGATGAATAAAGTATGGGTATTCGTTCCTCGTGGGCTACGCTTCTTTTTCACTCCAACCCCCACCCCTTTGATAGGCAGGTATATGTGTCAGGTTTTCTGTGTTCTAATTCATCTTCGTCCAAATTTCATCCAGATCCGTCCAACCATTTCAGCCTGAAGCAGTAATGAACCTGATAGCACATGCACACACACAAACTTTCTCATTTATAGTATATGTAAGATTAATAATAATAACTTTATTATTTGCAAGTTTCATTGCCTAACTAAAGAGTACAGTATGTAATGTCATTGAATCTCAGTTGCTCTCATTCTCATGACAGCCAGCTATGATAAATGGTAATTCCAGATGGGGTATAACGTGAAAGTTCCTGCCAGTGTCGGCATTTCTCTCATAACCACATGTAACCTCCAGAAGAAACCACGACTGTGATCGGGAGGCTGGTAATTATCTTTCATTTATTACCAGAACCGCACTGTGCCACGCAAAAAAGTTTCATCTAACTGCGTTTTTGTTTAACTGTATGTAGATGTGAAAAAGTTCACATCGATGACTTGCATGACGTGTAATAAAGCGTACTTCAGTTCTGAAGCGAGCGTTTCTGATGATGAACAAAGACTATTTTTAAGAGTCAAATGGGCAGAGCGTACTGGTTTAGAACTGGACCCACGGTAGATGTCTGTTCTCCTCAATCAGATCCTAGCGGAATGAAAGTGAGACGATGGGTTACCCAGTTGGAACATTTGGACGAGGAAGCCTGCTGACAATCTTAGTTGGAACGACAAGGGAAGGGAAGGCTGGAGCTAATTTTAATTTCGACGTAGGACAATTATATCCCAGTGAAAAATATATAAGTCTTATGAGAGTGTGCACGTGAAACAGTAACGTCGACGTAAAGTAGACGTAGCTGAATCTCTCATGAACCGAAGGCGTTAAAGAGTGTCATTTTTCATGATAATAGAACCAGTTCGACTGGAAGTAAACACAATGATCGTGATTCTGGATTTCCTCCTCAGAGCAACACGCCTGTGGCCACAACGCGCTGCTGGCCCGGCCTGCTGAGGCGCACCCTGGCACGGCGTCTAGTCTGCCACGCTGGCCCGCTCACGATTACAATCTCGCGTATGTACAAATCGCTTACTCAATGTCCGTCAGATTACTTAAGGCCCTGGCAAAGGAGAGTCTGAATAGGAAAAGACGCGCAAGTCGCTTCTCATGTTGGTCAACCAGACTGTTTTGTTGCGCTGTGCAACTGCTTCTGCGTAAAGCAACAGGTGCTTAGTAACTGTGAAAATGCTTAGAATTCTTATACTGAAGAGGCGCTGATGACTATTTGAGAAAATCGTGAGTAGTATCCCAGAGTGAGCGATATGGTCCTAGCGATGAGTATAATTAGCACAGTAAAGATTTTGTACCCAAAAACAGAAACAGAAATAGCGTTTCTTTGTTTTCTTTACTAAGTCCCTTGGCGACTACGTTTATTCACTGTATGTTGAAAACTTTTTCCCTATTGCTGATTTACTGGTTTTACACAAGTAGAAGTAAAAAATATTACATCATGCAAAAATAGTCCGAAATTTATCAAACTTTGCTGAGTTATTCATCAATAACGAAACTGAATCATTAAACTTTCATTTCACTTGGAATTGACGTCCATCGCCAATATCAGAATGTTGCCCCCACGGGCACGAATACACTTTTATTTTATCTGTGGCGTGTGAGGAAACAGCCTCCAAATGATACGTTGAGGAATTCCTTGCCACGCCTCAAACACATTCTGTCACTTTATCAGCATTGGCGGCTCGAGGCTTATACGAGGGTCCAGCAATAAATAATGCAGCACTTTTTCCGGAAAGCAGGTTAGTTCTATTCAGGATTAGAATACACCATATTATTCCCCACCCTTTTGGCTACATAACGTTATTTTTCAACACATGTCCTTTCAAAGCGACGGCCTTCGCCACCTTCTGTGCGATGGATGAGGAGAAACAGTCCAGTGAAGATCTGTGAGTTCCCTCTGGTGTGCAGAGTTTTGTGAGGCCTTGGTTTGTCGTGGAGAGGAGAAGTTCGTTTGCGAACACGCTGAAGTCGTTTCTTCAAGTTCTTTAGGGTAGCACGGTACACTTAAGAGTTGGCCGACCAGGGTGGCCGAGCGGTTCTAGGCGCTACAGTCTCGAACCGCGCGACCGCTACGGTCGCAGGTTCGAATCCTGCCTCGGGCATGGGTGTGTGTCATGTTCTGAGGTTAGTTAGGTTTAAGTAGTTCTAAGTTCTAGGGGACTGATGACCTCAGAAGTTAAGTCCCATAGTGCTCAGAGCCATTTGAACTTAAGAGTTGATCGTTACACCACGAGCGAGGACTACAACTAAACTAACCTCCGTCCGAACAGGCCTCGGAAGGTTCAGCGGTACCGATCGACCGCCGTGTGGTCCTCAGCCGATAGGCGTCACTCGATGCAGATATGAAGCGGCATGTGGTCAGCACTCCCCTCTCCCGGCCGTTGTCAATTTTCGTGACCAGAGCCGCTACCTCTCCATCGAGTTAGTACATCCATCTTGCCAACTGCGCTCGCCAGACCTGAACAGTCACCCAGCCAAGTGCTAGCCAAGCCCAAAAGAGCTTCGGTGATCTAAAGGAAATCGGTGATACTGTCACGGCAAGGCCGTTGGCCCATGAGGGAGCACATGGAACAGAATAGCCCCTTCAGAGTCCCAGCAGACTCATGCCATGGCTTTAGCGGATGAGGGTGTGGCTTCGAACTTTTTCTTCCCAGAAGAGGGGAGTGGCGCCACTCCATGTATCGCCATTCTGTGCCCGGTTCGAAGTGGTGAGCTCACGTTTCGTCGCCTGTGACGACGTTAGACAAAAAATCGACACAATCAGCCTCGTAACGCGCAAGCAATTCCGCACAGACGGTCCTTCGTTGCTCTTTATGGTCCTCTGTAAGGCGGCGAGGAACCCAGCAGGCAGTCACCTTTGAGAACCCAATTGGTGGAGGAGTGTGTCAGTGCTACCAACAGAGACATCCACTTGTGCAGCGAGGTGTTTGATTGTGATCCTTCGATCACTTTGAATTAGAGATTCGACATTGCAGGAGTCACAGCTGTGTGCGTCCAGTCGGCAAGCGGGAGATCGGACAAGTTTCCGATGATGGCAGGCGGCACGTCCAACGACTCACCGTGCTTTTGATCACTGGCAGGTCTCCGTAGACGTTTTGCAAGCACCTATGAATAGGATGCTCTGGTTTTCTGCCAAAAAAAAAAAAAGAAGACTCAGTGACAGCACTCTGTTTGGAAGGCACCTCCGTTACAGACGCCATTTTAAAGGATACTATAGCGCCCGCCACCTATCGGAACTCTATGGAACTATAGGGACTAAAGGGGAATGTTCCGCGGTATTCCACAATAGATTCTGCATTTTTGCAACCGAAATTGGCCGAGAAAAAATGTGTTGCATTACTTATTGAACGCTCATGGGACTGGGCAGACCAGTCAAGGATCCGTAAGATTTTCCAAGAGTTTGTGATTGTCCTTGCATTATCCTGCTGGAATATGCCAGTTGCGACCCTGATCATGGAGTGTATGACAATAGGATTTACCATTCTTATCACATAGCAGCGAGCTTTCAGCTGCCATTCAACAGTTAGTCACAATGTCGTATCTAACAGCTCCATACACGACCAAGATTCCAAGAGGTGAAGAGGCATGAGTCCTGAGAATCGCTGTTTCCAGTGACCTTTCACCATGTCGTCTACAGATTCGTTGGCGTTGGTCTGACCGCCACAAACAAATGCGAGAGTCGTTAATGAAGGCCGGCCTCTGTGACCGAGCGGTTCTTGGCGCTTCAGTCCGGAACTATGTGGCTGCCACGGTCGCAGGTTCGAATCCTACCTTGTGTGTGATGTCCTTAGGTTAGTAAGGTTTAAGTAGTTCAAAGTTCTAGGGGACTGATGACCACAGATGTTAAGTCCCATAGTGCTCAGAGCCATTTGAACCATTTGTTAAGTCCCACAGTGCTCGGAGCTATTTGATCCATTTTCGTATTAGCGGTTGATCGCATCGACACGCATTGGCAATATCAGACAGTATCCTGTGGCTCTTCGATAGAATTACTAACCTTTTCGCAGAGGTGACAGCAGAACATTATAACGGTCACTATGCAAGTGTGGGCGTAGAGCAATTCCACACCATATATACAGAATTTCTGAGCGATGTTTCGACATCGGTTTCTAAAGGCTAGGTGTTCATAACGCACAGGCTTTAGCCTCGCACACCAGCCTGTAGTGGGTAAAAACCGTAGGGGAAGACAGAGATTGGCCTACATTCAGCAAATAATTGAGGACATAAGTTGCAGTCGCAACTCTGAGATGAAAGGGTTGTCACAGGAGAGGAATTCTTGGCGGACTGCATCCAACCAGTCAGAAGACCGATGAGTCAAAAAAATAAAAAATAAAAAGCAAATCTCACTGTCAGTTATCAGCAGTCTACGAACACGGCTGTACCGCGGTGGTGCCGATCGCTCGTGCCGAGCTCGCAACACCTGCGCGCTGTCTGAATGATACCGCAAGATTGATAGCCGTAGACTCTCACGTTTACTCAGGCGGTTGTGTGTCAGGGTCAAAGGCCCCTTATCTGGTACTCCAATATCAGGCCACGCGCCCCGTCACAGAGCATACACACCGTTGTTTCCCCCTGACCAACTTCAACACCGAGAGCATTCGTTACTTAACTTTTTCGTCAACAACGAAGGTGAACTGCAGTCGGCGAAGCCAGCCTCCTGGACGTGGTGGACGAGAATAGATTAATTAGATGTGAATAAAGATACTAAATAACATTTTTTTACAAAAACAGTGCTTTTAATTGATCTGAGTGCGTTTAATCGAACGAGATTAATATTCATAATTCCAACGATAAACATTATTTTTTCAGTTCTGCATCGTTCACAGCTCTGACAAGTTTTTAATACGTCTAGAATTTCTTTCCTGAAAGCCATTTTTTGACGTTGGGAAACAGAAAAAAGTCACATAGGGCCACGTTTGGGGAACAAGTGAACCGTTTCGAAGTCAAACTGAAACATTTTAACGGCCGCCGCGATAGCAGCCCATTATCCTGGTACGCGCTAATCTGGTCTGCGTATGATCCAAGTCACTCTGCAAACAGTCCAACACAGTTGCCTATTACGAGCCATGTCTGTGTTAAACTGTTTCAAAGAGTCCTCATGGTAATACCTAGTAAATGAATTAAAAATATGTCATCGGTCGTCGGTCTTCCCGGGCAGTTTTATCACGACAAACTGACTGATTGCACTCCACTTTTATTTTCGCATAGTAATGGTTGAACCATGTATCGTCTGCAATCAAATAACAGTGCCAAAATTCGTTTAAATTATGCCTCAGCGTTTACGAACAGTATTTTGATGTGTCCTTTCTCGAGTGTTTTGGTCTGAAGCTAACAAACTGTTCTCCCACTGCACACTCAGTTACTTAATAAGCAAAAATTCCTGTATGGTATTGTTTCCACTTTCATACCAGATACCTAGAATCTCAAAATTATCAAGAATCTTCATGTGGTGGTCTTGTACCACGAATTTGGTCGACAATCCTTCACAACAAACCACAATGCAACGCTATGTTGGTCGTACGACCACATTTACATTAATTTATCCAATAGCAAACCGTCTCTCGTTCCGGAGGTTGTGCCCCCTCCACTCTGTTCGTAACTGGGCTGCAGTTCACTTTTTTATATGGAGGGGCTCTACCACAACACAGTATTCGTCTCTACGATTTATGCAGACCAGGCAACATCGATTATTTAAGATAATTGGCAAAAACCAACGGCAAAATTTGAACTAAACTGTTACTACGTCTCCAACAGAATTAAAGGATACTCTTTCGACACCCCGTAATTGTCTCCCATTGTGACACGTAAGTTTGAAATTGGGCTGAAAGGTGTCTACAACCTTCCTTTGTAATGGTACAAAAGTGTGGCGACCTGTGACGTCACCCTCGGGCTCTGCTACGCTTCAAACAGCTAAGCGTCGACACATGCGAAAAATAGGCCACAGTTCGGAAGTCCATGTGAACTAAGGTGTATTAATGATGTCACATTTGCACCAAAACTCACCACAATTCTGCCCTATGCCACCTTGCACCGTGCCACACGATGAGGTGGTCATCACAGCCCCTCTTACCCTTCCTTTGATGTCTCTGCGATGGAGGTCATGCCGCGCGGAGTGACCGCGAAGTTTAGGGCGCCATGTCACGGAGGTTCGAGTTCTCCCTCACGCGTGGGTGCGTGTGTTGCCCTTAGCGTAAGTTAGTTTAAGTAGTGTGTCAGTCTAGGGACCGATGACCTCAGCAGTTTGGTCCCTTAGGAATTCATACGCATTTGAAGATTTGATGAAGCTCATAACCGCGACACCTGGCGTTGAAATCACGCGTTTTTCTTATGGGTGACCGAGGAAAAAAATTCAGACACGCCGCCGCTCGGAATCGACCCGGGAAGTCCTCAGCGGACGGCATAAAGGACGTGATTCCCACACATTTCGCTGTCGAAAACGACTATTAGCAGTGCAATCAAATATAACTTCAGAAATTTCGACACCAGCTGAGCAGGACGGTTGGTCTAGCGCCTGAAGACAGACATCCCCTTCGATAGCCCTGCAGTGAAATTTGCCTACCTTCAGGGGCTAGAGCAGCCGCCAGGCTGAATTGGCGTCGAACAAAGTTGGGTGGGTGGTACCGAGGATGTTGCCGAGCTGGGGGTCTTGCCGTGTTATTCACGCACATGTTATGTTGCACTCCCACTTGATCATGGTCACAGGAGGACTGAAAAAGCGCAAGTACTCTTTGCTGCTTCGGATCAGTTTCAAATTTCGTTGAATGATTTCGAACGGTGCCAATTCCATTACTGGCAATAGCATCTTCCTGTTGGTAATCGCACCTTGAACTGTCGTTTTCTTCCATGAAATATGTGGGAATCAACGCTTCAAGGAAAGGGGTGGTTTCATTGACGCCCTTTTATTCACCCCTGGGGCCTTTTATGATCGCTTCTGAGCTGCGGTGTGTCGGCCATCCGTGAGAAAACCGCTTGATTTCAACGCTGGGTGTCGTGGTTTTGACTTCCATAGCAGAGACGTCAAAATAAGGAAGGGGTGAATTGCGTGGAACAGGGGCTGTGACGACCCTCTTATCGTGTGCCACGTCCACGGTGGTTTTAGGCAGAACTGTGGTGAATTTTGGTATCACCTAACAGCTCACACGAACTTCAGAGCTGTGGCCTTTTTAGTCATGTGTCGACACCTTGCTGTTTGAAGACTTTTCGAGCCCGAGGATGGCGTCAGAGGGCGCCACACTTTGGCACCGTTACAGAGGAATGTTGAAGCACCTTTGAGCCAAATTTCAAACTTATGCGTCGTGATGGGAGACAATTTCGGGGTTTCGAAAAAGTGGTCCTGTCATTTTGTTGCGCTCTGTAGAATTACGCTTGCCAGAAGTCATATCCTTAACAAAATTAGCCGCTATGTTGTAGATATTTACCAAAGTTTTCATCTTCCCCCCCCCCCCCTCACTCCCTCCTAGCTCCCCTCGTATTTCATGATGAAATCTCATTGACTATGTGCTGTGCAGGACACGTCTTCAGGTGCAAAATATTTTACATTAGTGAGATGAAGCATCGGAGTCGTATTTGACTACGATTATTGATAAGCTGCGTTGTAACGTGGTACTTTGCTTTATGAAGGCCATTTTGTGTTTTTCTACGAACTGGTTAATTCTTAATACACGTATTTAACCGCTTGTGAAAGATGTTTGGAAATTTGTGGTAAGGTTCTATGGGACCAAAGATCCGACAGAGCAACTAAAAGCGCCGGATATATTCGCCATCAAGTCGGCGGCAAGGGGGATGGGGAAGATTCCCATAGTGTCGAGTTATTACTGTGGCGATTTTTGTTAACAATGAGTAAAGAAAAAATATATGATTTCTATTGTAAAACTTTCTGTCTTTTTTTAGATATAGAAAGGTCAAGAGTTGTAAGCTGGTTTTATAATATCTTAATGGCCATATTTATTGGATACATTAAAAATATTACGTAGCATAGTGTTCCAATAAAACTTTTGTGAAATGCTCAAATTAATTTGAAGATCTTTTTCCGAGTTATGTTCATAATTTTGAGAAGAGAAAATTTCAAATGTTAGCAATGGAAAGATTAATTTCATTTTAAGAAAATGCATAATTATAGACAAAATTAATGTTGTGCCTAATGAAAAAGCGAAATTTCTCTTTGATTGGTAGAGACTTAAACAAATGGGCATTATAATTTTAATAACCTGATTTGTGATAGGAGATCGGACCAAGTTGATGATTGATATTGACGCATTCTTTAATTAGAAAATTCTAGAAGTTTCAGTGAAATGAGTGCCTAATTTCGAGGCCAATTACATTTTAATTTGAAAATAGGTATTAAATATCAAAGAGTATATTATTTAACTGCGCGGAGATAGGTGAGACCTCTGGTGAAAACAAATTAGGCCGTTTACAAATGGATAAAAATCACCTCACAAGAATTTTTGCCAACGAGACATCGTTTTGATGTCACTCGCAATATAGACAACCGCAGGAATTGCTATAGACTTCGTGACAAGGGAGAACATGAATATTATTTCTCCTCGTTTCATTAGCTGCAATTTAGGTTCCTCTTAGGTTGCGGCATATAATCACACACTGAGAAATCTCCACTTATTTGGAAATAAAAAGCCAATATTAGCTAAAAGGAAGAACATGAATGTTATTGCTCCTCATTTGATTCGCAGGAATTTAAGCTGTCCTCTTAGGTTCCTACCTACCCAAACACTTATAAACCGTCACATATTCGGAAATAAGTAGCCAAATATTTATAACAAGGACGAATATGAATTTTGTTGTTGCTCGTTTCAGTCGCAGCAATTAAAGCTGTCTTGTTAGATTTCTGTCTAACTGCACACTCGGAAATCGCCAAATATTTATTTCATCCTTCATTCTCTAATCTGTCGGTAATGGAAATAAAATCGAATACTGCAGAACGTGCTTATATTACATTCATAACAAAAGTCCCAAAATGTTTTAACAACGCTAAGATGGGAAAAAATTAACCTATAGCGGGATGCAATCCTATATCGTTCGACTCAGTGAACCCCGACATTATCCACTAACATGTGAAAAATGTTAAAATGTGTGTGAATTCCTAAGGGACTACACTGCTGAGATCATCGGTCCCTAGACTTACACACTACTTAAACTTACTTACGCTAAGAACAACACACACACACACCCATGCCCGAGGGAGGACTCGAACCTCCGGTGGGAGGGCCCGCGCAATCCGTGACATGGCGCCTCTAACCGCGCGGCCAATCCGTGCTGGTGGACTTGTGATTTTAGTTACCAGTCTTTTTATTACAGTATCTCTTCAAGGTTTATATCGATGATGCGTTGTTAACTAGCATTTAATGATAACGGTTATGGGTATGTGATACATTTTTAATGCGATGCTGCTTCGAAGCGGAATGCAACAAGTTATAGAGCTAAACATATAAATTTACCAGAATCAATATGGTGCCTGCCGCATCGGTAGTCGATATTGCCTGTGACTTCAAAATGACTTCACGTTTGCAGAAAGGCTTGTGAGATGTGTCCCATTACACAAATCAGAAGTTCAAATGTTTGTAGTTTTATGAAATTATATGCACATATATCTTCTATAAGTGTAGAATATTTCAAGGTGAGTAGTCAATGTTTATAAAGAAACTGACGACGTATTAAGTAAGTGTTTTTAGAGAGGAAAATATTGTAACCAACCGAGTGGCTGGCCGGTTAAACAAATGTAGTTACGCGTGATCTCTGGGCTGAGATAGTAACAGAAAAGCAACGAATTCGTTGCAGCTGGTTAAAAATGGTTTTGAAAATAGCAGTATTTACATGATACTTTATAAAAATAATGTCCACATTCAGATCGCTAGAGTGTACAAGAATCTACAGTCATTGAATTATCTTCGGGGGTGTAGCTCGCGATCAAATGAAGAGTAATTACATTCCAGAATGAGATTTTCACTCCGCAGCGGAGTGTGCGCTGATATGAAACTTCCTGGCAGATTAAAACTGTGTGCCGGACCGAGACTCGAACTCGGGACCTTTGCCTTTCGCGGGCAAGTGCTCTACCATTTTTTTTCTTTTTTTTTTAAATCTCATTTTGCTCGTTGTATCTGCTCGGAGCGTACGTCGCAAGACACCCGTTCCAGTTCGTCGTTGATCCATTAACTCAATTTTTTTTTATTACAGAGGGCAACTAACTCTCTGACCGAACACGCTGAGTTACCGTGCCGGCTGACCACTGAGCTACTAAAGCACGACTCACGCCCCGTCCTTACAGCTTTCTCGGTCCGGCACACAGTTTTAATCTGCCAGGAAGTTTCACTAAGTACATTGTCTTAAATACGTTCTGATGGCTGAGTAACGAGGTTACCCCACATTAAGAATGTCGTGCCAGTGCATTATCTCGAAGATTTCTCGAATTAATGGACGTGTGTGTCCACGTCCTCTGTATAATGGCTCTTTTGTGATACTGGCGTTAGACTCCTCCGTGTTAGCTATCTTAGTGGCAGACAGAGAGAGAACTGCCACTTGGGAAGTAACACCGGTCGCGTGCGGGAGGTGGAGATGGGATGACAACGCCTGCCTGACGGCTGGCGGGCGCCCAGCGTTTTCTAATGGAAGTGTGCCCACGGCGCCGTGACGTGGCGTGACGTGACGCAACGCGGCCTCCTCTCCGCGGCGCTCGGCGCTTCCGCACTCTTGCTTTCGACAGACGCGGCGTCATCAGCATTCGGCGGCAGGCGCTGAACCGCGAGGCCGGGCTCCACGAAGAGCCCTGCGGGACCTCACCTTGCTCCTCCATACGGGCTCACCCGCCAGCCACGGACGTGGCGTGCGCTGTTCGACCTCACGTGCAGGGAAGAATAAATTAGCAGAGGCGCTGACGCTCGTATTGTGTTCGCAATGAATATCAACTTTCGGCTGTAGTCTCCTACAGCAGTTTCGTATCAGCTTCAGGAGAATGACTATTGTCTCGCACGACTAGTTTCGGCGACATATTACCGCCATTCTGAGGTATGACTTTGGAGGTTATTTTATTGAGGTTCTAATAATTGTACCACAATGGCCTATAACGGCCTTGCCTAAAATCAAAGTACCTGTTTGCACACCTTATACCGTTTGGCATAAATACATACTCTCTATAAGCGTCCCGAAACTGACGCACCAATTGTTCCACATTAGGCTTATAATACCACAATTCTTCCAACACTATAACAGCTGCAGAATAATTAATCTTGTTGCCATAAACTGTAATAGCAAGTTCATCAATCCTTTGTTGACTATTAGGAACAAGGAAAGCCAGCCGTAGATCGTCCGGATAATTACCAATATGGTCCCAATTGGCATAAAAAAGCCGGCCGGTGTGGCCGTGCGGTTAAAGGCGCTTCAGTCTGGAACCGCGTGACCGCTACGGTCGCCGGTTCGAATCCTGCCTCTGGCATGGATGTGTGTGATGTCCTTAGGTTAGTTAGGTTTAAGTAGTTCTAAGTTCTAGGGGACTGGTGACCACAGATGTTAAGTCCCATAGTGCTCAGAGCCATTTGAACCATTTTTTGGCATAAAAAAACTCCAGCGCAGACATTAGCTGTAAACAAATACTTTTATTCAGAACGTTACATTACCCTTCCTTTTAGAAAATGTCATATACACTCTGTTTCTCACAACAAATGTGACATATTTAACTTCACTTTGAACATATCATTCTTTTCCGGTTCATCACCAGCTATCTGTAGACCAATATAAAAAGGATTCGTGCCTTGAAACAACCTTTTTTAACTTCACATTCTTTTTCAAGATCTGTCCAAGACTTAACTTTCGTTGTATCTGCACTTTGTCCTGGCTTAGAATACGTTACAAACTTAAACCTATTCTTTCTAGTATATTTCCGCCAAGGCCCACCGGATGCCTTCTGTGGATTCAAATCAAAAGCTCCCATTTTACTACTACATGCTATACGTACTTTCTCCAATGCACCCTGGTCCTCAAAAATCTTCTCGTTAGCTTTATCATCAAGAGTTAGCCTTTCAATCCTGACATTAACCCTATACACATATGTTACAATTTTATTAATAATTACAGAGCCCTATTTGCTACCAAAAAACTTAAATTCATCAGTAATATCATAATTCTGCATTGCCAAAAGAGTATTAGACATCCTTGGCGCATTTATTGTGGTGTCCTTGTTACTAGTACACGTGGGCTAGCTTTCCTAATCGGTCTCTACTCCATACCGTGTTGTTCCCAATGCAGAAGCCAATGGACCTGAGGTGGGCGGTAATAAGCCGCCGAAACTAATCGTGTGAGTCAATAAATGCAGTCTCAAAATGCACCTTTGGTGGTACTTTTTCTCATACAATCGGAATTTGTTGTGGGGCATCACGAAATATTCCTTCTTCAGCCCCTATAGTTCCGGAAGGTGGCGGTGCTTTGCGTACTCTTCACAACAGTGTCTGTAACGGGGGTGCGTTCCAAGCGGACTGTCACTGAGTTTCTTTTGACGGAAAACCAGAGCATCGCGGATATTCATAGCTGCTCGCAGAATGTTCAAAATGTTCAAATGTGTGTTAAATCTTATGGGACTTAACTGCTAAGGTCATCAGTCCCTAAGCTTACACACTACTTAACCTAAATTATCCTAAGGACTAAAACACACACCCATGCCCGAGGGAGGACTCGAACCTCCGCCGGGACCAGCCGCACAGTCCATGACTGCAGCGCCTCAGACCGCTCGGCTAATCCCGCGCGGCTCGCAGAATGTCTGAGGAGACCTGGCAGTGAACAAAAGCACGGTGAGTCCTTGGGCGAGGCGTCTCTCGTCATCGCAAGAAGTTCGCACAACCTTTCTGGTCTCCCACGTGTCGGCCGGCGGCACACAGCTGTGACTCCTAATTGTAGGCACGTGCGGACACACTCTTTCGATGTGATCAACGGATCTCAATCAAAAACCTCGATGTTCAACTGTACGTCTATGCTGGTAGTGCCGACACACTCGCCCACCAATTGGGGATACTAAAAGGAGCATACGCGTTAGGCCTCTCGCCACCTAACAGAAGAGGATAAAGAGCTTCCATCTGATTGGCACGATGAAGGATGTACTCTGCGGTAAGTAGAAGGTGGATAATGGAGATGCAGCAAGTCGTTGGCTCTGACATCAACCAGTAGAGTTGTACCACGCCTCCGTTGATCACCTCCCAGTAAGGTGGCGTAAGGCCGTCGCATTGAACGGAAGTTATGCTGAAAAATATGGCTTTTTAGCCAAAATGAGGTGTATAGCAACCCTGAAAAAAAAATTTCCTTTCGGAAAAAAATTTGTTGCATTACTCATTGAACACCCTTCGTATAACTGAAGGTAGTTTTTCGCTGTAACTTCCCGCCACAACTGCCAAACGTTGCTGCCTGTGTATTTCACTGAAACTGCTCACCGCCGTGGCGACACCATTCAGCATATTAGTAACCTCTGTGAAATGAAGCATTCGAATTTGAAACGTAGACTGTACTATCATTACAGTTTTTCTGCTGGAAGAGGAAGAACAGGAAATTATTATTATGGTAAGCAGTTCTAGCTCCAGTAGCATATTCCAAAATCTGCCATACGTTATCCATTGCATTACATTTCTATGATCTTTGTGCTTATGATCATGGACAACAGGCTAGCTACAAACGTACCCTAGTACTCCTAGGAGTTCATCTCAAAATATTACTTCAGCGCCATATCTGAAATAAGACGTGACGCGCACAGTATCTAGCATACCCGGTAGTCGAAACGTGATTGCCAGACCACTCCTTCGGCGATCGAGCCGCAGTGTTTAACGAGAACGAATCGACGACGTCGCGACCATTGACTGTCGAGCAGTTCCAGTTTCGTCTGATAACAGGAGTCAACTGCCAGACGTCACTAACAGCGGCTACGGCGGGCAGTTCCAGAGAAATAGTACCTTGAGAGGTACTAGATTTATTCTTTTTCAATGAGAAATTTTTATTCAGGCAGTCTTCATGAACTGACGCCGATCCGTCGGTGGTTTTATCAACTACGACACGATCTCACCCGCTGAGGAGTTTTAATGAGATTGTGTCCAGGCGCGAAAGTCTACTCTCTTAAGTGTAATCTCGCTTATTGTGCTTAACAGATGTACACACATATTACAAAAAAGTTAGAAAATGAGCACATTAACGTCTGGTCTGCACTACCGTTGACACTGCCATTAAGCAAAGGTGCAATGGCTAATACGTCCTACAGGCATCTACGTGTAACGCTACTGTTATAAAAGTTGGTTATCAATAACAAACGTTGCCCAATTACGTGGCTCTTACAGCTAAAGATGATATTATTGGAATCCACTACTCTTCTGTAGGCTTGTAATCGGATCATTGATTTTCCCTGGCACCTCTCTTCCGACTGAGACAGACCAGCCCTCCCCCCCCCCCCCTCACCCCCCCTCCACCACCACCACATCTACCACACAGATAAAAAAAAAAAAGAATACCGAATGAAATTTGGAGTCTAGCGATCCGTCGGCATCGAGCGGATCAGAGAACAGATCTTAGATTGGGCAATGACGTGGGAAGAAAGTGTTTCTTTATTGAAGGAAACATCCCAACAATCGCCAACGTGTTGTAAAGAAAAGACAAAAATGAAATTATGATGGCCAGGTGGGAATTTGAACACCGCTCTCCGCACTTGCCAATTGACTGTGTATGCACCTACTGCGCCACTCGAACGTACCAATCAATCCCCGTAATACATTAGCCTTCCATCTCTCACGAAGGTAGGTCTAAGTCCAATGTACAGAAGAATTTTCATCCTGATGACATCGTTTACTCTGAGTGGAGCTGTGAAGACAGCTTTATGCTGGAAACGTGTTGAAAAAAATGCTTACAAATTTGGGGGGACAACCAAAACTAAGAAGCGAGAGTCCCTGGCAGTGGACGAGAATAAGTCCCCACTTCTTCTTCCATTATTGGGTCTGTAGGATGACAGGTAGCCTCTTCACGGATTGTATTTTATCCTTCTCCTGCCAAAACGTCTTTGTCTTTTCTCCTCTTCTCTTGCGCTCTTTTTCTGAGATCTTCGGTATCTTCTCTTGTCTGTTCCACTGCTAACTATTATGTATCTTTTCTGTCGTTGATCTCAGACTTATTGAGCAGTGTGTATTTGCGTCCGTAATCTTCGTTTCCTTCCAAGTTTAAGCCCAGTTATGACCACCCCTTGAGTTCAACGACCGCACTCGGAGAATGAAGAGATTTTGGGCGCAGATTACCCAAATCCAACATGTCTTAACACGGTCCAGATTGATCCCAGCAAATGAAACATAATAATACTGATTATACAAAGTAACTTGTACCAGCATTACAATTAGAATAAGAGATTATAAAATCGCGAGTCGTAAGGCGTACGTTTTAGATAATGTAGAAATGTAGTAGTAGCTGGTTATGCACAAATGACAATGCAACTGCAAATGGCTAAGCTGTGGGTACCAGATCATCTTCTTTCTGAACCTGCGAAGCGATTCACTTCGCAACATCCCAACGTAATGAAGTAGTTGTGCCATGCAAAGCGCATTTTGAAAATGAATCCTACATTTCAATTGATGACGACTTTACACCTTCTCATTAAGATGACGATGTAGACATCGTCATCATGATGTTAAGTGTAAACCTCTTTGCACTTGAAAATGAGATTTTTTTTGGTACGCGTTGTATCTACCACAAAAAGCGGAATATAAAAAATGAATGGTTATGTTTGTGACCTTATTTGCCGACTGTCGTATGACTATTGCGTGATGAAGGAAATAGGTGACAGAGTCCTGACGAAACGCAGGTAGCTGCGAAGGTACTTGTAGTGTAATACCTGGAGCACGTATGCAACAATGACTGTATCACAACGAAATGACGTGGCATTGCTGCACTCATAACTGGTAATAACTGCTTTCATATCCCGTGATATTAAGCATGGTCTCACATGAGGTCACCAGATTAAGCGTCACGGGCCCCGCAATGGTTACATAAATAAAGCCGTAGAGATGCTTTCCCCATTCATATCGGAATCGAGGTGGTGCTCAATCTTAGTAATCCACTCTCACTGGGAATAATCTGTAGATGAAGCAATATGTAGATAAAACAGTTAAAAGAAGAGAAAAACACGTAGATGTGTCATCAGTGAATACCACTAAACTGACACGGTTTACATTTGCTGCAAAGTGATTAATTTGTAATTTAGCCAGTTGTCATGGTCCTTGATAGCAGTTGGGAAAACACGGTATGCTCTATTTTTAACTGGTCTCTCAGTTTTAACCTAAACTTCTCTCACCTAAATCGAATCTATTAAATTTTCCTGTCTGATTCCATTTCATAAGCTGATCCGAAGCATGCGAATTAAGATTTCGCGGCGTCCACACCAGCTACGAACTACTGAGTCCACAGGAAACTGTAAGTAAAATTTTCGAGTTCTTTGATATTCCTAGAAAGAAATTTATTTCCGGAAACTACGCAAACATGATGTTCCAGCCAAAACATAACTGTGAACAGTTGAAACCAGTAATGAGAATTTTGAAATAATAGTAATCAGAAATTAGGAGAAATAAGCGACACGTCACGTTGAGCTGAAATACTTGGACAAAAGGAAACGTAAGAAAATCGCCGATTTGCTGGAAATTAGCATTATAACGAAAATTAAGAGAATATATTTAATTGAAGTTTCTTAATCAATATACATTAACGATATGTAACTCCTGGTATTTAAATTTAATATTTATTGTACACTATCAATTAATTTGAGATCACAGCACTCGAGCCTTGCCTCAGGCATATTCGAAGAAAAGGAAGATTCGGGTTAAACATCTCGTGGACGACAATGTCATTAGAGGCTGCAGACGCAGTTCAAATATGGACGATCATTGATAGATCGAAGAAAGTTATCTTCAATATAATTATTTGGAAGTTTTACGGATTTTCCTACACTCATGGACATCAGTTGCGATTACAGAACTTTAACCACAGGGATGTGTCTGGCTGTGGGCGATATAGTTACTCATAACGACATTTCTGTCATTGTGTAGTGAGAGAAGACATCGTCTTTACGTTATTGCCACTCATTGAAACAGTGTTTGATAGATGTCTCAACAAGTATTTCATTACAGCTGTAGATATTCTAAGTAAGCGAATATTTGTTTAAATCTGAGAGGGAAGTCAATGACAGCACTGCTGATTATTACGCCTTTCTTTGTAAGTTATAGGCTCCTGACACACTTCCGTAGTTTTCTAAAAGAACCCACAGCTGTTTGAAGTTTTTATTGTTTATGTAAGTAAAACCCATGTTTCGACTCTTTATGCCATTTTCAAGTATTTGATTTTATGTCTTTAACATATATCGCAGGACACTTATGTTAAGTGTCCTGCAACGGCATATAAGGCCAAAATCTGGGATGTACTTAAATAAACAATAAAACAGTCAAAAGGAGGTGTGTTCCTTTAAAAAAATATTGTATGACTGTTGCTCAGGAACATAAAAAACTGTTTTTTCTGTAGTTAGAAATCTCGATGGTAGATACCATGCGATTTAACATCGTGGTTGAGATTCTGCATCTTTCTTTGGGTGGAGCACGAATCAAATCCGCGTCGAGCCACTGAGATTTATGGGTGCTGGTTTTCTAAATTCACTTACAACGAACGCCGGGATGATTACTTTGAAAAATCCTACCACATATTAATCAGATCCTTTAGAGACCTAGATGTTGTTTTAAACTTTAATCTTCCTCCCTTCCTTTACGACAGCAGAATTCGAGATATCTGCCATGATGGTGGAATGACGCTCCTGTAGCCTCAGTAAATAGAACAGTTCGACCTGCCAAATAATCGTGACCGCCGTTTCAATAGCGTTCGTGTAAATTTTTATGCAGGCCAGTTTTTTGAAAATGCTTTTTTTTTATTCGTTGATATATTGCACATAATGCTATTCAACGTAATGAATACAATGTTTACACTGTTCTCGACGTGTTTAATCGGTACTTCCATACTAATATTATAAATTCGAAAGTAACTCTGTCTTCTACGTTTTCAAGGTTAAACGGCTGAACCAATTTAGGTGTAATTCGGTACAGGGATATCTTGAACTCTGAGGAAGAATTTAGACTACTTTATAAATCAATAAACCACTAAGAGAATGCAGTAGAGAATGGAATAGTTTTTTTTACGTCGGTAAACATAAACCATGTTAAAGAATTATTAAATTTTTTTCATAATATACACATTGTATACTGTATAGCTACTTTGCAGCCTGATGCATAGATGGGCAATCCTGCCTACACTCTTCCACAAGCACCACCGTGTCGTGCATTGGAGCATTTGGGGAAAGTGGTGGTGGGGTGGGATGGGAGGGGGGGGGGGGGATAGGGCAGGGAGGCCTACATCACGAGCTGCGCTTGCCCGAAAAGGTAAACACGTGAGGACCAACACCTATCATAACAGTGAATGCACACACAGGTGACAGCTGGTTCCTCATAAATGTGTTAAAGAAGAAGTTGAAATAAAATACTACTTCATGTTCACACACACCTGAAAGAGTGGGCCAAGTCACAGTACGAAAACCACTCCTGCCTGAACGACACCTTCCACACACTGTAGCTTAACTGCCTCATTGGGCCACCAGAGCAATCGACACGTTGCATCACTTGAGAGAGGCTTCTCAACCTGTTGAGACTCGCAACAAGGCTCCAGTCAGCTGCTGTCTAGTTTTTGTGTAGTTCGGTCCATTGAATACATGCAGCCTCATGTGCTGTTATTAGCGATAGCCTTTTGCGAGATACCCATCTCCAAACGTCCATTTCATGAACCTCGCCGGCCGAAGTGGCCGTGCGGTTAAAGGCGCTGCAGTCTGGAACCACAAGACCGCTACGGTCGCGGGTTCGAATCCTGCCTCGGGCATGGATGTTTGTGATGTCCTTATGTTAGTTAGGTTTAACTAGTTCTAAGTTCTAGGGGATTAATGACCTCAGCAGTTGAGTCCCATAGTGCTCAGAGCCATTTGAACCATTTTTTTGAACTTCAGTTCGAAAAGTTCGCTCAGAAACTGGATGAGAGCGCCTGTATTCACTGAAAGCGGCAGTTTCTGTCGGGTTTGGAACCGACTGTCGCTGACAAGGCGAGATACTCTTGTCCCTGTCGGCTGAGACCTTTTTACGACCACTGTTCTTATGCCGTGTTACATGGGTTGGCCAGTGCACGAAAATAGACCAACAAATCGAGGAGCTTCATTTACCGATGGTCATGAGCATGCCAAAACATGATAGCTTCTTTTTACTATTATGTCACTTTTCCACAGCGACCAGTTTTACTGCGCTGATTCCATACATACGAACCATTTCACTGTTATGACTTAAGTCAGCCGTGAAGGGCAATGTCACCACCTGGTACCAAGTCTGTATTTCCTACTGCGATACAAAGTGACCAGTGCGCTCTTCTAAGGGGGCAACTAACATTTTGTGTGGTGAACGTGTTTGTTCTCACGTATGATGACGTTTCTGAAGAACAGGAGACTCTGGTGTGAGGAACAGTTGAATTTACGCAGGGACCAACCGTGTGAATTCCAGCTTCCTCACTTCGTTCGTGAGTTCCAGAAGACAGTGTAGTATGGAGTGTAGGTCGATGCCATGTTTCCTGACTTCCAGAAAGCCTTAGATCGATTCACCGTGGCCTGACTTTAGCACATCTTCTTAATGAGGCCCGTACACTTCAAAATCCTAGGCGTCTTCCGAATGCATCGACAACCATCTACAATGCATTCACTGAGCTGTCCGACATTATCGACAGGGCTCGAATACACCATAGTTTTTAAACATCCCCACACAAAAAGGGCCAACTGGTTCGATTTGGATAACGTGGGAGGGCCTGGTATTGGCGAGCCACGACCGATATACTTCATGTCGATACCCTATCCATACTTAGGTACGAGGCAAAACGAGGGCAGTTTATCACTTTGTAATTCGTGCCTCACTTACGGTGTTCCGAAATAAACGTAGCCCTAGACATTAACAGTGTTAATATAGGCATGACTGCACTTGTGTACACGTCGTGCTGTAAAAATCATTACTTTGCGGACCTGTGTTTATAGAGATTATGTATTTATTTCATTGCTTTCGACACGCCGCTTCCGTCTGTACGTATAATGGCCAATAAATGGCCTGGCAGAGAAGGTCTGAATTCCTGTGAGGCGGTTCACTGAGAGCAGATTTATGTGTAAAGAGTTGGCATCAGCATTAGGAAATTGCTTCGAAATGCGGAAACTTTTAAACGACAGTACGTGATGCAAGAGTTGCCACTGATCTCTCCACAAAGAAGTGCAAAGTAATGAGCGTAAATAGTCGAAGAGATGTGATGCCATCCAACTGTGCAATTAAAGAGGGAAACAGCTTGCTTATAAAGCCCTCGCTGATCCAATTCTTTAGATGTTTTAGACGGTCTGGGTCTCTTATCAGTTTGAATTTACGGAAAAGATTGTGAATATTGAAGGATAAGCTCCGTGCTTCACCACAGGTACATTCTGTCAGCATGAGAAATAAACGAACTACTGTGGAAGACGCCACAACAAAAATTTTGTGTGTTACGGAAAGCCTTACTCATAAAAGTCCTGGAATCCACATTCAATAACCAGTCAGGAAACATATTACTTACTCTAGACTACATTTTGCATGGTGTCCACGATGGTAGAATTAGAAATCATCAGCTTTATACGGAGGGTGGCAACAATCATTGTTCGATTATATCATCCCTGAATTGAATAGGAAGAGAGAGAGGGAAAACTTGATGTGCTACACTATTTACCCTCCCTCACTAAACGTGAGGTTGTTTGCGGCGTTGAGATGGAAATGTGGATGCAGATGCGAGAGACAGGAGTCACCAGAGCAGTCAACAGGACCACATTATTGGGGCCAGGCACAGAGGTTACTCCACCTCTCTGAAGTCGTGCTGGTACTGCGTTTTCACGGGCCACTGTGTCAAGGGCTGTTTCCAGGAGTCGGTTCGAGAGAAACCGCTGCCGCCTTGGTCGACGTGTGGACAACTGTGATGACGGCGGATAGCTGGGATTGCAACATTCGACGCACAAACCACAGCTCTACCTGTATCTTGCTGTACGCCCACTCGTCACGAGACGGAAGTTCTTCTTAAGTGCTCTTTACAAAATGGGGCTCAGATCTTCTATCAATCATCCATTATACTGTAAATTTCCTCGATTATTGCATATGATACAGACTAAGTCATACTGTTAGAAGAAACCCAAACTCCTCTTGCCAATATCCTATTGTGTGATGCGCTACTGCAACATCCGACAGCACAATGTTATCATCGCGTGAGACATGTGGTGTCAAGCAAAAGTTATCACTTTAGAATTTTCACTGTGCTTTATATGACAGTCACATACGTCAAACATCCGTAACTCCAAGTGGACTGAGAGCTTCTATACCGTCAAAATCGGATAGTAACTCGTAACTGGAATGACTGGTACAAATTGTAAATGATTGGGTCTAAAGTATTTGTCTCTGCGGCAGCCGGGTTTTTTTATGGTCGAAAAGGACGTGGGCAATCTTTCCTGTTGCCTACTGAAGCGTCCGGTATTACCTAACAGCGGAGTCGCACGCCATTCGTCGAACTATACATAGTCGGCTTACAAGTCGACAGGGTCCTATTATTTACTGACTAGGACTCGATGAGTGCCCTGCAGTCTCTTACGACGGCAACCGAAAGAAAAATTGTTAATCCTTTGGCATACGATACACTGCGAAGTATCAATTGAGCAAAGGAGCTGTGTCAACGGACTCATCTTCTATGGATATCGCGACATACAACTGGTTAAAATCGTTCTCTGTCTACTTCCCATCGACATGTCCCTACCATGTAGTGATTTTCTTAGAAGACAAAAGCGGAATGGACAAAACTAGTGGACATAGAACGTAACTTAAAGACACGTAGTACTGAGCGATTCAGCGACAGATTACACGTCACCCTTCGCTTCTCAACTTGACGCTCACGAGAAAAGAAATTGTTACTCGTAACATACTATGAGCACGGCATACGAATGCCAATAAAACGAATTATTTGTTAAAACTTATTCCTTCTCCAAGCTGTGTTTTCTACCTCATTGACGAGACATTGTACGTAATTACATTCACAGAACATGGTAAACACCATCATCTAGGATGAATTACATTATAAAATACTTTACAAAAAATGGTTCAAATGGCTCTGAGCACTATGGGACTTAACGTCTGAGGTCATCAGTCCCCTAGAACTTAGAACTACTGAAACCTAATTAACCTAAGGACATCACACACATCCATGCCCGAGGCACGATCCGAACCAGCGACTGTAGCGGCCGCGCGATTCCAGGCTGTAGCGCCTAGAAGCGCTCGGCCACCTCGGCCGGCTATATTTTACAAATTAATTACTATTTTTCTCTTAGAGTAGCTCTTATATCCATCAATAGGTCCGTTGTCAAATGTATTTGCAATTTCATTCGTCTTAGTAGAAGGAAACTTTAAAATTTGAGGGTATCTTTAATGATTCTTTATGTAGTTATGTAATTGGGTTTTATGTTAAAACTTCACGGCTTTTACTGTAGTGGTGCAGTCAGACGTACATACTTTGTTGACTCCTTATCTCGTCTAATTATGTCTCAGATTTTGTAATGGAATCTGATCAATGTCTTGTTTTTATCATTATGTGCAATTGTATTCGGTAAAATGGGCTGTGCCTGAAACCAAATAAAATAACAGAAAAAAACACAGTACTACAGATAACTTGGCATTTCATTTCCGGAGGAAAACGTGTGATCTGTTATGCCATTTATTTTGCTTCCAGAGCGTGTACTCTATTTGGCCGTCTAAAATACATAGTTGCAATGTATACTGAGTTGTATGAAGATAATACATAAATGCATATAATGAAAACACAAGGTCATAGTTTTGTCCACCATTAATTGTTAGCAAGAAGATCTAGAGGTAAAATCTAAAACTTAATCATAAGCAATACATGAAAATTAAATATGCATACCTTTAGAACCTACAGATTTTTCCACGTACACCATGTCTCAGACTCAATCATAAGCAACACATTAAAATAAAATACGCATACCATTAGAACTTACATATTTTCCCCTGTAGTCTTAAGGAAAATAAGAATAATTTGATAAAGGCGAATGTCTTTAGTAAACAAAAGAGAATAAGCTGACTGAGGGAGATGGTATACCTTACTCAGCAATGTCTTCGACAAGTTTGATATTTCACACTCATATTTGGGCCAAGAAAGCAATATGAGACTCCATCAGCTTCCGACTCAGAATCACGCTGACATGGAGGAGTACCGTAAATGTTGATTCGATGAAGATATAAAGGAAAGGAGGCGTGGTTCAAGTGGAGTCCAGTGAATGTGGATATCATTAACAGTAAGTTTACAGGAAGATAGTCACCTTCCCTCCAGCGATTTGGATATGAGTTCCCAAGTATTATTCGGAAATTTTTCACAATTTTTCCCAGTGACGGCTCGTAGGTATACAGTCTAGCTGTCTACAAATTTTTAAACTCAGATAAATTTGAGAGTGCGAAATTAATAGCACCTGCAGTGTAATAGTTATACTTATCAACATATTTATAAAACTACAGCTACTGTCAATAATAATAATAATAATAATAATAATAATAATAATAAGCATAACTTGTCTGAAAAAAGAAAGAATGGTTTTGTGGAATTCTGTTGTTTTGTACATAATTAAGCACAATTTAAGGTGAGAACGAAATAATGTTTAAGCTTTCGCTACTCTCCGTTTCGCGTTTTTGTGTAAGTGTGAGTTTTCGTGCTTTTTTATTTTTTCGGACGAATGTACAATATCCCTAATTCATTTATTAATTAACGAATTAACTTGTAGGATGAAAATAAGGCATTCTTATGTTGCACCCACACAACAAATTAGCTTATTATACACTTCTTTGTTACAAGTTCGTTTGTTCAAATGGCTCTAAGCACTATGGGACTTAACATCTGAGGTCATCAGTCCCCCCACAAGTTCGTTTGTAGTCACGCTTATTCGATTTCGTCACTTTCTCAGGCAACGGATCTGGTCTGGAATACTCTAGTTTCCTTGCGGCTAACTTTTCCTGGTAATTTTCTTTTCTGTTAGCGCTTAATAGAGGTTCAACAGAGTTCATGTTGACACTCAGCAGAAAAGCCGATTTCTGCGCAGTAGACAACCAACTCCAAACACAAACTGCCGTTTGCGGAAATGATTGAATTCAAAGTACTGTCTACCAGCAACGTCACTTGATTAGAATACAAATGAAGCGCTGAGAGCCACAAGGGCCAAAAGCACAGTCTTCGACCCCCCATATTTAAGTGAAAATCAGAGAAACCACTGAGACAGCTTTTCGTGAATGTTAAGATATACGAACAATGCGGGCCTACAGTACAGATAAACATGACACACTATAAGATCAACAGATGTCAGAAGCATGAATAAATGCCACAGTCTCACAAATCGACAGTGATGTGATTTATGGTTCACAGCGCCTCAAATGGATTACTCTATTATAAAATACAAAACTTGTCTCATTCAGAATCCCACAAAATAGGTTTTTCGGTAAGTATAACTATATAATGTCCGATCAAATTTTACTATAAAGTGAGTGAATTCGCAGATCGGTGGAGTTAAATCAAGCGAACGTAGGTACGTGTGCTGATGGCATTGACGTAAACTTGTAGCTGAGTGGTAAGGGCTAGCAGCGCACGCCGTGAACCGTGCATATTGTTTATTAAATACGTATGTATTTAGCCCGTAAGGCAATTACGTCACATCAGCTGTGCATGCGCAGAAGCTGCTGAAAATGTGCACCAATGAAGGTGTGCTCACTACGCTGATGCCAAGTTGCCCCGATCCTATAAGAGCAATATGTAGCACAGCGCTGTATACTTAGTGCCGTGCATTTCAGATTACTGGATCTGCATTACGTTTAACAGCATTCAAAGAAAAATAACCAATAAATCCGCAAGGTGTCAAAAGTTAGCATGTTCACTTGCTCTTGTGCTCTTACACAGCAACCACCACTTATTTTTCCCCTGTTTCACGTATTTCCGCACTTGATTCACGAAATACGAAACCTGACGTCTAACTTTCTCATAACAGATAAATGCATGTCACCTCACTCAAGAGCAACAGAAATAACATATTAGACGATTTGCACGTGAAGATGGACCAACGGTATCCGAAATGCATCGTTTACTTTAATAAAACACGAAAATATTGTGACTGAAGGCGTTTTTATTCTAACTTCCCATGTACTGAATAGGGTCGCGTTCACTCCTGCCAAATACGAATAAAATTTAAAAAAAGAGTCAGTTCCGTAAAAGCGTGTCAAGACACAGAAAACAGCACTAGCGAATTAGCAGCGACACCGAATGCTCCATATATAAGGGGAAACAACATTGTAACGCATCATGTACAACACTTGAGACAGCTGATCCGTCTTGGTAATGGCTTACAGTTTAGCTTAGCAGCGGTTTTGCATTGTATAACACGGCACTCGTGCCCCTCTGTCATTTTCCCACAGGTCGAAAGCGGCGACCCATACACTCAGCATGACAGAGCATCAACCGATCATTCCTGAACAGTGTCAGAATGTTTCAGTGAGCACTCCTCGGACATGAATTTGTGTTTTTCATATACTGCTCCTCCAGGGCCTCACCAGTGGTTCATGGCTGCTGAGCAGTATGCACTTATCTCCCGCATGCTTCCGGTATCTATCTGCCACAATCAACGGATGCATTCCTGCTGATCGATTAACAGCTTTTCTACAACCCACATTTCGTCAATCCAGTGGGAAACACCAGTTCTCCTGCTGGGTACAGGAAAAGACAACACTGGACTCTTAGCATGTGAGGGAGAGACCATCATGACATTGCCTGCTAACCCCATTTTGGGTGTTGTCACGTCCGAGCGCTTTTGCTTTGACAAGACGCTTCTCTTTCTTCACGGATCCCTATGAATATATCATTAGTCAGTAACTAATATGACGGACAACAACATACCTGAACTGTTCTGGAATAAGCAGAGCTTCGACCTGTCGACAGTGAAACGTTGCACTTGTTTGTGAATCGACGACCGGTTGGTACTAGCTTGCAGTTTAGGTTGCGTCAACTATTCACTATACATCCAATTCAACACAACTGCTCCAGTTTCCATAATGTCCTAATAGTGCATTTGCAGGGCCAGTGTACACATTTATTAGTCTGAGTCATGGGGCAGCGCTACTGAAATAGCTACATTACTTGCCATGTGTTATATACACACATCAAAAAAAGTTTTGCATCACTTCGGTTCCGAGAGTTCCGGAACCTGTACAGAAAATTGGAATAGAGATCACCATAAACATCATTTCCGCCCTTTTTATTGCTCATGAAAACCACACATTGCGTGGTGTACCATAATACAGCGCGACCTCCAGAGGTGGTGGCCCAGATTGCTGTACGTGCCAGTATCCCTAATACCGAGTAGCACGTCCTCTTGCATTGACGCACGCTGCATTCATCATGGCATACTGTCCACAAATTCATCAAGACACTGTTGGTCCAGATTATCCTACTCCTCAACGGCGATTCGGCATAGACCCCTCAGAGTGGTTGGTGGGTCACGTCGTCCATAAACAGCCCTTTTCGATCTATCCCAGGCATGTTCGATAGGTTGCATGTCTGGAAAACATGCTGGCCACTCTAGTCGAGCGATGTCGTTATCCTGAAGCAAGATGTGCACGATGGGCGCCCCAATATGCTGCTAATATGGTTGCACTGTCGGTCGGAGGATGACATTCACGTATCATACAGTCGTTACGGCGCCTTCCATGACCACCAGCGGCGTACGTTAGCCCCACATGCCACTCCAAAACATCAGGGAACCTCCACCTTGCTGCACTCGCTGGAAGTGTGTCTAAGGCGTTCAACCTGATCGTCTCCGACGATTGTCTGGTTGAAGGCATATGCGACACTCATCAGTGAAAAGAACGTGATGCCCATCCTGAGCGGTCCATTCGGCATGTTGTTGGTCCCATCTGTACCACGCTACATGGTGTCGTGGTTGCAAAGATGGACCTCGCCATGGACGTCGGGAATGAAGATGCGCATCATGCAGCCTATTGCGCACAGTTTGAGTATTAACACGACGTCCTGTGGCAGCACGAAAAGCATTATTCAACAGTCAGGGTTCTTCCGAGCCATAATCCGTAGGTAGCGGTCATCCATTGCAGTAGTAGCCCTTTGGCGGCCTGAGCGAGGCGTGTCATCGACAGTTCCTGTTTCTCTGTATCTCCGAACAACATCACTTTGGTTCACTCCGAGACGCCTGGAAACTTCCCTTGTTCCCTTGTTGAGAGCCCTTCCTGGCACAAAGTAACAATGCGGACGCGATCGAACCGCGGTATTGACCGTGTAGGCACGAGCCGTGTACCTGCTTCCTGGTGGAATGACTGTAACTGATCGACTGTCGGACCCCCTCCGTCTCATACGCGCTGCTCACGCATGGTTTAGTTATATCTCTGAACAGTCAAAGGGACTGTGTCTGTGACACAATATACACAATCAACGTCTATTTTCAGGAGTTCTGTGAATCGGGGTGATGCAAAACTTTTTTTACGTGTGTATATTAGCAGCATGTGTATAATGTTCGAGGGGTTTCAATAAGTAATGCAACACATTTTTTTCTGAAATCACGTTGGTTTTATTCAGGATTCCATATTATCCTCCACTCTTTTCACTAAAAAAGCACTGTTTTTCGAAATAACCTCGGTAGAATGTGACGGCCT
The DNA here is from genome assembly GCF_021461385.2 of Schistocerca piceifrons. NCBI lineage: Eukaryota > Metazoa > Arthropoda > Insecta > Orthoptera > Acrididae > Schistocerca > Schistocerca piceifrons. The sequence goes on from NC_060141.1 coordinate 415,213,822, forward strand.
TACGCCACCTTACTAGGAGAATACCGCATGGTAGCTTCTACTGGTCGACGTCAGAGACAGCGTCTTGCTGCACGAATAACCTCCCCACCATCCATGTACTACTTCCTGCGGACTGTATCCTTCAATCAGTCAAACAGATTGAAGTAGGTAGGTGCCAGATCCGGGCTGGAGGGTGGGTGAGGAAGTTTTGTGAGCTTCTCTCGCAAGCACTGACTTGTGAGGGGCCATGCGTTGTCATGGAGAAGGAGAATTTCGTTTGCATTGCTGTGGCAACGAACACGCTAATGTCGTTTCTTCAATTTCCTGAGGGTAGCACAACACACTTTCGAGTTGGTCGTTGCACCATAAGGGAGAACATCAAACAAAAAACAAAAAAAAAACCTTCGGAGACCCAGAAGACCGACGCCGTGACTTTACTGGATGAGGGTGCGACTTTGGACTTTTCCCTCGGAAGAGAACTGGTGCCGGCCGGTGTGGCCGAGCGGTTCTAGGCGCTTCAGTCTGGAACCGCGCGACCGCTACGATCGCAGGTTCGACTTCTGCCTCGGGCCTCGGGCATGGATGTGTGTGATGTCCTTAGGTTAGTTAGGTTTAAGTAGTTCTAAATTCTTGGGGACTGATGACCTCATATATTAAGTCCCATAGTGCTCAGAGCCATTTGTTTCCAGTTTTGTTTCCAGTTCGAAGTGTTGAACACATGTTTCATCACCTACGACGATGTTCGACAAAAATTGTTACGATCAACCTCGTATACAGCAAGCAATTCCACACAGATGGTCCTTGATTGTTCTTTATTGTCTTTCTGTTAGGCGGCGAGTGAGTCAGCGGGCACAAGGCTTTGGGTATCCCAAATGGCGGACGAGTGTGTCAGCACTGGCGACAGAGCTTCTAGTTGTGCAGGGTGGAGTGTCATTGTAGTCCGTCGATAACCTCGAATGATAGTGTCCGCAAGTTCCAGCAATGAAGGAGTCACTGCTGCATGTGGGAGCTCGGACCCGTTTTCCCAACCTTGTTGCCATGATCGCCCAACGACCCACCGTACTTTTGTTCTCTGTCAGGCGAGTCGCCTGTGTATATCTGCAATGCTCTGGGTGTCCGCCAAAAGAAATTCACTGACAGCGCTCTGCTTGGAACACACCTCCGTCACAGACACCACTTTGACGGCTACGTATAACGCCGCCGTCTGTCGGAACTTCTCGGAACTGTGTAGCGGTTGAAGCGGGAATAGTCTACATCGTCCCACAACAAATTCCGTATCTTTTCAACCGGAACTGACCAAGAAAAAAATGCATTGCATTACTTATTGAATGCACTAGTACTTTGCCCCTAATCTTGTCAGTTACGAACAACCTTTCCTCTCTGTCCTTTTACGTACGACGTGGACGCACGTTATCAGAGAAAGTGGATGTTATTAGGCATGGAGCAATCGGGCGATGATAGACAAGGAAATGGGAAACAGCGTTTTTCTCTTTCCATAATCTTGTTTTGCCAGCTATTAAAAATTCCCTCTTGATTGCACTTTTTTATTATAATTCAGATCCATAAAAGACTCGTCTCGCGAACTCTATAGCCAGACCATGATACTAATAATTCCTCCCACAAATACATACATAATATCTCCTTGTACAATCTACAAACCTGACTACTTTTTCGCCTTTTCCATCACGATGTTCTCTCAAATGACACGAAAATAACAAGTCTAAGTCATAATGTCGACACGTTCATTTGAACTTTTCTCCCCCACAATCTTAACCATTTGTCCACACACTCATGCTATATTTGTTCAAGCAACATCTTTTCTAGACACCTCTTTAGAAGCAGAGGTACATAATTTATCACGTTTGGGTGATGTCGTCTGCCGTTTCTCGTCAGCATTCTACACTTCTTAAAAAAAGAGTTTTATCGGGTGTGCCATGAACGTAAACTGTGATTAATATATGTATTGTTGCTCTTGGTCTTCCGACGTGTTTTAATAGTAGTACAATGCTCTACAACACGTTTGAAAGTCATTGCTTAGTGGTAGTTGTCAAATGTACCGTGCAGTGCCTAAGAATGAAATGGACGAGCGAAGACTCACTCTGCCATCTTGTGAGTTTAGGGAACGAGTGCGTCATGTTTCATCAGTCAACATGAGGCAACTGAGTGAGGCATAACGTGTTCGGGCAGTGACATTACTGCAGGAATACGGTATTGCAGTGCCTGCGTTATTCAGAAATACGATATTAAGTTCCAGCGAACACGCCTGCATGTCCGAAGCAACAGGCACTGCAGCGACTACAGACGTTATGAAATACATTAAATGTAGTAGCAGTTGCGAATGTGGATAACGATCAGCTGTATAGTGGAATGACGACAGTGATAATTTGTGTCGTACCGGGACTCGAACCTGGATTTCCTGCTCATCGCGAGCGGTCGCTTATAACTTGGCTACCTGAGTACGATTTTCAGCTAGATCCAAACTTCCATATGTCACCAATAATGTGTCTACGGGTACCCTATGGTAAGGCGAACCCTCGCGATAAGCGGGAAATCCAGGTTCGACTACCGGTCCGGCATAAATTTTCATTGTTGTCATTCCGTTATACAAATGATACTTATCCAGATTCGTAACTGCGAATGCATTTAATGGTTTTATAAAGGCTGCAGTCGCCCCATTCTGCCTGTTCCTTCGAACATACATGCATGTTCGAAGAACTTATTAGCATCGTAATTTGGAATAAAGCAGGTACTGCAATATCGCATTTATTCGCCGACACCGGGCAAGCAACTTTTAATTAAAATGTCTCCCATGTACTGAAATATACGTAATGAATATACGAGCGCAAACTGTAGACACTTGGTTGACGACATATGTAAGTTTCTCTGGCCGTGGAGCGTGATCGGATAGCCAAGTGGTTGTCCATATTCGCAACTGCGAATACATTTAATGTACTACTGCAAGAATGTTGGGCTATTCGTGCAGTGCCTACAGAGCCTAATGTGGCTTCATCTGGTGTTGGGAGGGTTTGGAAACGATTTAGTGAAACTGGTACATACACATGAAAGCCAGGACAAGGGAGAAAACGGAAAACATCTGTCAGAGACGACCGATGTGTGGTTACTTGTTCTCTCCGCCGGCGCACTGCGACTGCCTGGGACATACAGAATAATGTAACAGCAGCAACTGCCCGGATTAACACCAAGAAGTCTCATCACGTCGATCGATTAACTGCTCGGCGCATGAGAAATCGACTTCCATTTGCCGAGAAACATAGGCACTTGCAGCTGCGTCATTGGCGCAATGTATTGTTTACATACGAGTCCCGCTTTCGTGTAACACTGTGTGACGGAAGTATAGGTGTATGTCATCGTCGTAGTGAACGTTATACTGAAGCAGCAGTCCAGGAAATGGACAGATCTGGCTACGACCCAGTCACGGTGTGGAGTGCCATCACAACTGATGGCCGATCGGACCTTCAGATATCTACATCTACATCCATACTGCGCAGGCCATCCGACGGTGTGTGGCGGAGGGCACCTTGAGTGCCTCTATCTGTTCTCCCTTCTGTTCCAGTCACGTATTTTTCGTGGAAAGAAAGATTGTCGGTATACCTCTGTGCAGGCTCTAATCTCTCTGATTTTATCCTCATTGTCTCTTCGAGAGATATACGTAGGAGGGAGCAATATACTGCTTGACTAGTCGGTGAAGGTATGTTCCCGAAACTTCAACAAAAGCCCAAATCGAGCTACTGAGCGTCTCTCCTGCAGTCTTCCACTGGAGTTTATCATCTGCGAAACGCTTTAGCGATTACTAAATGATCCTGTAATGAAGCGCGCTGCTCTCCGTTGGATCTTCTCTATCTCTTCTATCAACCCTATCTGGAACGGATCCAACACGGGTGAGCAATATTCAAGCAGTGGGCGAACAAATGTACTGTAACCTACTTCCTTTGTTTTTGGATTGCATTTCCTTAGGATTCTTCCAATGACTCTCAGTCTGTCATCTGCTTTACCGACGATCAACTTTATATGATCATTCCATTTTAAATCACTCCTAATGCCTACTCTCATATAATTTATGGAATTAACTGCTTCCAGTTGCTGACCTGCTATGCTGTAACTAGATGATAAAGGATCTTTCTTTCTATGCATTCGCAACACATTACACTTTTCTACATTGAGATTCAATTGCCATTCCCTGCACAATGGGTCAATTCGTTACAGATCCTCCTGCATTTCAATACAATTTCCCATTGTTACGACCTCTCGATATACCACAGCATCATCCGCAAAAGCCTCAGTGAACTTCCGATGTTATCCATAAGGTCATTTATGTCTATCGTGAATAGCAACGGTCTTACGACACTCCCCTGAGGCACACCTGAAATCACTCTTACTTCGGAAGACTTCTCTCCATACACGCCGACTTCATGCTCAGAGGTACATCAACAATATTGTACAGGGTCATGTTGTGCCATTGCAATTGTAAGGGGTCCCTATTTTATCCTGCGATAAGATACTGCGAGAGCGTATTAAGCAGCAGCCACCAAGGAAACGTCACAGGACGTAGCGATTCAAACATTAGATTGGTCTGCTCTGAATTCTGACCCAGTCCTATTGAGCATTTATGGGATATGCTGGACAGATAACTTCTTGAACAACTTGCAAAGGTCTTTAATGAGGAGTGGGAAAAAATTCCACAAGATAATGTTCACAGACTTGTAAAAAATCAAATATGTGTGAAATCCTATGGGACTTAATTGCTAAGGTCATCAGTCCCTACGCTTACACACTACTTAACCTAAATTATCCTAAGGACAAGCACACGCACCCATGCCCGAGGGAGGACTCGAACCTCCACCGGAGACTGTTAGGGGCATGCCTCTAGGATGTAGTATGGGCACGTGGAGGGCCTATCACATACTGAAACGTTTCTTTTTGTGGATTATGTGACTTAAATGAAGGAGTTTCCACTTTGGTTTACGACATTGTATTGAATTTCTGGTCACAGCACCAAAATGTGTGACGAGAAGACAACAGAATATGAACATTTTGTTAAATAGAGATTTCATTTTCCACAAAAAAGTCTGACTCCATATATTCCTGAAAAAAATGCAGGTGTTTAAAAGGTTGTTCTTATAATTTTTTTGAGCAAAGTATGAGGCAGTTAATGCTGAACTTCGCCAAATCTTATGCTTTCCAATATTATTACATATTCAAACAGTATAGTTCCTCAACGCAAATCACATTGTAAGTAGGCTGTTTAGGTTTTTATGTTGGTAACGTCACCTAGCGCTCTGTATGAAAATCACTGGCTGTGCTGTATGCAGGGGAGTGTCTCCCGACAGTACGCACGTGGCTGTTTTGACGTTTACTGACCGGAAGTTGGTTTCACGGACGAGGCAGCCTGTTCGAAGACGCCATTCATGTTGATGTTTGCCTTGTGCTCCATTTAACTGCTTTCGTTGTTTGTTGCTGCTTCTTGTTATTTCGTTGCTGCTGTTCCGTTTTGTTATTGTTTCTTGTTATTGTTTAGTTTGTTTTAGCAAACATGAGTGATTCCCAAGAAACGCTCTATAAGTGTGAGGAATGCAGTTCAGAGTTTAAAATGCGAAAGAACCTCTACGCCCATATGAGGAAAGTTCATGAACTTGATATCCATGTGTCTAAAAAAGGAAAAGGCAGTGAATTGTGTCCCCAGTGCGGAATTGCATTTATGAGATGCAGTTCATTAAAACGTCATCAAATAACTGTGCATAGCATGAAGTCGGAGGAAAACAGTCGGAAATGCCACATTATTTGCCCACAGTGCTCTCTCACGTTTCTCACCTATGACACACTGAGAACACATATTCAAGAGAACCATGACGTTAGTTTTGAGTGCCAGTAGATAGAATTTGGTTGTCTTGCAGGTTTGTTTTTTATATTTATTGTGTTAGTCACGTTTTAGTAAATTTTGTTGATCCCAAGTACATGACTTAAAAATACTGCCTTAACATTTTTTTCAGAGTTTGAAGAGTGGAAAATTTCTTACGAAAAAGTAAACCATGTTCGTTATGTAATGAATTGTTCGGAGCAGGAGCGACTAGAAAAACGTGTTCGATATTACCACTGCCATCGCTCTTTCAATTTCAATTCTAAAGGAACAGGTGCCAGGTGTGTCAAAAGTATGGGCACGAATAAAATAGGCATTACTTGTCCATCCAATATGCAAGTGACAATAACAGAGGACAAATGCTGCTTAAAATTTTTTCCAAAACATATGGGACACACCCAAGATGTTGGAAGAACATTTCTGCATGGGAACGAGAGGGCAGAGTTGGCAGGTAAAATGGATTATGTTACACTTATGTACATGAAACATGAAATTATCAAATTTATTTGTGTGAACAGAAGTAGGGTCTATCAATGTGCTTCTTTTATTTCCTTTTTTTTTTTTTTTTCAGGACGGCTGTCACAGGGTGTTCCTGTTGGACGAGTTTTACAAGATGTCCGAATGGCACCAATCGCTGCAAGTGTGGAGAGAATCCATCTCCTTGAGAAAAAAGATTTGCATAATATAAAAAGGGATTTTGATATTGGTTATGCAACGAAGAAGCATGAAAATGATGCAGTGAGTGTGAAATTGTGGGTTGAAGAAATGAAGGGACAAAGTGACAACCCAGTACTGTATTTCAAGCAGCAAAAACAAGTGGATCCTAATTTTCAAGATGAAGACTTCATTCTTATTATAATGACAAACTTTCAGGCCGAACAACTTCTAAAGTATGGAGAAGATAAAATATGTGTGGATGGCACTCATGGCATGACTGCATACGATTTTCAACTTTTTACTATTGTCGTTGTTGATAGATATGGTGCTGCAATGCCAGTTGTATTTTGTTTTTCGAATAGGGGAGACATGTGCTTACTGTCTTTTTATTTCAAATGTGTGAGAGAAAGGGTGGGCACTGTAAAGACCAATGTGTTTATGTCTGACGATGCACCAGCATTTTATAATGCATGGTCAGCAGTAATGGGACCTGTGCCAAACCAGTTGCTGTGTTCTTGGCATATACAACGGAACTGGTCTCAGAATTTAAGGAGAATTTCTGGGGGTAGTGAGAAAAAATCAGCAGTGTTTAGTTCACTAAAGCGACTTCAGACTGAACTGGATATAGATGTTTTTAGTTGTAGTCTGGAGAAAGTGGTGGAAGACTTATTGAATGATCCGGATACTGCAGAATTTGGCAGGTACTTTCTTAAGATGTACTGCCAGCGAGTGGAAAAGTGGGCGTATTGTTTTAGGCACCGATTGGGCATTAATACAAACAATTACTTGGAGTCCCTACATAAAGTTATTAAATACAGTTATCTAGAAGGGAAAAAGTGCAGATGGCTGGATAAGTCATTAAATGCTTTGTTGTGTGTAGTGAGAGATAAAGTATATGAGGGCTTAGTGAAGCTCTCAAAACGTAAACAGTGCTCTAGGCCGTCAAGAGTGAAAGCAAGCCACAACGATAGCTCAGCTATAACAAATGGGATGATTTTATGCAGGGATGAAGGGTTGTGGGAAGTGCTTTCTTCCACTGGTTGTGAAGTGTATGTTGTTGTAAAAAATTCAGAACTGATATGCGAAAGAAAATGTTCACTTAAGTGTAACACCTGCAACATATGTGTACATTCGTATAAATGCAGCTGTTTAGACAACATTTTAAATTTTAACATATGTAAGCATATACACGCATGTGCCAAATCATTGTCTGATGCTGTCCAGGAGAGTGAACAGTGTTCCTTGCCCTCTAGTGCAGACAATGAATATGTGTCAGCATTGCTTTCTGGCAATTCAGAAAAATCTGCTGACACATTTGAACAGGATGTGATGTCTCACTGTGAAACTATAGTTGCACTCAGCAAAGGAACACAGTGTGGACAGGAGACTAAGGCCAAAGTATTGAAGGATCTGAAGAAGATCATTAGTAATCTTAATAAAGATTTTTCTTTCTCAGAAGAAAACACAGTAAATGTGAATGCCAAGATTGAATCTCAGGCTAGATTTTTTTCCACAAAGCAGAGAAGGATTTTGTGAGGGGTGATTAAGCGTTAAAAAAAGTAAACTCCAAGTTGGAATATCAACAATATTAGGAAAAAAATAGTTTGCCACTCACTGTAAAGGTGACATGTTGAGTTGCAGACAGGCACAATGTAAAGAATGTTACACATTTAGTTTTTGGCCAAAGCCTTCTCCAGAAAACAAAACACAAACAGATTAACACTAGCAAGTACACATGACCAATATCTCCCACTGCAGATAGTGGAGATGTGTGCAGGGAGTGTGCTTGCGTGTGTAAATCTTTTTGTGTTTTCTTTTCTGAAGAAGTCTTCGGCCAAAAGCTAAATGTGTAACAGTCTTTACATTGTGCCTATTTGCAACTCAACATGTCACCTTTACAGTGAATAGCAAACTATCCTTTTCCTAATATTGTTAATGCACATAAAGGTGGTCTTGTACATTATGTCAATTGTGTGTGTGTGTGTGTGTGTGTGTGTGTGTGTGTGTGTGTGTGTGTGTGTGTGTGTGTGAGAGAGAGAGAGAGAGAGAGAGAGAGAGAGAGAGAGAGATTCCATGTAGTTGAAGGTGAATAAAAATTTAAATTTACTTGTGCATTTTTTGAGTTTTGTTAATCATGGTATACTAAAATAATGCTGTCCCACCATCTTGGCTCATTCAAACTGTATTCTATAATTCAGTGATATCTAATTGTGTAAATAAAACTGAATTGCACAATGAAACATTATAATTGGTCTGTATCAGTGTTTGGTAAAGGATTTGAGTTAACAAAAGACAACAAAGAAAGTAATGGAATTTGTCATGATTTTACTACTGTGTTTGAGCACAAAAATCAAGGATTTAGTGTCACGCTACAGCAAGTCTTAGTTTCTATGTAAAAGAAAACTGGCTGAAATTCTCAAAAGTGCTTAAATGTCATGTCTGTTATGACAAAATACTTTACCACACACAGGGTTTGCCTGTGTTGCGACATTTTTTGGTCTTCTGTGGATAGCTATAATCAAATTTAGTTTTGATGGTCTGAAATAACTCTTTAAATGCATTAATTACAGCCATTTCTTGTAATCCCACCCGTGAGTCTACTGCAGTTAGCGCCGTTTGAAAAGAGTTTAATGTTTCCTTGTTAATGATCCTTTTTGTGAATACATAATTAGAATGCTAGGAAACAGCTGGTTGATTATTAGTTCTCTTTGTATAAAGTCCCATGACTAGTGCTCTGTTGGCAGACGTCATTGGGTCAACTAAAGTCATCTCATAGTCCCATGTATTTAGATTTGGGATAACAGTGTCAAGGCAGGCATCACCTCTGGTTGGTAAATGACATGCTACAAATAGTCCATAAATTGTTAATAGATTCATAAATTTTCCTCCTTAGAACTCTCCTTGCAAAAGCGTACATTGAAATGAACACCCAGTGCAATTTCTGATTTCAAGTGCATAAAATAGCACAGCCAAGATTCTATTTAGATGAGAAAATTTTCAAAGTTGCCATCTGGAGAATGGTATACTAGACAGCAATTATTATAATAAGATTTAATAAGTCTGAAGCAGCCAACTCAAAATCTAGGTCCACACAGTAGCTTTTTAAATCAATTTCTTTAACACTAGATTTTCTGTTGGTATATTTAGATACATCACCGAAGGAAGCAGGTGTTCTGCACCATGCACTTATTGAATTTAGGCATTCAATTCAGTTATACTACCCTGCTTCTTGTGCTGATAACCAATGTTTACACACACAGTAAAATTGGCTTCACTTCTATAAAAAGTGATAACACATTAAGTTTAGTTCTAAGATACAGGCATTATCGGAGTAACTTTCTGAGCACTATGTGACCCATTTACACTTAATTCTTCTTTCTGTTTGTCACAGAAAAGATTACTTCACAGGAATATTGGCGACACTATGGAATAAAAAAACGATACATCACAATATTTTTGGGCCATGTAGCATTATCCATTACATTATATCTAAGCTCAGGGTAAACACTTTCAAGATTTTCAGCTCTTTTTTTTTCTTTCTGGAAGCTAAAGACGTTTTCTAGAGTTGTACAAATTATGACTCTGTTCAGGTCTAGCCATGATCTTTTTTCACCATACAGCATTCCTTATGCGGGTTTTCAACAGGGCTGGAACTATACTATGGCTACTTAAAAGCCGCTTTTCGTCGTCCAAAATATTAAAAATACTTCATATTCCCCGGATGGTCCCCCTACATGTGCATGCGAAATAAACCGAGGTAGCAGACTTATGAGCAGTATAGCCTTGTGTTAACCTTTTAACCACATTTATTTTCCATATTTTACGCACATTTCGTTATAACAACTAAGATCCACAGAAAAAAGGGAAAAAAACCTGACACTAATCGGCAGAATATTACGGCGAATCTGTACGCACATATATCAATTACGTAAATTTCAGTATGGGCCTACTGCGGAAATTTTACACTATTCTGTTTATTGAACATGAAGGACTAAATCATAAGATGGAAATTAGTTCGTGCTTAACTAATTCCTTCAGTATTCACGTGTGCAACTCAGTGATCTCCATACTGATGCAACTGCACTGCATGAAAACCGTCCTCGCAGCAAAGTGTTTACTGAAGGGACAGTCACGTGACTTCCGGCAGCCAAACGTCAAAACAGCCAAGTGCGTACTGTCGGGAGACACTCCCCTGTATGCAGTCTGTGGCTGGTGGGCATTGTTGAAATAGTCGCTATTGTAGTGTTGGGCAGTTGGCTGTTAACAGCGCGTAGGGTTGCGCAGTTGGAGGTGAGCCGCCAGCAGTGGTGGATGTGGGGGGAGAGATGGCGGAGTTTTGAGAGCGGATGATCTGGACGTGTGTCCATCAGAGACAGTAAATTTGTAAGACTGGATGTCATGAACTGATATATACACTCCTGGAAATTGAAATAAGAACACCGTGAATTCATTGTCCCAGGAAGGGGAAACTTTATTGACGCATTCCTGGGGCCAGATACATCACATGATCACACTGACAGAACCACAGGCACATAGACACAGGCAACAGAGCATGCACAATGTTGGCACTAGTACAGTGTATATCCACCTTTCGCAGCAATGCAGGCTGCTATTCTCCCATGGAGACGATCGTAGAGATGCTGGATGTAGTCCTGTGGAACGGCTTGCCATGCCATTTCCACCTGGCGCCTCAGTTTGACCAGCGTTCGTGCTGGACGTGCAGACCGCGTGAGACGACGCTTCATCCAGTCCCAAACATGCTCAATGGCGGACAGATCCGGAGATCTTGCTGGCCAGGGTAGTTGACTTACACCTTCTAGAGCACGTTGGGTGGCACGGGATACATGCGGACGTGCATTGTCCTGTTGGAACAGCAAGTTCCCTTGCCGGTCTAGGAATGGTAGAACGATGGGTTCGGTGACGGTTTGGATGTACCGTGCACTATTCAGTGTCCCCTTGACGATCACCAGTGGTGTACGGCCAGTGTAGGAGATCGCTCCCCACACCATGATGCCGGGTGTTGGCTCTGTGTGCCTCGGTCGTATGCAGTCCTGATTGTGGCGCTCACCTGCACGGCGCCAAACACGCATACGACCATCATTGGCACCAAGGCAGAAGCGACTCTCATCGCTGAAGACGACACGTCTCCATTCGTCCCTCCATTCACGCCTGTCGCGACACCACTGGAGGCGGGCTGCACGATGTTGGGCCGTGAGCGGAAGACGGCCTAACGGTGTGCGGGACCGTAGCCCAGCTTCATGGAGACGGTTGCGAATGGTCCTCGCCGATACCCCAGGAGCAACAGTGTCCCTAATTTGCTGGGAAGTGGCGGTGCGGTCCCCTACGGCACTGCGTAGTATCCTACGGTCTTGGCGTGCATCCGTGCGTCGCTGCGGTCCGATCCCAGGTCGACGGGCACGTGCACCTTCCGCCGACCACTGGCGACAACATCGATGTACTGTGGAGACCTCACGCCCCACGTGTTGAGCAATTCGGCGGGACGTCCACCCGGCCTCCCGCATGCCCACTATACGCCCTCGCTCAAAGTCCGTCAACTGCACATACGGTTCACGTCCACGCTGTTGCGGCATGCTACCAGTGTTAAAGACTGCGATAGAGCTCCGTATGCCACGGCAAACTGGCTGACACTGACGGCGGCGGTGCACAAATGCTGCGCAGCTAGCGCCATTCGACGGCCAACACCGCGGTTCCTGGTGTGTCCGCTGTGCCGTGCGTGTGATCATTGCTTGTACAGCCCTCTCGCAGTGTCCGGAGCAAGTATGGTGGGTCTGACACACCGGTGTTAATGTGTTCTTTTTTCCATTTCCAGGAGTGTATATTATGACTTTTGAACACTATTAAGGTAAATACATTGTTTGTTCTTTATCAAAATCTTTCATTTGCTAACTATGCCTATCAGTAGTTAGTGACTTCAGTAGTAGTAGTAGTAGTAGTAGTAGTTGTTGTTGTTGTTGTTGTGGTCTTCAGTCCTGAGACTGGTTTGATGCAGCTCTCCATGCTACTCTATCCTGTGCAGGCATCTTCATCTCCCAGTACCTACTGCAAACTACATCCTTCTGAATCTGCTTAGTGTATTCATCTCTTGGTCTCCCTCTATACGATTTTTACCCTCTACGCTGCCCTCCAATACTAAATTCGTGATCCCTTGATTCCTCAGAACATGTCCTACCAACCGATCCCTTCTTCTAGTCAAGTCTAGTTAGAATCTTTTATTTAGCTGGCAGTATTGGCGTTCGCTGTATTGCAGTAGTTCGAGTAATGAAGATTTTTGTGAGGTAAGTGATTCATGAAAGGTATAGGTTATCCTTAGTCAGGGCCATTCTTTTGTAGGGATTGTTAAAGGTCAGATTGCGTTGCGCTAAAAATATTGTGTGTCAGTTTAGCGATGATCAGAATAAGTAAAGAGAGAAATGTCTGAGTACGTTCAGTTTTGCTCAGCTGTTTGAAAATCAAATAACGTAAGGGGTTTACCAGCACGGTAATTCACTAATTTTTCTAAGGGGACGTTTCAACATGTTATTTACTTCCGAGATTTACTATCCAACTGGGTTTCCGAACTTTCGCTTTAGTCTAGCACAGTTGGCAAAGCTTTTTTCCTATAAAACCTTAAAGGATATAGTTCTTCATATGTGCGGGCTTGAGGTTACCATTTTCTTGTGTAATACATGAGGCGCTATTGATACTGCCACTGATAAGACTAAGTTATCGCTGAATTTCTAACGATAAGACGCAGGAATTCTTAGTTGGCGTCGCGCCATGAGAAGCGGGCGCGCTGGGAAGCATGACGTCATCTAGTTACACGGACCAGAGAGGAAGTCGGTGATTTTCTCTTTCCAACACTTAGACGGTGCAATGCAACTGATGCGTGTGTACTTCTTGGGGCAGAGAGAGGACAAATTCATGGGTTACCAGAACACTTGGACTGTAAAACTTATTTTCTTTGTTTCACTAGCTAACTAGATCGTTTCGGGTGCACCACTCAATACTTTAAGTGATACGCGTTTCGGTTTCATTACGAAAACAGTTCTTACTTACAGATTTTTTCAGTGAGATGCCGTTTCTGTTCCTTTTTACACCGTCTACACCTTTGTTGCTGTTGAGTCGTCTGTTCGTTATTAATCTGTCGCAAATACAGGTCGTTTTCGCACAGCTGGATTGTCTGAGCTATATGGCACAACTAAAACAGACGAGTTAGAAAAACGTATGTCAACCAAAGAAACCTTTATAAGAAATTGACAATTTGGGGGGCTGTTTTCAACGTCAGAAAATTCAGATAGATTATTAATACAGAATGAAGATATATACTCGTACCAAAAACGTTAATTAGGTCCTGACGTTTTATGCAGAAACGTATATAGTATAAAATGAAAATTTATCTTTAATCTTTTTCACCATTAGGAAAGTGATTTATTTAGCAGACGACTAGGGACCAAAACATGCCTAAATGTTTGAAGGATGCAGCGTAATAGAAGGTTGCGGCTAAAACTGGGCACCAAAAGCTTCGTCACGTTTAGGGGTCGATATATGAAGCGGGAAATAAATATTGTCGCCTTGAATGTGGTTCTGAAACTGATAAATATCAGAGGACAATACAAAATAGGTCAAATTGTGCAACGACAGTCCGAATGAAAAATACTGGCGTTTTTTCGGTACCCTAGATAATTTACAGTGAAATACTTTCGGACGCAGTGGGAAAAAAATGAAAGTTAGAGGTAAGCGTCACTTCTGTAACGTATTCACTAAGGTCGTCCTCTTTAACATGAGACCATAAAGCCTAAATCGAGGAGGGTTTGTTGAATCATACACTTGAGGTGTTTTAGGGGCAGCACGTGAAACCTAAATTAGAATCCACGGTCGGGGTTTTGCAACCCACTACTCCCGAAAGAAAATCAAGTATCTTAACTATGCACTACCTCGCTTGTTAAGTAGACGAGACTCCGACACAATGCTGATCACCGAGTTTCCAACGTCTGACTGCCACAAAGCTGACCGTCCATCTCTATACATTCCGCGCTGTTTCCCTTTCAAAGCCGGTTTGCTTACTCTGATATAAGAACTGCAACATCCGCCCGAGTGCGCGATGCGTATATTCAGTACAGGAGCAGTACTTAGTTTCACTGTATTCATAACTCCGAATTGCGCGCATACTGAACTGTTCATAGACCTAATCTACAACTACGTGACTACTCGGTAATCCACACTTAAGTGCCTGGCAGGGGGTTCGTCGAATCACTTTCAGACTTTTTCTCGAACGTTCCATTCTCGAATAGCACATGGCAAAAAAATGAACACTTGAATCATTCCAACTGAGGTTCTATTTCTCTTATTTTGTTACGATGATAATTTTCCCTATGTAGGTAGTGGCCAATAAAATATTTTCGCATTCGGAGGAGAAAGCTGGTGATAGAAATTCTCGCCCCAAGAAGAAACGGTTTTCATTTTAATGACTGCCACCCCAACTCGCGTGTCTTATCCGTTACAATCTCTCTCCTTTTTCGTGATAATACAAAAAAGTGCAATCTTATCTGGTAAGGATCCCGTACCGCACAGCAGTGCCCTAGAAGACGATGGACAAGTGACACCCCAGTTACTTCCAGTCTGTCGGACACTGAAATAAAATATTAGAGGTGCATCTGAGAGTTTGTTAAATTCTTGAAATACAGACCCAGAAACTGTGACAACAAACTATTTTACTGTTACTGGATGTGCAATAAGAGAGTCATTCTGTACCCGTCAAGAACTCAATTTCACTATAAAGTGTCATATATTACCATTTGAACTTTCTTATCAAAGGAATTATTAGGTTGCTGCTTAAGTTTGTTGCGTTTTTCTTTTGCATGTTGATATTATAGTTCTGTGGATTTATTTATCGGTTGACTTTTTTTATTTCTCGTTCACTAATGCTATTTGAGTTAACATAATGTCATTTTGTTCTTTGGAGATAGCAACTAGAGCTGTGGACGCTAGAAGATTGAGTGCCTAGTGGAGATATCGCAACATTTCCGACATATTCTTCTGTAAGAGTTCAATAGAGGGGTGGCAGCAGCGGAGGCAGCGAGAAATATTTGCGCCTTGTATGAGGATAATGCCATTGCACAGAGCACGCCGAGAAAATGATTTTTCTCCTTTGAGGGACTCTCCGCGTTCTGAAAAAACTTCGGTGTCTGATGAAGGTCGTTTAATCACATTAATACACAATGTTCCACGTCATTGTACTCAAGAATTGGCAGATGTGATGAACTATGGTTAGTCCACCATCGTGCGACGTTTGCATGCAATGGGGACGGAAGGTTCAGACAACGGGCGTGTACGTACAGCATGCTCTACGCGAAAATCACAAAATCAGCGGGTGGCCATATGTGCATCTCTGCTTGCTCGTCATCAGTTGGCTCATGAACAACACCGACCATTCTTATTGTGTACCGTTACTGGTGACGAGAAAGGGTGTCTTTATGCTAATAAAGAAAATAAAGGAATAACTGAGCTAAATCGAAGCAGTAGCTCCTCGTACAAAGACCTGCTCATTTCCACAAAATATAATCTTATGCATTTGGTGGAATAGCGGCCGTGTGGTGTGCCACTGATTGCTTCCCCGAGGTATAACCATTTCCGACATTTATTGTCAACAACTAAGACGTCTTGCAGACACAGTTCAAGAACAACGACCAGGAAGACTGCGTGAAGTGATACTTCTCCAAGATAACGCCCGTCCGCGTTCTGCAAGATGGTTCAAATGACTCTGAGCACTATGGGACTTAACATCTGTGGTCATCAGTCCTCTAGAACTTAGAACTACTTAAACCTAACTAACCTAAGGACATCACACACATCCATGCCCGAGGCAGGATTCGAACCTGCGACCGTAGCAGTCGCGTGGTTCCGGACTGAGCGCCTTAACCGCTAGACCACCGCGGCCGGCTGTTCTGCAAGACTGACAAAAAACAACATACAGGAGTTGGGTTGAGAAGTCATTCCGCGCCCAACCTATTCAGCTAATCTTTCACCGTCAGATTTTCATCTTTTCGTAACAACCTTCAAGGAACTTCCTTTCCGGATGAAAATGCGCTCCGAACATGCCTCGACAAGTTATTCGTCTCAAAACCACGTTATTTCTGCAATCAGGAAATCGAAAGTTACCACAGCGCTGGAAGACTGTCGTGAATAGTGAAGGAGAATATATTATTTATCACTAAAGTCTCAGTTATGTGTATCTGCTGTGTTTACTATTGTGTTTACGCTGTGAACTTACGCACCAATCCAATATATTTTCATGATAAATGTTTGTACCTTTGTTCGCCTACTTGTAATGAAATTCAGGTCGGCTTGCTTTCTGACAGAAAATCGTTATGATAATTTCTCCATGCTGTAGCTATATCTCACAACCAGGCTGGCATACAGCCCCAGCTGGATACACCGTAACACAATTAACTTTTTGTTATTAAAATTCATCAGGTGGTAAGTCTACGAAGTATGCTCGAGACGTCGATCTGAAACAGGCAATCACAAAATCTTGATGAGGTATATGGAAGTAAGCCCGAATTTCCGCCGCAGGTTTGTTTGACACATTCGCGTAATCCAAAGCATCAAAACACAAAAAGAAGGATTTACGGTATGAGCTCAAGCAAATGTCATTTAGATCCAATATCAACATGAATAAACAAAAACAATGTTAGAATTCACAAATTCAAAAACAACTAAAAAAGTTATATACCCCGGTTCTCCGACAACGTCGCCGTCCTGAACAAGTAA
Source organism: Schistocerca piceifrons (assembly GCF_021461385.2). Lineage (NCBI taxonomy): Eukaryota > Metazoa > Arthropoda > Insecta > Orthoptera > Acrididae > Schistocerca > Schistocerca piceifrons. The sequence goes on from NC_060141.1 coordinate 415,231,103, forward strand.
TTCTGGTAATATGTTCATAGAAGCAAGGTCTTAACGTTTCTGAAAAGTTTGTGCTAATGAATCTCTCTTACAAAAGGAAGCCGTAAATTTATATAATGCTTTGCCGTGTTCTACCTTTTAGATTCAAGTTCGCTAACTTTTGAGAAATAGAGAGGCAGGAGGGGACGTAGCTAATTGGAACGTCTAGCACAATAGCAAATACTGAACTGCTAGGGAAAAGGACAGGTAAAGCAGATTGTTGCTATTTTCGTTAAACAACGTTATTCAAATCTTACAATGTAGTGACTATTTGTCACATTCTATTAAACAGCACGTTATGTGATACGTTATACCATAATTCTGATTTCCTCTCTTTCACTATTTTGCACTGTAATTCAATTTTTTCATTGCATTATCGTCTTTTTAACATTGCTGAGCGAAGTTGAAAGAATTGAAAAGGAACGTAATAAACTGACACACGCTGCGTGACATTAGAGCGCCCGTGATATTCCATTGAAGTGTGTCTGCAATTAACAGAGAATCATTACTGGTCTTACAACCCCCACAAATATGAACAAATAAGGAGAAAAAGACAAATTCTGATTATCTTCTTTACATCTCGCACAAGCCCGTCACACAATGTAGATTTCAATTTTGTAACAATTTTAATGTAGTTTGTTTCAGTGTCTGCAGAAACACTGACAGTTTTTTGACAAAAGCGTATCTCCTGTACTTAGTGAACAGTGCAGCGCCAAGTTAAACATACGTTTTTTATGGAAGAGTCCTGAAAATCTCATTATTGGTCCGTACACGGTTGTCTAGAAGCTTGATGGTGTAGAAAATCTACAACACGTGAATTTGGTTGCTAAGCAAAGGGACAGCATGGAACCGCACATCACTGTCAGTGTGCCAAAGCTTTCGGTTAAATTCCGATGTACTACGGGAATTGCACTTTGTGAGAAAATAAGGCACTGTGAATCTAGGACTTCCACGAAGTGTTCTGCTGATGAGATCTTTCAGGTTTCCAACCGGTTTACAGTGGCGAAAAATCGCAACGTTTCGACTAGTGTCATACTCATCATCTTCTGGTGAAGTGAAAAGTGTGACAGTCGAAAAAATATCGTTGATTTTCGACACTGCCATCTAGTTGGAAAATCAAAAGCTTTTCATCAACATGAAACATTGTTTTAGGTGACCCCTGATTATTATTGTTGCGGTGAAGTAAATACTTAGGTGTGGGGCACTCGACGTTGAGAAATGATTGTAGTTAAACTTGTCAAAACGTTACAAGTTCCCACAAAAATATCTATAGCAAAGGAAAGGTTCTCCAGCACGCACGCACGCACGCACGCACACACACACACACACACACACATACACACACACACACACCGCAAACCGAGTTAGGAATTAGAGGATGTGGGTGAAAGACTGTTGAAGTCGTTCAATTAGACTTATCCTAAAATATACTGTAAAGGAACAAGAAAGACTGAGGGGGTAAACAATAAAGATGCTGTACCAGATGTGGCTGAACACAAAGCTAAAAATAGATAGACCTGCTGCTTTACAACTCATTTATTAGCTCGAGTCTTGACAGTACGGAAAAATTTTAAAATGCTTGCCACATTTGATGCCAACAGAATTAGAGTGCAGGTGTCGATTTTGTGATCTCTCTGGTGATGGTCGCTTCGTGCCGTCATCACGCAGAACAGAGAGACATTACAACGGCACATTAGCACTCATCTCGGTCACTCGTAGTATGTAGTAGACGTGTGGTATGTTACCCACTGGTTGGAAGAAGGAAATGGGAAACCAACTCGTCTAAGACGTTGCTATGAGTATCACTAGAGAGCAGACGAGTTCACCATACTAGGCTAACATACCCACAAGAAAGAAGTCGCGCAATAAAAATTAATTTTCTACAACTACCAATGCGTCTTGTTCCAGTTGCCAGCAGTGTCACACCAGCAAATAGGACTATGTGTGCACTGTGTGCGATACGACAGGACGTCCTTCACGTCCGGAGCACTCGCGCAGCCAGCAGTTGCTGCCCCGTGAGGCGGCAACACCAGGCAAGCCCTGCTCACTCTGCCACGCACAGGCGTTTCTGGAGGACTCACCTGTTGCACCCAAGACGCAGAACTTCCACCGCCGGCGCCGGTCGGCCGCTGTCTGGCCGCTTTCGCCTCACTGAAACTTTCCTGGTGTGACGGACGTCCTTATCATAGCGCACGCTCCCAGATGCACCGTGAGTAATCGGCGCGCAGAGCTCCACCTCAACAGACTGACGTGTGAAAAAATCAAGGAATTCGAGACTCCGTCTCAGGGAGATCGACAGCTAATCGGACCTGTGAGTTAGGCGTATCCGGAAAGTACCTTCTTCTCAGCAGCAGACAGAACAAAAAGGTTTTCTTTTACCGAACTTCTTTTTTATTCGTGGATTGTGCACACATAAATTAATTTCTTTGTACGACTTTCGTCATCATCGAAGCACGTATATCTGGTTCTCGTCTGCGCCGCTGTTCACCCCTTGTCCACCATCATTCTGCCAGTAAAACTCCGACCACCAAGGAATCCCTTCTGGTGTCTTTTTTAGTCGTTTCACTCAAGGCTGTTGAAAATATTTATTTTGATTTCAAAAGTGACAAAACGCCAAAATTGCAATCGGGTTTTTCGAAATTTTTTGATGTTTTCTAATTTGAATAAAGAGTGCTAAAAACAAGATACAGCGACGGTGGCGCCGTCTATTAGTAGTGCGGAGTGCAAAACTTTATCCCATACAGGGTGTTTCAGACGTCATGGTCAATAATTCACACATGAAAAGTACAGCCCAAAAGTAGCCAAGAAGCTCCAATAAACGTGGGACCACAAATCAGTCGCTGTCGAGATACATCACAATTTCTGTTGTTCATCAGTGTCTAGGAACACATGACATCTCTAAACGTTAAAGCACGTGTTTGAAATGTTGTTCATGTGTCTGAGTGCAACACTGAACTCGTCTCTTGAATGAGTTTTGTATCCTCTCAAGCCTTGCGGTAATCTGTAAATGCTGGAAGGCTGCTTCAATCCGCAAGCATAATTCCTCAAGAGAATTGATATCGGTAGCATAGACCTGGCTTCTGACGTAATCTGACACACAGGAAACCATGGGATTTATATCCGGAGGCCATGGTACAGACCCTCCTCTACCTATCCAATGTCGGCCAAATGTCCTAGTTAGAAGCCGGCGCACTCGTAAATGTGTTGGAGCACCGTCATGCATGAACCACATGTTCATACATTGGTTCAGTGGGACATCATGCCGTACATCTGAAACCGCTTGTACTGCCCTCCGGTTAATCCCTGTGGTGGGAACTGTGGTCCAGTTATGCGGTCTCCGAGCAGTCCTGCCCAGACGTTCAACGAATAACGCTACTGGTGTCATGATATGTGTGTTGCATTAGGATTGACATTGTCCCTAATGTGACTGTTATCGTAGTTAAAAATACCGTCACAGGTAAATCCAGCCTCATCCGTGAACAGAATGCTGCTCACAAACAGGGGTCGCAGAGTACACTGTTGTTGCACCCATTGGCAGAAATTCTCTCTAAAAGGGAAGTCTGCACTGTTGAGAGCTTGCACTCGCTGGAGATGATATGGATTGAGTACTTGCGAAGTAAATTCCGGCACACACTGCTATGAGTGAGGACACGCTCATGGGTAGCAATCCTCCTTGTTGAAGTACTCGGACTTACGTGTAGAATGCGTAAGACGGTTCCCTCAACATCGGGTGTTATGGATCTGGGTCGACCTTCTCGTACGTGGCGTGCTAAACTCCCGGTTTCTCTAGGGCGCTGATGTAACCGTGTAATGTACACCTGCTGGGCTGCCTGCGGAGAGGAAAAGCTTCTACATACAACCGTGCAGCCTCAAGGGCACTGCCATTCGCTTTGCCATACATGAAGTGCATGTCAGCGTACTCTTCATTGGTATAACCTGCGTCCATGGTACCTTCACGTTCGAAACTGCTTGTGAGGCCGGTACGGCACAGTGTCCGGGGGGGGGGGGGGGGGGGGGGAAGGGAATTAGTTGCGCATGCATCAACAAACAGACAGGCGATCCCAAACCTTGAGATACCAACGTAAATACCGTGGTATCCAGGGGCGATTACAGTTGGTTCCCAATTCGAATTAATGCGATACCTCGGCGACGATTGATTTGCGGACCCATGTTTATTGAGCTTTTTAGCTACTTTTGGACTGTACTTTCCATGCGCGAATTATTGACCATCACTTCTGAAACACTCCGTATACAGGTCAGTAATCACGTCGTACTGGTCCAAGCAACATCGTGCGTTCGCGGTGGAGTGTATTGTCTCTACGGCGAATCTGTCGTGCGTGTCGTCTGTTTCGTAAGCATTTCAAAATTCAGCCACATATCCAATTCCTGTTCGTAGAACAATATTGAACTGGATAAGAAACTTCAATGCCGCTGCCAGTGCATCAAATCGAAAGTCAACCGGCCCTCGGAAAATCGTCCGCACTCCCGAGAACATCGAACGTGTGATTAGTAGTTTGCATGCAAGCCCTCGTCTTTCGTTACGAAAATGTTTCAACAAGCCAGCGCGACATGCCACACATTCAATAAGACATTGCAAGTTCTCCGTGAAGTGTTTGGCAACCGCGTAATTTCCAAACGCACTTGTGTCGAATGGCCGCCTCGCTCTCCTGACTTGACTTACACCTATGGAGTTGTTTGAAGGAGAGTGTGCACTCCGACCGGCCGAGAAACTTGCAACAATTAAAAAAATCGAATTCACGGCGAAATTTCCAGAATTCCTCCAGCAGTTGCGAAAGATGTGTTCAAAACCTGGGCGAAACACGTCGAGTATGGTCGCCATTTGTCCGATGTAGTAATTCCATTCAAATTGGAGATTGTCAAAACATTGTGAAACACCCTGTATGATGAAAATTACTTAGTGTCGAATCAAGGACGCTGCAAGGAGGAGAATGTTTTTTAATTTTTTCCCCCTTGGATGTTTCCGTGAATCTCTTTACTGGACACTGTGCACCGTTTTTTTGTGTATAATGCAGACGGGTAAAATCTCGCAGTAGCTTGTACACAGTAGTGTGGATCATGAAATCCGGGTTTCTTTGTGGTTTCCCGTAACTTTTGTTCTTATTCGTATCAAAAGCTGACTTGATAATGCCCAGAGGATAAAAATTTGTTAATCGCCTATGAAATAAATTATTTACTTAAAATAAAAATCAGCCCGATGCAAGAAAAAGACTGCTTTGAAGTGACAATCAAGATTTTACAGTCGATGTCTCTAATTCTCTAGAATTATTTGAAAGTACCGAACAGTTCCGTTTCAGTACCTACCGTCATCCACGATTACCAACGACTTACCGATGGATGAAGCTCACGGCATCTTACAAATTCCCAATTGTAGCGCTGCAGTCACTTTATCTGAAAGCAGCACACGCTTCCCAAGAGAGGCGACGGCGCGTTGTTTAGCGCTCCCAGGAGTGCCACGCCGTACCGTTAGCTGCATACGAAGCACAGCGAAGGAATTATCCAATAGGACGGAAATCCGTAGATGTGATGTACATGTACGGAAAAACAAAAAAATTACAAATGGGGCCTGCCCATAATGCTCCAAATGTTCGCAACTTGGAAGAGATCCAGCAACCTTGTTGGCTAAGGAAGGGTTTGGCAAGCCCGAAGATAAGCGGTAGAAACTCTCGCCATGTGCGGCAGGCATTATCTTGCTAAAATGCACGTCCCGAATGGCTTGCCCTGAAGGGGAACAAAACGGGGCGTAGAACATCGTCGACGTACCGCTGTGTCGTAGACATGGCGTGGATTGGCAACCAAAGGGGTCCTACTGTGGAGAGAAATGGCACCTCATACCATCGCTCATGGCTGTCGGGGCCGTACGTTGTAGCCGCGCGGTCTTAGGCGCCTTGCCACGGTTCGCGCGGCTCCCCGCGTCGGAGTTCGAGTCGTCCCTCGGGCGCGCGCGCGTGTGTGTGTGTGTGTGTGTGTGTGTGTGTGTGTGTGTGTGTAAGTAGTGTATAAGCCTAGGGACCGATGACCTCAGCATTTTGATCCCATAGGAACTTACCACCACGGGTGTTGAGCCGTATGGCGGACGAGAGCTAGGCTGGTAGCCCACCACAGTGCGGGGTGTCTCCAGATGCGTCTTCGCCCTAGAATCTTATTGACTGAAGTAGAATTGTCGTCATTGCTGTGCTGAGTCCCGCTCCGAACTGAGTCCCAGTGAACACGTGTCTGGAGACGCTCTGGACGGTGGTGGGATACCAACCTGAATATAGCCTGCAATATGGCCCAATAACCTGGTGATCTGGATGGCATTTCGTTCCATAGCAGGACTCCTTTGGTTGTCATTCGTGGCACCCTTAAAGCACAACCGTGCGACGAGGATATTCTATGCCCCGTTTTGTTGCCCTTCATGACAAGCCATCCTGGGCTTAGAGTTCACAACGGTAATTTCCACCGTACATGTCGAGAGTTTCTACTGCTGATGTTTGATATCAGTGCACACTCCGCTGCAGAATGAAAATTTCATTCTGTAAACTTTCTACTGCTTGTCTTCGTGCTTGCCAAACCCTACCATGGTCTGTATGGTTGCCGGATCTCTCCTCAATTGAGAACACTTGGAGCACTATGGACGTGGACCTCCAACCAGCTCGAGACTTTGACGATCTAACGCGCCAGTTGGACCGAATTGACACGACATCCCTCAAGCGCACATCCAGCAACTCTATCAATGCCAAGCCAAATAACTGCTTCCACAAGGGGCTGAGATGGACCAATGCGTTATTGACTCATTCATTTTGTGAAGCTCTTTCTCTTGAATAAATCATCCAGTTTTTCTGAAATTGTAATCATTTGTTTGTCTGTGAATGTAATCACATCTACCGATTTCCGTCCGATTCCGATAATTCCTTTGTGGGCATACTTACCTCCAAATCTTTGGTACCCTCACCGGCCAACGTTGTCATGACTCTGTACTTCTTCCTTATTCGACCTTACTTCATATTCATGAATGACAATGAGCGACAGTATCGAACTGCGCAGGAGGAGGCGGTGGTGCAGGTGGAAGAGGAGGAGGGAAGCTCTTGAAACGAGACGATATTCGTCGAACGGGCTGACCTGCCCTTTCGCCGTACTTAGATCCCATAGGGCACGTGTGGGAGGCGTTGGGGAGACATTACAGCACATACACGTGCACCAACGACCATCCAGCAATTGTCAAGCGCGCTGGTGGAAATGTGAAACCCCTTATCACAACAACTCTTATCAACCTTATGACCAGAACGGGAGACAATTGTGGAGCATGCAGCGGCGTCCGTGGTGATCACACACGCTATTAAGAACCATGTCCTACCTTTTGTATTATCCTGGTGACCTTAATGAAGCGCTGTGACTTCAGTATCATTATTGTCTTTGAAAAAAGTGTAATTTATGTTCAACTCAATGCGTATATCTTTCAGGTACCGTCTTTATTATACTCTAGCAGTTCTTGCTGTGGTCCACGTTTCATCGAGCTATGTTACTTGGCAGCGACTCATCATGCTAAGGTTACTTTCGTCCGTTTATTTGCACACAGGAGTAATATAATATGCTTGCGTTCGCAGCAGCGTCAGGTGACCGTAATTCCACGACCTTTCGCAGGGTACTCCTCAGTCGTTCTGGAGTAAAAACTAGTTGCTGGCGTCATTGTTATGTAACCGTGGTGCTGGTCGTGTTTAGAGTAGCGGTGGATACACGCAGTAAATGCGGTGGCCTGCGACTGAGCAGGCACCCACCACTTGACAACCACCGACACCTACCCGGCTATATCACCACCTGTGCTTCTTTTGACCTGTTTGACATTGCTGGTAGCCTTTGAAGATTTAATTACATCGTATCACCCAGAAATTATTTCCTCGTTCTATATCGACATGATTACTGTGCAACTCACACTTAAGTGTTTGGCAGAGAGCTCAGAGAAACACTTAAACCGCTATTTCCCGACCATTCCGCTCTCGAATAACACGTCGCAGAAATGAGTACCTCAGTCTTTCCCTGTGAGCTATGATTTATTTTATTTGATCAAGATGGTCATTTCTTCCTGCATAGGCGGCAGTGAACGTAATGTTTTGGGATTCAGAGGAGAAATTTGGTGGGTGTCATTTCGTGAAAAGATCAGGGCGCAACTAAAAAGAGTTATAAAGCAGCAGTTCATAATCTGAATTGACAACTATTGCCGTTGGTATCCACATGAAGGATGCAATGCGAAACACATGGAAAGTCATGTCCAGAAACTAAAACAAATTATCAGCACCATACTCGTTCTTGTAATAAGCGCTTCATGAATGGAATATTACGTACAGATGCTGCTGCAGGCGGAGCGCAGTAGCTTCTATGGTGTTTCAGAGAATGCTAGCGGAATGTCGGCTACAAACGGCCATGAAATCAACAGCTTTAGTGTTGAAATACTGAGTGAAGCCTGGCTTACCTGTCTGACTTCTTGGACATTGTGGTCACCACTGAGCTGCGTGTTTTGGAACGACGACTTCTAAGAGAAGCACGAAGAGCCGGACAGCCAGCCACGAGTCACACTCACAGTCTTCTGCAAAAATGCGAATTGAGCGATGTCTGTTAGTTACGAGTAGTTTCCGGAGCACACTCTCTCTCCCACAGGAGGCAAACAGTAGCGACCGTCTTGCTTTCAAAACGTAGGAAACAATACCGCGTGAGTGGAAAATAAAGTAGTCCGCTGTGAAATCAGGTTTCAGGCGTTGAATGTAGCCCCGAAATTTGAAACACCGGTGAGTTTTTGGGAAAGCGAGTCACGGCTGTTCAGGGGCTCTTAATTCTTGAGAAGGAATAGCTTTTCTCTGTAGTATTAATAACGGTTGTAAAGGACTGGAAAATTCTTGACATGGTTTTAATGCGTAATCTATATCTACATGTGTATTCTACTATCCACCAAGCGGTGTGTGGCGGAGGGCACTATTCGCACCAAAGTCTTATTCCCTCCCCCCCTCCCCTTTCTCTCTCTCTCTCTCTCTCTCTCTCTCTCTCTCTCTCTCTCTCTCTCTCTCTCTGTTCCAGTAGCGGATCGCGAGTGGAAAAAACGTCTGAACGCCTCAGTAAGAGCTCTAATTTCCCTTATCTTTGAATGGTGATCATTGCGCGATCTGAAAGTTGATGGTGATAATATATGCTCTACATCCTCGGCGAACATCGAATTTTGGAATTTAGTGAGCAGCCCCTTCCGTTTAGAGCGTCGGGTATCTGAAAGTGTGTCCCACTTCAAACTATCTATGAGATTTGTAACGCTCTCGCGATGGCTAAATGTACCAGTCACGAATCTTGCCTCTATTTTTTGGACCTTCTCAATCTCTTGAATCAGATCCAACTGGTAAGGGTCCCATACAGACGAACAATACTCCAAGACTGGACGAACTAACGTATTGTAAGCTATTTCCTTTGTTGAAGGACTGCATCGCTTCAGGATTCTACCAATAAACCGCAGTCTAGAGTTCGTCTTATCCGTTACTTGTGTAATCTGATCGTTCCATTTGAGATCATTTCGAATAGTCACACCCAGATACTTGACGGATGTTACCGCTTCCAAAGACTGGGCATTTATTTTGTACTCGTACATTAACGGGGACTGTCGCCTTGTTATACATAGTAGGTTACACTTTCTAATATTGAGAGATAACTGCCAGTCATTACACCACGCATTTATTTTCTGCAAATCCTCATTGATTTGTTCACAACTTTCGTGTGATACTACTTTCCTGTAGGCTACAGAATCAACGGCAAACAGTCTAATGCCGCCGTCAATGCCATCAACCAGATCGTTTATGCAAATCGTAAAAACGGACCTATCACGCTGCCTTGGGGCACACCTGATGTTACAATTGTTTCTGTTGAAGTCTCCCCATACAGGACGACATACTGCTCTCTGTCTGTTAGGAAACTTTCTATCCAACCTCATATGTCATCGGATAGACCGTAAGAGCGCACTTTTTGGAGTAAGCAACAGTGCGGAACTGAATCGAACGCCTTTCGAAAGTCGAGGAATGTGGCATCAACCCGACAGCCGGTATCTAGAGCCTGTTGTATATCACGCACAAAGAGGGCCAGCTGTGTCTCTCATGACCGCTGTTTCCAGAAACCGTGCTTGTTTCTGCAGAAGAGCTTCTCAGTCATTATGTCTGAACACAAAAAAATGTTCCGTGATTCTACAACATATCGACGTCAGTGACAGTGGCCAGTAATTACGAGCAACCGATTTTCTACCCTGTTTATACACTCCTGGAAATGGAAAAAAGAACACATTGACACCGGTATGTCAGACCCACCATACTTGCTCCGGACACTGCGAGAGGGCTGTACAAGCAATAATCACACGCACGGCACAGCGGACACACCAGGAACCGCGGTGTTGGCCGTCGAATGGCGCTAGCTGCGCAGCATTTGTGCACCGCCGCCGTCGGTGTCAGCCAGTTTGCCGTGGCATACGGAGCTCCATCGCAGTCTTTAACACTGGTAGCATGCCGCGACAGCGTGGACGTGAACCGTATGTGCAGTTGACGGACTTTGAGCGAGGGCGTATAGTGGGCATGCGGGAGGCCGGGTGGACGTACCGCCGAATTGCTCAACACGTGGGGCGTGAGGTCTCCACAGTACATCGATGTTGTCGCCAGTGGTCGGCGGAAGGTGCACGTGCCCGTCGACCTGGGACCGGACCGCAGCGACGCACGGATGCACGCCAAGACCGTAGGATCCTACGCAGTGCCGTAGGGGACCGCACCGCCACTTCCCAGCAAATTAGGGACACTGTTGCTCCTGGGGTATCGGCGAGGACCATTCGCAACCGTCTCCATGAAGCTGGGCTACGGTCCCGAACACCGTTAGGCCGTCTTCCGCTCACGCCCCAACATCGTGCAGCCCGCCTCCAGTGGTGTCGCGACAGGCGTGAATGGAGGGACGAATGGAGACGTGTCGTCTTCAGCGATGAGAGTCGCTTCTGCCTTGGTGCCAATGACGGTCGTATGCGTGTTTGGCGCCGTGCAGGTGAGCGCCACAATCAGGACTGCATACGACCGAGGCACACAGGGCCAACACCCGGCATCATGGTGTGGGGAGCGATCTCCTACACTGGCCGTACACCACTGGTGATCGTCGAGGGGACACTGAATAGTGCACGGTACATCCAAACCGTCATCGAACCCATCGTTCTACCATTCCTAGACCGGCAAGGGAACTTGCTGTTCCAACAGGACAATGCACGTCCGCATGTATCCTGTGCCACCCAACGTGCTCTAGAAGGTGTAAGTCAACTACCCTGGCCAGCAAGATCTCCGGATCTGTCCCCCATTGAGCATGTTTGGGACTGGATGAAGCGTCGTCTCACGCGGTCTGCACGTCCAGCACGAACGCTGGTCCATCTGAGGCGCCAGGTGGAAATGGCATGGCAAGCCGTTCCACAGGACTACATCCAGCATCTCTACGATCGTCTCCATGGGAGAATAGCAGCCTGCATTGCTGCGAAAGGTGGATATACACTGTACTAGTGCCGACATTGTGCATGCTCTGTTGCCTGTGTCTATGTGCCTGTGGTTCTGTCAGTGTGATCATGTGATGTATCTGCCCCCAGGAATGTGTCAATAAAGTTTCCCCTTCCTGGGACAATGAATTCACGGTGTTCTTATTTCAATTTCCAGGGGTGTAGATTGCTATGACCTGGTCCTTCTTCCAATCCCGTGAAACTTTCCTCTGTTCCGATGATCTCTGAGAGATGGTGCATAAAAATGGTGCTATATTTGTAGCATAGTCAACATGTAATCTTACGGGGATACTGTCTGGGCAAGATGCCTTCCTGACGTTTAAGGATCTTAACGGTTTTACGATCCCAGATACACTAAACACTAAGTCAGCCATCCTTGCGTTTGTTCGATAACTGAAAGGGGTAATGGTGCCGCAGTCCTCTACCGTAAACGAGTTTTTGAAAGCTAGGTTTAGAATTTCGGTCTTCTGTTTATCATCATCCGTTACATTACCCGTACTGTCTAGAAGAGAAGGTATTGAATTATTTGTAGCGTTCACAGATTTTACATACGACCAAAATTTTTGGAGGTTATTTTTAGAATCTACAGATAAAATATTGCTTTCAAATTCGTTAAAAGAATCTCTCATTGACCTTTCGACAGCTGCTTTCATTTAACATAATTTCTGTTTGTCAGCGGGGCAGTGCAACGTTTAAAAAGACTGTGCAAAATTCTCTGCTTTCTCAGCAACTTCCCGATATGTTTGTTGAATCAAGAACGATGATTTCCCTCCCCTCTATTTTTGCTAGGCACATATTTCTCTAGCACCTGGTGGACAATACCTTTAAATTCCGACCAAAGATGCGCAATATCTTTGTGTCCCGCGGTGAATGCTTGGAGCTGACTATGAAGATATTCATTAATGGCACTTATTTGCTTTCCCAAACAGGAAAACTCTACGCTGTTTCTTTGGGTTTATTGCAACTAATCGAAGTGCTGTATCTGATAAATGAAATAATGATGCTACTGTTAAAATTACACAGAGTTGTACACGGTGGCGCAGTGAAAAGTAGGCCGCCTCCCCTCTGATTGTGAATGCAATGTTTCGACATGTGAAACAGAGTAAACTGCTACAACAGCGAGCAGTTTTGTGCAGTAATCGATTGTTGTTCCATCGGCGTTTCAGTTTATTTCATCAGATAGAAGAAGGAATTGAAATTGTGTGAGCATATGCGATATTTTCAGGGTCAAGTATCTGGATAGAAGACTACCAGCAAAGAGAGCAACACAGAGTCTATATAGAAACTGGCGCACCTGCGGATCTGCGCAAAATGCAAAACGACGAAGAACTCCTCCAGTTCGCGGTCTGGAAGTTATTGCAGACATTCGCCGAAGAATTAATGAGAGCCCGAAGATGTCTGCACGTAAGTTGGCCTAACACGCACATGTAAGGAGGAAGGGTTGCCAGCGGATATTGAATTTGCAGCCATATCGAGAGACGGTTGTGCAGCAATTACGTATGATGACAGTCAGAAACGTGTAGATTACTCCACGTGGCTTTTGAGTAATATCAACGATGGTTTGTTAGCCGCTTTTCATTCCATCATGAGTGATGAAGCATGATTGCACTTTTCCGGTCATGTGAATTCACAGGACACGAGGTACAGGGCAACGGAGAATACTAACATTGTGTGTCAGCAACCACCACATGATGAAAAAATCGATGTGTAGTGCGGTGTAGCAGCTACGCACATCATTGGACCGATGCCTTTTCACACTACGTTCAACATGGTTGCATATATGTAAATCTTTGATACATTTAGTGCTCCATTCACTATGATAGATACAACAGGCCACACTTCTAATGTACCCGTGGAACGAGTCCATGATGTCTTCAGTGAGGAACGAACTGTCGGCAAATATTTATGGCCACCATATCCGGCGCATGTGGGGACACTTGAAGAGCAATGTCTGTGAAACAAGTCCACACACAATATAGGAACTGAAAGACATTAGCCGCAAAGTTGCCGCTATCGATATCCGAACTTTACACTGGGTGTATCTGAATATGCTTAGACGTGCACAGCTGAGTATTGATGTTGCAGTGGGTCACTTTCAACATCTTCTATAAATGTATTTTTCATTGTATTATTCATTGTAAATAACTGTAAGCCCATTTCAACCCGTTTCTGTAATTTCACTGCATTTGCTTTATATTTACACGGGTTCCTATTATCTGCGTCACCCTATAGAATATTTACTTCTACTTTCATGCTCTTGGGTATAAGTAAGATAATTATAATGTATGAAATATGCAATAACACAGTTATGGTAGAAATATATCGATAAGAGCAGAATCGGTCATAGAGCTAGAGCGTTAATGATATGAAGAGGTCGCACGACCTGAAGCTGAGGAATTCATTTGGGTACACCCATGACGGTCTTACTGTGTGCCGACTACAGGGATTGACGAGATGTAAGTGGAAAGACGTTTATAAACTGAGTTGAGTGTCTGCATGTCATATAAACTGCTGTTGTCGTATGACTAAATTGTAACCGCCTAAAGAGTATGCAACATATTGTATCAGTTGGCTGAATGGCGTAGTGGATTTCACATTGAAAATTAAACAGAGAACAAATTGTATACATGGGTTTTCTACATATCTATGTGTGTTCAGTGAATTAATATATTTGTATATTACGCTAAGTAATAAAATGTTATAAGCTGATCAGTTTTATCGATGCAAAGCGTAATGCTAGTGAAGGGCTATAATGTCAGAATTCCACTGTTCCAAAGAAAATAACTGTTAAAAAACGAGACTATTGACACTAATAGTGAAAAGCGTGGCGTTAATGAAGATCGGCGAGGTAAAGAAAACCTTGAGTACTTTAATGATTGTAACTACTCACACTTAAGTTCACTGTGTTACATACTTATTGATCACCAGCCGTTTGTAGAGGGAGAAGTTCATACATTAAAGTGGTGCCTAAATCTGTGACACTCATAGTGTAAATCAAATAGTTGATGGTAGTTTAACCATTTGCTGATGTTGAATGTGATAATCATGCCGTAACTGACGAGTGGTAGAGATAAATAAGTTAAAGGATTAAAGAAGTGTTTGCAAAATGCAAACTGAGAAACTTGCCGTGAACGTAAAATATAATGTGTTCTGTAACACAGTTATTAGGTAATTTGAAAACTTTTGCCTTAATGTGTAATCTGTGCCAAAAGACAAACCTCCTAAACCCTGGGTTACAAATGGTATCAGAATATTCTGCAGTACTTAGAAAAATACTACGTATCGGGATACACTAATGATGACACTACGAACAGTGATATAAAATTCTAAGTAAAGCCATTTGAACATGAGAATCAATGTACCTTCAAGAACAAATAAGTTTCTCTAGTAGCAAGATAAGGTCTCTTTGGTACACAGGGAAAAATGAATCAACTAACTGAAATTACTTCTTTAAATATAAATAGTGACTTTTTTTCACCACTATCAGACAATATAGGTTCAAATATTCTTCTAAATTGTCGTTTACAGTTTTGATGAAATTCAACTATACCCTACATCTGCAAAACGAGTTTTCAGTATCATCAGTGTTCCAGCACTTATACTATAGTCAATAGCAAAAATAATTAAATGGTATTCAGCTGAGCTTTTTAATAAGTAAGTTACTTATCTAATGAATCTCTTTATAATGATATTTTTTAATCCAATTAAAAAATTATGTTTCCAAGAAATATGGAGATAAAACAGTAGTAAACAAATATCGACCCATCTCATTAATGATATCTTTTTCAATAATTTTCGAGATGTTATTGCGTAACAGAATTTTTAAACGCGTGACACAGAAAGAGAAGGCTTGACAGACAAAGTGAAGTCACTCTAATGTATTGCATATAATGTAAATCCTTGACATCCCACATTCAAGAGAGCTATCTCCGCAGAAATACAATTCATGTAATGCAAATATAAACTACACACTCATTTATTTGTTATTGTTGTGGCTTTACCTATTAACAAAATAGGCTGCCCTTTTTGACTCATTATTGATTAATGTGGAGCATATTTTCGGCACTGGAAAAAGAGAGGAACTCCCAAATAATACACGAGGGTTGGAACTTAAATAGTGGCAACTATTTATACACACCCGATACAAAAGAGTTAAATGTTTGCACCTCATACTGTCCTTCAAAGTAGTCACCAGCGTAATGTTGAACCCGTTGCCAGCGATGTGGACGGCGTAGTATACAGTTACCAGAGCCTGTTCTGTTGATGGTGCGAATGGAGCGGTCTTCCGCCTGTCGAATCTCTGGGTCAGTTCTGAAGCGAATGCCACGAAGTGGTTCCTTCCTCCTCGGAATCAAATCGAAGTCACAAGGACTAAGTCCGGAGAGTGTGGTGGATGGTACAGTACTTCACAGTCCCATCGACCGAACAGAGCATCGGCAGCTTGGGCTGTTTGCGCCCGCGCATTGTCGTGCAAAAAGATTGGTGGGTTGCGCAGAAAGTGTCGCCGCTTCTTTCGCAAAGCTGGCCGCAGGTGATGTTCCAAAAACGAACAGTAATACGACTTAAGTCCTTGTGACTTTGATTTGATTCCGAAGATGAAGGAACCACTTCTTGGCATTCGCTTCAGAACTGTTCCAGAGATTCGACAGGCAGTAGACCGCTCAGTTCGCACCATCAACAGAACAGGCTCTGCTAACGGTATACTGCGCCGTCCACATTGCTGGCAACGGGTTCTACACAACAATGTAATCATTGTACAATGGTGGGTGTTTCAGAAAGTATTTGAAAGTTCAGTGTTAAATGCCTCAGCTGACGTAGGATTTTTCTAATACCCAACACGACTTTAAGATATGTCATTCGCTCCGTTTGTAGCAACAACTTAGTTGATTTGTGACTGAGATTGACCCTTAAGTTGTAGGCGCCCCTC
This sequence comes from Schistocerca piceifrons, assembly GCF_021461385.2. Taxonomy (NCBI): domain Eukaryota; kingdom Metazoa; phylum Arthropoda; class Insecta; order Orthoptera; family Acrididae; genus Schistocerca; species Schistocerca piceifrons. Next base: position 415,247,584 of record NC_060141.1, read on the forward strand.
ATAACCGATTGGTCGCGCTATTTCACAGGTAAGAACAATTCCGGCGAGTATAATCACCCGTAAGACCATGCCCACTGTGGTACTTTTTTGTTCAAACTACCCTTCACGCAATGACTGCTTTCCTCCTGTTTCAAAGGCCATATGAAAATGAGAAATGACGAAAATGTGGTTTGGATTTCTTTTTCAAGAAGCGCACAAGAAGCATAGTTTTGTACTTTATATGGCTCGGAAATTTATTTACCTTAGTCATAGGTTTAAGAATTTTTGACATGAGAATAGTGTTCTAGAAAACTAAACATGAAGAGCTCTCTCTGCTTACTAAACTGTGCTTCCGCAAAGTTTCTCTGTGCAACTGTTATGCGTAATTATCCCCAGCTAGGAAGGAGAGTAATCGACTGGAAGAGCAAATATAGTAAAAACACATACCATTAAAACAATTGGTTAGTTGATGATTTCACTGACAGCAGCACTGTAAATATCAAATAATTTAAAAAATTCGGTATTCCATAAATGATTAATCTAAACATACGATTAAATGGTGTAGTATGCAGTCGGTGAAACCTCAAGAGTATTACGCGTAAAAATACAGTAAATAACGGTCTTCCAATCAATAAATAACTTTGATGAGTAACGATAACATGTAAACAGAATATTGTAAATTGTGGGGATTTTCTTTCAGTGATATTAATATTCCCACCGAAGATTTCATGAGCATTCCAGAAATTCCTTCTTCCGTGACTTTGTCGCGTCTTCTTTTTCTTCTGGTGATTTCTTCTGGTGATCACACTCTTACTAAATAAAGATTGCTGTCGGTTTTTTAGGCTCGAAAAACAAGTTTGATATTAATTTTCATATAACGATAGTCTCTGCGGCTAAGTAAAAAGTCATGAATTTTTCGGTTCATTTGTTTCTGAAATATGCTTAGTGATCAGTTTTTAAGATTGGTTTTACATGATTTTTGTACTTAGCTGATAAATTCGAGTGATGTATTCTTCGAATTTTAGTGTGGACATGTCATTATTTTGTGCTTGGCTGCAAATTCCCAGACTCCAGAGTCCATGCGTTGGTTCCGCGTCGACTTCCGTTCCTCACAAGCAGTAATTTTAATCTTTTTTACGACACCTTTCTCGGCCTCACTACTTCATGTTAATGTAACTACCACAAACACCACTTTTAAATTTACTTTCATTTATTTTTTATTGGTTCCCGTTTTCCTCAAGCTTATCAGCCCCCAAAAAAGCAGAAAGAGTAGTGAGGTAACAGTATTTATTCAACCGGCATGTGATATCCTTAAGCTCTAGTCCGCATCACTCAATAACGTCAGCCGAAACACTGACTTATATTAACCGTTTGAGAACAATGAAAACTTTTGGCTAGCAAACTGTATGCACTCTGTGCTATTTTATAAGGATTTCCCACACGGGATGTTTTCTTCAGAGAGATCGTTGATGTCCACGAAGTTTACTTAGGGATGGCTTACATAAATCTAGGCAATTATGACTGGGACGTGGATTTAAGCTTCTCGAGGCTTTATTGCGTGCTGTTGGAGCTGGTGTGCCATTGTCTTTTCCGATGTGTGTAACAACTGAGGAGCGACATATAGATTAATGCTGAATTCCAAGTAAGTACTGAAAAATAAAAGGCTTTGTCTTATATGTAAGTCACATTAAACGCCAAAAAAATATCAGATTTATCTTCAAACTTTTGGGATTCAAATGTGAATTATAGATTCCGCTACCACAGTCAGTTACATGTTCCATAGATCAATTGAACGATTCTTTTCTCGGAATGATGTGAAACGAGTTAGTTTGCAGAATATGTATGCATGACAAGTGTTGCGCATTATTTTTTAGTCCTAATCGTTCAACTACACTTAAAAACTTTTTCTCTTTTTATGCAAACATGATTTTAGGTTAGATTTAAAATTTGCTTTGCTACCTGTCAGACATTCTATGGTATTCGGCAAATCATCAAAGATTTTTGTTGCTGCAAATTGAATTTCTTTCTGAGCCAATGACAGCTGTAACGGTCGGTAAGGGAGGACACTTTTCCCTGTGGTGTTGCAGGTATAACGGATTCTCTACGACGAATTTCATTAATGAATATATGTATTGTGCCTGCGCAGTTAAAATTCCTAGCTCCTTGAAGAGGTACCAACATGACGTCCGTGGGTGAATAGCACATATTATCCTTCCTGATCGCCTTTGTGCTATTCATACTTTTTTTCTAAGTGGCGCGTTACAATAGAAAATTATTCCATAAGACATTATTGAGTGGAAATATGTAAAATTTGTCAAGAGGTCAATTCGTTTGTCTCCAAGATTAGCAATTACACGAAGAGCAAAAGTAGCTGAACTTAATTCTTTGAGAAGCTCAGCAATAAGCTACTCCAGTTGAAGTTTTCATCAACACGTACGCCCAAGGATCTATCCCATTTACTGACTCCTGCTCATGCGCTACGTTATTTGTTGACATGACTGTTTGTTGTACAAAACTGAATGTACTGTGTTTTTTCAAAATATAGAGAGACTTCATTTTCTCAGAATTACTTTATAATTCTTTGTACAATATCATTTACAATCTCTTCTGTTGTTTTCTCCCTAATGGGATTTATTGTAACATCAGCATCGTCTACAAAAAGTGTCAATTCTGCTTCTTGAATGTTAATGTCATTCACGTTATATAAGGTATAGGAGAAGACTCAAAATTGAACATTGGAGAAGTCCCTATTTGATTTCTCTCCAGGCACTAATATTTTCTACCGTTCCAATATTATTTGAAATACTCAGTACAATTTTTTTTTTTTTTTTTTTTTTTTTTGCATTCTGTATGTTACGTGTGATTCAAACCAACGTTGCATAAAGCCATTAATTCCATAAAATTTGAGTTTTTCTAAGAGGATAAGATGATCTACACAATCAAACGCCTGGGAAAGATTACCAAAAAAAATATACGAAACGGTCATATTTTATGTTTGTCAATGTGAATAGAATTTCTCTGGTGGTATATCAAAGTCATCGTATAAAATATTACGATATTCTGATTAATTTTCCAAATGGGAAAGTAAAAGAAATAATGATGAATAGCATCACCTATTAAAACTTAAATGCCGTTTCACGTGGCTGTGATTGATCTTGATGACACTACGTTTTGGGAAACGGCAGCTAATTCCCGTAGATTAAGCATGAAAGCATGAGAGAGGTTGCACATTGAACTGCAATGTTTTTAAGCTATGATACTGATCTACATCTCCAGGAAAAACTGTCGCGAGGCGTTCAAGTTCCCACATGTCTAGATAAAACAAAAGATGAATCCGAGTCAACCGTATCTTAACTGAGGTCTGATTTACCGTAATAATATAATTGATGCACTTCTACGCAGTTATTTGTTGGACAGCTGAGCTACAACACTAGATATAAGTCTTATTTCCAACGAAATGCCTAAGAAACATAATTTCATTCATACGATATAATTCAGTGCAAAGTCTCATCGAAGATCAGTACAGTAGGAAAAACTTTTTATTAAATCATGTGGCGAGGCAAGAAACTCATTAATGAAGAAGATGAACAGATTTAGTTAAAATAAATCCATTTAGGTGCTGCGTTGTTAGTTTCAGTTGTAATCGATGCTCTGAAATAAATATTTGACGTAATTAAATACTTAAACTCTTTTCAGTTTGGCTCTGAGCACTATGGGACTCAACTGCTGTGGTCATAAGTCCCCTAGAACTTAGAACTACTTAAACCTAACTAACCTAAGGACAGCACACAACACCCAGCCATCACGAGGCAGAGAAAATCCCTGACCCCGCCGGGAATCGAACCCGGGAACCCGGGCGTAGGAAGCGAGAACGCTACCGCACGACCACGAGATGCGGGCTCTTTCCAGTTTCCGAAGAGATAAATGTTAATGGAAAGCCCATCTGATGCGTATTTACTTCTGAATGTCGCTAAAAAAAATCATTTAAACTCTGATTACAAAACGAGCAACAGTACGTCATTTGTTACTCTTGCTCTTCAGCAATCTCAGCGAATCACATATGATATAGATACAGGGTGACAGTTACTGAACTATATGAAAAAAACCTTAATTAGTTACATTCTACGGCGTACTCACACGTTATTCAACATGTAAACGTCACTACAGATACTCTGGCTTCTGTTGTGATATGTTCGATATGCCTGCCATCATTGGAATGATGTGGTGGAGACGAATGGCAAAATTCTGTATGACCCACTGAAGTGTCAGAACGTCGATGCTGTCTATGACCTGCTGAACGACTGTTTTCAGCTCAGGAATGATTTTGGGATTATTGCTGTGCACCTTGTCTTTAACGTAGCCCCACAAAAAGGAGTAGCATGTGCTCGGATCCGGAGAATATGGCGGCCAATCGAGGCCCATGCTAGTGGCCTCTGGGTACACCAGAGCCAGAATGCGGTCCCTAAAGTGCTCCTCCAGGACATCACTCTCCTGCTACGTTGGGATCAAGGTTCGTCTTGTATGAACCATATCTTGTCGAAATCCAGTTAACTTTGGATAATTGGGATGAAATCATCTTCCAAAACCGTCACGCACCGTTTAAAGTGCTCCTCCAGGACATCACTCTCCTGCTACGTTGGGATCAAGGTTCGTCTTGTATGAACCATATCTTGTCGAAATCCAGTTAACTTTGGATAATTGGGATGAAATCATCTTCCAAAACCGTCACGCACCGTTCGGTAGTCACAGTGCCATCAAGGAATATCGCACCGATTATTCCGTGACTGGACATTGCATACCACGCAGTCACCCGTTGAGGATTAAGATACTTCTCGATCGCGAAATGCGGATTCTCAGTCCCCCAAATGCGCCAATTTTGATTATTGACGAACCCATCCAAATGAAAATGGGCTTCGTCGCTAAACCGAACCGTACTAATTCCCATCATGACCCGCGACCAACCGTACAGTTTGATCGACCTAACGCAAACCATTCAGAAGTTATGACGATTTTATTTCATGTAGTTCAGAAATTGTCACCCTGTACGTAGTTTGGAAACGCCACATGACAATCGGAGATCTGTGTATTGTAACTGCAGGTCAGTGCTAAGTATAATAAGCGTGTACGCTATCTGGTCAGAGTTATCCGTAATGAGGAACTGACCACTAAATTTCATGAGAAACGGATCAGCCAGTATAAAAGGAGGGGAGGAGTGTTGTGTTGACAGTAGAGGAGTAACAGCAGAATATGTCGGTCACGATAGCTCAGTGACTTCGAACGTGGACTAGTGATTGGATGTCACCTAAGTGACAAATCCATAAGGGACATTTCAACCTTTCTGAAGCTGCACAAGTAGACTGTTTGTGATGAGACTGCGAATTGGAAACGCGAAAAAACATCCACAGCTAAAGCGACACTAGGTAGGTTTCACGTACTGACGGACAGGGACCGTCGATCACTGCGGAGGCTGGCTGTAGAAAATCGCATGAAATCAGTGGAAGAAATCACTCGTGAGTGCCCAAGTACTACCAGCTGGCCAGGTAGCACAAGGACTGTGCGTAGTGGGGTGCAATGCTCGAGCAGCTCCTCGTAAGCTACACATTTGTGTTGTCAGTAGGGGGTGACGCTTGAGGTGGTGTAAAGGGCGACGCCATTGGATTCAAAATGGTTCAAATGGCTCTCAGCACTATGGGACTTAACATCTATGGTCATCAGTCCCCTAGAACTTAGAACTACTTAAACCTAACTAACCTAAGGACATCACACAACACCCAGCCATCACGAGGCAGAGAAAATCCCTGACCCCGCCGGGAGTCGAACCCGGGAACCCGGGCGTGGGAAGCGAGAACGCTACCGCACGACCACGAGATGCGGGCGACGCCATTGGACAATGGATGATTGGAAACGAGTGATTTGATGCCCGGTGCGAATCCGATGGAAGAGTTCGGGTTTCGCGAATGGCTGCAGAACGCTACCTGCCATCATGTGTACTGCCATCAATGAAGTACTGAGGAGATGACTTTAAGTTCAGGGATTGTTTTTCGTGGTTAAGATGTAGTCCCCTTACTGCGGTTAAGAAAACGCTAAATGCGGAAGGATGTCAACACATTTTACAACATACGAGGTGCGACAATAAAGTAATGAGACTGATTTTCTTTGCACGATGTTGCAACCCTGCAGGCTTGCGTAGGCACAATATCTTTGACCTTGGTCTGTATGGTGCTTCTAGTCAAGCGGCAAATCGATGTAACTGCTCATTCGTGAGTTGTGCCTTAATAAGTTAACACGTATTTGTGTCTCGCGTCACGGAAATGGAACCGCATAATATTGCGCTAATGGTATGCCATTTCTTTTTGCGTGAAATTCGGTGAAAACGCGACGACAACTTACGGTAAGCTTCAGAAGCCCTTTGGAGAGGAGGTCTTGTCAAGAGCTCAAGTTTTTCATTGGCATAAAATGTTTAGTGAAGGCAGAACGAAATTTGAAGATGAAGGCTGCAGTGAACGACCATCAGGCTCACGGACGGATGTCAGCCTGGCCAGGGTGCGGGAACTCGTACCATCTGATCGAAGATTATCCGTGAAAATGGTTGCAAAAGAACTGAACATCAATCGAGAAACGGTTTGTCTAATAATAACTGAAGATCTTGGGTATGAGAAAGATTTGTGCAAAAATGGTCCCCAAAAGTCTCACACAACAGCGAGAAACACGGAAAAATGTGGCAGCCGATCTGTTAGAGCAGACAGAAATCAATCCAGAATTGTTGAGCCGTGTTATAACTGGTGATGAAAGTTGGTTTTTTCAGTATGATCCAGAGACAAAACGCCAAAGTTCGCAATGGTGCTCAAAGAGATCACCCAGATCAAAAAAATCTCGCATGTCAAAGTCAAAAGTGAAATGCATGCTTGTGGCCTCTTTGATTCCAAGAGTGTGTGCCCCCTGGACAAACAGTTAACCAATATTACTACAAAGAAATTTTAGAAAGACTTCGTAAAAGAGTTCTTCGCGTCCGTGCCAACATTGCTGATAACTAGATTCTGCATCACGATAATGCGCCATCCCATACTGCTCTGTCAGTACAGCAATTTTTAACCTAAAAACAAATTTCAGTACTACCACAGCCACCTTATTCACCAGATATCGCTCCGTGTGACATTTTTATATTTCCAAGAGTGAAAAGTGCTATCAAGGGACACCATTTTCAAACAACACAAGATGTCCAAAAAGCTATGACGAGGCTCTTCGAGGATATTACAGAAGGTGGGTTCCAGAAATTTTACCATCAATGGCAGAAGAGCTGGAAAAAGTGTGTGCAATCAGAAGGGAACTGCTTTGAAGGAGACAACACTAAACTTGACTAAAACGGTAAGCAACTTTTTTTTTCACATCAGTCTCATTACTTTATTGTTGCACCTCGTAGTATACTACATACAGTACAGGAATAGTTCGAAGACGATGATAATGCAACATGTCGTCATGCAGCATTTGTGTGGCAATGATCTGTTGCCAATGACAATCCTCAATTGAAATTAAAATTGGAGAACAGCCACAAGGCGCATGTAAATTTTCTTTATTTTGAAATGTTTCACAAGGTCAACGCGAACATATTCAGAACTGTGGAAATACAATATATTACATTACCATCCACTAAAATAAATTCAAAGATTTAACTTGTAACCTAATTTATGATACGTAGCCGAAGGCTATAAGTTTATGACGTCAACAGTGTCAAACAAGAGTGGTCTTCCTGTTGCCGTCCTTTTTGAATACGGAACTTCCATGAAATTTTAAATTTCTTACGTTCATGGCTATACGAAAATAAGTGCATGTACCAAATATATATGTTCTTAATAAATATGTATGTTGTAAATAAATATGTATTCTGGAATATTTATATTATAAATACGTTCCCCTCCACGTGTCGCACCGTAATCACCGTAAACGTAAGAGGAATCATGTCACCGTGTCTCATTAGTACATTTCATCTACGCCAATATAGGTTAATTTTTTCGGCATTAATAACCTCTTACATGTAAGACGTATGTGTATCAACACCCGTAAAAGTAGCAGTTATAATTTCAGCCTGTAATTTCGCTACGTCTTTTCAAAATTATTTTCGTAACTAGGTATGATTTTTAGACTTTTATCAGCGAACGGCCGAAAAAGCGGTGGATATTTGACATAGTTTATTAATATTATTGCTTTTTGTATTACATTGTACTACATTAAGCTCCATGAGGTAGTTTCAAACAAAACACATGTCGATAGGGCCGTGACTCCTTCAACAAGAAAAGATATGTCTTGTTGTTTAATCTTGTAATGTATCTGACTAGACAGTTTATGTTAATTGTACACAACCAGCTTGCTCAACTTTTGTATGGCGGCGGTTTGATATTTGTAACGTATGGTTTTCGGCTACGTAATGCAGGTTACAATGTTCTAAGCTTCATCTGTGAATTTATTTTATTGTACGGTGGCGCAACACATTGTATTTCCACAGTTCTGTATAAGCTTACGTTTGTCTAGTGAAACATTTCGAAAAAAGGTTACATGTGACGTGCTGCTCTGTAGACTTAATTTTTAACGAACGCTGTTCTTCTGTCGGCAAACGCCAGCTCTCGCTTTTCTTACAATGTTCTTCGCAAACGCTGAGTCCCTGCTGGAACCCAATGGAACACCTTTGGGATGAGTTAGAACGTCGCCTTCGCTCCAGACCCAAGCGTTCTACATCACTATCTTCACTACCTTCGACTCTAGAGGAACAATGGTCCGACAGTCCTCCGCAGACGTTCAGACACTTCTTCGCAAGTCTCCTCAGCAAAGTTCAAGCTGTCACAGAGTCGAAGAGGGGACACGCTCCACATTAATGGCGTCTACTAGGTGTCCGGCAGGCAGTGTAAAATGCCAGGTGTATTCAACATTTTTCATGATAGCTTTCAGCTATGCGATAGTTTGGGACTCTGAAATCCGCGCACTTTTTGCAAACGAAAGACAGCTGCTAGGGTTTGAATCTCTAAGCGGCACACACTTTTAAGCCTTCACTTACGCTCAATGCACAGACTTCTGAGAAACTTTTTGGTTAATGTTCATTAATTGGGTCTTGGTCGTAGTTAAAAAGCTAGAGAGTCTGTTAGTTGCAAATGAAGATTTCCTAGATGCAATTGTTATACGTTTATACAAATTTCAATATTTTGTTTCCATTAAATGTAGCACCTGGTATCCCACAACAGGCGTGTTTCTCTTGTAGGTAAGAAGATAATTCAGTTTCTCTTCGACATGGTTGGATCTCTAGTGGCATTACTGCCAAGCGTATCTTAACCTCCGTCCTTCAAAAATGGCTCTGAGCACTATGGGACTTAACGTCTAAGGTCATCAGTCCCCTAGAACTTAGAACTACTTAAACCTAACTAACCTAAGGACAGCACACAACACCCAGCCATCACGAGGCAGAGAAAATCCCTGACCCCGCCGGGAATCGAACCCGGGAACCCGGGCGTGGGAAGCGAGAACGCTACCGCACGACCACGAGATGCGGGCTCCGTCCTTCAGTCCAGCACACCATGCGAAATGTGTACCACCGTTTGCAAACGAATTCCGACGGAGTAGCAGTAAGTCCTGGATAATGAACTCTTATTCATGAAGAGATTCACTCCAGTTCTAGTTTGATTAATCTGATTCGTCATTTATTGCAGGCGAAACAAGAGATCCTTCATTACAACCACATCTTATTGCTCTTCCAGCACCGGCAAAAGCAAATTGATGGCCGTATTTAGCAACCTCGCTATCGCTGGAAATTTGGCTCGTAATATTAGAAATGAACATACGAATTTTTAATTACCGTACGAGTACCAATTGTTTGTTTGTGCTACTGTCAATCATTCTCCTCAACAGCATTAGTATCATTTCAGGTTTATTTCAAATCTAGATGTATTGGCTCCAGTAAGACACTGTTCTATTAGAGACACCTTAAGTGGCAGACGGCAAAGTAAGTGCGTATTGAATTCAAAGACGCTACCAGTAGGGCCATACAAGCCAGTCACGCTTCGACAGAGAAATCAGGTGCAGTGTATCTCATTTCTTTGCACAGAGGGTGATCTTGTTGCGTGACGAAGCCTACGAGCTTTCCTAAGAGTAAAGACGGAGGTGAGCAACCACGTCCGCTTAGAGATAGCGAAATAGCACTTCTATAAATAGGCGTACCTAGCACAACATTCACTGTGGAATCACGAGATATTTTCTCCTACTGAAAATCCTTGTAGAGCATGAGGAATACGATTTTTGCGAATGCTGATGAAACAGATGGAAACACTTGAACGAGAGTTGACCCACTGTTATCTTCTTGAACTATTGAAGAGCAACACAAATTCCGAAATACGCCGGGGAAAATAACTAACCATGGTACATTTGCTTTAAAATCGGCTTCAGACACACTGAAGCGTCAAGCAAACTGGTATAGGCATTGCTGCGGTTGGCAACGCATATACAAGAAAACAAGCGTCGGGTGCAGTTGTTAGATGGGTTACTGCTGTTACAATGGCAGGCAGAGTTTGAATGTGGTGTTGCAGTCAGCACACGAGTTAAGGGGCACAGCAATTCCGAGGTAGCGATGAAGTGGGGATTTTCCCTCACGACCGTTTCACGAGTGTACCGCGAATATCAGGAATCGGGCAAAACTTCGGATCTCCGACATCGCTGAGGCCGGAAAAAGATTCTGCAAGAACGGAAGCAACGACGACTGAAGAGAATCGTTCAACATGACAGAAGCGCTACCCTTCCGCAAACTGCTGCAGATTTTAATGATGGGCCATCAACAGGTGTCAGCCTTTGAATAGTTCAACGAAACATCGTTGATATTGGCTTTCGAAGCCGAAGGCCCACTCGTGTACCCTTGATGGCTGCACGACACAAAGCTTTACGCCTCGCCTCCTCTCGGCCCGGCAACACAGACATAGGACTGCTGATGTGAAAACATATTGCCTGGTCGGACGAGTCTCGTTTCAAATTGTATCGAACGGTTCGACGCGTACGGGTACGGAGACAACCTCATGAATTCATGGACCCTGCAGGGGGTGTTCAAGCTGGTGGAGGCTCTATAATGGTGTGGGGCGTCTGTAGTTCGAGTGATATGTGACCCCTGGTATGTCTTGATACGACTCTGACATGTGACACGTGCGTAAGCATCCTGCCTTGATCACCTGCATGCATTCATGTGTCCACTTGGGCAATTCCAGCGGGGCAATGCGACACCCCACACGTCCATAATTGCTGCAGAGTGGTTCCTGGAACACTCTTATGAGTTTAAACACTTAAGCTGGCCGCCAAACTCCCCAGACATGAACATCATTGAGCATATCTGGGATGCCTTGCAACGTGCTGTTCAAAAGAGATCCCCACCTCCTGGTACTCTTACGGATTTATGGACAGCCCTGCAGGATTCAGGGTGCCAATTTCCTTCAGCACTACTTCAGACATTAGTGGAGTCCATGCCACGTCATGTTGCTGCACTTCTGCGTGCTCGCGGGACTTCAATGAACTAGAGAAAGCCTCTCCTTCGGGAATTTTCGATTTTGTAGTTTTCTCCCTCCGGAATCAGTTTGCAGATACAAATTGTCCAGTATTCTGAATGAGTGTGGAAGTTATATACGGTGCTTTAGCGCTGTGGATTATTTGAAGGTCTGCTTCAATATTCGGTGACACCTATCACTAATGATTGGCTTCAGTGCAATGATACATACAGCCACTAATCGCGTAAGCTGCTATCAACTCGAATACAATTCCTTTCAGTGTAAGTGCAGTGCTGGTAAATTTGCGATTTACTGTCTTCAAACAACTGAACTCGAAAAATAGGGTCGCGTTAAGAGCGCAAAGCTTCAGCTACCTTAGGCTACCGAGGAGACGAATACGTGCTAGAATCAGTCAGTATATTGGAGCCAGTGAAATGACAACCGACTGTTGGAGCACGCAAATAATCATTTATTTAATGATAACGTGATTCGAAACATCGGTGGTTTTCTTACTCTAATAATGATTTCTGTTTTTCTGTGTATCGTCTTCCCCTTCCCTCGAAAACTGAAAACCTATTTTAGTTCACGTCACCGAGAGAAATGAGCGAATGACCAATGTCCTTGTTAAAGATTGATTTATAAGCACCCCATTTCGATAACCGTACAGAAATCAGGCTTCACTGAAAAACTTTTTCCCGTCATCGAGAGAGTGCGCGAGGTTTTGTATCGTAACCTCTTTTCGGTGACTGGTTACCGGCGCAAAAACTATCAGAGAAAAATGTTATTACAGTCCAGGTCCATATTTTGAAGAACTTCAATAAGCATGTTACAACACAGAATTTCTAACTCGACGGATATTCCATGTGGATTTTTTTTTAAATGTTTGGACTAATAATATTCAAAGAAAATTTCACGTCAAATGACTTATTTGGATGCCACAAGCAGCAGCGACCCGGATAACACTTAAAAGTTTGAAGTATCAGTCATCAGGAGGACGGTAGCGATAAAACAGTACTCTACTGGTTCTTATCTGTGCTCTTCAAGTGGAACCACAGTAGCTAGATAGAATACAGATATTTTATAGCGATATGGAATAAACTGTGAAATCTAGAGCAATATTCTCATCTACAGTCGATGTTTTCCTCAATGAGCACTTCAGTAAACGTAGCAGTACATTAGTTTAAAAATTTCTTAGTTTACGTCCAGCATGAATGCCTGTTCACTCCTACTAGACATCTTTGTTTGTTAAACTGCATGCACTGGTTTTATTTCATTTCATTTCCAAGAAATAGAATAGCGGCTGCCTACTTAGGCGAGAGGTGAAACCGCGAATGGCTCATTAAATCAGTTTGCCGGCACGGTAGCTCAGCGTGTTCTGCAATAAAAAGACTGAGAGAATGGATCAACGATGAACAAGCGTCATCAGACGTCCACCCTGAACAAATACAACGACCAATAAAGAACAAAATGAGATATATTAATAAAAGTTAAGTAGTAACGTGTTTGTCTACCACGCACCGGGCCCGGTTTCGATTCCCGGCCGCGGTGGAGATTTTCTTCGCTCTTTGACTGTATGTTATGTTGTCCTCGTCATCATCGCCACGCAAGTTGCCCAATATGGCGTCACCTGAAATAAGACTTGCAACATGACGGCCGATCTCCCCCGGACGCGGCCTCCCGGCCCATAATGCCTAATGATCATTTCATTTCCTTTTACTGTCACGGTTGTCGGAAGCGGTCTATATTAAGGGTAAAGGTAGTACCGAATCCTGAAGCAGGATACAGCGAAGACATCCAACACACAGCTACAAAATTAGAACTCACTGAAAATTGTTCAGCTCGAAAACAGTGAGTAGTGCATCCATAAAAACTACACAAGTATAGTGTTTAGCTAAACTTAAATTTCTCTTGAAGTGGTGACGTCGTAGAGATGCGAACGCTTCAATTTAAGTTAGTAACGTATGAGCATAACGCACTATTTATGCCAGTGACGTTAAAGACCGAGCACAACTTGAGCCAGAAGGGTGGGGAGGGGGGGGGGGGGGGAAGAAATCGGCCATGATTTTTTCGAAGGAACCGTATCAGCGTTTTTATCAATAAAATTCGTCAACAGCCATGTAATTTAGATTTTATTTTATTTTATTTTCACTGTCAGTTTCGGCATTCCACTATGTCATCTTTAGACCACATTTGCATGGCTTAAAAATAAACGATATTGAGAGCCAGTGCCATGTATTTCTGGATGTCGTAAATCCACAACCGTTTTCCAAGTGTTTCATTCGAAGACTTGACACCAACCCGCTATCTCTCTTTTCTCTCTGCCCTTCTGAAACTAATCTACACAAAAAACGAATAAATAAACAGAAACGCTGTGATGAGACTGTGAGAACACTTGAAACGGCAGAACTATTTCTTAATCATGTTTTATCGAAAGTAAGGGTGTGGGTGAATTAATGTAAAAAATAGTGTGAAAACAGTGCACACAATAGTGATAGAAAGAGCTATCCATTAGAGATACACAACAGGAAGGAAAATGCAAGTACAGTAACGTACATAACCATTGCCCAAGAATATGTATTTTAAAAACGCACGAATCTCTTCAAGACTGCTTTGCAGATGACGTACTGTCAAAACGACAAAAAACGCGTTTTCACTAACAATGTAATTTTAACTGAGCAATCGAAACAAAACAAAATGCATATTTTATAATTTTTAGGTCTACTATAGATAAACGATCGTGAGCTTTGTGTTATATTTCATAGACATAAATTTGACCCACCGAATATGACAAATAGGTGTCGAGAAATGTGTCGATGAATAAAAAGGAATAAACTATATTGCATATGGCGTTGTTCAAAACACCCATTTTTTATATGAAGTAGTTGCTCCGTAAGATGACCATGCAAACCTGCCCTGTCGAATGTAATACACCACTGTGGACTTGCCTTGTGGCACATTAAGATTAAAGGAGTTTTACATATTTGTGATTGTAGTGGTGTAACAGGTTCTACCCTGTTGCACGAATCAAATTATTGTTAAACTGTTCCGTGGCAGATTAACATTAAGAGATTTTCACGTATTTGTTGCTGTCCTGTTGGAAGTAGTAACTTACAAGACTGTTGAGTGTAACATTTAGAGCTAAGCCTTACAATAAGAGATTATACACTCCTGGAAATGGAAAAAAGAACACATTGACACCGGTGTGTCAGACCCACCATACTTGCTCCGGGCACTGCGAGAGGGCTGTACAAGCAATGGTCACACGCACGGCACAGCGGACACAACAGGAACCGCGGTGTTGGCCGTCGAATGGCGCTAGCTGCGCAGCATTTGTGCACCGCCGCCGTCAGTGTCAGCCAGTTTGCCGTGGCATACGGAGCTCCATCGCAGCCTTTAACACTGGTAGCATGCCGCGACAGCGTGGACGTGAACCGTATGTGCAGTTGACTGACTTTGAGCGAGGGCGTATAGTGGGCATGCGGGAGGCCGGGTGGACGTACCGCCGAATTGCTCAACACGTGGGGCGTGAGGTCTCCACAGTACATCGATGTTGTCGCCAGTGGTCGGCGGAAGGTGCACGTGCCCGTCGACTTGGGACCGGACCGCAGCGACGCACGGATGCACGCCAAGACCGTAGGATCCTAAGCAGTGCCGTAGGGGACCGCACCGCCACTTCCCAGCAAATTAGGGACACTGTTGCTCCTGGGGTATCGGCGAGGACCATTCGCAACCGTCTCCATGAAGCTGGGCTACGGTCCCGCACACCGTTAGGCCGTCTTCCGCTCACGCCCCAACATCGTGCAGCCCGCCTCCAGTGGTGTCGCGACAGGCGTGAATGGAGGGACGAATGGAGACGTGTCGTCTTCAGCGATGAGAGTCGCTTCTGCCTTGGTGCCAATGATGGTCGTATGCGTGTTTGGCGCCGTGCAGGTGAGCGCCACAATCAGGACTGCATACGACCGAGGCACACAGGGCCAACACCCGGCATCATGGTGTGGGGAGCGATCTCCTACACTGGCCGTACACCACTGGTGATCGTCGAGGGGACACTGAATAGTGCACGGTACATCCAAACCGTCATCGAACCCATCGTTCTACCATTCCTAGACCGGCAAGGGAACTTGCTGTTCCAACAGGACAATGCACGTCCGCATGTATCCCGTGCCACCCAACGTGCTCTAGAAGGTGTAAGTCAACTACCCTGACCAGCAAGATCTCCGGATCTGTCCCCCATTGAGCATGTTTGGGACTGGATGAAGCGTCGTCTCACGCGGTCTGCACGTCCAGCACGAACGCTGGTCCAACTGAGGCGCCAGGTGGAAATGGCATGGCAAGCCGTTCCACAGGACTACATCCAGCATCTCTACGATCGTCTCCATGGGAGAATAGCAGCCTGCATTGCTGCGACAGGTGGATATACACTGTACTAGTTCCGACATTGTGCATGCTCTGTTGCCTGTGTCTATATGCCTGTGGTTCTGTCAGTGTGATCATGTGATGTATCTGACCCCAGGAATGTGTCAATAAAGTTTCCCCTTCCTGGGACAATGAATTCACGGTGTTCTTATTTCAATTTCCAGGAGTGTAGTTACGAGGTGCATTCAAGTTCTAAGGCCTCCGATTTTTTTTTTTTTCTATTTAACTACTCACCCGAAATCGATAAAACTGGCGTTACTTCTCGACGTAATCGCCCTGCAGACGTACACATTTTTCACAATGCTGACGCCATGATTCCATGGCAGCGGCGAAGGCTTCTTTAGGAGTCTGTTTTGACCACTGGAAAATCGCTGAAGCAATAGCAGCACGGCTGGTGAATGTGCGGCCACGGAGAGTGTCTTTCATTATTGGAAAAAGCCAAAAGTCACTAGTAGCCAGGTCACGTGAGTAGGGAGCATGAGGAATCACTTCAAAGTTATTATCACGAAGAAACTGTTGCGTAACGTTAGCTCGATGTGCGGGTGCGTTGTCTTGGTGAAACAGCACACGCGCAGCCCTCCCTGGACGTTTTTGTTGCAGTGCAGGAAGGAATTTGTTCTTCAAAACATTTTCGGAGGATGCACCTGTTACCGTAGTGCCCTTTAGAACGCAATGGGTAAGGATTACGCCCTCACTGTCCCAGAACATGGACACCATCATTTTTTCAGCACTGGCAGTTACCCAAAATTTTTTTGGTGGCGGTGAATCTGTGTGCTTCCATTGAGCTGACTGGCGCTTTGTTTCTGGATTGAAAAATGGCGTCCATGTCTCATCCATCGTCACAACCGACAAAAAGAAAGTCCCATTCATGCCGTCGTTGCGCGTCAACATTGCTTCGTAACATGCCACACGGGAAGCCGTGTGGTTGTCTGTGAGCCTTCGTGGCACCCACCTGGATGACACTTTTCGCATTTTCAGGTCGTCATGCAGGATTGTGTGCACAGAACCCACAGAAATGCCAACTCTGGAGGCAATCTGTTCAACAGTCATTCGGCGATCCCCCAAAACAATTCTCTCCACTTTCTCGATCATGTCGTCAGACTGGCTTGTGCGAGCCCGAGGTTGTTTTGGTTAGTTGTCACATGATGTTCTGCCTTCATTAAACTGTCGCACACACAAACACACTTTCGACACATCCATAACTCCATCACTACATGTCTCCTTCAACTGTCGATGAATTTCAATTGGTTTCACACCACGCAAATTCAGAAAACGAATGATTGCACGCTGTTCAAGTAAGGAAAACGTCGCCATTTTAAGTATTTAAAACAGTTCTCATTCTCGCCGCTGGCGGTAAAATTCCATCTGCCGTACGGTGCTGCCATCTCTGGGACGTATTGACAATGAACGCGGCCTCATTTTAAAACAATGCGCATGTTTCTATCTCTTTCCAGTCCGCAGAAAAAAAATCGGAGGCCTTGCAACTTGAATGCACCTCGTATTTCTGAATTATGAGGACTCTTAGGTAAATAATAGTTGTAAAGAACTAACGACATATAGTAACTGAGTGAACGCTGTTGTTATTATTATATGTTAGTATACTCATGGGTGCTGGGCTGGGTTAACAAAAAAATTTTTGGCTGGACAAACCACAACTGTGGTTCACATCATTAAGGAAAACATTACCACCGTTGATTCATGTTATGGATGTACTTGTATAAGGATTTATCTTATGTAATCTGACGGCATGGTAAGAAATTCAAATCTGATTAAGTGAACTAAAATTCTGTTGCACGCAAGGTTAACTGCATGCCTGGAATAGTGTACAACTGTTTCTTAAAAAGCTCCGTGCGGTCGAAGCACAATTCACTACTGTTTGGTACACTTACTTCTTGTCAATTAAACTGATTAAGAAGTTAGTTGAGAAAGATGAACTGATTATTGTACTACCTGATCTGTTTTGGCCTATCTGTACAATTTTTTAATGTGTTAAGATTGCTTAACAATATCAGGTGTGTGTCTTAAGGATTTTCAAATGCTCAGCAGAGCGGAGTGTAAATTTTAATTTAGCTGCTGTGAAAATAAAAATTGTCTCCTGCTATTATTGTTCATGTCGAAATACCCAGCATGCTTCGCACCCTCACTCTGCGATTCCCCGTCCCAACTGTAATCATTTGTTTTCCTGTACGTGTACATAACTTCTACCGATTTCTGCCCTATTCGAATAATTCCTTCGCAGTGTAACGCTTCTTTTGTCTTAGAGTGTATAGTGACTGGGTCCATCAAGATAGTCTTTTAAGTTTTGAAAGCATTGTACAATGAATGGTGTGGGGACTTCAAAGAAAATCAACACGAACATTTAACAAACCGGTAACTGATTTAGGATGCGCCTAAGTTATTTTCCCGTCGTCATCGTTTCGGTAAAATTAAATTTATATCGTCTAGAGCTGTGTTGCAGGTAGTACTACAGATCTTTAAATAGTGAAAAGTATCATCTGATTTCATCGACTGTTGAATAATGCTAACTGCTGGAAGTGATAGAAATTTCAGTTAATAGTCTTCTTCGGCCCGTTAGGTACTTCTGAGCGAAGTTTCTAATGACTGTTGAATTAGTGAGGATAATCGTGTGATTTCCTTACTGCTTCTGTTAACAGTATCTCCACTTAACTCAAGAGTTGCCCCTGGACGTGTTGTAGAAACCACTTGAAATACATTTCTGTGGGTGCCCAGGATTGATGTGCAGTAGTCGTATCATCTAGTCTAACGAATGTAGACACTCAGTGTCAGTGTGAAACCTTGAAATGTGATACCTCATCTTATTCTCATTGCTTTGTCTTGCTCCAGCTGATACGCCTTTCACCTTCTAATGGTCTGTGGTTCATGCGTCGAATGATTAGCTGTATCGCGTGAGTCGCGACTGTCAGAGGGAAAGCAATAGCCCAGCAAAGCATGGATGGAGAGAAAGATTTCGAAAACCTTCTGAAGTTGTTAAGCTACGACTACGAAAAACTAGAATCGGGATGGCTTGTCGACACTTTGAACCTCATTGTTTTTTATGCAACTCAAATATCTTAAGCGCCATACCATTCCATTCGGTACGCTCGGAATAAACCAATGGAATAAACTGATATCAAATCTATTGCTGTTGGTGATGTGTTAGTTATGGAAGCAGGATATCCGAGAGCCAGAGGTAAACAGCAATCCGATCTTGAATATAACAACTCATTGGCAGCGGGAAAACCTACTGAAAAAGAGCTGTCAAGTACACAGAGCGCTATGGTTAAAGTGAACGAAGAAACTCCTACTAAAAAAAGTGGTGTGCTTACAGTTCGAACTATGTGAGACGAGATCCTGGTCTCAGAATAAGTCGAAATATTGAAAAAATTAACATGAAAATGCATATTTTTAAATTAACAAGTAAGAATTTCGTGATGATTTTCATATTTTTCAGGAGGCTTAGGACTCGCTTGGTCGAGATACCTTAATACAAGTTCTAAAGAAGATTACTTTGAACAATAAAAGAGGGGCAAGCATTGGACAAACCATATCAGCTATGTGCCGGACCGAGACTCGAACTCTGCGGAATTAAAGCTGTGAGCACGGAGCGTGAGGTGTGCATGGGTAGCTCAGATGGTAGAGCACTTGCCCGCGAAAGGCAAAGGTCCCGAGTTCGAGTCTCGGTCCGGCACACAGTTTTAATCTGCCAGGAAGTTTCATTCCAGTGCACACTCCGTTGCAGAGTGAAAGTCTCATTCTGGCATATTCGGCTAAACATCCAAAGTGAAATTAGGGAAGGGGTTTGGATATGCTGTGAAATTAGCACGGGGGTGAGGCACGAAGATGAAGATACATCTTTTTTTTTTTCTAATGCGTTCTGTAGGACGTTATTCTCGAACGGCGCAAGGAACTAGATAAAAAATATGTTCAAAATGGCACCCGATTAGGCTATAATAACAGAAAACTGAAAATTGACTGTTTAGCTGTTACAGACGATCTTGCAAATCTTCTGAGCTCTTCACACAGTTGCTAAACAGATAAACCAACTTCACAGATTAATAACAAAGGTAAACTTGCAAATGTGACTTGAGAAACACGTTTCACCGAGCGAGGTGGCACGCTGGACAACGGTTCAAACCCGATTAAGGTTTTCCGTGATTTCCCAAAATCGCTTCACATAAATGCCGGGATGGTTCCTCTGAAAGGGCACAGCCGACTTCCTTCCCTAATTCGACAGGACCGATGACTCATTGTTTAGTCCCCTCCCCCACATCAACCAACCGAACACATTTCGTAGAGAGCATCCAGTTAGTGTCTGGAGAATTACTGATGATTCAGGGGAAAAAAATGAAGCGAATTGAAAAATTCAAATACATACTGCAATGCATAGAACTTAATATCTCTGAGACAAGTACTTTCAAGTAGAGACCAATACCGTGTAAATAGCATATCACCTTGCCAAAGATGTTTATAACAAACTATCAGTACCCACCAACGTCAAGCGCAACTCAGTTTGGTTCAAAATGGCTCTGAGCACTATGCGACTTAACTTCGAGGTCATCAGTCGCCTAGAACTTAGAACTACTTAAACCTAACTAACCTAAGGACATCACACACATCCATGCCCGAGGCAGGATTCGAACCTGCGACCGTAGCGGTCGCTCGGTTCCAGACTGTAGCGCCTAGAACCGCACGGGAACTCAGTTTCACAGAACGGTACCGAACGACTTAGCTTGAAAGCTGTGTATTCAGTGAAATGCCTCACAAAGAATACCAGAAGTCTGTCAGAACAACTACTGAAAAAGATCCTGGTCCAGCTCAAACCAAACAGGGAATACAGACTAAGACTAACCATGAGCTACATTCAGATTCAGAAAAGGCCCAATTCTTTCTATGATCATCTGATAGGAAAGCGATCACAGAGGTTCTTTAGTCAAATCTTTATCTACTGTATCTACCTAAAAGACTTTGAGACACAGAAGTTATGCAACGTTACATCACATGATGACTAGCAGAAATGTGACGCTCTAAAGACGAAACTTGATAAAATAGTTTTCGAACAAATCCTTAAGAAGAATACAGAAAAAAAGTGGATCAAAAACAGGAAGGATGCTCAGAGAAAAATAATACTAGAATACTGGGCTAAAAAAATACAGAAAAAAAGTGGATCAAAAACAGGAAGGATGCTCAGAGAAAAATAATACTAGAATACTGGGCTAATATTAACGTCCAAGCGAAATTCATGAAGCAATATGCTCTATAACAGGTCGAAAGTCTATGTAAATATGCAGCAAATATTAATAAAATCGTTTATGTGTGTTGAGATCAGATGGAAATGTTACAAGTCTACATATGTTTAAAGCAAATAAGAGACATGAATACTCCATGTAGACCGTTGAAAGTAATAGTACAAAATTCCTTATGTGACCAAGTACCACGTGTTGTTTTAGCAATAAGAATCTATCCTGTAACAGAACGGAAGTATGCTCTTTTTTATCAGATCTCACTTGTTCTATCGCCCGTAATGGTTAACAAACCGAGAAACTACTACGTGCAGCCGGGTAAATTTAATACAGAAGGCAGCCGAAGAATATACTGTTAGTGAAAGTAAGGTGAGATGCAGAGGATATGTGAGTGCTACCCAAAAAACCTACCATTCCAGCCTTTGTCCCAGGAACGAAATGTCTTTTCAGACTTATTGCCTGCATACCGGATAACGTCCGGTACGAAATATGTCAAAGTTCACTCTTTCATTGTGGTCTACAAAACTTTAATGTTCATCAGCATTGAGTTGTTGGGTAATTGATGTAAGTAGGCTGTTTAGGTTTTTATTTTCGTAACGCCATGTAGCGCTCTATATGGAAATCACTGACTGTGCCGTGTGCAGTCTGTGGCTGGTTTGCATTGTTGGAATTTGGTATTGTGGTGTTGGGCAGTTGGATGTGAACAGCGCGTAGCGTTGCGCAGTTGGAGGTGAGCCGCCAGCAGTGGTGGATATGGGGAGAGAGATGGCGGAGTTTTGAGAGCGGATGATCTGGACTTGTGTCCATCGGAGACAGTAAATTTGTAAGACTGGATGTCATGTATAATGACTTTTGAACACTATTAAGGTAAATACATTGTTTGCTCTCTATCAAAATCTTTCATTTGCTAAGTATGCCTATCGGTAATTAGTGCCTTCAGTAGTTAGAATCTTTTATTTAGCTGGCGGTATTGGCGCTCGCTGTATTACAGTAGTTCGAGTAACGAAGATTTTTGTAAGGTAAGTGATTCATGAAAGGTATAGGTTATTGTTAGTCAGGGCCATTCTTTTGTATGGATTATTGAAAGTCAGATTGCGTTGCGCTGAAAATATTGTGTGTCATTTTATTGATGATCAGAATAAGTAAAGAGAGAAATGTCTGAGCACGTTCAGTTTTGCTCAGCTGTTTGAAAATCAAATAACCTAAGTGGTTTATCAGCACTGCAATTCATTAATTTTTCTAAGGGGACGTTTCATTGTTACTTTCCAGTTCGTCAAATTGTGAAGCCTTATTTAAAAGCCTTAGCTGAGCTGTTACCTTACTAAGTACAAGTTATTAAAAATTCAGACTGGAACTTAAAACGGGTCTGCTCTGTGAAGAACGACAACAGACGAGGAAAGAATCCTACGGCTTGCATAATCGATGTTGAGTGTGCGGCAAACTAACAATTTTCGCGCCAGGAGAGCTGGCGGCTGACAATGATGGATATGAGGCAGCGGTTATTTGGGTCAGGAAAGCAGGCAGCTGTTCAGGGTCGCCTATCGCACCTGGCGTCGGCGCAGTTTACGTTATCGTGCAAAAATACTTCACTGCTCACTGCCTTTATATCTGCATGTTTACACCGTAATTCACGCTTAAGTATTTGGCAGAGGATTCACAGAAACACTTTAAGATTCTTTCTCTACCGTTCCCCTCTCGAATAGCATGTTGGAAAAATGAACACACAAATCTTTCCTTGAGAGGTCTGATTTGTCTTATTGTACAAAGACATTCATTTCTCCCTGTGTAGGTATATTAGTTGAACATTGTGTTTTTCTCGCCTTCCGACATATTTTCTGTGCGTTGGTTCAGAATTGCTGAAGAGTGGATGGGTAGATAACGTAACTAATGAGGAGATAGTGAGTAGAATTGCGGAGAAAAAGAATTTGTGGCACAACCTGACTAGAAGAAGGGCTCGGTTGTAGATTCAGAAGGATGTAGCTTGCAGTAGTTATTGGGAGCTGAAGAGGTTTGTACACGATAGAGCAGCATGGAGAGCTGTATCAAACCGGTCCCGGCGGAGGTTCGAGTCCTCCCTCGGGCATGGGTGTGTGTGTTTGTCCTTAGGATAATTTAGGTTAAGTAGTGTGTAAGCTAAGGGACTGATGACCTTAGCAGTTAACTCCCATAAGATTTCACACACATTTGAACATTTTTTTTTTTTTTTTTTTTTTTTTTGGTACCAAACCAGTCTCTGGACTGAAGACCACCACAACAACAACAGCGGTTCAAAATTAAGTAATTCGTAATTTTAGTTAAAAGGAGAGAGGGGGGGAGGGGGGAGAAAGAAGAAGTACGAACTACGCTTCACAGAGACTCATTGTTCTGCCCAGTTTCGACAAAGATCTTGGTGGTCAATTAAAGCCTGTAGTGGATACTTTATCAATTCTACCGAATGGTGAACTGAGCGCAGCCCCGAATCCTCCCAAGCCGCAAGGGTCTGGAAAACGATGGGACCGAATCCTTCCGTTTGAAGCAGGTAGCAGTTCTGAACGTTATGAATACTCCAAGCAGGTAAAGGAAAGCATATGAAGTTACAGTAGAAGATGTAAAAGTTTTTCGCGTGTATTGTATGTTTAAAAGTTTTATCTTATTAGCCGGCCGCTGTGACCGAGCGGTTCTAGGCGCTTCAGTCCGGAACCGCGGTGCTGCTGCGGTCGCAGTTTCGAATCATGCCTCGGGCATGGATGTGTGTGATGTCTTTAGGTTTAAGTAGTTCTAAGTCTAGGGGACTGATGACCTCAGATGTTAAGCCCCATAGTGCTCAGAGCCATTTAAACAATTTTTTATGTTATTGAGATAAAGTCCAGCCGGCACAGCGCCAGCGACGAAGTTCAAATGGTTCAAATGGCTCTAAGCACTATGGAACTTAACATCTGACGTCATCAGTCCCTTAGAACTACTTAAACCTAACTAACCTAAGGACATCACACACATCCATGCCCGACGCAGGATTCGAACCTGTGACCGTAGCGGTTGCGCGGTTCCAGACTGAAGCGCCTAGAACCATTCGGCCACACCGGCCGGCAGCGACGAAGTCCCGCTCAAGGTCACGCGCAAAGCGTGCGTAAGTGAATCAATAGTTTTTGTTTAAAACATGGGAGGGTAAGGGAAGAAGATAAGGAACATGGCAGATATAATTACATTATTTTCTATAATACAACATAGAATGTGTCAGTCTGTTAGGATTCGGTCCTGTTACCTGCTTACCCACCTGGTTTCGGGAGCATTCGGGGCTGCGCCCGGTGTACTGTGGTACTGTGCTGGGCACTCTGTAGACAGACTTTCTAATATCGAAATAGTAGAAGCAACAACCAACTGGTAGATTTAGATTACAGCGGCACCTCGCTTAGCATTTTGTAAATAGACTTTATAATATCGTAATAGTAATAAAACAGTTCTGACCCATTCGGGTACTATGTTTCCACATGCACTAACGGCCATCCAGCAGGTCTCAACAGGGATAGCCAAGGACTTGAACACCCAACCCCAAGAACTCCTTACCAACCGTATGGCCAGCATGGGAGCAGGTTGCAGAGCATGCACTGCAGTCCGTGGTGATGACACACCATATGAAGAACCATGTCCCGCATTTTGTAATTTCCAGGAGACCTTCATAAATAGCGATGTCCTCAGTGTAATTATTGTCTTTGAATAAAAGTGTCATTTCTGTTCGTCTCATTCCGTGTTTCCTTCAGCTGCCTACTGTGCTCTACTGTACTGCACTGCAGCAGCTTTTTCTACGGAAGGTCCAAATTTCATCGAGTCACTTGGCTGTGACGAATCATGTGAAAGTTATTTTCATCCTTATGTTTTATACACCAGTGTATATCCCATTTTATTACTTAGTCATAAGCATGTGTACTTTTATGGCAATCATTTTGTCACCACATGCTTTATACATTATTTTCCGGATTACCTGCAGTGCTACTAAAGGTTTCTAATCAGAACGTGTATTCATGTTTTTTTCCTGAAATCTAAAACCAGGTACTTGCAAAGCCTATAGGCGGTCATTTTTGACGATTTCATACTATAGCTTCTGGCAAAGTAAACGTCTATGTAACAACTATATTTTAGTACAGTATAAATATAAGAACACCAATGTACAGCATCCTGTAAAGAATGAGCTTGTAAAACTAACGTCACACTACGATCCCTGGCTCTCTGGAAAAAAAATCAAGTCTTTTCTTTGCTTCTGAGCGTCGTCACCAAGGCGCACGATATGTACAGTTGACGTGGCCCACCTTGAGGGCGAAAGCCATAAAGATACGAAAATATCTAATGAAATTAGTGCAGATTCAGAATGCGAAAGAAAGAGGATGAAAATAAGTGTCGAAGATGGATCAAACATGGTCACTGGATGCTTTCATAGACTTTTCATAAACCCACTGCCTTGGAGAGTACTTCGCTTAAATTTCCTGATCATGTTATGATTTCAGGGGGAGATGATGCTACAACATGCAATGTGTAATTTCATGAGCAATAAGAAGGACGGAAATGGTGTTTATGTTGATCTCTATTCCAAATTTCTGTACAGGTTCCAGAACTCTCGGAACCGAGGTGATGCAAAACTCTTTTCGATGTGTGTAAAATCGGAGAGATTCGCCTTACCAGCAATCGTTCTTCCGGCGAACCATTCGCGACTGGAATAGGAATAAGGAGAAGAGACGCTTGTATACTGAGTACCTTCGGTCACACACCGACTGGTGACTTGCTGAGTATAGAGATATGCAGTAGATGAGTACCGCTGAAGTACCGAGGCTTCTGTATGGATTTAGAATTGACCACTATCGTCGTAAGAGTTGTAAGAATTAGTTTCCGAATGACAAAGCCATAAGTAGCAGTAAGAACAAAAAGATCTTTTTCGATCTTAGAAACGAACAGAATTAACCTGAAACTTATGAATAGCACACTGTGAATAGATAACATGTAAATGGGAAAACACATGTGCGAGTATAAGTTACGATGAGGCACAAGTGTAAAACTGTAGAAGTGGATAACATTAGAGGCAAACCAAAAGAACATTGCGAATAAGAGAGAGGGGCTGAGGGACGGGACGAGAAAGGCTTGTGGCGCCAGACGGTTTAATGCAAATGTTTCCACGTGGCCTCATTTCAGCGACGTGCCTGTCAGAAGAAAAAGATTTGTACCCGTCTCTATTACTGTTGTGATAAAGTATTTCGTGTGTAAATGCATAAGGTAAATAGTGGTTTGTGTTTGTTTTTCTCTGAATGTAAATCAGAATGAAAAGAAGGAATAAAAATTCTGGAATATAGCCGGATTTACCAGATGAAGACTAAGGACGCACGTAGATTTTAATGCGGATCCGATGCAATGACAACAATCAATACCCGCACTCCTCACTGTTCACAACATTGAGTTCGCCGGGCTGTGTGGTACCGAAGTCCTCTATTTAATGTCCTTTTACAAATGGTTCAAATGGCTCTAAGCACTATGCGACTTAATATCTGAGGTCATCAATCCCCTAGACTTAGAACTACTTACACCTAACTAACCTAAGGACATCACACACATCCATGCCCGAGGCAGGATTCGAATCTGCGACCGAAGCAGCTGCGCGGTTCGGGACTGTAGCGCCTAGAACCACTCGGCCACAGATGCCGGCGTCCTTTTACATCATGACATTTTTCGATGATTCTGTAATAGAATTCAAACCAGAAGTCACAGGTGTTAACTTGTCAGGTAGCAAGTTCAGTGTTCTCTAACAAGAGAATGAGACTGTGAACCTAAACAGCCAATAGCGATGTTCTCTTTCTTGTACAAAGGTCGCTCCGATAGAAATCCACAAACTTTTTTTTCAAAAATCCAAATTTTGTTCTTCATACTTGCTTTTCACTGAGGTTACAGAAACATTCTTTCCGCTTCAGTTAAATCTAATTTTCACCCCATCCGCAAATCGCGCTGTCTTAACACCCCGTGAAGATGGCTGCTGCACTTGATGATCGTTGTGTTATTGTTGAAGTTTCTGTGTTGTGAGACCCAGACAGTGGCAAACATTAAGAAGGAATTGAAGAAGGCGTCTGGTGATGATGCTGTAGAGTTGTAAGTAGATCAAGCAGATTATCTGGTGAAAGTGTGCTCGCTCATACTCGGGGCCGGTCGCTCGACGGCAGATCGTGTGCTGCATACACTCCTGACAACGTGCAGCATATTCACAGAAGGAATTGAAGAAGGCGTCTGGTGATGATGCTGTAGAGTTGTAAGTAGATCAAGCAGATTATCTGGTGAAAGCGTGCTCGCTCATACTCGGGGCCGGTCGCTCGATGGCAGATCGTGTGCTGCATACACTCCTGACAACGTGCAGCATATTCACAGAAGGAATTGAAGAAGGCGTCTGGTGATGATGCTGTAGAGTTGTAAGTAGATCAAGCAGATTATCTGGTGAAAGCGTGCTCGCTCATACTCGGGGCCGGTCGCTCGATGGCAGATCGTTTGCTGCATACACTCCTGACAACGTGCAGCATATTCACAGAAGGAATTGAAGAAGGCGTCTGGTGATGATGCTGTAGAGTTGTAAGTAGATCAAGCAGATTATCTGGTGAAAGCGTGCTCGCTCATACTCGGGGCCGGTCGCTCGACGGCAGATCGTGTGCTGCATACACTCCTGACAACGTGCAGCATATTCACAGAAGGAATTGAAGAAGGCGTCTGGTGATGATGCTGTAGAGTTGTAAGTAGATCAAGCAGATTATCTGGTGAAAGCGTGCTCGCTCATACTCGGGGCCGGTCGCTCGATGGCAGATCGTGTGCTGCATACACTCCTGACAACGTGCAGCATATTCACAGAAGGAATTGAAGAAGGCGTCTGGTGATGATGCTGTAGAGTTGTAAGTAGATCAAGCAGATTATCTGGTGAAAGCGTGCTCGCTCATACTCGGGGCCGGTCGCTCGACGGCAGATCGTGTGCTGCATACACTCCTGACAACGTGCAGCATATTCACAGAAGGAATTGAAGAAGGCGTCTGGTGATGATGCTGTAGAGTTGTAAGTAGATCAAGCAGATTATCTGGTGAAAGCGTGCTCGCTCATACTCGGGGCCGGTCGCTCGACGGCAGATCGTGTGCTGCATACACTCCTGACAACGTGCAGCATATTCACAGAAGGAATTGAAGAAGGCGTCTGGTGATGATGCTGTAGAGTTGTAAGTAGATCAAGCAGATTATCTGGTGAAAGCGTGCTCGCTCATACTCGGGGCCGGTCGCTCGATGGCAGATCGTGTGCTGCATACACTCCTGACAACGTGCAGCATATTCACAGAAGGAATTGAAGAAGGCGTCTGGTGATGATGCTGTAGAGTTGTAAGTAGATCAAGCAGATTATCTGGTGAAAGCGTGCTCGCTCATACTCGGGGCCGGTCGCTCGACGGCAGATCGTGTGCTGCATACACTCCTGACGACGTGCAGCATATTCACAATCCGATGTTGGCTAACAAATGCACAACGGTGAACGAACTGTCAATCGGAGTGGGAGTAGGAGAAGCGCGTGTGTGCAAAATACTGAGACGGTTATAGCTGAAAAAAGTTTGTTCTAGGTGGGTTACGAGAATGTTGACAAATGCCCACGCAGAAACACGGAAAATTGTGTGCAACGAACTTTTGGGACTCAGCAGTCCTTATTTGGCACCGTGTGATTACCAAGTCTTCGGTTAACAGAAGGAATCCCTTTGCGAAACGAGATTGAATGATAATGATCCCTCTTGAAGGCTGCTAAACAGTGGCTAAAACGTGCTGGTCCTGACTTCTACCGAGCAGGTAAACTGGGCCTCATTTCGATGTTCGGACTGATGTTATATACAAAAATAATTTTTGGCCCTCAAGAATGTATTAACGTACTGCAAAAATAGCAAAGATATGGAAAATAAATTCGAAGTTTAAGAAAACAATGTCCATTTCTTTTGGAGTGATCCTCATTAAGTATTATTACATGGAAAAGTCTTCGTCATAAGTAAAACAGAACGAAAAATAAAAAGTTTTCGATGGTGTTGGGGCACAGTCATGCAATATTTTTTGAAAAAGTAAACCGCCGTTTGACTGTGTTTTACGGTATTTATCTTTTACACATGCAGATTTCGGATTTTATGCCATTATTAAGTACAATGCTAAAAGTTGTTAGACCATTATTAAGTCATGTCTGTTAAGGCGGTCCAAAGCTGGTAAACAAGGCTAACATATGTCTTTAAGATATAACTGGACAGTTACATCTTAAAGACATGTATTAGCTTTGTTTACCTGCTTTGGACTGCCATAACAGACGTGACTTAATAATGGTCTAACAGCATTTAGCATTGAATTTGATAACGGCATAAAAGCCGAAATCTGGATGGTACGAAAGTATAACAATACTCGCCAGAACGGCGATTTACTCTATTAAAAAGAATGAAAGATGTCCTGCTATAGCACAAAGAAGGCGAATATGTCCTGGGCAGAATTAGGGATGTAAAAGAAGGGAACTAGCTTTTCGACTTGTCTGGCACCTCCAAAGACATTTAAATCAAAATATCTTTACATATTCGCGCTTTTTACTTGCTAACATTAGTACCCATATCATGTAATCTAAGACATCGTGTAAAATAAAGTAACATTGTAACGGGACATACTCCTCTAGCATTAATTTTCCTCAGCAGTAGTTGTCATTACCAGTATTATTTTTCGGATTTTCTACAGGTCAGTATTATCTCAATTACTTTTCCTATGATTTTCATATAATTTTATACACAGTATGTTATATTCCATGCTAAAATTTGTGAAAAGAAATTACCTTATAAAATATTTTAGTTTCGATGTTACAATCGATAAGTACTAGCTCTGAATGTACAGTTAAAATTTTTTTAGAAACTTTTGAAATTTCGAATTATTTGCACACTTAAAATTTCTATTATTAATTACGCAATCCTATACTGTTTACTGTGTTTATTTTTGGATTCATCTATGAAATAATAATCGAAATTAATAGTGTAACGAAAACTAGTACGAATTAACTCGTTAATAAAAACTGTAAACCCTTTGGAGTATTGTTATTTCCGCAGGGTGAGAGAGTCGTAAGCTTGCCTCTGATGTGATCGGACGTATTTTTGTATAATAGGTGCAAACAATGTAATTCCGGCTTTGTTAATGTGAAAAATCGAAATACTGTATGGTACACTAAAATGTGAGAAAATCAGTGGAAAATATATTTACATAAAAAAATTCTACTATAACAATCTTCCAATTTATTTAGTTCAAACCAACCGTGAGGACCTGATGTTAGATTTTCAACTTCAAGAATCAGACCCCTAGACTAGAAGAACTGGAGCCATCTCAGCATGACAAGCTAAGTAAACCTGAAAGTTTATTGTAATATTCACTCCCCTCACATCTTCATAGAAGACTTTGCTTATTAATTACTTGGACTGGGCATTGTTTAATGTGAACAGTAGATGGAAGTAGGAAGGACAGGGGAGATTACAACATGATACATGATATGTCGTATAACACGACATATGCCCCATGTCATCCAACGTGGCATTTGTCATGTCGTGCAATATGATACAACTTGTCATTAAAGTTTGGGATGCATCCATTCCCACTCTTGAATACTTCTATCATAAACGCACACCCACTCTCGGATACTTCCTATTGCAGATGCAACCTACTCTCTAGAAGCACATAAATTTGTGTCTATTTGTTCTTACACCCCTCACCATACATGTACAAGGAGGCTAGTCTAAAAGAGTCAGTTCGCAGGGTAAGTAGGCTTAACACGTAAAAAAGTACGATTATGTCAAGATGTTTTGATTTAAATGTCTTTGAGGAAGTCAGATAAATAGAAAAGCTACTTTCCTTCTTTTACATCCCTAACTCTGCCCAGTATATATTCGCTTTTTTTTGTGCAACGAAAGGAGCAGTTTTCAATCTGGATCCAAATTTTACTCTACCATGTTTTGATTTAAATGTCTTTGAGGATGTCAGATAAATAGAAAAGCTACTTTCCTTCTTTTACATCCCTAACTCTGCCCAGTATATATTCGCTTTTTCTTGTGCAACGAAAGGAGCAGTTTTCAATCTGGATCCAAATTTTACTCTACCATAATTTTGACGTAAGGCCACCACAGCTTGGCAACCAATGTACATTTTTATTGGTTCGGGCGACGACTGATCCGGTATCGGTTTCTTTTTGGTCTTTCGAACCATGTTGCTTATTTCGTGGCTACGGTTAAAGCTTCCACAAAACAACAGGACGATAATTAATTACATATATTTGTCCACTTTCTTACAAAATTTGAACCGATTCGCACAGGTCTGAAACGTAGAAGTGATGCGCGTGAAAAATTCACAAAAATTTGTTTTTTACATGTAAAATTCAAATGAAACCGCGTTTCCAATTTTACCGTAAGAATACATTTTTTATTTATTTGATACCGTTTAAACCGTTCCCACGAATTCAATTCACGTAAGAACGAATTTTACGTGTCAGATTTAGATAGACTTTAAACCATCGTATCTCGCCAAGAATATTGGATAAAAAAATTCGTTTTCACTTTATTCATTTATCTGCCTTCGTGCGAAGTTTGTACCGATGCGTGCAAGTTTGAAGTACAGAAGAGGCGCGCTTCAGGAACCTTCCAGAAAAACATTAAATCGTCATATTTCGACAACAGAGAAAGATTATGGGATTTAAAAAATTCGTTTTGACATTATCCACTTACCTACATTCGTGCAAAGTTTAAACTCCGTACAGGTTTAAAGCAAAAAGAGCTGCGCATCAGAAACCTCCCAGAAAAACTTTTTTTGCCCGTTAAAGCCAAACGAAGCAAGATTTTTTCAGACGATTGAAACTTATATTAAACCAAGCTTAGATACACCAGTGGATCAAATTTGGACCATCATCTCGCTCCATTCTGGATTTATTTAAGGGAGACTGTTTTTTCCCGTAAAATACGAACGATGCAGTTACGCACGTACAAATGATGTCATTGGCTGAGCATTAATAATTTCTGCCCAACTAAAATCTTTTGTCAAAGGAGTTAATCGATTCGCACAATTTTCCTGGTTGCTAGGTCCGGTTCGTCGTTCAAATCTTACTTAATATACTGTAACACAGCTGCAATAAGTTCGGAAGGCTGTACAAATAGCCGCTGGGCCGGACCAAACCAAAACTTTTTATCCTAAGTTACTAGCTTAAATAGGAACCGAGCCCCAAGACTCCCCGCCCAACCGAGATTCTGGGCGTGGCGTTTTCAGACATTTTTGATGTCCCGTGATTTTATGTTAACAGATCTTGTATTAATGATAATTAGTTGAAACCCTAAGCCGCCGACAGGTTTTGTTGATATATCTCGATGGGGACGGTTGAAAATGTGTGCCCCGACCGGGACTCGAATCGGTGATCTCCTGCTTACATGCCGGACGCTCTATCCATCTGAGCCACCGAGGACACAAATGAATAGCGGTGTGTATTGTTTAGGAATAATTTGAGAAGCTGCGGAAAAAGGGAACTGTGTTTAGAATATTCGCTGAGGCGCGTAGTCATCAGACGGCAGCTGTGACCAACACGCAACACACCACCGCGACGCGCCGGAGAGGTTGTAGCAGGCAGCGGTCGCCGCCACAGCGCTGTCTCTCCAGCACCTCGTCTGGTTCCGCCTACGCCGACGCCAGAATAGGGGCACCGAGCGAGGTGGCGGAGTGATTAGCACACTGGATTCGCATTCGGAAGGATAGCGGTTCCAACCAGCGTCCAGCCATCCTGATTTAGGTTTTCCGCAATTTCCCTAAGTCGTTTGGATAAACTCCGGGATGGTTCCTTTGGAAAGTGCATGGCCGATTTCCTCCCCATCCTCCCATAATCCGAGCTTGAGCTCCGTCTCTAATGACCTCGTTGTCGACGGGACGATAAGCACTGAACTCCTCCTCCTCCAGAGAAGGCGCGTCAGCTGCTGTTGGGCAAAATTCTTCTAAGGGGCCGCTTCTGAGACGATGCACTTCGCCAGCTGCCGAAGCAGTCAATTCAGACAGAATGACCTCTTCCGTGCCAAAACAGCATGGGTTCTGAAAACATCATTCCCGTGCAACCCAGCTAGCGCTATTCTCGCATGAGACCCTGAAAGCCATGGAGTAAGGCAAACAGCTCGATGCACTATTTCTTGACTTTCGAAAAGCCACAACGAAGCATATAATAAGATCATATGCGGTATCAAGCGAAATCTGTGACTCGATCGGAGATTTCATGTTATCTGATCAAAAGTATCCGCACTGTATTTGTGGACATATATATGGGGTGTGTCTACCCTTCGTCTTTATGACGGCTTGAATTCTGCTGGAGACAACTTCAGTAAGTGTCTGAATGTTTGTGGAGTGGCAGTCCGTCCTTCCTCACCAACCTGAACCAGAAAAAGTAGTGAAATTCTACGCAGGGGTCTGGAGCGAAGTTGGCGTTCTAAGTCATCCCAAAAGTGATGATGATGAGTTGGGTTGCGGGGGCACTCGACATCACGGTCATCAGCGCCCTGACGAAAAGTCAACATGAAATCTCACGGGTGGGGACGAAGGCTGTCCCCACATGCAGAGCAGTTTATAACGTACAACAACCTGCCGCCCTTCCCCACCAGTTTAGGGATGAGGCCTGATAGTTCACGAAATTTCACCACTCTGTTAACACTCGTATCGGTATCTGCGAGGACGGTGGGCAGATCTACAGAGAGAACAAGGGCTGCCCTAATATCAGTATACAGAACACACGTAGCCACAACATGCTGAACTGAAAGCGGCACGCCACAAACTTCACAGTGGATCCTCCCCCCCCCCCCCCTCCCGGAGGAGGAAGCCATGTCTGAAAGGGCTATGCCCGATGCGCATTCTGGTAAGCAAAACCTCCTTCCGCGGCGAGACTAACACGAAATCCGCCAAGCTTTTGTGGTCGGTTTGAGCGACCGCTCAACCAATAAGTGTTCCATTGGGTTAAAGTCGCGGCTCTGGGCCTGCCAGTATGTTTTAAACGTGTCATCGTCCGTGAACAGTTCCTCTACTGCACGCAGAACACACTACTGTGAAATCTGCTCCTATCCTTCCGTATTTAGTATTTTCTTAAGCACAATCAGGGGACGGCATCCTAACAATGGGAAACTTCCCGATAACGTTACGCCAGCTCCTCTGTACTTCACTGTTGGCACTGCTCATGATGACAGGTAAAGTTCTCCAGACATTCACCGAAATCCAGACTCTTCCTCGAGACTGATACAGAATATAGCGCGATTCATCATTCCAAACCTTTCGTTTCCAGTCAGCCACTCTCCAGTCGTGTCGGTCTTCACACCTCAAGGGTCACTTTGCACTGACTACAGAAATGTGGTGCTTACGAAAAACTGCGCGGCCATAGTTGGGCTGTTTGGGGAAGGAGACCAGACAGCGAGGTCATCGGTCTCATCGGATTAGGGAAGGACGGGGAAGGAACTCGGCCGTACCCTTTCAAAGGAACCATCCCAGCATTTGCCTGGAGCGATTTAGGGAAATCACGGAAAACCTAAATCAGGATGGCCGGACGCGGGATTGAACCGCCGTCCTCCCGAATGCGAGTCCAGTGTGCTGATCACTGCGCCACCTCGCTCTGTCGACCACAGTCTCCAATTCTCTTTAACTCCCTGCTCGACGATAGTAACCTATTCTTTTTAACTCTCTACGCACGGTCAGTGTGCTAGCTGGACTACTGGCAGCACTTTGTAACTCACGGGTGGCTCTTTCCTCTGATTTCATGCAATTTTTCAAACTACCCTCCACAATGGTCAACGATCCCTGTCTGTCATTACACGAGGTCTGCCTGATCTTGGCTCAACTGTGGCTATTCCTTCACGTTTCCACTGTACAGTCACATCAGCATCACCCGAATTGGGCTCTCTTGGAAAAGTTGAAGTGTTCCTAAAAAAAGAAGGAAGATTGTGTTTAACGTCCCGTCGACATCAACGGAGCACAAGCTCGGACTGTGCCAAGCGTGGGGAAGGAAATCGACCGTGTCCTTTCAAAGGAACCATCCCGGCTTTTGCCTCGATCGATATAGGGACATCACGAAAAATCTGGATTGCCGGACTCGGGTTTGAACCGTCGTCCTTCCGACTGCGAGTCCAATGTGCTAACCAATGCTCCATCCCGCTCGGTTTGAAGTGTTCCTGATGGATTTGCAACTCAGGTGATATCCAACGACCAGTCCACGTTCGAAATTCTGAGCTCTCCTGAGCGAACCATTCCCCTGTACTGGCAACACAGTACTCGCCGTCTCTTTTTATACCGGCGAGGCGGGTCCGAGTCTCGCGACATGTAATAGTCAATTCCGCATTGCCTCCGCACGGATACTTTTGATCATATGAAAGTAATCTCAGACACAATAACCTGTCCCATTAATCTAAAACCACATTTGAAATTTGTAACTGTGTCAGCAATATGACATTAATGAATGGAATAAACTTTTTAATGCTTTGACTCAAAAAATGGCTCTGATCGCTACGGGACTTAACATCTCCTAGACTTAGACTTAGAACTACTTAAATCTAAGGACATCACACACATCCGAGGCAGGATTCGAACCTACAACCGTAGCAGTCTCGCCGTTCCGGACTGAAGCGCGTAAAACCGCTCGGCCACAGCGGCCGGCAATGCTTTGGCACCCAAAGTCAATAATCACATGCAGCGCAAAGGTTGTCCACTTTACATTGTTCTCTTGCTGTTGGTGATGTTACATCCTACCTTGTACGTAGTTGATGAACTGCCGTAAGTTTATGATTAATAACAGGCCATTTACAGGAAAACTAATCACGTCTGCAACTTTGTCACCCGCACAATTTCGCTGACCTGCAGAAAGGAACGGATGGAATTACCACGCCTGTGTTCCAGAGCAGACTGTTCTGTGAATTTGCAACGTCCGTGGTCCTATAGAACAAAGCCAGAACTTACGCTACTGCTCTCAAAGGGTTAGCCCGATTTGGTAAACTGTAAAGATGTCGCCCTACCAGCCCTTTGCTCTGCTGTCTGGCATTCGAGCACTCATACTAAGAAAATCGACGTCCAGTTGAACGAGTGTATGAGGATAATAACGGGTACTATTAAATCCACCCCAGTCGCTTGGCTGCATACTCTAAGCAATATCCCACCTCCACAATTGAGAAGGCAAGAAGCAGCAGCAAGAGAGTGGTCAAAAATTCATGACTCAGATTACCCACAGAATCTACCAATCCATGATGTTTTGAACGAAATACCATCACCCGCTTGAAGTCACGGAAGCCTATATGGGTTAATGCACAAGAACATCAACCTGACGTCAAGGAACAATGGCGGCACTTTTGGAATGATTCTGGAATTAATAAACAAGGTATCTAGAATTACCGGGCTTTGACCTGAAGAGATGTACCTGGACTAAATTAAACCGTATCAGAACGGGCCATGCAAGATGTAATGCATATAAGTACAAGTGGGGTCTATGCGACTCACCAGCCTGTGACTGTGGAGCACCAGAACAGAACGTCCGCCATATTATTGAGGAATGCCCATTAAGAAGATACGCCGGACCTGTCTCTGAGGTTATATATGCGAAACCCTCTGCTTTGGATTGGCTGTGCAATCTAGATATTGAGCTTTAAATATATGGATGAGTTTCTAGTCAGGCTTGGCGAGCTTTTAATGTGTAGCTATTTTGTCTTGAGTGTTTGTCCTTTATCCTTTTGTGCTATTGCTTTTTACACATGTGCTATTTACACATTGTTTTGTTTTATACATTTCGTTTACATATTGTTGTACTTATATAAAATATTGTCGCTGTATTGCCATACGCAAAATAAAATAAAATAAGCACTTTGCCGAGAAAAAAGGACAATGCAGACGATATCAAAGATTTGATTCTACGCATGCGTAGAAGTTAATGGTTTCTTAAAAGTGACCAAATTTTAGGTCGAACTGAAGAGCGGTGGCAGCAAGGCAGGGCCGTGTATGCGCACCAGTGGGACTGGCCGGCTACGGTCACTCAGCCGTCTTGCGCATGCGCGCCGCGTCGCCGGAGTTCCGGGTAGCTCAATGCGGCTTCCGCCGGCGCGGGTCGCGGCCGTGAATTATGGCGCTCAGTCGGCCGCCCAGCCAGCGGCAGTCTTACGGGACGGCTGTCTGGTCTGCGGTGATACGCACACAGTGAGCGACTTATGGCACGCAACACACCTAACACCCGATTTCACCTTGCCAGACCAAATAAAAAGCTACAACTGAGCTGAAACACTGTCATTTCTTGTAATGGCAATCTGAAGGGTATCGAAATATTTAACTCATAATAATTTGAAAGTATTTACAAGGAAGCATGTACAATGTGTTTGTTTTAGCTTGTGACAGTTAAATATCTCGAAAACGACGTATCGTAAGAAAAACATGGTCTAGGTAAAAAGTTAAAATTAGTAAAGGGGAGCCGCGCGGGATGAGCCGAGCGGTCTAGGACGCTGCAGTCACGGACAGTGCGGCTGGTCCCGGCGGAGGTTAGAGTCCTCCCTCGGGCATGGATGTGCGTGTTTGTCCTTAGGATAATTTAGGTTAAGTAGTGTGTAAACTTAGAGACTGATGACCTTAGCAGTTAAGTCCCATAAGATTTCACACACTTTTTTTTTTTAGTAAAGGGGACAGCCGTATGTGGTGCAAGTGGTAACTCCTAACGACCTCTCCTGCGTGGACAATGACAGCTTTGTATTTTCAGACAGGAACACCCACTTTTATTGCATATTCTGATTCCGCTCTAACCGTTGTTTTCGTGGTAGAGGACGCTGTAATCCATAGATCTCAAGTGTTCCTGTTTTTGCAATTAAGAACCGACGCATTTGATTCTAAATTTCATTTACGATGTAAATGTAAACCTTTGTTTTCTAGCGGTTGATGCTGATGTTGAAACGTTAATTGCCGGCCGGGGTGGCCGAGCGGTTCTAGGCGCTACAGTCGCAGGTTCGAATCCTGCCTCGGGCATGTATGTGTGTGAAGTCCTTAGGTTGGTTAGGTTTAAGTACTTCTAAGTTCTAGGGGACTGATGACCTCAGAAGTTAAGTCCCATAGTGCTCAGAGCCATTTGAACCATTTGAAACGTTAATTGAGTGTTGTAAATGTGGTTGTACAGTATAAATAATACGGCTAGACATCGATATTTCTGCAAATAAGCTACTTGCATGATAACATAGTTTTCAGTTCCCTGTGACATGACTGATTTTCGTGGCCGCCCTCGAACCCCGCCATCAGGGAGACTGATTTCGGTGTTTGTTTCCATCAAACCGCCGTAACTCTCGCGCTGGCCGCTTCGTGACTACCGGTGGAATACAAACCACAACCATTGTAATGTGGTAACTTGTCCATGAAGTGATAGTGGCAGGCTCATCTGTCATGGATGCACACATGTCGTGTAAATACTCACACACTCACCGAAATCAAGCACCCCATGGTGAGAGCTAAGGGGACTCACCGATATCAAGCATCCCGGTGGGAACAGAAAACTATCACATCCATGACGTTGTTCCTGGATTACGCTAAACGTAGTTTCTAACCAGACAATGAAACGGCTAACCATACTATGCTGCACAATAAAGTCTGCAGGACTAATGTAAATAATTTCGAACATAAATATCAACAGTTAGCATACAAAGGTTTACATTTTCATTGTAAATGCCCCTTCATTCTTAATTCCAAAAACAGGCACACCTGATATTTGTCCATTGCAGAACTATCTACCGGGAATGGAAAACAATAATTACAGTAAACCGCACGTATTTTTTGGCATAGAATCCGAATATTTTATAAAAATGGGTGTTCCCATTTAAAAATACAAAGTTGATCCTGCCCACGCACCAGTGTTTGTTAGGAAGTGGCCAGTTGTAGCACTGCCAGTTGTATCCTTTGCTAATATTAACTTTTCTCGTGGATTTTTTTTTGTACGGTCCGTAGTTTTCGAGATATTTTCCGTGTCGAGTTAAATCAAACATCCTGCATATTTTACAAAATGAATTTTACACAATGAAGACCAAGAACAAGTTTGCCACATATTATTCCATCCAGACGTTACCTGACGTAAGACGCTGTAGTTCTGGAACTCTCAGAGATGCGAAGGGAGGAAAGAAATTTGGTTCCAATGAAGAGGTTGAACATGCATGGTACGAGTGGCTACGCACAGGGCCAAACGATTTTTTTTCTTTTTTCAGAGGAATCCGTGCAGTTCCTATGCACTGGAGGAACTGTGTTGAACGACAGGAAGACATTGTCGAAAAATGGTACACTTATATTCCACTTTTGTTCAATTCAAAAATTTAAAAAAATATATTTAAAGTTTTCAACTGACCCCCCCCCCTCATAATTAAATTCTGCTGTTCGATCGTTACACAGAACAATGCTCTTTATTTCTACGTATTTACAACAAAATGGTCTGCAAACATTTTAATCGGTTCTTGAAATACACTGACGAGCCAGAACATTATGACCATCTGCTTAATAGCTTGCTAATCCACCTTTGGAACGCAATACAGCAGCTATTCTGCGTAGCGTGGATTCGACCAGTCCTTGCTGGGTTGCCGGAAGTATGCGATACGAGGTATCTACACACAGGTCACGGAATTCTCGTAAATTGCCTATCTGTGGTTTGTGGGCGCGGAGTTGACGATCGATAGCGTCCCAGATGTATTCTGTCGTGTTCACATCAGGTGAATTTCGTGGCGAAGACAACAATGGAAATTCACTACCGTGCTTCCCAAACCGACGTAGCACGATTGTGTGCTTGTAACACAGACAGTTATCCTGCTCGTAGATGCCAACACTGTGGGGAATGGGGAAGACATCATGCATGAAGGGATGCAGGCTGTTTGCACGCAGTTCACGATTGTCATGGTGCCTTCGATTACGACCGCAACTCCCACGGAAGACCAGGTTAACGTCCATCACTGCATAATATTCTCCCACGGGTCTGCAGACGTGGAACGGTGCAACTGCACGCCTGGATGACGGCGTATCCGGACATGATCATCGACCAGGCCAGAGGTTTCTATCGATCCATGATTCGATCTTGCTGATTCCCATTCGAATCGTAACTGAAGACTTCGTCAGGTCAGAATGGCAACACGTTGGGGTCGTCTGTTGCAGAGCCGCAGATCCAACAATGTGCACTGAACATCCCCCTCAGTCCAAAAAGTTTCGAGACTGGATCAATAAAAAACAGAGAAAAATTAAGATGGTAGTTTTAATGCTTCAGGCGTCCTAAATAGTCTTTCCCTAGTTGAGTACAACGCACAGAACGTTCATATAACCAAGAGGAACTATCAAAAAGGTGCTGCTCCACCTTCGCAATGAAATAAAGTAGCGATATTGTTCAAGACCCGTGTCACGTTGACTTGAAAGTCACAACACTGATCCTTCATATGAGTTTTGGCACTTTCTCGTTTTGCGAT
Organism: Schistocerca piceifrons; assembly: GCF_021461385.2. Taxonomy (NCBI): domain Eukaryota; kingdom Metazoa; phylum Arthropoda; class Insecta; order Orthoptera; family Acrididae; genus Schistocerca; species Schistocerca piceifrons. The sequence goes on from NC_060141.1 coordinate 415,288,194, forward strand.
AGGTTCATATTGATAACAGGGCAACGGCCTTGCCACATTGGATGCACCGGTTCCCGTCAGATTACCGAAGTTAAGCGCTGTCGGGCGTGGCCGGCACTTGGATGGGTGACCATCCGGGCTGCCATGAGCTGTTGCCATTTTTTGGGGTGCACTCAGCCTCGTGATGCCAACTGAAAAGCTACTCGACCGAATAGTAGCGGCTTCCGTCAAAGAAAACCATCATAACGATCGGGAGAGCGGTGTACTGACCACACGCCCCTCCTAGCGGCATCCTCATTGAGGATGACTTGGCGGTCAGATGGCCCGATGGGCCACTTGTGGCCTGAAGACGGAGTACGTATTGATAACACCAGGCCTCGTCACCTGTGATGATTTTATCCAAGCAAGAATTATCCACACTTTCGTTTCAACAAAGTCGCAGCAGACGTTCGCGCATCGTTTTTGTTCGGAAGTCAAGATGTGTGGCACAAACTTTGCAAAGATTTTTCTCTTCTTCAAAACATTCTGAATAAAGTCTTCAACGCTTTACTTAGAGATGCTGCTCCTTCGTGATTTGCGACAGGACAACATTGATGCACTACGGCGGCATGTCCACCACTGAACATTGCCTCCTGACAACTGACTGGTCGAATGCACGCCTATTATTTATACTTGTTAGTCCAAACTGCCACTTTAATTACTGTGCTGATTTTGTTTGTACAAAACAGCATCCGAAAACGGCCTGAAGGCCCAGTGCTACCGTCCACCCGAGTGTCATCCTCAGCCCTTAGGCGTCATCAGATGTGGATACGGAGAAGCATGTGTTCCACACACCGCTCTCACCAGCATTATTAGTTTTCATGACGGCTGCCACTACTTCTCGATCAAGTAGATCCTCAGTTGGCCTCACAATGGCTGGGTGCAATCCGCTTGCCAACAGCACTTGGCAGACCCAGACACTGACCCATCCTAATGCAGGCCAAGCCCGACGTAGCTTAACTTCTGTGATCTGACGGGAACCGGTGTTACCACTGCGGCAAGGCCGGAATAAAATCGGCAGTGCACGGCCGTCATTGATCCTCAGCCTTTAGGCGTTACCGGATGTGGATGTGGGGGGGCACATGGTCAGCACACCGCTCTCCCACCCGTTGTCAATTTTTGAGACTGGGGCCACTACTTCTCAATCAAGTAGCTCCTCAATTGGCCTCACAAGGGCTGAGTGCACCCCCACTTGCCAACAACTCTTGGCAGACGGGAAACAGTATTACCACTGCGACAAGGCCAGAATAAAATTGGTGTGGCAACTTTTTGGATGGACAGTGTGTGCCTGCACCAGCCTTGTACTCTGTCGCCCATCGGCGCCTACCCTACTTTGCAGTGGAGGCAAGTCCCTGGCCTCCACGTTCAGTCAGGAGGGGCGGGCTTCCAGCACCTTGTCACCAGTGGCGAAGCCTGATATTTTTTGTAGGGTACGCTGAGAACACGAAGTTTGAGAAAAGAAAAAATCTTAAAATAAAAACTTGTAAAATAGAAACACTGCAAAAGTAAATTCGTTATTACTACAGAAATTGTTATAAGTAAATGTATAAAAATATTAAACAGCTACAGATAAATAAAAAGATAAACATAGCAACTCACCGCTACATCTTTTTATAAATTAGTGCTATCCTCCTGTCCTTTTTCTGGGCGTAAACATCGACATTTGATTGAAGATTTCACAGTTCCCTTCTCTGTAGCCAAAATCGCCACGTTTGACAGTCATTTGTCATTATGTTGCGAAGACAGGTTTTAACGCGTTTTAATGTACTCATGTTCCTTTCGGAAGACGCGGTGGCTTCTGGAATTGCAAGAACCAACGACAGTAATTTCGCACATTCAGAGAACGTTTTTTAATTCATTGTTTATAATGGGTTGAAGGAGGTCCTGAGGTTTTAGACGTTTATCCTCACTGCTGTAAATAAACATAAGTTCTCCTTTCAGTTTTTCAGTGTCAAAGGACGGATATATTTTAAGTAGTTCTTCAACTTCATGCATCGGTAAATCGTTTGGCCTACTATAACCTGTTAACTTTTTCTCATTTACAAGCTCTGTAAAATGCGTTTCGTGAAAGTCTTGGAATGTAGTTTCTACGTTTACTACTACTGTGTCAATTATTTCGACTACTAGCCTTCTCAATTTCTGATTACTTGCCTCTGTTTCGTTGAAGTTAATTTCAGATATTCCTGCTGAATTTATATGCCTCTTAGCGTCCACTATGCATCTCAGAAAAATTTCCTCACATCTTAGTCTTTCAACAGCCTTAATATTATTTTCGACTTCAAGCTTACAGTGTCTTATGTCCACAGTTTTACGTTGCAAGATTTCAAACAAGATACTTTTATGTTGGAAAATCGAACTGCATGGCTGCAGTAGAAAAAGAAAATTTTGATCATCCAGTATAATATCTAGCCCCGTTGCCTGATGTAAAGAATTATTACTTCACCCTTCACCGATTATCACATCATTAAATGCTGCTCTCAGGCCTGTATAGTGATGAATAATGATTTGTACAGCGCGTGAATGAAAATTCCACCTTGTTTCACACGTACTTTTTAGTGTAAATCCTCTTTCCCTCAGAAGTTCACTTCTTTTACTGGGGCGGCTAAAAATGCGTGATATCCTGATAGATTTCTCACAAAAATTTTTACTTGCGTAATATTTTTACAAGCATGAAGGAGGACTAAGTTCAACTGATCTACGTAGCAGTGGGTAAAGAGAGCATGAAGATATACTCGTTTCACAATAGAATGGACACCATACTTTTTCCTCGCCATTGTACTGCAACCACTGCATGTTTGCAATACCAATTTGTTTTTATCAAAATTCCAACTGCTTAGTACTTGCCACAAAACAGTGGCTATGCCTTGTGCGCTCCGGTCTCTGGATACGTCATAAAATCCTACGAATTTCTCTTGTATTTCTCCTGATTCGTTATTTTCGAAACAAAAAATTACTCTCATTTGACTTCTAGTTGAGTCATCCGTTACTTCGTCGGCTTATACTGATATAAATGGCTATTTTCAACTTCACCTGAATTTTGTTCTTTTAGAACATTCGTAATACAAGCTATAAATTCGTTCCGTGTCAGATAAATGTCTTTAAATGGCTTGGCTCTGAGCACTATGGAACTTAACATCTATGGTCATCAGTCCCCTAGAACTTAGAACTACTTAAACCTAACTAACCTAAGGACATTACACAACACCCAGTCTTCACGAGGCAGAGAAAATCCCAGACCCCGCCGGGAATCGAACCCGGGAACCCGGGTGTCTAAATACTCCATCGGATGCTGAAGGATCTTTCGCATTCTCCCGAGAAATCCAAAAGTTGTAAATAACTTCCTTCATTTACTGACGCCTCAGATTCGTCATGACCTCGAAGATCTGACTCTTTCCGTGCTAAAATGCAGATAGTCCAAACAAGTCTCTTCATCATACTTCTGTTTCGATCAAACTTCTCGTTATGTTTCAAAGCTTCAAGGTGTGTTGCTGCTGAAAGAGAATGCTCAGTTCGTACTGTACCTAGCTGATTGTATTTAACAGCTGCTGTGATATGTGAACTGGAACATTCGTGCTTTTTAGCTTTCGAAAGGAAATTTTTGAAGACTCTCTTCACCTACTCCCCACTTGCGCGATTCAAAGCCGTCATTACCCACTCCAAATAGTACACAGTAAAAACAAAATGTTTGTTCCTTACAACACAGCCACTTAACCATGGTTTTGAATTTTAATAGTGTGTCTGGAGACGTCTTACGAATTTTCCATAAGATTTTTAATAGACAGACTTGGCGTAAGCTTCTCTTGTTTGACCAGGATTTTATCTCCCAAACAAAGACGAGAGAAGAGTGCAGGGTTTTCAATTAAAAAATTCAATGGATCTTGTGATAAAATAAATTCGTCCATGGCAGTTTGAACAGCCAGAAATACCATGCGTTAAAAATAATGATTTAAATATTAGGCAACTTACAGTTTTCCTTTCGACAGCACAGTGACAAGACAAATTGACGATGACACCTCGCAAGTGACAGCGCACACTGGAATAGACTTCAGTAATCAGTTAAACACTACCATCACTTACTTCAAGTCAACTACAAAATTCATGTTCCACGACCCAATAAGTATGTCTAGTGCTGTTGATAATGACAACCTACAAGCATGCTACGGACCTACCAGCGTTTGAAATAAGTAAGGCTACTAAATTTTGATATGAAGAACCATGAAACTGCATAGGCTATTTCGTGTCATCTTGCAGCAACATCCAATGATGCATCCACATTTATTTCCTATGAGTTATGAATGTCTTCTTGTTCTTTGTGTTTTAAATAAAAAATTAAAAGTTAATGGTTTCACATTTTGCCGGGCTTGCTTCCAGCGGGCTAGACGATGCGTAGTAGCGCTATCTGTTAGGGAACTGCTGAATGACTTGTTATTGCACTTGTGTGTATCCACCTGCTGGCGATAAGTAGAAACAAATCGAAAGCTAGCTTTTAAAAACCGTGTCCACGCTGTAGTACCCCAGTCCGCCACGTGAAAGAAACTGGCTTAGTGCGCATGCTCGTAACAAACACGCGAGCTCTGAGCTGCTATTGGTTGCAAAGCTAGAGAAGTGATACATTATACCGGCGGGTGCATATACGAAGTTCGGGTGTAAAATATTTGAGAACACTTACGCGTGTACGTGATCAGATCGGATAAAATTCAGTTTGGACGACTTATTTTGGATTTCTTTGAGTAGCCTCAGCCATAGAGTCTTAATGGACATTTCGCCACTGCTTGACACCGACTCATTGTTTCATCGTCCTCAAAACGCTTTCCACAGATATGGCTCTGAGCACTATGGGACTTAACATCTGAGGTCATCAGTCCCCGAGAACTTAGAACTACTTAAACCTAACTAACCTAAGGACATCACGCACATCAATGCCCGAGGCAGGATTCGAACCAGCGACAGTAGCGGTCACGTGGTTCCAGACTGAAGCGCCTAGAACCGCTCGCCCACAGGTACTCACGAATGTAGCACGCGAATAGCTGACCGGCTTTGCCGTTTCCGCGGAGTTCGTTCCCAGGCGTCAGGCCATAACAATCTGCCTTTTGACTGATGGGTATTCGTCTCTCTTCGCTTATACTTTTCTTTCCGCTTAAGGAGCCTGGCATTCGTTCTCGCGGTTGGCAGTGGCCGTAATGTTCTGGCTCATCAGCGTGTGTGTCACAGAGACGTATACAGTCACTGAAGTTTTTTTGTCACAGTCTTCTCTCTACTTCTTTGAAATTCCGCAAGGAACAGGGAGTAGTAGCAACCTGTGGAAAGCTGAAGCTTTGAGTCTATCTGTGAAAGATTCTCGGATAGTCCAGCTGGGAAAGAACTGTCCGTGAGAGGCAGAGGTACTTCTGTTCGAGCCCTGGTCCGTAACACATCTGTAAAGTGTCACATTGAATCTAGAAAGCGATTGTCCGTTAAAGAGCACACACATTAATGTGACCACCTGTTAGAAGCCCCAATAGCCATCTTTTGCAGCCCGGACCGCTGGGAGGCGTTCAGGAAGACAGCCAGTGATGTTCTGGAAGGTTCCGACAGGGATGTGGAGCCATGCCATGCTGCGGCCACCCGCGCTATGTGTGTGTGTGTTGGGGCTTACGGGCGCTCAACATCGAGGTCATCAGCGCCGCTCTATGTTTCTCGGTTGAGGATCCATGGCGCGAACACACCGATCGAGGCAGTCCCACTGATTCTATATTGATTTTAAATCCAGCGAGTTTGGTGACCAGTGGTTTAACGGTAAATTCATCCCAGTGCTCTTTGAACCACGCCCATACATTGTGAGCTGTGTGACGTGTTGCAGTCTCCTGCTGGCAGACGCCATGAGTGACGTGTTCGTGATAAACCTCCATTGCTCTGTTTAAAGTCACATACTGTCATAAAACACAAGTTGTATTACGAAAGGTAGCGAACAGGGACGTCAGGTGAACGCTTTCCGATTTCAGCCAAATGACAGACGCAGTTCCGAATTTTAGTCACTTGTCCCGTTTGAAACCGGCTGCACAGTTTTCATGCTCCTCCAAAAGAGGGGCGTACAGACACCACACGCTGCCCACGAGACAAATGACAGGCGCCAAGCAAAGATCAATGCGCTCAGTACTAAACTGAAGAGACTACTCAAATGCGTCTTTGTGTAGAAAACTGTGACGGTTTTTGATGGAGCCGCCATATTGAAGAGGGGCATTGGTTGTTGTTTACAGTTTTTCTGCTTACGACTTCAGAGTGGTTATGTCCTTTTTTTAACAAAGATGGTTAAACATTGTGTTGCATGTAGATGCAGTAACTGGTGCACAATAGGAAATGGCATTTAGTTCCACAATTATGATATGTAAGCTTGAATATACGGTATTGTAAAGAAAATGATGTTCGAGAAATGGAAATACCGGTTTTGCTACAAATATATTTAAAATCTTCTTAGATTTCCTCACTCGCATACAGAACTTCTAAAGAAATGGATGTATGCAGCTTGGAGGGAATACTGAACAGCATCAAAATATAACGTTATTTGCAGTAATCATTTTACATAAGGTAGCAACATGTTTCGATGAGGAGTTGATATACGGCTGCTAAAGAGAGATGCTGTACTAAGTGTATTCAGTTTCCTGTCATTTTGCTAGTGAAAATCAATCTGAGAAAGATGTTTGGAATACACCAATAGTTACTGAGGTAAAACCATCTGTTTGACAAGCAACAAGAAAACGCTTTGCTGTTCATGTATCTTAATGTAATTGCAGTAGCTCCTAGTTATTGCCGATGGATTGTTTTAATTTGGTTTCAGGAAATGAATGCGATCCAACCAATAAACACTTTGTGTGAACTTGAGATCAGTTACGTCAAATGTCTTGGAAGTGTTCAGACTGGAATATCTCACAGAAGTGTGGCCTTTAGGAAGAAAAAGAGAGGACTGCAGATGAAACTTGAGCTGTGAGGAAACCGTTTCATAACTGATCGGACTGCCGAAGGACGGAAACTGTATAAATGATAATCTCGAAAGAGTACTCCAGGAACATTGTACTGATTTTAATTGAAATTTTATTGTTTCTCAACTGAAAAATAGTGGTGCTAAAAAGGAATCCAGGCAGAATAGCGAATTACCTAAACAATCTGCCCTGAACCTGCAGTTACATTCACCCGACCATACAGATCTGTATACCCAATGTTTCTTTTGCCCCGCACCAGTATTCTTTGTGGTTGGGCGTGTCCTGTAAATTACAAACTTGGAAGTGGTTTTCAATTATTTAAAGCAGAATACCAGTGAAAAACAATATCTTAAAGACTTTGCACTCGTTTTGATAGTATTTATTTATTGCCACATTGTAGACCTTTTACCTGATGTTTTAAAGCAGGTCGTTCATCTTACAGTTTTCGTTTTTCATCTTTTTTGTAGTTTTTTTTTCTTGTTTTTATCTTCAACGTTTTACAAATAATAATACTTTTTGAAATAACAATAATTTAAGGTTGAAATATAAGTAAAATTTTGTTGTTTTTTTTAAAGAAGGATATTAAAAGATGGTAGGATAGAGGAGAGATTTGTTAGTGCCATCACCGATTGTGACTGACGCTGAATACCTCGGAATGGTTTCTTCGGTATGTTGACCGCCAGTCACAACAAAAAGAAGTTTGGTTAGTAGTAGAGAAATAGTATTGCCAATCCCGTGTTGCTAATCCAATATGTTAACTTTAGGTGTTCATCGGTATACAGCATTTGGTGCTTCCTTGGCTAGATCGCCAGCATCTTATACTAATTTACTGTCACATCTTTTCTTCGTCCTCCTGTTCCCTTCAGTGTCACTTTTCTCGTTGTCACTGTGGGTGTCGCAGTCCACCTTCTGGAGATTGTTGTTACGTTGCATATAGGCATGTCTGCTATGTAGTGTCCGCGGGTACTCTTCATGTGTTATTTTTGAAATACTGTTCGTCAACGTGTTTAGTGGTGCCCGTCGTCTTTTGTCTCTTATTGCTGCGTATATGTCTATGTTTTTGTGTAGACTAAGTGTAGTGTATGTCTGTTGTTCGTGTATTGCCAGCAAGAAAAGACAGTGTGTCCTGGGGAACCTTTTTTCCCCGCATGTGCATGTAGATGTCTGTCTCAGGCCGGTATGTTTCATTCTCAACGTCTCCTTTATGTCATGGAGGAAGTCGTGCACTCTTCGTCCCTTATCACTTACATCCCACTCACCTTGCCATATATGGGAACGCTAACTTTTCACGTGACGTGTCGTCTGTATCGGTACACCAGTTATTGTGTGTACCTTATCTAGTCTCTCCACCTTTAATCAGTACCTTGCAGCTCTGTTCTTGATCGTGATATCTATGGGGAATATTCAGAGCACAGTGCATCCACTGAGGTGGTGCCGAAGGCCCCAGATAGCCTAAGTAAGTCACTCTTCTGTCCTCGTCTGACTCATGCTTTGTTGGTGATCAGGTTCACCTGTGTGCCCACATGCTAGCTGAGAAGCTGAGTACTTACTCGAAGAGTGCACAATGGTATGTCCGTATGACTGTTAGAGGTAGTCTGTACTATTTTGAATTTAGCCTCACCAGTTTATGTAGTATTTTTTTCTGCTTTATCTGTTGTTAGCCCAAAGGGTTCGTGGAAATTCAATTTCTCATCTATGTGTACCCCAAGACGGCGCGTAACATGTGCTTGTTTGCTGTTTTTGTTCCCAATTTTCACTGAAGTATTCATTTGGAGTAATACTTTCAGTAATGTGTATGTTGTTTCGTTTTCGGCTATCAGGAGTTTGTTTTTGTGACACCATTGTTTAATTGTTTTTAGTATTCCACTGGGTTTCCCTTCTCGTTGGGCTCTGTTGTTTGCAGTGACAACAGCTGATGGGTAATCTGCATAAGCGACAATTCCGTCTGATCTGTCATCCTCACATCTTCATCTAGAAGTTGTAGGAGGGGTTCGATTGTAACGTCCCAGAAGATGGGGCCGCTGATCGACACTTGAGGACAGCCGTTGGTAATTCTTTTAATTTCTTTTCGGTTGTCCATCCGCCATTCCACCACTCGGCCTTTACAGTAGGTTAGGAAACTTGTACAGTGATTGCGGTACCTCCAGGTGTCTTAACATTTGAGACGCTGTGGGCCACCAGAGGCTACCGAACGTCCCGGCATTGTCGATCATTATTGCCATGGCGTATTTCTGTGTTGTTGTATTAAATATGTCTATGACCTGCTTCACGGCATCATCTGTTGGATTTCCAGTTCTGAAGCGAACTGGTGTTAGCTCATACCCTTGAGAGCTCTTTGTGTTTGCAAGCGCTTACACAGTAGCTTCTCCTGAATCTTTGCTAGGGTGTTTATTAGGCATATTGGCCGGTAAGTCATTGGATCTGAAGGATCCCTGTCTGCTGATTTCTTAACAGTGACTGCTTTGGAGGTTTTCCAGACACTAGATATCCCGCCCAGCTGTAAGGCATCGTTCAGTAACGTTGTTAGGAACGGGGTGATCTGCGGCGTTAAATCTATCAGTGTTTCCGAAAGGATACCATCTGGTTCAGGTGCTTTCTTCTTTTTGCGCTCGGAGATTGCTAGCACAACCTCTTCTTGCGCAAAACGACAGGTGACAGTTGCAGTGCTGTATGGTGTCTGTAGGTCTTCTTTTAGTGTTGTATGATGTTGTGTGTCTGTATCGATGACGTCGTCAGGAAGCAGTTTATACAGCAGACACTCCTCTGTATTCCTCCATCCCCGCGTCCTCGTGCCGTCATCCTGCCTTAGCGTTCCCTGAAGTAGTCGAGTTTTTATCTTCAGTCTGAGTAATTTGTATGGTTCCCCCCCCCCCCCCCCCCGAGATATATTTTACCCTGTTTGTGTTGTTACAAAGCGTTCCCATTGTTGTCTACGCATGTTGAATAGGGTCTGTCTGTGTAAATCTTGTGCGTACAAATATGCTTCAAGTTTTATACGTCTGTCTCTATCTGGTATCGCCCTTCGATACAGTTTTCGTTTGCGCCTGGCATCCTGTTTGAGTCTTATGAGTTCGTTGGCCCATGGCATTGGTGAGCGTTTTGTGTTATTTGCTGTTGTTATTCGTGTGTTTTGTGCATGTTGTGTGTTCTGTAATCGATGCATCCATTCATATTTACCAGATAGTATTGTTGGATAATTTCCGTTAATTTGGCCGGCCGCTGTGGACGGGCTGTTCTATGCGCTTCAGTCCGGAACCGCTCTGCTGCTACGGTCGCAGTTTCGAATCCTGCCTCGGGTATGGATGTATGTGATGTCCTTAGGTTAGTTAAGTTTAAGTAGTACTAAGTCTAAGGGACTGATGACTTCAGATGTAAAGTCCCATAGTGCATAGAGCCATTTCATTTTTTCCTTTAATTTGTTTCAGTCTGCTTTGTGGAACAATAAGTGTCTGGTGTGTGATTTGGTCGTTGTGTTACGAGTGTGAGTTAGTGTGTGTGTTATAACAATCTGGTCACTACTGGTTATATATTCGTGTACGGTCCAGTTTCTTACGTATGCCATTGCTGCATTATTTGAAAGCGTAAAGTCGATATTACTGTTCGCAACATCGAACCCTGCTTATGTTGGTATAGGTCCCTCTGTGTTCATTACATGTAATTCTGTTTCTTATATTAGGTCGGTGACTATGTGTCATCTGTCCTCTGTTCTGTGTGAGATCCAGAGGGTTGACCATGAATTAATGTCATCATTTACCACTAATTTTTGCCTGTGTCATACATGGTTAGGTCTGTGATGTGGTCTGCGTACGGTTATATTTGACGGCTGTATTGGGCGTTCATGGATACAGTGACCATTGTAACGTTCCCATTGGTTATATCTGTGGTAACTAAATGTTAATTGCATAATTGTGTTACCTTAATTATGTTATAAGTTCTAGCTGCCAGTTATTGTGATAGCACGTTTTGGTAGACAAATTACTTTCCCATTTCTGTTATAAGGTTTTTGTAAGTACATAATGTCTGCCTACAAGTGTTGTGCTATTTTAGGGATTTCCGAGCTGACAGTCGTACTTTTTTTTATGTTGTAAGATATTCATTTTCATCTATGTGTTCTGGGTGTTTTACGTGTGTAAAACATTTACTGCCTGTCTGTGAGTAATCAAAATATGTTCGTCTGTGAGCTTTTACGTGATCTCTATATTTTTTGTCCAAGTCGAATGATTCTGACGTGCGCAGGCAGACCTTAAGCATGAGGTTGAGGTTGAGGTTGAGCAGAGGCTCTGCTAATGTAGGAATATTCCCTGTCCTTAGGATGGTTCTGTCTGTCTGCTCAGTTACTGGAAAACAGAAAGAATCACCCTTTGTATGACACAATCTTAGTAGTATCCGCTACGCTCTCTGTTGTTCTCTTTTATCTGTAGCCTACTTAAAAGTAAGCTAAATTCCAAATTATCATAATTAGGAGCAGCTGTCTTCCTGTTGGTACTGATTTCTGTTGCGGTTTCTGCGGCGGTACTACACGGATTATGGTTTGGTCTTAGCCGCTGATTTTGAGACTTTCTAAGATCTCTTTGGGATGTCACACAGTTACACCTCATTTTGTCACATGCTTCTTCAATCCTTTTTTTCTTTAACACGTTTTTCACTGATGTTGGCGGTGCTTGCTGGTGTGGTATCGGCGTCGGTGGTGATTTGTGTTGGACTGACTGTGTGTTATGGTGTATTTGTTGATGTTTGGAGTGGTGGTTGTTTCTCAATGCACGTTGACATCGTTGCAATTGTCACACGTGTCTCCCAAAAAATTTTCATCATCTAATTTGTCTACTTTTATAAATCTGAGTTCGGTAGTTTTGGGTTTTGTATTGGTTTGTGACCTGATTGTTTCGGTGTCTATTGATTCAAGCTCTATGTATCTGTCTATTCCTTGTTCCTTTAGTCCGGGGTGGAGAATGCCTCCCGACGCAAATTTGACTGGTTTGATGTCGTGTTCACATTTACGTGTGTCGTAGGTTTTTCCATGTAATGATGAATACGGTTTGTGTGCGCGTCTTGTGTATGTGTGAAGTGATGTTCTTCGGTTGAGTGAACTTGTGAGTGCATATGTCGGTTTTGTTTGTACATTTTCTTGTGTTCAGTATATGTAAGTTCATCTTCCAGCTTATCTATCCTCTGCGTTAAAGTCATTCGGAAGCTTATCCGGTTGTGCAATTGTCTTTTGATTTGCTTTGCCACCTTGTAGAGGATGGAGCCACCAGCTCTTGTGTCATCTATATATTCTATCGTATTAATACAGCTACCCTGTAAAGTTACTGAGTGTGTTAGGGGCGGTATGAGTTCATAGTTGTCGTCATTTTCCGGCAGAAGACTCATTTGTATTCTCCAGGAAATTGCTCTTCGGTAGCTTCTGCGTATTGTTGACGGTGTTCCGTATATATGTGTTTGGGTGAGTGGCTTTGTCTGTTCATATTTGTCGTAGGTGTGTTGATTTTAGCTGCCGTAGTCTATACTGCCCAGGAGCCGGTCATGCAATGTTTATATATTTGACAATCGCCTCCTCTTGTTTTGTTGCAGAGACAGCCTCTGTATTTGCAGGGGATGCAGACGCAAGCCTCGGATGTTCACTCAGTGCGGTTGTGTCCTTTATTGTCACACTTGGTACAGGTAACATCCACCTTCCTGCAAGTGTTAGTCGTATGTCCAAAGTCACAACACTTAAAAAAACTGGTTTACCACCGTACAATCTTTCACAGAGAGTGATTCGAAGTCTATTTAGACCCTCTATCTTTGTTTTAGTACTCTCTACAGGTGAGGGCTAACCTCCAGTACCTGATGACTGAAACCACTTCTCCTAGGATCAACTAGCATGTCAACTAGAAAGTATTTCGTGTGGAATAATAAAAAGAAAAGATTATTCAGGGTACGCTGACCTCGGTAACACACTGGATATAGATGCTGAAGAACTGGCTAGTGAAGATGAGGCAAAGATTAAGCAAGTTAATTACATTTGACAGTCAGTGACATGTTGTAAATGCACATTGAATGAAGCAAAATAGTAAATAGTGTTTAATGTTTAAGTGTTACTAATGCGATAATATCATTTCTTTTCAGAAACTGTTGTCTGAAAATTGTCAATATAACAACATGTTAAGTGATTCATAGAAATATTGAAGCTTTTTCTTCTGTTTGTAGCTGTTTCAATACCAGGGGGTTATAAGTGAAAAGCAGCCACTCACAGAGGTTCCAGTGTGGACTGTAATTATCTTATGGCACCGAAACTTGGTAGATATTGTAATGCGTTAATGCGGAAGCGATTTACAGTGGAAAAAAAGTAGTTCCAGTTTTGCCACCAGGTGCAACTCCGGCGCTGTGAATGTTTCCATATGTAATGGAGTAGGAATGGGACGTAGACAGAAAAGGTCTAACAAGTGAGAAAGACATAATGTTGATTTTATTAACTGCTGCTTATATGAGTTGTTCAATATGAGTACCGAAGATCTGGACGAGATGCTGTACAGCGCCATAATTGCACCTGGTGGTCAAAAGTGGAAGTAATTTTTTTCCAGCGTAAATCCGTTCCGTACTAACGCATTACAATATCTACCAAGTTTCGCTGCCATATGACAATTACAGTCCACACTGGATCTCTGTGAGTAGCTGCACCTTAATTATAGCCGTTTGATATCTGGAATGAGGAATGAAGCAATAGTTTAGCAGTTTTGTTGCCTAATGACGTTTAGATAACTTTTTTCGTTAACTATAGAGACAGAAGTATTTTTCATCAATTGAGCTATTGCATGAAAGTTCGCTACCAAAAAAAAAACTATTTCTGAATGTACCGAACATGTTCAAAGGAAACAGGTGGATGTTGTCTTGTGTTGTGGAAAATAGTTCATTCGAAAGCGAAATGTTTTGAGAAAATCACCATTATCATATATACCCGCAGCAAATTCCGGCCTCAAAATTCTACTATTTCCAAAATTTGAAACTCATGCAAATGAAATCTTTTGTTGCCTATGCGGTATGGTAGTATTCTCTGCACATTATTATTGTCCTGATGCTTTATGCGTGGACTTTCAGGATTTATGATAAATTCGAATCATATATCCTCCACATTTTTGTGTTTTTCCTTACTGCCACAGACAGATATAGGTGTTTCCGTGCTGCTGAAAGCATGTACCTCACTAAGACGATGCTGATTTTAAAATGTTTCTCGTCACCCAACCACAACTTTTCCATCGGCTTCTCGCCGGTATTGCATCGTACCAGAATACTAGAGTAACGGTAGCAATTCATCCATTTCACACGCAGCTAGAAGTATTGTACCATTGCTATTTTAAAGAAGTGAGATATCTGAGCACTTCTTACGGTTTAACGCCCATTTCACAGCGAGATAATTAAACAGGGAGCACTCTTTCAGATTAGATAACGCCCATAAATGAAATCGTCCACAGAATGGCTCGTGTCCACGAGCAGTGATTTTAGACAAGAAATAAATACTTGCATCAGGTCGGAGGAAGATCAGAAATGACGGGTTCGACTATTGGGAGCTGTTAGTTATTGGTCGACTAGCGAAACGTTTACGATATTTTACAAACTGTGAATATGACGGTCGAGTGAGTGCTTTCACTTGAGGAATGTCACTGTCTAGATAGCTGAACGGTATACTAAATGCTCTTGGAATAGTAGTTCAATAAAGACAGTGGCAAATAACACGTTCATCCTTTTTATGTGCCTAGATTATTCAAAAATGATGGAAAGTAATCCCATGAAATCAAAATGTAACTGCGAGCAGATGTAGTTATGTATGTGTTCTTGACGTCTGGTACGCCGACACCGTAATTGTGAAAAACTTACAGAAAGTACCTAGAAATAACTTTATGGCTCTATGTAACATCACTTAGACCATTAAATTTTGCTGCCCCGTAGAAAGTCTTTTCTGTTAAAAACTTTGCCAGTTCGTTGAAAAAAGTAGAGTTTTATGAGCTAGTTCAGATGGACACGAATGATATTGGCAAACAATTTGGTGTCATTCGTCATATATAGTTCCTGTAGAGGAAGAGTTCCATACACTAGCTTTGTTTTGCTACAAGAATACTACCTGAGCATAGCTGATCACTCTCCACAACTACATTCTATGTCTCGTATACCGAAATAGCAGTACATTTACCCGCTAATGAGACCTGTAGATATAGTAAGTAATTCTAACTACAGTTCCTAAAAAGGCAGGTGCTGACATGAGTGTATATTACAGAACCATTAGTGTAATGAATCATAATTGCAAGATACTGACACAAATTAAAGAAGAGTGGAAAGACTGGTAGAAGGCGAACACGGGGCAAGATCAGATTTGAGGGGTTGTGTTGCACGTAGTCTACTCAAGATTGTACTTCATAAAATGAAGTAACATTATCAATAACGTACACCTGATTAGTTACTCTTTTATGTACATACGTCTATCGTTGTTCTCTCTTCACGATGACTAACGTACATCTGCAGGTTAAATAACAAAATCTACTAATGTCACTGACAATAACCATTGACAATAAATACCGTCAAGAGTGGCGCAGCCTTACAAGAGCGTTTTCAACCCATTTCTATGCCATGATACTGTAGAACATTTAGCTCTTACGCTCGGAAATGGTACAAAAGGTGAAACTGCAATATCCGAATGAAACAGTTACACCTAACAGCGAACATCACATCATTTAAAAAATTTATAAAAGTTGTGAATCCGTATTAGAAGAAAAGTAGGAAATGACTTAATCATAATTCCATGCCTGCGCAAGAGAATGCACTTGCAAATTTTTTTCTGTGGTACCAGAATGGCTTATCAATCACTGACGATCATTAACTCCTGACTCTGAATGTGCGACACACGTAAACATCAACCACCTCACAGGGGCCACCACGTGCCTCCTATACCCAGGAAAGCTCCCGGCTGTGTCATGAGCAGCTCCAAGCCGCTCCCGACATTGTTCAAGCGTTGGTGCCTTTCAGTCAATGCACCTTAGCAGCAAATGTGGGGTTTTCATCAATCACTCCTTACTCCAGCCATTACCACTCCTCTGGAAACTACGGCTTCCTGTCAGGTCTTTTCACAATTCAAGTTAGAAGGTGCTGGAAAAAAAAAACTACCGTCATCGGAAAGTCTCTAGCGTTCAAGATACAACACATTTTAACTGGATTAGGAAGAAGAAAGAGAGAGAGAGAGAGAGAGAGAGGGAGAAACATCATTTCCGCGCTAGAAGAACCTGTGCTATCGTCCAAAGATCACGGCACCACACCAACCTCGTCAACGTACATCGATACCACAGACATTAGCGATGCCTCGCTGCTGTCCGCAAGGACAAATAGGAGAGGCTGAAGAAGACACGCCCTCTCTCTCAGCACAGCACCGCCATCGCACAGAGATCAATATAGAGCCAAGCATGGAAGCGCTTTACTCAGTTCTTGACCTCAGCTGAAGCAATCAACATCATCGAGTGGAACCAAAGAGTTATTCAAGTCTCAGATGGATATGCACTTTTGTAAATGTTGAACATTGTACTTCAAGAGAACAGTTTGTTAATTAGTGCATCAAGCGATGTTTTAATAGTCAATGACAGTTGTAAATATTCAAGCACTCATGTGGGAATCAGAGGTACGTATCAAGTTAAAACAATCTTTTTATTCATTCATGTAATAAAGTGAACTAATATGTCGTCTGTTGTAGTTCCAATGAGCCATCTCCCAGAGTCATGGCCAGACGATTGTTTCGTCTGTTCACAGGAGAAGCAAATTCTTCCGGCTGCCAGATGCATCGCTAACAGCCAGGTATGGTTAATGACGTATTTCTAAATTATTATTAAACTCGATAAAACTGACCTGCCTAAACTCACAAGAAGACGAATATAATCTCATTCCAAAGTTGTGCAAAATATACTGAGAGTTAAAAAAGATAGAATCGGATCTGAAGTCCTATTGATGACGGTGAGATCTAAATATTCGATAACATCATTCTTTTTCACTCTAGCTATAATCTTATATTATTACCGTTAGTTACATTTTTCATTTCTTTCAGAGTACATTTTTAATTACTTTCGGAACGGCGTCAATGTCCACGTCCTCAAGTGCCGTAAAGCCAACAAGTAACACAGCCACTAACCTCCTATTATACTAATGCATTACTAACAATGAACCACTTAAATTTTCCAGGAAAATATGGTGAAAAGATGGACCCTTCATGAAACTTTAATTGCAGAAGGTATCTGCGTAGTATAAGAAGTATTGTAATACTGTTAACAAATTTTACTGTATCTCTTCAGCATGCAATATTTTGCTTCACTTCTTTCCATATCCACATTACAATCAGTGAGCAGAAATGACACACACATTACTGCCTACGCTAATGAGGATCAACGTAGCTCTGATAGTAATCCTCAAACACATATTTGGAAAAGAAACATCATAAATTCCAAATTTATTAGGGTTTAACACCCCGTCGACGACGAGGTCATTACAGATGGAGCACGAGTTCGGTTTTGGAAGAGAAATGACCGTGTCGATTTCAAATCAACCACCCCAGCATTCGCCTTAGTAAAAATCATTGCCTTGTGCAGAGAGTTATTGGCGCATTTGCCTCAAATAATTTGGCCGAACGAGCTGGCGCTGTGTCTAAGTTGCTGGACTCGTAGTCATGGGAATGCCGGGATGGTTCCTTTGAAACGGAAAGGACAAATTTTTCTTCGGCACTCTTGTCCAACTCGAGCCTGCTCTCCGTCCTCAGTGTCGTCGTTGTCGACTGCATGTTGCACCTTAATCTTCATACTTTCAACTAGGGAAACAACCGTAGCCGTAAATCAGGTTGGTCCTATGGACGTTTGAACCTCGACCCTCACAAATACGAGTCAAGCGTGTCTACCACTGCAGTACCTTGTTCATTCTTTCATTCAAGGTAGTGATTCCTGACCAAGCAGTACGTTTTTAAATTTATGTAAAGAAGTTTAGTTTCACTATAACAGACATACTCGTCTCGTGAGAAATCAGCTGTTGCGTTTCTATACATGGTCCATTTTTTCCTTTGACTACTTTCGATCACACTATCATCTATAGGCCTGTGTAGTTCCGTATGCAACATGTCATGTTAATGCGGGAACTACGTAGCAGAATACCGGCATCCGAATATGGACAGCATTCTGACGTATAGTTCCCGAACAAACAACTACACAGATCTGAGGATGTTCGAGTGTGATCGAAATTAGTCATGTTAAAAAAAAGTGCAACTGAGGCGTGATAGTAAACGATACATAAATTTCTAGAGCTTATTTTATTTTCTAATTACCATCGTATTAATGAGTATCAAATTCAGAATACGAATTGCCAAGTACTCTGTTAAGAAGATATACGGCCATTGTTTGGCTTATTAAGATTCCAGATTTATTGCCCGGCAAATGGTATGGTTATTAGCTTAGACAGTATGAGATTGAGAGAAGAAATACTCTGTTGTCTTGTTCAAAGTATTGTGCTATCATTAGGCTGAAATAATTCAGTGAAACCATAGAGAACTTGACTTGGTATGAACCCCAATCCAAAAACGAGTCCAATCCCTTGCCTCCTGCATCACTGACTTTGCGCATAGTTATGGTATACATTGACTTTGAATACCAGTTAACATCTGAGGTTTAAGGTGGAATATTTTAATCAGAAAAAATCGAAAAGCAAGAGGTAAATAGGGCCAGAATGAAACAATTTATGCTCTTTGTATTGTCTGATGGTGACCTCAGCTGTAAGTAGCCGTTATTTCGTGTTCGTTCTTGCCACAAAATATTTTCGGCGTATAACGGATTTTTCCAGGAAGGGAGCTAATAACACATAAGTCACATGTTCAGTTTTTTTTGTTTTTTTTTTTACTTGAGATCTCGAAGACATCAGATTTCATCCTTACGACTACTGATAAAATAGCAGTTTTGCGATTGATTCTTCAAAACGCACCAACTTCGTCTGTATAACGATTATTACATAAACAGTAAACCATCTCCGTTGACGAAAGTTGGTATACAGCCTCTTTATTTTGGGTGTTCACTGAACTCGAAGCTCTTTCACGCCTTCTGTCTGCTAATGGTTGCACAATCTTCCTCACAATTTGTGTTAGCGGGCAAGACAATTCCCACTCTGTCGTTAACTTCACGAGTCTATACTCAGACCGAAGGTCCTGTCAAAGAGAGTGCTATGAGCAGTGACGCTGAGAGAGATTTTCCAAAAGGCGAATTTAGAAAAAAAAAGAAGTACCACATCTCTGTCAAGTATAAATCATTTCAACCATAGGAAGACAACCACTGCTAGCCAAAATCAGCTGTCCTTCATTGCCCGTAGTCTTAAGCGTAACACCGAAATTCGAAGAAGATGGTCTAATAGCGAACAAAGTTTACAACCGCAATTTCACACTACTTTCTGTCTTTTATTGAGCCACTGCAGGATTTTCATTACATATTGATAGACTGAAGAAGATCGTAATATCTCAACAAAATTTTCCAACATCAAAAGTACGATATGCATAGACTTCGAAAGACATATTTCATTTCGTTCATCATAATCAGTGTTCTTTTTGAAAGCCTGCAACTGTATTATTCATGACTTAAATAATAAAACTCAGCCAGCTACCCTTTTTTAAGCAGAGCACAATGAGTTTTGAGAATTTATACTCATTGTCAAGAGCAAATATTAACACGGTACTTTCATTGGTTTGTAAGCGCGATGTTCTGTCACTTCTGCCCTGCAGTCGTCTTTTTGTATTTTTATGGTACTGTGCCTCCTCAGAGTCGAATCCAGGATTGGATTTTGGTCTGGGTGGAGGCTGAACTCGTAGAAATTTTGTATCACCGTGCCTTCTCCAAACTATCTAGAGCAAAAGTAGGTGTTTTCTTAATCTACTATAATAGCAACAACAAAGACGTGTAAGTTTCTGTGACTGTTCAGTCTGAATGTTATGTTGCAAAGTAAATTTAAAAGAAAAAAAAAAAGAATCAGGTGAAGTTCTGGGGTGAGTGAGAGACAGCTCCATAGCCCACCCCCGCCCCTATTGAGTCGCCTCTGTGCCCCCTTCATTATGCAGAAATTCACACATGCAAACATCACTCACATTGTTTGTTTACGTGAAATCAAAATATGGTACAAAGATGCCACTGCAGCAATAAATAAAACAAAATAAAAATAAGAAAACCCATACATGCAAACATCACAAAAAATTCCAATGTGAATATTTGCACTTGATACAAGAATAAATTCTCGAAACTTGTTGTGCTTTGCGCAAAAAACCGTAACTCGTATGATGTTTTATTATTTAAATCACGGAAAAATATATATTTACTAGGCTCAAAGCGTGTACAGGTTGTTGGTTTACTAGAACCAGAAATTTTCAGGTCTCGCAAAACACAGTGGCGGAAAGACACTGATGTTATCCGGTGAGCAAAACGCATATGTTCCTGAAGTACACAGGAGACTTGTCATTTGTTCGACAAAAAGTAACGGATACATAATTAATTATGCACACATGCAACAAAATACATTCTCACAAGGCGTATGCTAAAATACGTTTCCGCAGCCTTAGGAGAACGTTTGCCCAGCCAGTATTTCGGCACTCACCTTCAGAAGACGCTGATCATGACCAACGACACACTCGTCTGCAGCGGGTCCAGCGGCGACGGCCGATATCTAAGATGCAGGTAACGTGTTCGGCCAGATAAGGCGTCTGTCCCCCCGAGATAATACGCACGCCGGGCCCGTTGTGCTCACTCCCCCTGCTGCGACCGCACTGCGTACGAACGCTGCACCGGCTCGCGGGCTTCTGGCCACTGGCAGTTCGCTGCGACTCCCAGTGGGAGAGGTCGACGCCAGCGCCCCTACCTCAACTAGGGCCTCCGTGAAGGGGGCCCGCAGACCAGTTTTGTGTCGCTCCTTGTGTTTTGCCACCTCGTGCCACAAAGGTCTCGTGCAGGCTTCTTTGGATGACGCTCACCACGTCATTGTAATTAATGCTACACCAACAATCCAGAAATTACCTTCCGTTTCTACATTCCAGTCCTAAAGATGTTAAAGTAAAAGCCTTTTTCCAAATATATTTCACTGCGGAAGCTCGTACTGTGGTTCTTCGTTTAAGTCGTGGCACAAACTTAAAAATGACAGATATCGAAATAAGTGACCATGGGATAGAAAAGTAACTTAAATCATTCAACAGAGCAAAGGCCATTGGACCTTAAGGCATACCAGTACTATTCTATACATGATACACGAAAGAACTTTCTCCTCTTCGCCAGCCGGAGTGACCGAGCGGTTCTAGGCGCTTCATTCTGGAACCGCGCGACCGCTACGGTCGCAGGTTTGAATCCTGCCTCGGGCATGGGTGTGTGTGATGTCCGTAGGTTAGTTAGGTTTAAGTAGTTCTAAGTTCTAGGGGACTGATGACCTCATAAGTCCCATACTGCTCAGAGCCATTTGAACCATTTTTTCTCCTCTTCTAGCAGAGGTGTACCTAAGTCGTAGGAGGAGGGAAGCTTTCCTAAGGATTGGAGAAGGGTGCAAGTCACTCCCGATTTCAAGAGGAGTGGTGGAACAGGCGCATAAAACTATACAGGGCGATTTTTTCCACCGTGTACGAACTCTAGGGATTGATGGAGGAGAGGATACGGAACAATAAAGGTCTAATGAACTTATGTCTGGAAATGCATGGTTTCCATGCTAAAGACCATTTATTCATGTATACTTCGTTGCAGAGACTGCGGTGTAATACGCGCTGTATCATGCAGCCACACTGCGCATGGTTATTCCATAGAGGCTGGTACTGTTTGCCACACGTCATGCCCTAGCGCCCTCTCATGCCATGGTCATTGGTAATGTTGTGTCCGATTTACTTCTCTTGCTGACTCATCTTGTAAGCCGGCCCTGTGACCGAGCGGTTCTAGGCGCTTCAGTCCGGAACCGTGCTGCTGCTACGGTCGCAGGTTCGAATCCTGCTTCGGGCGTGGATGTGTGTGATGTCCTTAGGTTGGTTAGGTTTATGTAGTTCTAAGTTTAGGGGACTGATGACCTCATATTAAGTCCCATAGTGCTTGGAGCCATTTGATTTGAATCATCTTGTAGTGGATGTGATATAGCGTTGAACACAGTTGTTCCGTATTCGAATGGACAGCTTGCCGACGTGGTGTTTACCTACGGAAAGGCAAAAGGCAACGGAAGGCGGGCAGCAAGGTTGTATCAGGAGACATATCCCTGCCGACAACAACCATAGCATTCAATGTTTGCAACAGTGTTTCGCCGTTCGTCTGAGGCAGGGTCGATTCAGAAAGCAGGAAATCATGGACGTACCCGTAATGTTCGGACACCAGACTTGGAGGAAAATGTGATTAACACTGTGGAAGACGACCGCCGTGTCAGTACCAGCAGCTGGTCTGCCGGTACAGCGTAAGCCAGACGACCGTGTGGAAAATTTTCCCATGACAATTGTTACTATCCTTATCACTTACAGCGTGTGCAGGGCTTACTAGTGACAGACTTTCCACATCGGGAACAGTCTTGTCTCTGGTTTCTTCACCAGGCAACCACAATTCTGCGATTTGTGTCATCCACCCTACTAGCAGATGAGCCCATATTTACGCGGAGTGGTATCTTCAACTTTCATAAGAGTGGTCTGTGGGATAGTATGTAGAATCTCAATGGTATGGTGACAGCGAATCATAAGCATCGGTGCAGCCAGAATGTTTGGGCTGGGATAATTGGCGACCGTATTTTGAGACCAGTCTTCCTTCGACGACGCCTAACAGCCCGGAACTATTTGCTTTTCTTCCGTGCAACATTGCCTCCGCTGCTGGAAGAAGTGCCACTGATGATTCTAAGGGGTGACTACTACCTGATGGTGCTCCAGCCCACTTCGCCGTCAACGTCCGGACGCATCTCAGTCGCGTCTTCCCTGGGCGATGGATCAGACGAGAGGGTCCAGTTGCATGGCCTGCTCGTTCACCAGATCTCAATCCGTGCGATTTCTGGTTAATAGACCATTTCAAAAGTATCGTGTATGCAGAGCCCATTCCAGATGTGGAGACACTGGAGCAGCGTATCATCATGCTGCCTGTGACAACTGTTCGGATACAGCCTGGCCGATGTGAACGTGTGAGACAGAACATGCTACGGTGCGTACACGCACGCACATGGAAGCAATTTTCAACATATACTGTAACTGTACATGCATGAATGTATTAGACCACTGTCTCTGTAACAATGTATGATTGAATAAATGGTCTCTAGTATGGAAACTAAGCATTTCCGGACATAAGTTCATTAGACCTTTTTTGTTCCGTATCCTCTCATCGATCAATCCCTAGAGTTTGTACACGATCCAGAAAATCTCCGTGTATGGTCCTATGTCACTGAAGCCGGTCTGTTGTAGAATTTTGGGATGTGTTTATCCAGAAAATCTCCGTGTATGGTCCTATGTCACTGAAGCCGGTCTGTTGTAGAATTTTGGGATGTGTTTTGCGCTCGAGTTTTATGACATTTCTGGAGACTGTGAATCTCCTCTGTGGGAATCAACATGGATTCCGAAAAGAACAATCTTGTGAAACCCAATTTCCTTTGCTCGTCCGCGAGATCCAGAAGAAGGGAGATACCAGCGCTTACGTTGCTGGCGTGTTCCTCGATTTCCAGAACTGTTCAGTACATTTCAGTAGCGCCGACTACCGACTAATGAGCAAAACACGAGTGCACGCAATGTCAGGTCAACTGAGTGAGTGGACTGAAGTGTTTCTAGAAAACAGAACACAGCATGTCATTCTGAAAGGAGATAAATCTTCAGACGTAAAAGCAACTTTGACAGTAACCTAAGGGAAATTGGACCATTACTTTTCACAATATGTAAAAATTACCTAACAGATAACGTCGGAAGTTTTATAGGGATTTTCACGGATGATGCGTGGATGAAGAACGCTTTGGAATTGTAAACAAATGCAGGAGGACCTTTAGAGCGTTGATGCTTGGTACAGGCAGAGGCAATTAGCCTTAACGTAAATAAACGAAACGTATTGTGAATACATAGACAGAAAGACGCTTTACCGTACGATTACACGATTGCAGAACAATCATTGGAAGCAGTTACTTCCATAAAGTATCTAGCAGTATGCGCAAGGAGAGATTTAAAGTGGAACCACCACATAAAACTAATTGCAGGTGAGGTAGGTGTCAGACTGAGATGCATTGGAAGAATTCTCAGGAAATTTAGTCCATCCAGAAAAGAGGTACCATAGCTTACAGAGGCCTTGTTCGACAAATGCTTGAATATTACTCGTCACTCTGTGGTACGTACATGATAGGATTGATAGAGGTAATACAGAAGACCCAGAGAAGAGCAGCACGTTTCATTACAGGTTCATTTAGGTGCTCGGCCAATTGCAATGGCAGACGCTGCGTGAGAGTCGTTCCGCATAATATTTACTGAGAGTTCCCAGAGCACACGCTCCTAGAAGAATGAACCTATATATTGGTACATCCCACGGACATCTCATGAAAAGACCTAGGAGGTAAAATTAGAGATAATCAAGCTGACACGGAGGCTTATCAGGAGTCGTTCTTACCCCGAACCATTTGCGGTTGGAACAGGAAAGGGAAGGCGGACGAAGGTACACAAAATACTCTCTGGCACACACCGTGAGGTGGCTTGCGAAGTGTAGAGATATAGATGTAGGTATTTAGATGCTCGCCCGGCTAGCCGCGCGGTCTAACGCAGTGCTTCCCGAGCGGGAAGGCGTGCCGATCCCCGGCACGAATCCGCCTGGCAGATTAGTGTCGAGGTGCGGTGCGCCGTCCAGCCTGTGGAAGGGTTTTAAGGCGGTTTTCCGTCTACCTCGGCGAATGCGGGCTGGTTCCCCTAATTCCACCCCAGTTACACATGTAGGCGATCGCTGTGCAAATACTGTCTCCACGAAGACGTACAGCATAATTACCCTACCATGCAAACATTTGGGCTTACACTCGTCTGGTATGAGAAGTTCCCGGAGGGGGCGGGAGGCAGTGTCCACCAGGGGCTGAACCGCACAATAGCCCTGGGTTCGATGTGGGGCAGGGGTGGAGTGGGTGGACTGCTGTTACCTGTTCTGGGGTTGTGAACCACTGAGGGCTATGGCGGGACAAAGCCTCTCCGTCGTTTTTAGGTCCCCAGTTTAATATATACACACAATACACTGATATGTAGATACAAATCTAGCCCAAGAGGGAACACCGCTTGTAAGTAGGCTATTTAGGGTTTCTTATTGGTAACGCCACGTAGCGCTCTGTATGAAAATCACTGGCTGTGCTGTGTGCAGTATGTGGCTAGTTTGCATTGTTGTCTGCCATTGTAGTGTTGGGCAGCTGGATGTTAACAGCGCTTAGCGTTGCGCAGTTGGAGGCGACCCGCCAGCAGTGGTGGATGTGGGGACATGAGATGGCCGATTTTTGAGAATGGATAATCTGGAGGTGTGTCCATCAGAAACAGTACATTTGTAAGAATGGATGTCATGAACTGCTATATATATTATGACTATTAAGGTAAATACATTGTTTGTTCTCTATTAAAATCTTTCATTGGCTAACTATGCCTATCAGTAGTTAGTGCCTTCCGTAGTTTTAATCTTTTATTTAGCTGGCAGTAGTAGCGCTCGCTGTATTGCAGTAGTTCGAGTAACGAAGATTTTTGTGAGGTAAGTGATTTGTGAAACGTATAGGTTAATTTAGTCAGGGCCATTCCCTTGTAGGGATTACTGAAAGTCAGATTGCGTTGCGCTAAAAAAAATATTGTGTGTCAGGTTAAGCACAGTCATGTATAATTTTTCTAAGGGGACGTTTCACGCTGACACATTATGGATTGTATGAAGAACTTTTGGAATGGCCGCAGCAATGAAAAATTCCGTCGAGTGAGAAGTGCGTCCAGTTAATTGTTTTGTGGGCGATATATGCACTGACGAGCCACAGCATTATGACTAATTGCCTAATAGTGCTAATAGTGTTAATAGACATACAACAACTACTATAATTCAGAATAGAATCTGATTAATAGGGTAAAATTGGATACCTCCTTTGAAACTTAATACGGAAGCCATTCTGTGGGGCATGGGTTCGACAGTTGCTTTATAGGTGGTAGCAGGTATGTGGCACCAGATACCTAAATAAAGGTCACGCCTTTCCCATAAATTACGGGCTGGTGGTTTATGAGAGGAGAGCTGTCGGTCGATATCGTCTCAGATGTAATCCATTGGGTTCAAATCAAAAGAATTTGGTGGCCGAGACGACGCGAGCTCTCTATCAATCTCCTCAAACCACTGTAGCACAATTCTGGCCTTGTGATACGGACAGTTACCCTGGTGGAACATGCCATCGTCGTCGGAAAGACATGAAGCATGGTTTTTTTAAAATTAACTTTATTATTGTATTACGCACTTACACAGTTAATTCAACACTGTAAATATTAATTTGGTTCGACACTTCAGATAGTTCCTAGTGGCTGTGCGTTACTGGGAGGCTGATTCTGTGTAGAGGGATGCCTATTTATTTCGTTCGGCTGTTGCTGTATCTTGATGTCGACAGGAACCCGCCGGTTTTTTTTTTTTTGTTTTTTTTTTTAAGCACTGGTTTCCAACGTTCACGAGTATTCTTTTCATGGCTGTAATAAAAAAAATACATAAAAATTTCTTTCATATTCTGGTGTTTTCCTTGTCTCCTCATGTTGGTCCCATAGATAAGTTAGAAATCGTAATTGCTCTGTGTTTCGCAGGTGATAGACGGAATGCTCTGAATGGGCGTCTCTTGCAGGCAGGGAATGGCCTAAAGTCTGGTGCCGTGATTATTGTTGCGGCGAAATGGTTTCGCGCGGCTCTGTTTATCAGGCTGAACATTACTATACTAGTTTACTATTGATTTCATAGGCATAATGCCGTGGCGTCGTGCATGTTTCGAGCAGCCGCTCAGCTGGATGACTGCGTATTCCAACACGACCGTCGACCTGGTGTAACAACGCTAGGTGGCACGTTTCCACCAATCCACAATAATATCCCGATGATCCCGTGCCCTCTGCAAACGTAATTGACGATGTCGTTGGGTCAACGTTGGAAAACGTGGGGGGTGGGGTCGTCTGCTGTGGGGAGCCCTGTGCTCAACAGTGTGTAGTAAACGGTGTGCTCTGTCGATTTGAATTTCACGTTCACGGAAACTTTCCCCGCCACTCCAATCAGAGTTTTGGTTTAAACGTGCCAGGGACACTCGGAGCGTGAATGAGACAAATGGTTCAAATGGCTCTGAGCACTATGGGACTTACTTCTGAGGTCATCAGTCCCCTAGAACTTAGAACTACTTAAACCTAACTAACCTAAGGACATCACACACATCCATGCCCGAGACAGGATTCGAACCTGCGACCGTAGCGGCCGAGCGGTTCCGGAATCAGGCGCCTAGAACCGCTCGGCCACAACGACTGGCTGGTTTCAGACAAGAATGGAAAAGTTATTATGGTGGGGAGAGAGTTTGATTGGTCATTTTCAAATGTATGAAATATTGCTTTCACCCAGTCCTAAGGACGGGGAAATTACTTCAGTTATAGAAGCGCTTTTGGCCAATCAGCGGTGAGCGCTGGGTGGCTTCCGTTTGCTGGAGGTGAGTACGCAAACGTGAGCGCGGGAGCGGCTCTCTTGCTCGTGGGAGGTCCGTGTTAGGTAATGTTAGATTGTGGTTCTTTCACGTTCAGTTACGCTTATTTGTCTCAGTTAAGCCAGGGAGAGGTTTGCTACCGTTCTTACGCCTCAAAATGATAAAAGTATCAGAGGCTTTCAGTTCCAACCTAGGCCCGTGTATTTTTCTCACTCTGTTCAGATGGCTCTGAGCACTATGGGACTTAACTGCTGTGGTCATCAGTCCCCTAGAACTTAGAATTACCTATACCTAATTAACCTAAGGACATCACACACATCCATGCCCGAGGCAGGATTCGAACCTGCGGCCGTAGCGGTAGCGCGGTTCCAGACTGTAGCGCCTAGAACCGCTTGGCCACTCCGGCCGGCTTTCTTACTCTGTCACAAGTATTCGCAGTAGCGAGCAGTAACTAGAAAAGAAGCATGTTTCTCGGGAGTGTCTGCAAGGAATATGAGAGAGTAACACTTTTTCCTCCTTATCCACAACTGTTTCCTTGGTTTCCTCCTCAAACGAGAGCGTTTCCGATATCGTCATTGAATCACTAAGTTAGGTGGGCCGTTTCTTGATGTGTAAATATTCTTTTTGTAATTGTTTATTGCAGATTGGTTCGTTATTTTATTTGTAATGTTTTAATTGTGAATGTTTGATGCACCAGAAACTGTTAACTTGTCTTAAGGAATAAACGATCGCATCATAAATTATGATATCATTTCACCAGGTGTACAAACGCAGCTCCCAAGGTTTCTAAGATTTCTTCCCTTCCATCGTCTGCATTGCTAGAAAGAGCAAAGGGTATATTTTCACCCCTGAATGAATAAAGAAGCCGGCATTGGGCTGCATACCATGTATTAGGGCACTACATGTCTCGCCAGATCACCCCTCCCCTCCCCCCCCCCCCCCCCCCCCCTCTCCCGTCCTGTCTAACAAGCCGTTTCCTTTGAGCGGCATCAAAGTATATCTTCATGGGCCATGACTTAACCGTCCATCGTAATTGTCATAGCAGCAGGCAAGGAAGTTGACGTGGATGGTCAGGTATGGACAATGAAACTGTTCTTAGATTAATTTCAATGTTTTAGTTTTGTTCTTCTTGTCTTAATTACGAGGTCAGTTTAAACAGATTGGAAGTCACATTTCACTTAAACCACCTCTGTTCGGATATACACTATTTTCCACAAACAACAGGCGTCTGTCAATAAGCTCACCCAGACAGCATGTATATGGGGTTATCATAGAATAACCCACTATACATGCTGGCTAGGGTTATTCTGACGATCTGACGTGCCATTTCGACAGTATTTGGTGCGATATCCATGAGGAGAAGCCGAATAATTGCTTGCATAAGGACCAGAGGTGAACCAATGCGCTACTGACTCGCTCAATCTGTGAATAATAAATGAAAAGCACCAGTTTGCTTTTGTTCTACAATATTACTTTTATTGCTAACCGGTTTTCGGCTTACAAGGTCATCTTCAGGCATTTACTGAGTATTATCACCAAAGAAGTTAAATGTTAGCAGACAACACTGGAAGAGAAGTAACACATCTAGAGTGAAGTAGAAACATACAGTGAGTAACATCTTTGCAATGAAATAGTAAAAACTGAACAGTACATAAATAACAATGGAGTTGACAGGAAAACCTTTAGCACAATATAAGAATAACATGCCTACATAACGGTATCTATTGATAAACAAAACTATTGAAATAAGATAAACTTAGTACTAGGCAAGGCTGCATCAAGAGGTATGAAACATGGAGAGTGATACACAACCAATTAAAAAAGAAGAGACAGTTGTCAATGTAAATACAGAATACACGAAGAACTTAAGCTATATCAATACGATAAACAGAAATTAATAAATGCAGGAAAATTGAGGTGTTTGAGGGAACCTACAGTTTGAGAGTGTGGTGGTACTGCATTTATCATTAACTTTATAATCAAAGCAGTGGCTGTATACCAGTTTACATTAAATAAATGAGCAAAGTAAAATATGAACAGTATTTGATGAGACAACTACAAGACAACTCAACACATTCTTGAAAAACCTAAACGGTCAACATAAAAATATCCAGTTCACTATGGAAATTGGCAACAAATCCATAAACTTCTTAGATCTCACCATTGACAACAGTACACACACACATTGTTTCAAAATTTACAGAAAAACAACAACTACAGACACAGTAATACCTTCTTGCTCACAACACCCCATAGCTCACAAACATGCAGCTTTCCACTCAATGGTACACCGTCTCATATCCATCCCCATGTCCAGAGATGATTTTAAAGCAGAGTTAGATACAATAAAATTTATTGCCTCAGCCAATGGCTACAATCCAGTTCTTATTGACCACATCTTGCACAGGAAACAAAAACGGAAAATTATACCCCTCCTCTATGCCCCACCTGCTTCCCCATCCACTGTCTGCAAGAAATGGTGTACTCTACCATTTCTAGGTAAGGTATCACAGACTATAGCCAAAGCACTGAAATCCTGCAAGTATAGGGTTTCCTACTATGTCAGGAACACTACAGCCCAGTGTGTTTTTAATAGCAAAGATAAGATCCAGTTATTAGCCAACAGTGGGGTATACAAAATCACCTGTTCTGATTGTGACAAATTTTACATTGGTCAGTCAGGCAGAGACATATCAACTAGGCTGGCTGAACATGAACGCAGCTGGAGGTTGCAGAATTCAGACTCTGCATTTGCTGAGCATGTACTGAGTGAGGGTCACAACTACCAGCCAGTGTCCCATGTACTTCACTTAGCAAACAAAGGCCATAAACTCAACCTGCTGGAAGCCCTGGAAATTAACAAACATCTTGCTCACAGTCCAGATCTCATCCTAAATGACCAGACACAACTCAACACCTCCCCTCTCCTAAACTTCATATAATCATCTTTGTTGTTCATTACTTCCCACACCCTCTCTTCCTACATATTCCCATTTTCCTGTAGTCATTAAGTTGTTTTATTTGTTGCAGTTGTCTTTGTGTTCCACATATGCTGTAGTTTCAATAGTTAAGGGTTTGCTTTGAACTTGTACTTGTATTACTGTCCATGTTTAACTCCCCTTGTAGTTGTCTCATCAAATACTGTTCATATTTTACTTTGCTCATTTATTTAATGTAGACTGGTATACAGCCACTGCTTTGATTATAAAGTTAATGTTAAAATGCAGTACCACCACACTCTCAAACTGTAGGCTCCCTCAAACACCTCAATTTTCCTGCATTTATTAATTTCTGTTTATCGTATTGATATAGCTTAAGTTCTTCGTGTATTCTGTATTTACATTGACAACTGTCTCTTCTTTTTTAATTGGTTGTGTATCACTCTCCATGTTTCATACCTCTTGATGCAGCCTTGCCTAGTACTAAGTTTATCTTGTTTCAATAGTTTTGTTTATCAATAGATACCGTTATGTAGGCATGTTATTCTTATATTGTGCTAAAGGTTTTCCTGTCAACTCCATTGTTATTTACGTACTGTTCAGTTTTTACTATTTCATTGCAAAGATGTTACTCACTGTATGTTTCTACTTCACTCTAGATGTGTTACTTCTCTTCCAGTGTAGTCTGCTAACATTTAACTTCTTTGGTGATAATACTCAGTAAATGCCTGAAGATGGCCTTGTAAGCCGAAAACCGGTTAGCAATAAAAATAATATTGTAGAACAAAAGCAAACTGGTGCCTTTCATTTATTATTATAATGTTGTTCTACCAAGAACCGACGGAAGATTCTGTTAATACAATCTGTGAATCTCTTTCTCTTGGATAATTCATCCAGGTTTTCTTAATCTTTTCTTTGTCCGTACATGTGCCTCACATCTACCGATTTCTGTTCCATTCGGATTATACCTTAGTGGTAGGTCCTTTTTTTTCTTCGTGTATATGTAGAATACTTACCTACTTTGGGCTAAAATACAATGGGCAGTTAAAAAGTTACCGTTGGGAGGCAATATCGCCTGAACATTGAGGCAGTTACCGCACCGAAGCACAAGGTTGCAGATACCCGTTTCGTAGAGCACCACCTCTTGTTGCGTGAAGAAGTCCGTAATTGCCCGCTGCAAATCCTCATCCGACAGGAGTCTTCGACCCTTCAGGCTTTTTTAAAGGACCGAAGGACTGATAACTGCATGGGTGCTCGATGTCTCCCACTTGGGTTTGCGTAACTTCTGCTGGCCTCCCAGATCGAGGAGCGTCTTTTCTCGAATCGTGACCAGAACGGAAATTGGCGCACCATTCCGTAACGCTGATTTTCGACGGACATGCTGCCCCATACACGTTTTTCATTCTCCGATTGATGTCTACAGATAATTTTCCTTTGGTATCCATGTAAATAATAACAGCACGTTATTTCTGTTTCGATGTATTTGGTGATAACGTCACCATAGTTCGCGCACGTCAGAAAGACGCGAATGTCGCCCTAATCCTGTACCTACACCTCAGTGCTTACATATGGAGTTGCACTACGTTGCATATACGCTGCAGCAACGCCCTCAAATAGCAACTTTTTGATGCCACTTGTACCAATCATTTGCGTATACTTCATGGTGATCTGATATTAGTTACATGCCGCGGACCTGTTCTTGAAATTTTAATGTCCGGCAGGGTGCTTTGTACATGGTGCACAGTAACAGTACTTATAAGACAAGTGTAACAGATGACAGTATCAAGGGAAGTGCACAACACAATACGGTCTTGGACGATTGGCGGTGTAGGAAAGAGCTGACGCCATAAGCATATCAAAAGAAAGAATTCTGTACATATTACACGAAGAAACGGATGTGCGAAAGTTGTGTTTAAGTTGGAGCCGTTATTACTGAGTGGTGACTAAAATCAAAAGTAAAACGAAACTTCCTGGAAGATTAAAATCGGTGAACCGGACCGAGACTCGAACTCTGGACCTTTGCCTGCAGCGAAGATTCATAGCAGCTCACACTCCGTTGCAGAGTGAAAATTTTATTCTGGAAACATCCCTAAGGCTGTGGCTAAGCCATGTCTCCGCAGTATTCCTTCTTCCAGGATGTTAAGTCCCATAGTGCTCAGAGCCATTTGCTAGTTTTGCAAGTTTCGAAGGAGAGCTTCTGTGAAGTTTGAAAGGAGGGACACGAAGTTCTGGCGGAACTAAAGCTGTAGGGACGGGTCGTGAGTCGTGCGTGGGTAGTTCAGTCGGTGCCAGCACATTAGCTCAGCGCGTTCGCTCAGAGGGTTAGCTGCCCTCTGTAATAAAACACAGAGTGAACGGATCAACGATGAACTTGAATGGGTGTCATGGGACGTCCACCCCGAACAAATACAACGAACCAAATGAGTAAAAAAAAAAAAAAAAAAAAAAAAAGTTGCCCGCGAAAGGCAAAGATCCCAAGTTCGAGTCTCGGTCCGGCACACAGTTTTTATCTTCAAGGAAGGTTCATATCAGTGCGCACTCCGCTGCAGAGTGAAATTTTCATTCTTAAAAGTAAAACGATTTATCAGTAATGTTAGAACTGTTTTAAAATAAATCCAGCTGGTGTTGTGCGCCGATTTGTTAGTGTAGAGCCCCCAGTTTATGTCACAAACGAAACAACAATGAACGCAGTTGCTGGAAGATGGTCCCATGAAGTTTTTACTCATTAGTTTAAAAACTCTTGAGGAGAGACGTGGATTACAAGAAACAATCTAAATGAGGTCATTGCTCTTGCCCACAAATGAGGTTTGGCAACCGGAAAACTGAGAAATCTGAAATACGAATTGCTGGAATATCTATGCTGTTCACCAGTTTTATCACCCTTCGCCTTCCACTTATTGCTACATACGAAGATGTTTCTTGGGTCCCATAAACAGGCTACGATTGTCCGCAGACAGATAGCTACTGTAGATCTTCAAGCGTCGCGCATCGTGAGTGGGAACTACTAAATGAAAAAATAGTCTTTTGGTAGAAAGCACTAGGCTAGAAGGAGATAGCGTCAAAAGACAAATGCATGTTTATGTAAAAAGGACAAGCGCAGTGAAATTTCTTCCCCTTTGTATGATTCTTGTCACATTCACCAGTGACAAACTATTTCTGGTTGGTAGATTGCCTAAGCATCATGTGCGCGTGCGCGTGCGCGTGCGTAACTTATACCTCACGTCCCATGATGAAGTAGGTAATAGTATCTGATAGGACTCGTGGGACAGTCTGTGAGATGTTTCTTGGAATGATTAATTTGACGCACATCTTAAGCCTAATTTACTCAACAATAATTGTGAGATGTGTTTGTGACGTACAGTCAAGCCATGAGTTTCCTGCTTGGGCTGAATACACCGTATTAATCTCTAGCAAAAATTCATGCATCAAAGCCCTTCTCCTATTCAGAATAAACGTAGATGTTTCTAAAAATTGGAAATTTGTGGTAAGTTATATGGGACCAAACTAGTGAGGTCATCAGTCCCTAGGCTTACACACTACTTAATATAACTTTAACTAACGCTCAGGACAATACACACACCCATGCCCAAGAGAGGACTCTTATCTCCGACAGGGGCAGCCGCGCGAACCGTGGCAAGACGCCTTAAACCGCTTGGCTACACCCAGCGGCGTAGATGTTTCTTTAAACTCTGATAGTGTTACGGCAACTACACATGTGCTGTTGATTGAAGGCATCCTAGCAAATGCCAGAAAACCCACGATGGGGAAGTGAAAGCTGCTATATAACAACAGCACACTAAACAAAAATAATTATTCAATTCAAACAATAGCTGTGAGACGCCCTGCTTAACCCGCAGGACAGGACAGGTAGTTTAAATTGTGGAAGGGGGCCAAAATAAGGGGCTGTCAGTTACACTCGAACATACAACTTTATTATTTGATCAGACATTACAAGAGCCCCAAAAAAATTTTTTTTAGCACACAGCTTTAAACTTTTGGACTTAATTACCGGCTGAAAGCCACTTTAATTTAAAAACGGCTGAAGGCCAATAACATAAAACGCAAGCATAATCAGAAATTTAAAAGGCAAGCCTTCTCTTACAACAGTTTTTTATTTAGGCTGAAGGGCCAAGGAATCAGATTTTCAGAGCAAACCATTTGAATTCAAAATCGGCTGAAAGTCCAACACTTAAGGCTAAAAAAAAAAACTAGGCCTTACGTAAAACAGTTCTTAATTAGGCAAAACTCAACCAAAACAGAAATTTAAAAGGTAAAGCCTTATCTTAAAACAGTTCTTTAGTTACGCTGAAGGCCGAAAGACTAAGACACTTCAAGAGTAGTCTAGTTAAATTCAAATCGGCTGAAGGCCTAACACTTAAAATTCAACAACATTAAAACCTTTAAAATGCCAAAGGTCTTAAGTGAAACAGTTCTTTAAATTAGGCTGAAGGCCTAAAGAATCTTACGCCTTAAGGGAACAACAACCTTAATTTAAAAAAAAAAACGCTAGAAGCCATACAAGTACAAACAACAAGAACAAATAAAGAAAGGCAGTACACACAAGGTTGTTCAGATGTTCGAGGGTCGGTCTGGAAATCAAACACTAACGCTCGGTTAGGTGAGACAGGCAGTCGGCCTAGCCCTTGTCGATCCGACGACAACCCAACCGACCGACAGTCAACGGGCCCACCGACAAGATAACTTCCACTTCACCCGACCAGGGCACAACAGGGAGTTCAACGGACAGCACGATGAGGAAACTACGCTGCCTGAAATTTACGCCAACGGCAAGGGCACGTAACCGGAACGTTAACAGCCACAAGAGGGAAGATTCCGCTGGTGCACGTCAATTCAAATAACCGAATACACTGAAACTCCACCAGAGGGTGGCTAGAATTTTCCAACTTGAAAACCACGTTGTTGCTCGCTGGAATATCCCAACAGCCGACAACGAACTCCAAACGACACAATGTGAACAGTCTTGACTTGCTGGTAGATTAAATCAAAACTCAACTTTCGTGTCCAGGGTCGGTGAGCCACGTACCTCGTAGCAGTGGGAACAGCCCCACACACTCCGACACCGCGTAGAGACCGCCATCGGCCCCGACCAATCAACGTCCTGCGGAGAATTCTTCGCTGCTGCACGCTAACCGACCGACTGCCCAGGCCCGGAAACGGTGAAAGGAACAAGTATACGTCGGCCGATGAGACGACCAACCGAACGACCAACCAACGGTCGTCCCGCTCCAATCTCCCTCCGTCGGACAGTCCGTGTGTATCGCCAGCGGTCGGCGAGCTCCGTCCCCCGACTGCACTGCTAGTCCGTCCCAAACTGACTACCGGACACACGACGACCTGGAAATACTATCGGTCGCTCCAGAGATGGCACGACAGTACACTTATCGATACGCGCTATTGCTTCCGCTCACGGGCAAGTAAGGCAGGAAATTAGTGACGCAAGTAAATGGAATACGAAAACGAGGCGGCAGTACCGTAATAGAAGATGACAAACAATAAATGGGATAAACGCGAACCGTGCACGGCTCAAGCTGAAATGCATTATAAGCTTCCAAAGTATTCAAGGGGAAGGAAATAATTAATTATTGAAGGAGACAGCTTTACTCGAGTATGCCTTGGTGGGGTAGATGATACAGCTTCCAGAAACCATTACTTTGATCCACCCAAAGAGGGTGACACGCTAAAGTGTTACTGCATCCTGCGGAATTACAGTTCCAAGTGATAGAGCAGTATATATAGAATGCTAGTCCGCTGCTGAGCATGCTCTTGATATTTCGCAGCCAATTCTCGACTTTCTTAACTCATCAACCCCACGCATTCCTGTTCCATTCATGACTGGTACATGGAAAGAGCAACTGATGGTTCAGTTTTACCAGCACTTCCAGTCGCTTTCGACTTTCTTTTACAGATATTACGTCTTAAGGTATTCAAACACAGAAACGTATATACTCCAGGCATTCATATTTTTGTCTGTGAACTATTGCCCAGAGATAAATATGTCTCCTGCGCGCTCAACCAAGGTTTTCGGGAACTTTTTGTCTGTATTATTTTCCTGGTATTCACTTAATTGTATAAAATAAAAATTTGTATACTTTGATATAATGATATAATGGCCGCAAGTTCGAATAAATGGTGTCATGAGACTATTCTAACAGTTCTCAATCTAGTGTGATGCTGATGTCCACGCTAGCCTAAGCCGTGCAAGTCTTTTCATGTCTGCACAACTACCGCACCTTACATTCATTTAAACCTACTTAACTGCGTACTGCAGTCATATCTTGATCTCCTCTTATAATCTGTACCTCAACACTTACCTTTATAACAAAATTATGGTTCAAATGGCTCTGAGCACTATGGGACTTAACAGCTGTGGTCATCAGTCCCCTAGAACTTAGAACTACTTAAACCTAACTAACCTAAGGACATCACACACATCCATGCCCGAGGCAGGATTCGAACCTGCGACCGTAGCAGTCGCACGGTTCCGGACTGCGCGCCTAGAACCGCGAGACCACCGCGGCCGGCAACAAAATTATGCATTCCTTGATTGCCCGAATGTGTCCTATAACCGACCTCTTGTTCTAGCCAAGTTACGAAATAAATTTCCTTTCTGCAAGTTCGATTCACTTCCTCTTCATTACTCATCCGATCAATCCATCTAAACTTCAAGATTCCCGTGTAGCACATTCCAAAAGCTTCTATGTTCTTGCTGTTTGGATTGCCTACAGTCCATGTTTCACTTTCGTACACTCCAAACAAATGCAGAGTCCAGTCACGTTAATGTTGACCACACGTCAAAAATCTGAATAACCGCATTTTGCTGGCAGATTTTCAGGAAGAAAGTCAATGACGTTCTGGAAGGTATCTACAGGAATGACCGTGGCCAGCTGGGCTAGGTTTCTCCGTTGATGATCCATGGCGTGAACAGCCCTATCGAGGTGGTCTCACAGATTCTCGACAGCGTTAAAATCCGGGGAGTTTAGTTACCGGGGGAGGTCGGTAAACTTCTCCTGTTGCTCTTGGAAACACGTACGCACACTGCGGGTTGTGACACGTTGCAGTGTGCTGCTGGTAGATGCCATTGTGCTGAGGAAAAACAAACTACATGTAGAGATGGACGTGTTTCCCAAGGATAGATGCATACTTGTGATGATCCATCGTGCCTTACAGAATGACGAGATCACTCAGACCATAATGTTTCCCCTTGGTCGGTTACTTAACAGTTGCACGTCTGCTGGCCCGTACACAACTCTGCAGCTGACGTTCACTCCTGTAACCTAGCCCCAATGGTGCATCAAATTTGCCTCGACGCCAGCATTGAACACTGCCGTTTTGCCGTAAACGGTATGCTTTAACTACGGTGGCCCGCTAACAATTTACAAACTTAGCCGTTTCTGAAATGCTTGCACGCTTGGCTCGAAAGCCAATGATCATGCTCTTTTGGCCGTCAGATCCGCTCCGTTTCCGCATTACGACAACGACTGCACTGTTTTCTGCATCCCCCAGCTTTATCCACTTTATGTACCTTCCACTGCTAGCGCTCTCAGTGCCATCCGTGAGTGCTTATTGCGTAGGAGGAGGTCACATTAATGTTTCTGCACTATGTATATTGCAACCATAACTTATTAAATTGTAGGTTCCGCTGTATTTACACCTCTTGGGCCTTAATGAGGTAAAAAGTCTACTTCTATATTAGGAACGTCGCGTTCGACTTCAAGAGGTGACCAGTTCGCATCCTAGCGCTGGAAAGAAATTTCAACACTAGAATTTGGCCACAAAGGAGAGGAGATTTGGTGATGTACATTTCCTAATCAGCAAGCTGCGTGGCAGTGTAGAGGCTACGTAGTCCCGGGTTTCTCTTCAGTGTTTAATACAGAGTGTGAGGCAGTATTGACAGCCATCAGTTCGTCAGATGAGAATATGGAATTAGGTGGCACCTTTGGTGTTGTTAAGGAGGCAAGGTACGTGGCAGGCTTAGAGAGTTACCCTCTCCGTTTCTTTCATTCCATATTCCTCCAAGAGTATATCAACAATATTAGCATAGCACGGCAATAAACAAGAACACGATACAATCAGTTGCCTAGCAACGACAATAAGACAGAAGCCGCTCTCTAAGTTCGATCTTCAGTTGCCTAGAAACGTCCGTAATTATAAACATCGCTCTGAATGTTTACCACAAGACAAGGAAGCGTACGAACGTGCCTGAGAGTAAACAGCTCAGCTTAAATCAGTGATTTGTGAGTCAGCATTGTTTCTGAAAGTTACTAAGCGTCGCTGTGTGTGGTGGCGACTATGGGGAAGGTGGCTCCGATGTATATTACAGCCTGCATTAGTCATCAGAGCGCCACAGACTGCCACCATGGTTACTACTATGTGGACCACTTCAACAGTGACACCTGATCCTCCACCATCATGCAGAAACACAGAAATTCGAATGGATGAGGATTCATCACAACCACTAACACAGAGTCGTCGCAAACTGAAATCAGACGATAAAAACATCAAGAAATTGCAGTCCAAGCGCAATAAGGGATCCAAGATGGAGGAGACCACAACCGCACGGTATTGGTCCGCGACTTCGCAGAAGCAAGGTGTTACTAACCTGCATCCTGGTCAACATGTGCAGGTAAATCTTAGCTGTAATGAAGCAGGCCATCACATTATCGTAGTAGACAGAGGATTTAAAAGCGTAAAAAAGCGTCGTCCTGAGGCCGTAAAATTCTTAGTTTATATTTTCTATATCATGATTAGCAACAACGTCAGCTAAATCACCTCGGCTGGTAGAGTTAGGGCAAATGTGAATTAAAGCAATTGTGGTCGCTAGTGTCCTTGACTAACCTACTAGCTTCAGTGGTAACGTCCTCAATGTCTCTACAGGGTTGAGAAGAAAAACCCGCTAATAAAGTCAAAACAGGATAGTGGGCGTCGAATCGAGCAAAATTTTCCAGTTAAAACAGGTCGGAAATGCACCACTGTGAAGCCACGGGTTACGAATACCTCTGTTCGTTACATCTGTGATGTTAGACACTTTGATCACATTTCATCATTATATACACAGCTATCCAGGCTGCGTGCAGACAAACGTAGAGATTTCCACACCCTCTGTCTTCTCTACTGTCTTATCAGTTAACACAGTCCCACATACCTCTCCTCAACATTAACACTCTGTTCTGAACAACATGGCAGAAAACCCCCCTCCCGTCAGAGCAAAATACTGTCTGTTCCACTCCACCGTTCAGCCACTTTCTCGAAGTCCTTCTCGGTAGCATAAAATCAACGGAAGGGAACATTCGCGAATTCCAAAGTGCTACCAGTAGTCCAACGGAGTTAAAAAGAATGGGCTACAATGGTCGTCCAGCTCCTTCATATGCCACACATTTCCGGAGTCAGTACTACGCTACATTTGAAGAGTTGTAAAGAGCGACACAAGTGGGCTCTGTGGGAGTGACGGGAATTGATCTGGAGTGGCGAAGCACGCTGTACCCTGTGGCAGTCTGACGAAAAAGTTTGGGTTTGTTAAATGCCTATAGAACGGTACCTGCCATCATATATTCGGCTAACAGTGAGGTAATGGTATGTTTTTCGTGGTTAGGGTGTGGGCCCCTTATTGCACATAAGAAAACACTAAATGCGTATGGATACAAACACATTTTACAGCACTGGACTGCGTACAGTAGAGGAACAGTTCATAGACCATGATTGTACGTATTAGCATACAATAAACCATGACCTAAAGCATAAATTGTGAGACAAGGGTTTGTGGAAAATAACATTCCTTTGAGATGGGTCAGAATGTCAAT
Organism: Schistocerca piceifrons; assembly: GCF_021461385.2. NCBI lineage: Eukaryota > Metazoa > Arthropoda > Insecta > Orthoptera > Acrididae > Schistocerca > Schistocerca piceifrons. The sequence goes on from NC_060141.1 coordinate 415,328,565, forward strand.
TTCTCTCCAGACCCCAGTGTCCAAAATCACTAGCTTCCCTGGTTTCGGTTCTTGAGGAGGACATTCAGGCATTCCCAATTGGAATTAAAACCATCATAAAGGCGAAATGTGGACACACCCCATATTATAATGTCGACTGACTGGAGCTACGATACTTTTGATCAGATAGTGCCCATCCGAAATTCATCGCCTGCGAGCGGCGGCCACAAAACCACAGATAGTCAGTGAAGGACGCGTGGACGTTTGGCCGATAAGCGAACTTCGTGAATGTGTCTTGCAGTGCGGTTTTGTCAAGCTATTTTCCTTCTTCTTCTTCTTCTTCTTCTTCTTCTTCTTCTTCTTTTGCCTTTGTCCTGTACCCACATGTGGTCGACACGGTTATTGTCGGATATGCCATTGTTAATATTGGAGGGTGGCCAGATGCAGATCGTGTAACTGAGGCGGGACATGCGTACCAGTATGGTATTCACCTACTCAGATGTGGAAAACCACCTAAAAGCCATATACAAGTTGGCCAGCACATTGCCCTCCAGTCCTCCACTGGGCGGTTTAGACCCAAGGCTGGCGCTCCTGCCCAAATGCCGGAAGTGGCGTGTCAACACGTGCAGCTACCCGGACGGGTTTAACCGAGCTATTATCTTAACAAATTAATGGCGTTACGGTACTTCTAGCGTAGTTGACTTGTCAGACTCTACGTAGTAAACATCAAAGAAAATTCGCGTCTAACGTAACCAGTCAAGGACTGAAGTTTACAGTGTGCGTAGCTCTGACCGTGCAACCAAAACTATTATCTTCAGCTAATTTAATTAGTAACTAAGCTCTTTAGCATAACAGGCATTAATTGGTGTAAATTATTTTAAATGGATACACTTCTGCCCCCTCACCGCTGAATGGCTGTTGCTTTATTTGATTTATTTTTAACTTGATCTGCTCAGGTCCATGGGGACCTCTCTTACATCGGACCAGGCCACACATACAGTAACTTTTTTACATCGTAAAAATAACAGTTTTAATGCAATAACTAGTTTTAAAATGATGTGTCTGAAGCGGCAGTGTGAGTAAATTATACTGACTATGAACTAATAAAGTTAATACTGGCAGTACTTGTACTACTGCAGCTACTGCCACTAATAATAAGAATATGACAATAATAACAATCATGATAGGGCAATATAGGAAGATATGAGACATTTTCCACAAGAAAGGTTCATAGTACAAAATGTTTATTCGAGATAAGACAGTTACTTACTTTTATTATATTTGAATAACAGCCTGATTCTAATACAGAATTAAGTTTTAATAGATCGTGTACTACTGTTAAGTAATTCTTTCCATAATACTAGATATTTTAACCCATATTTTTAATGTGAAAAATACTATTTCTGATAAACATTTATTGGCCTTTTCTATAAATTAGTTTCAGTAGGTTACAATGAACAAACATTTCTTTCATCAGATGTTATTTTAACCCTCAGAACTCATTAATACATAACAGGTATATCATTCTTAATTATACCTACGATCAGAAAGTCCTCATAAAGGTACAAAAATAAAATAACGGAGAGTAAATTGGTACCAAAATACAACTACACGAATAAAATACCACTGTTTTGTCCTGTGGCCTACACGTTATGATGGACAGTTTCGGTGGTATAGTTTCTAGTTACCGAAGGACCTTTTGTTTCTCTTCTTCTCCTTCTTCCTGTCCTTCATAAATGTCTATTTTCTAAATAACAGCTAATTGCTGGAGACTGTCTTCAAGCATATTGTGTAACCACGAACTACTTTCATCATCCATGTACTTAAATAAATCCCCGACAGCCTTTCCTTCTTCTGACTTCAGTATGTTAAACGCCACTGTAGATAGTCTCAAGTTTTACAACTCTCCATAACTTTATTTCTGTTTCCAAAGTCGGAATGATGTAACCTTTGTACGCTAGTCAGCCCAGTACTGAACCAACTGCCGATGCTCCAAGTAAGGAGACCTGCACGTAAGTACTCGCTACATTAGACTGAACAGGCAGTGCTTGTGCACTTGCATCAAGGAAATGCTGCCCTGACCTCTGGCATCAAGACAATGGAACAAAATCTTGGTAGAATTTTCTAAATATTCTGCATAACTCACTGATCAATTTTAAACAGTTTTCCTAATAAGGATACATAGACCTAATGACCTTTCTTCTGGAAAATGCCTCAATTTATGTGTACGAAATAGATGTTTCCTAACATAGAGAGTTCTGGGGAAAGGAAAGTTAAGGACGTTGCACCGGGAAATGAGGAAGGTCAGGTTGGAAAGAGGAATGTACAAGGGTAACGAGTGCGTACAGGGACAATAGTAATCGTTATTCTTGCTTTAGTAGATACGTCATTAACTGTCTTCTGGAGCTGGAGATATTATTCAGTTCTCTAATATATGACGGGAGGCAATGTTATGGAAATGATAAAACGTGCCTTCCAGCATCGTCAGTACGTCAGACCCGCGAGTGCGTAAGCAGAGGACATTGTTTGGAGGCCAATGACCGATCTGAATATTACGCGATGGATTAAACGGCGAGTGAACACTAACAGTGTCCAGCAGTACCCACCAAACAATGCGCCAGCAACAACTTCTCTTCGATGCAGCATTAAACTGGACTAAAAAAAAAAAAAAAAAAAAAAAAAAAAAAAAAAAAAAAAAAAAAAATTACATATAACATGAATAGCAAGGAAAGGGATCTTCAAATGAAACACGGCTACTTAACATCAAATTAACATAATTATTCGACAAAAGCGTACAAGTGACACACAGCTTATCTCTATAGCGGAGGACAAAAAAGAGAAAGAGCCAGCTAGCGCATTCCGCTTTCTTACGTCACTAGATGAATGAAAGTACTTACTGCATTTCGTTTCACTGACTTTTTTTTACACATTTTAACTCACAGATACTTTTTTACAAAATAATTCGTGAATAATTAAAAATGGATCCTCTCAATAGTAATAGTTTCTTTCAATTAATATAAAAATTTATTTATATATGTAAAATTGTTGACAATATTTTCAGGCATTAATTAAAATTGGAACTACTTTTTACTTATTTATAAAGTAACGTTTCAGTTGGTCATATCAAGAAAGATTACTCGCAGTTGCAGGCTATTCCAAATGGCGAAAACGAATTTCCCGCTCTCGTACACAATGCTGCTACACAAAAATCCGTACCACTGGTACAACAAGCAGCTCCAAATATTCCGCAGCCTCCCACACAGTCTGGAAGAGAACAAAATATATCTGACTTCTGTACTACAATACTAGAAATATCATCATCGGTACGAGAAGTAGTTGATAAAATTCCTCTTCCTCGCAGACGGTCTGGAAAAGAACAACATACATCTGACTCTGGCCGTAGCGTTTTAGAAATATCACATAAACACACTAAAAGAAGTCGATCTGATTTCGATTTTAATAAGAATACTGCCAACAGTTCACGTGTCACTAATAACAATATTTCTTCAAGTGAAAACCGGATTAAAAATCTGTCAAATGAAACTGTCAGTGTCCTTCCTAAGGAAACTAAGCACATATATGAATTTAGCGAGACTGACGAATGTAATACTAAAGCTCTCTTAGCGTCAGACGAAGCAGCTACTACTTACTGACGCACAGTATCAGATTACTCAATGAGAGGTGCGCCGCTGGCGGAAGATATCCATAAAGATTACTTCATGTCTTCAAAAGAATTCAAAGCCATTTTAAAAGCGAAAAGAAAACAGAAAATAATACTTCCAACTGAAAAATAGTACACTAAAGATTTTGTAGCTTTGCAACAATTAATTGATAAACAACTCACAAAAACCAAAGCAATCGACGAACGGTGTTACCTACAGCGATCGTTAAGCGCGATTAAAAAAGAAATGTTTTGTGGACTGGCAAGACAGCCCATCCACAAGGACGGGAGGCCGAAGGGCACGCGTTAAACTCACGCAGGCTGGCGTGAGGTCTGGAACAGGTCAAGGTCTTATAATAGCAAAAATAGTACGTAGCTTCTGGAATACTTAACTTTAATCCATAATTGGTGAACATCGGTCTGACGGTACATGCATCACAAGATAAATAGCAATTGATAATGGCGCCTTGCTAGGTCGTAGCAAATGACGTAGCTGAAGGCTATGCTAACTATCGTCTCGGCAAATGAGAGCGTAATTTGTCAGTGAACCATCGCTAGCAAAGTCGGCTGTACAACTGGGGCGAGTGCTAGGAAGTCTCTCTAGACCTGCCGTGTGGCGGGGCTCGGTCTGCAATCACTGACAGTGGCGACACGCGGGTCCGACGTATACTAACGGACCGCGGCCGATTTAAAGGCTACCACCTAGCAAGTGTGGTGTCTGGCGGTGACACCACAAAATGAGATACGCGTTCGTCACTTCTGAGTTAGAGCAAGAACAATGCAGTAGCGTGGATATGTCAGAAGTAAATAGCACACAACGCAAGCGGAACACTTATTATCGCTAATGGCAACACCAAATACAAGACAAACAACTTCGTCTCTTCAAAAACAAATCAAGCACATACAAATAAATCTACAGCGCTCTGGAGCTACAACAGTTCATCTAATGCAGCTTATTGTGCAATATCAGATTGTCATTACTTTCATAAGAGAACCACATTGTTATTAACAAAACGTAGGTGGAATCACTAGAGGCTACTAGAATTTGGTGCACGTAACATAAGGAAAAGACAACAATATTGATAACCAACAAAGATTGATTCCGTAACGATCAGCCACTTGTCCGACGAAGATGCAGTATTTGTAGAAACAGTAAAGGAGAATTTACGATTTTTATATCTAGCATATACTTAGATATCACAAAACCCATCAAAGATTACCTGAGAAAAATTGACGACCTGATAATCTACAATAAAGGAGCTGGTCTAGTAACTGCTATGGACAGCAATGCAAAATCTAGCATGTGACATGATACAGTAACAAACTCCAGAGCAAATGAGATGGAAGAATTTCTGGCTTCCACTAATCTGTACCTATTGAAGGTGGGGAATCACGTACTAACTTTTGTAAACAGTAAACGAAAGAGCAATATTGATTTAATATGGCCACCTCTCATCTACTGCCAACGCCAAGCCAGCGGACGTGTCGTGAAGAAGAGAGTTACTCCGACCATACGATTATTACTTTTAGCATAGAGCGTGCCCAGCGGCATATGCTGAAAACATAATTCAAGCTAAAAAATTTATTGTTAGAGACGAAAACCTGAGTGACTTTGATAGGTACACTTCTTGGAAGAAATTGCACATAAATATTTACCAAAGACGGACTTGCACAATTTAAACGAAATAGACCAGAATTTGGCAGCAAAAGTTCAAGCGGAAACAAATACTGAAACTGTTGTCACACAATTTAAAGATGTTCTGGATACATCATGCAATAAAGCGTTCAGGATACAAAACCAGCACAGAACTGGAAGAAAATCTGTCCCCCGGTGGACATCTGAATCAACGGCAATGCGAAAAAAAAGCAGCGCGTTAAGACAACTTTATTAAAGCACAAAGAAAAGTGAACAGTTGAGGCAGGACGAATGCAACAATATTGTAAAAGGAAGAAGAAGTACAATACAGCTACGGAGGAAGTAAGAAAACAGTCCAGGAAGCACTTCTGCAACTTGACTCCAACAAATACCCTTGGAACGCAAGTCTATCGAATCGCATTTACGAATATTAGAAATAATAATCCCATGACCCCCCCCCCCCCCCCCATGAACCATGGACCTTTCCGTTCGTAGGGAGGCTTGCGTGCCTCAGCGGAACAGATAGCCCTACCGTAGGTGCAACCACAACGGAAGGGTATCTGTTAAAAGGCCAGACAAACGTGTGGTTCCTGAAGAGGGGCAGCAGCCTTTTCAGTAGTTGCAGGGGCAACAGTCTGGATGATTGACTGATCTGATCTTGTAACACAAACCAAAAAGGCGTTGGTGTGCTAGTACTGCGAACGGCTGAAAGCAAGGGGAAACTACAGCCGTAATTTTTCCCTAGGGCATGCAGCTTTACCGTATGCATGGAGAGCTGCATCAAACCAGTCTCGAGACTGAAGACCACAACAACAACAACACTCCCATGACAACGCTAAGGAAAGTGATAACACGACAGCTACGGATTTAGGCGAAACTGACACCTATATGCTCTAATATTTTATGCCTGAGAACGATCGAAGTCAAGATAGGGGATACCATAATCTAAAATATCTCAAACGCTGCGATCCAGCGGAACGGTAGATGACGGAGCTTTTACACAGACAAAACTACGGGATATAATAACTAACTTTCCTGAAAACAAGACTCTTGGTGAAAATGGTGTTACTAGTAAGATCCTTTGTCGATTGCATAGCGTTTTTTTTCCAACTATCTTACCACTTTGTGTAACAGTTAAAAAGGATGGCTGCTTTCCGAGATTATGGAAAAGAGATAAAATCGTACTCATTCTCAAACCTAGTAAAGAAAACAGCATGGAAGTGTCCTAATTTCTTCCCATCAGCCTTCTGTATGCGGAGGGAAAAGTATTGGAAAATCTATTAATCAACAGAACTATGCACTATGTCTTCTCTATGGATGTCCTAAGTAACAATCAGTATGGATTTAGTCCACAGAAAGGGACAGTCGACGTATTGTTGGCTGTTAAGAACTTCGTAGAGGAAAGAGTATCAAAATGACTGTATGTAATAACGGTAAAATCCGATAGAAGAATGGGAAGGAAAATGGGCTGAAACTACAAAAGGGGCAATCACAAAAGATATTTTTCCGACTTTTCAGCATCATCTTTCCATAAAATTACCATAGTCATCTAATCTTACAACAATGTTAAATTAATGTCTTACTACATTAATTAAAATTAATGTCTTACTACTCGGTTCGGATTAGCCCCAAGTGCTACTTGTACCTGCGGAGACGGCGATCAAACAGGAGATCACCTGCTGTGGGTCTGTCGCGAACTTCAGTTTTAGTAAAGCTATACATCACACATTTTTGCAATTTAATAACGTTGCCCAGCATATGAATATTTATGTTACTAAAAGTTTTTAAAAAATGTTCTACCTGGAAACCTTATATCGATCGTACAGAAGTTTACTGTTGTGAATATAATTATTAGTATACTTTTATCATATTGTACCTGGAAATCTTATATAAGTTTTCTGTTGTGAATACTTTTCATCCATACCATTATAACTCGTTGTAATTAGACTTCTTCTTCATGTATCTTAGTATCTAACATGTAATATTATAAATACTGTCATGAAGAATGTTGACTATATGAAACGAAATGAAGAGACTTTAGCAGGGACACACTTTTCTGCTAGTGGGGTTGTTTGGGCTGAATTAATAGCAGCATTCAGTTACTACGTTCATAACACCTTTTCTAGCTACACGTAATGAGAATCACATGTGCTGTGAACAGTTCAGCGTGACTGGCAAAGAGCGCAGGCCATTCCAGTTTTTAAAAAACGCGCAAAAGACTGGATCGACAAAACTAGGTACAGCAGGATTTCGATCAATATATGGGTTGTTAATAAGCTTCACATCTGCCCAGTAGTAGTCGTCGAGCTCCCGACTAGATGAAATCTTCTTAAGTCTTGATTGAACGCCAGACAGATCAACATTCCGACGCCAGACAGATCAACATTCCGACAACTTGGAGTTACAATCGGACTTTATTACACGCTGACTATACATAAAACAAGGGATTCCTCATTAGGATGCGCCTTTATGTTAGGCTTGTGGTATCAACGTTCGATACCACACTTGTTAGGGGTTGCAGATATCGACCGCGGTCCGTAATAGATATCGTTGGACCAGCGAGTCGCGACTAGCGCCGCTCCGTGGCTTGAGTCAAGTATGTAGCGGGCTCTCGTCCACTCTTGCTCGAGACGTCAGCTAAGAATGTAGCATAGCCTTCATATGATAGGAAACAACCTCTAACAAGACGTTTAGCCAAGAATGACATAAGTAATGCCTCTCTAGATATCTGTATGTAATTATATGTATGCAGCATATGAAGAAGCTTGCAACACAAATTAAGTACAATACACAGGGTGGTCCATTGATAGTCACCGGGCCAAATATCTCACGAAATAAGCATCAAATGAAAAAAACTACAAAGAACGAAACTCGTCTAGCTTGAAGGGGAAACCAGATGGCGCTGTGGTTGGCCCGCTAGATGGCACTGCCATAGGTCAAACGGATATCAACTGCGTTTTTTTTTCAAAAAAAGGAACCCCCATTTTTTATTACATATTCGTGTAGTATGTAAAGAAATATGAATGTTTTAGTTGGACCACTTTTTTCGCTTTGTGATAGATAGCGCTGTAATAGTCACAAACGTATAAGTACGTGGTATCACGTAACATACCGCCAGTGCGGACGGTATTTGCTTCGTGATACATTGTTGTTGTTGTTGTGGTCTTCAGTCCTGGGACTGGTCTGATGCAGCCCTCCATGTTGATTTATCCTGTGCAAGCTCCTTCATCTCCCAGTACCTACTGCAACATACATCCTTCTGAATCTCCTTAGTGTATTCATCTCTTGGTCTCCCTCTACGATTTTTACCCTCCACGCTGCCCTCCAGTGCTAAATTTGTGATCCCTTGATGCCTCAGGACATGTCCTACCAACCAATCCCTTCTTCTAGTCAAGTTGGGCCACAAACTTCTTTTCTCCCCAATCCTATTCAATACCTCCTCATTAGTTACGTGATCTACCCACCTAATCTTCAACATTCTTCTGTAGCACCACATTTCGAAAGCTTCTATTCTCTTCTTGTCCAAACTATTTATTGTCCATGTTTCACTTCCGTACATGGCTACACTCCATACAAATACTTCCAGAAACGACTTCCTGACACTTAAATCTATACTCGATGTTAACAAATTTCTCTTCTTCAGAAACGCTTTCCTTGCCATTGCCAGTCTACATTTTATATCCTCTCTACTTCGACCATCATCAGTTATTTTGCTCCCCAAATAGCAAAACTCCTTTACTACTTTAAGTGTCTCATTTCCTAGTCTAATTCCCTCAGCATCACCCGAATTGATTCGACTACATTCCATTATCCTCGTTTTGCTTTTGTCTGGCCTCTCAACAGATACCCCTCCGTTGTCGTTGCACCTACGGTACGGCTATCTGTATCGTTGAGGCACGCAAGCCTCCCCACCAACGGCAAGGTCCATGGTTCATGGGGGGAGGCGTGATACATTACCCGTGTTAAAATGGACCGCTTACCAGTTGCAGAAAAGGTAGATATCGTGTTGGTGTATGGCTATTGTGATCAAAATGCCCAACGGGTGTGTGCTATGTATGCTGCTCGGTATCCTGGACGACATCATCCAAAGTGTCCGGACCGTTCGCCGGATAGTTACGTTATTTCAGGAAACAGGAAGTGTTCAGCCACATGTGAAACGTCAACCACGACCTGCAACAAATGATGATGCCCAAGTAGTTGTTTTAGCTGCTGTCGCGGCTAATCTGCACATCAGTAGCAGACAAATTGCGCGAGAATCGGGAATCTCAAAAACGTCGGTGTTGAGAATGCTACATCAACATCGATTACACCCGTGCCATATTTCTATGCACCAGGAATTGAATGGCGACGACTTTGAACGTCGTGTACAATTCTGCCACTGGGCACAAGAGCAATTACAGGACGATGACAGATTTTTTTCACGCGTTCTATTTAGGGACGAAGCGTCATTCACCAACAGCGGTAACGTAAACCGGCATAATATGCACTATTGGACAACGTAAAATCCACGATGGCTGCGACAAGTGGAGCATCAGCGACCTTGGCGGGTTGATGTATGGTGCGTCATTATGGGAGGAAGGGTAATTGGCCCCCATTTTATCGATGGCAATCTAAATGTTGCAATGTATGCTGATTTCCTACGTAATGTTCTACCGATGATACTACAGATGTTTCACTGCATGACAGAATGGCGATGTACTTCCAACATGAGGGATGTCTGGCACATAGCTCGCCTGCGGTTGAAGCGATATTGGTTCTAGGCGCTTCAGTCTGGAACCGCGTGACCGCCACGGTCGCTGTTTCGAATCCTGCCTCGGGCATGGATTGTTGTGATGTCCTTAGGTTAGTTAGGTTTAAGTAGTTCTAAGTTCTAGGGGACTGATGACCACAGATGTTAAGTCCCATAGTGCTCAGAGCCATTTGAACCATTTTGAAGCGGTATTGACTAGCATATTTCATGACAGGTGGATTGGGCGTCGAAGCGCCATACCATGGCCCGCAAGTTCAGCGGATCTGACGCCCCCGGATTTCTTTCTGTGGGGAAAGTTGAAGGATATTTGCTATCGTGATCCACCGACAACGCCTGACAACGTGCGCCAGTGCATTGTCAATGCATGTACGAACATTACGGAGGGCGAACTACTCGCTGTTGAGAGGAATGTCGTTACACGTAATGCCAAATGCATTGAGGTTGACGAACATCATTTTGAGCATTTATTGCATTAATGTGGTATTTACAGGTAATCACGCTGTAACAGCGTGCGTTCTCAGAAATGATAAGTTCACAAAGGTACATGTATCACATTGGAACAACCGAAATAAAATGTTCAAACGTGCCTACGTTCTGTATTTTAATTTTAAAAAAACCTACCTGTTATCAACTGTTCGACTAAAATTGTGAGCCATATGTTTGTGACTATTATAGCGCCATCTATCACAAAGCGAAAAAAGTGGTGCAACTAAAACATTCATATTTCTTTACGTACTACACGAATATGTAATAAAAATGGGGGTTCATATTTAAAAAACGCAGTTGATACCCGTTTGAACTATGGCAGCGCCATCTAGCAGGCCAACCATAGTGCCATATGTTTTCCTCCTTCAAGCTAGACAAGTTTCGTTCTTCGTAGTTTTCGTTTGACGCTTATTTCGTGAGATATTTGGCCCGGTCACTATCAATGGACCGCTCTGTATATTATTTTTTACCAGTGACTACTAATTATTTCAGACGTTGCAGATACAGACTACGCAGGCAGCTCCTTACCGACTTCACTGCCAAACCAGCAATATATGTTTCTATTTAGCATTGGCCACCTGTCATCATAACTACTGACGACGAGAATCATAAAAAGACTGACATCCAATTCAGACATGGACATCCAACCAATTAAACAATGTGATACTACAAAAAGATTCAATATACACTGACAGAAAAGAATACCAGTACCAGGAAGAAGCTTTGCGCCATAAACGAAAATTGCTAAGCGTATTTCTGTATCTAACAGGTAATGACTGTTACAGTTTCGCGCCAATCGCGTAAGAGTGGCGCTAGTGGCACCACTACGAGGATGTAAATCTGATTTGCTTTAAATACGTGTTGTAACGGTCATGAGCGTCAGTTACTTTTGAGATTGGACGTGGCGAGTTGATGTTAGTCGCGGATGCCTTAAAAGCGACAAAAACGCCATTATCAACAACTCATCGAGTTCGAACAAGGTCGTGTAATAGGGCTACGAACAACTGATTGTTCTTTCTGCACATTCAGAAAAGACTTGGCAGGAATGTAGCCCATGTACATAATTGCTGGTAGCGGTGGCCATGAGAGCGTACAGTCGCAAGAAGACTGGACTCCAGACGGCCACATGGCATTACCGAGAGGGAAGACGATCGTGTTGGGCGTATACGAACTGTTACAATTCGGTTACTTCAAGGACGGCTCCGATCCAGACGCCCTGTAGCGTGCATTGCACCGACCCCAAACCATCACCATTTGCGACTTCAGTGGTATCATGCGAGAGCTCACTGGACGGCAGGGTCGAGGTCTGTTGTGTCTGATGAAAGCTGGTTCTGACTTGGCGCCAGTGGTGGCCGTGTGTTGGTTACAAGGAAGCGAGCTGAGGACTTGCCACCAACCTGTGTGCGTGCTATACACTCTGGACCTACATCTGGAGTTGTGACCTCGGTTGTGATTTCGTATGACAGCAGGAGCACGCTCTTGGTTATCCCACGTGTTGTTGTTGTTGTGGTCTTCATTCCTGAGACTGGTTTGATGCAGTTCTCCATGCTACTCTATCCTGTGCAAGCTTCTTCATTTCCCAGTACCTACTGCAACCTACATCCTTCTGAATCTTCTTAGTGTATTCATCTCTTGGTCTCCCTCTACGATTTTTACCCTCCACGCTGCCCACCAATACTAAATTGGCCATCCCTCGATGTCTCAGAACATGTCCTACCAAGCGATCCCTTATTCTAGTCAAGTTGTGCCACAAGCTCCTCTTCTCCCCAATTCTGTTCAATACCCCCTCATTAGTTATGTGATCTACCCATCTAATCTTCAGCATTCTTCTGTAGCACCACATTTCGAAAGCTTCTATTCTCTTCTTGTCTAAGCTATTTATCGTCCACGTTTCACTTTCATACATGGCTACACTCCATACAAATACTTTCAGAAACGACTTCCTGACATTTAAATCTCTGCTCGATGTTAACAACTTTTTCTTCTTCAGAAACGCATTCCTTGCCATTGCCAGTCTACATTTTATATCCTCTCTACTTCGACCATCATCAGTTATTTTGCTCCTCAAATAGCAAAACTCCTTTACTACTTTAAGTATCTCATTTCCTAATCTAATTCCCTCAGCATCACCCGACTTAATTCGACTACATTCCATTATCCTCGTTTTGCTTTTGTTGATGCTCATCTTATATCCTCCTTTCAAGACACTGTCCTTTCCGTTCAACTGCTTTTCCAAGTCCTTTGCTGCCTCTGACAGAATTACAATGTCATCGGCGAACGTCAAAGTTTTTATTTCTTCTCCATGGATTTTAATTCCTACTCCGAACTTTTCTTTTGTTTCCTTTATTGCTTGCTCAATGTACAGATTGAATAACATCGGGGATAGGCTACCAACCTGTCTCACTTCCTTCCCAACCACTGCTTCCTTTCTTACCCCTCGACTCTTTATAACTGCCATCTGCTTTCTGTACAAATTGTAAATAGCCTTTCGCTCCTTGTATTTTACGCCTGCTACCTTCAGAATTTGAAAAAGAGTATTCCAACAACATTTTCAAAAGCTTTCTCTAAGTCTACAAATGTTAGAAACGTAGGTTTGCCTTTCCTTAATCTTTCTTCTAAGGTAAGTCGTAGGGTCAGTATTGCCTGACGTGTTCCAACATTTCTACGGAATCCAAACTGATCTTCCCCGAGGTCGGCTTCTATCAGCTTTTCCATTCGTCTATAAAGAATTCGCGTTAGTATTTTGCAGCTGTGACTTATTAAACTGATAGTTCGGTAATTTTCACATCTGTCAACACCTGCTTTCTTTGGGATTGGAATTATTATATTTTTCTTGAAGTCTGAGGGTATTTCGCCTGTCTCATACATCTTGCTCACCAGATGGTAGAGTTTTGTCACATACCCTGAGTACAAATCTCTGTGTCAGTTTGGTGGTTCGACCTGTTGTACTGCCATTCATGAACAGCATTCCAGGGCGTGCTTTCCAGCAGGATAACACTCGCTCACATACCGCTGTTGTAACCCAACTTGCTTTACAGAGAGTCGACATGTTGCCTTGGCTTGCTCGATCACCAGATATGTCTCCAGTAGAGCACATATGGGACATCACCAGATGACAGCTCCAGCGCCATCCACAAACAGCATTAACTGTCCCTGTTTTGACCGACCAAATTCAGCAGGCATGGAACCATTTTATCGTATCGATACATGTTCTAATACAGTACAGTCATGAAAGAACTGTGACAGAAGCCCGAACAACACGTGACTTATACTTTCGAACATGCATTGATACGATAAAATGGTACATTGATAATGGCTAGGCACTAGCCGAAATCTAGATTTGCCGAATAAAACCTGCAAGAAAAGTACGACTGATTTCTGCTCTCTATCATTTGAAAGTCAAACCACAGTCTTTGAGTGAACCCACGTTTCTAATGGAACGTAACCCGACTAAGATATGTTACCTGGACCAATGTATTCCCGAAATTTCATTATTGTACATAAATAATTTTTTGGTGTTGCAGTTTTTCCTTCGGTATATGCATCGAATGTTATTGCTAAATATTACGTTCGAGTCGTTGATATTGCTCGGAGTCACATACGACACAGCAGTCTCTTTGCTGCATTTGCGACGTGGAGACCTGGGAGGCCACCGGCAATTAAGTTCATCTTATGCTCCTCCTCTTCCAATTCAGCGTTCCCGATCTCACGCCTCGTGACTTAAATCTGCGGGATTACTTAAAAGACCGCGTTTTTATCCCCCTACGCCTCTCGCTCTTGAAAGTCTGCGACATCGCGTTGTTGAAGCTGTGAATTCAATAACGAGAGACCAACTGCTCCGTGTGTGGCAGGAAATGAGGCACCGCTTTGATACTTGTCGTGTAAACATGATGCTCACGTTGACTGTATAAAAATTTGAACGTTTGTCTTTCCAGGAACGTTGGAATTGTGTGTCTATCTGTGGTAGCTTGGAAGCAATAAATGTCTGAAATCTGTTCCTTCTTTTTGAATAGCCCTGTATGTTTAAACTCTGTCTACTTGAATTATAATAATAAGCTTCAGGTGGAAGACTTCAATCGTGAGAGAAAAAGAAACATAAAGCTTGTGAGACACATTTTTCCATGTTATTCAAGTAGACACGATTTTCACAGGTATCTTATGTCTTCGTATCATTATTCTTTCTTTTTGTTCCTTCTTTTTGTATTCTCGTTTGTTACGCAAATCTAGTTATGAAGCGTATTCACCTGGAAAAGGTTATGTACATTCTGTAAACAGCTAACAGTTTGGTAATCAATCACCTTAACAACTCATGCATCCAAGTTGCTGGCAAGAATAATATACAGAAGAATGGAAAAGAAAATCGAGGATGTGTTAAATGACGATCAGTTTGGATTTCGAAAAAGTAAAAACACGGGAGAGGCAATTCTGACTTTGTGATTGACAATGGAAGCAAGACTACGGGAAAGGATGTTCATAGGATTTGTTGACCTGGAAAAAGCGTTCGACAATGTAAAATGGTGCAAGATGTTCGAAATACTGAGAAAAATAGGGGTAAGCTATAGGGTGAGACGGGTAAAAGCCAAGAGGGAAGCGATCGGATTAAAAAGGGTGTAAGACAGGAATGTGGTCTTTCGCCCCTATTGTTCGATCTGTACACCGAAGAAGCAATGACAGAAATAAAAGAAGGGTTCAAGAGTGGAATTAAAATTCAAGGTGAAAGGATATCAATGATAAGATTCGTTAATGACATTGTTATTCTCAGTGCACGTGAAGAAGAATTACAGGACCTGCCGAATGGAATGTACAGTCTAATGAGTACAGAATATGGATTGAGAGTAAATCGAAGAAAGACCGAAGCCATGGGAAGTAGCAAAGATGAGAACATTACATCAGGATTGGCGAACACGAAGTAGATGAAGTGAAGGAATTCTGCTACCTAGGCAGCAAAATAAGCTATGACGGGCGGAGCAAGGACATCAGAAGCAGACTATCACTGGCAAAAAGGGCATTTCTGACCAAGTGTAGTCTACTAGTATCAATTTGAGGAAGAAATTTCTGGGAATGTACGTTCTAGCACAGCATTGTATGGTAGTGAAACATGGACTGTGTGAAAACCGGAACAGAAGAGAATCAAAGCATTTGAGATGTGGTGCTACAGGTGAATTTTGAAAATTAGGTGGACTGATAAGGCAAGGAATGAGTGGTTCTGCACAGAATCGGAGAGGAAAGGAATACCATAAATGGAAAACACTGACAAGGAGAAGAGACAGGATGATATGACATCTGTTAAGACACCAGGGAATTACTTACGTGGTACTAGAGGGAGCTGCAGAGGGCAAAAACTGTAGAAGAAGATAGAGATTGGAATACATCCGGCAAATAATTGAGGACATAGGTTGCAAGTCCTACTCTGAGATCAAGAGCTTGATATAGAAGAGGAATTGGTGATGGGCCGCATCAAACCAGTCAGAAGACTGATGACCCAAATAAATAAATAAAATGTAAGTAGTAGGGATTTGTTATCAATTGAAGTGAGTTCTGGATCTTAAGTCTGCTTAACTTGTAAGTAAGAGCTTAGTGATTTCCTGTTCACAGACATACAGCTCTAAACTAATGGATGGAGAAGGGCATGGATTGTGGGCTTATAGAGGACAGCAGAAAGAGGGAAAGCGAAGTGACGGGAGCCAAGCGACGAGGTGCAACGTTAGGGGGCGAAGTGAGGGGCCGTTATGAGGGGGGGGGGGGGGGGGGTTCAAATGAGGGTGCATTGTAAGGGGTTCGAGTGAGGGATGCAGAGTGAGAGAGAGAGGGGGGGCTATGGTGAGAAGATGGGAGAAGAGTTTTGCCACTGGGAAGAAAGTGGGAGAGCATTGCAGAGGCGAGAGGAAGATGGGGAGGCAGTTTCACTGGCAAGAGGAATATGGGTAGGGGTCATGCTAGCCAAATGAAGCCACGGAGTGAAGTGGTTGTGCTGGCAAAAGGGGGTGAGGACTGCCAATGAGAGGAAGGTGGGTGACAACGAGCGGAAGAGGGAACACTGGCGAGATAGGGGGAGGGAGTGGAAAGATAGGTAGAGGGCACAGGGGGAGGGGGGGGGGGAGCAGACAGATAGGTGGATGGGCAAAGAGGTAGGTGGGCAGGCAAAGAAATAGATGGGTGCACAGAGAGATAGATGGCAGGAAAGCGAAATAGGTGGCGATGGAGGCAGGAAGATTCGGAGAGGTAAGGGAAGAAAAACAGATAGGGGTGGGACCCGGGAGGTATGTAGGAGATAGAATGATAGGGGCACAGAGGTAGGGGCAGAGAGATAGGGAGCAAAGAGGTAGGGGGTAGAAATGAGGCAGAGAGAGAGGGGACGGAGAGATAGTGGGCATAGAAAGAAAGGTCGAGAAAGAGAGGTTGAGTATGAGGGGGTCGAGAAAGATGGGGAGAAGAGACTAAAACAACATATGATGAGACAGAGGAAATTATGGAGATAGTTAAGAAGTCTAAAATTTGATACTGATGTGCGACTTGCATTCAACAATAGGAAAAGGAACAGAAGGAAAAAATAATAAGAGACTATGGACTGAGGGGGGGGGGAAGGGGGAGAAATGAAAGAGGAAGAAACTTGGTAGAACTTTGCGCAGCACACAGTGTAAATGCTACTAATAACTGGTTCGAAAATAACGAATAAGGTTTTATATATGGAACTTACCTGGAGACACCAGAAGGTTTCAGTTAGGTTATTTAATGGTAAGACAGAGATTCGAAACTGTATTTTAAGCTGCAATATCATTCCAGATGCAAATGTAGACTTTGACCATTATATATTTGTATGGACTGCATACTGAAACTGAGGAAATTACAGGAAGCTTCATTAGAGAGATGGGAACTAGGTAACTTGATAGAACCAGAATTATGAAAGTTTCAAAGAAGCACTAAGCGAAAATGGAAAGAAATACATTAGAGATGAATGTGTAGCCTTATGAGATGGAAAACTGAAGGCAGCAGAGAATCAAATAGGTGAAAACACAAGGTCCAGTAGGAATCCTTGCATGGCATAATAGATATTGAGAGCAGGGTTGACGAAAGCAGAAAATATAAAAATGCAGCAAATGTAGCAGCCAAAAGAGGACACAGACGTCTAAAAAAATAATATCGACAGTAAGTGCGAAATGATGAAGTAGGAATTATTGGAGGAGAAATTCAATATTACAGAAAAAGAAATGAGATGGTGAATATGGTGCTGTGAGAAGAATTTGACAAAACACTAAAAGGATTATGTCGAAGAAGGAAGGAAGATTGGGTTTAACGTCCAATCGACATCAGTGTCATTTGAGGCGGAGTACAAGCTCGGATTTTGTCAAGGATGGGGAAGGAAATCGGTCATGCCCTTTCAAAGGAACCATCCCGGCATTTGCATGGAGCGATTAAGGGAAATCGGATGGTCGGACGCGGGTTTCAACCGTCGACCTCTCGATTGCGAGTCTAGTGTGGTAACCACAGCTCCACCTCCCTTGGTGATTATGTCGAAACAATGTCCCTGGAGTAGACGACATTCCCTTAAAACTGCAGTTGACAAAACTATACCACCTGCTATGCGATATACACAAGGCAGGCTAACACCCCTGCGCTTCAAGAAGAGTATGATAATTCCAGTTCCACAAAAGGCAGGTGTGAATATTACCGAACTATCAGTTTAATAAGTCATGTCTGCAAAATAATGAGACGAACTATTTCTAGAGCAATGGAAAAACTGGTAGAAGAGAGATCAGTTTGGGTTCCAGAGAAATGTAGAAATACGTGAGGCAATACTGATCCTCCAGCTTATCGTAGAACAGAGACCAAAGAAACGCAAATACAAGCTTACAGCATTTGTAGATTTAGAGAAAGGTTTTGACGATGTTGACTGGACTAGTTTTGTGAAAATTCTGAAAGTAGCAAGGATAAAATACTGGGAGAGAAAAGTTATCAACAACTTGTACAGAAACCATATTGCAATTGCAAGGGTCAAAGTATGTGAACCTGTGGCAGTAGTCGAGAAGTGAGTGAGGACAGGGTTGTAGACTATCCCCCATGTTAGTTAATCAGTCTGTACATCGAGCAAGATATGAAGGAGACAAGGAGAAATTTGGAGAGGGAAGTAAGCTTGAGGGAGAAGAAATAATAACGTTGGGGTTTGCTAATGAGACTAATTCTGTCAGAGACAATAAATTTCCTGGTTGGTTTTGATTCATCAGTCTTTGAGGAAAACTTTGTCCAGATTGGTCCTCTGTTTTTTCATCCGTCATCGCAATGGCTACCATTTCACAAAAAACACCGCATGGGTTTGTGTGGTAAATGCACAGTCACAGCGTTATATAAGAAAGTCAGCCGTTCATCAGCGTTTCTCATTGTGGCCAGGGTCGATGCTTCTACATTTTTTTGGGTTTCAAATACACCCCTGGAAATGGAAAAAAGAACACATTGACACCGGTGTGTCAGACCCACCATACTTGCTCCGGACACTGCGAGAGGGCTGTACAAGCAATGATCACACGCACGGCACAGCGGACACACCAGGAACCGCGGTGTTGGCCGTCGAATGGCGCTAGCTGCGCAGCATTTGTGCACCGCCGCCGTCAGTGTCAGCCAGTTTGCCGTGGCATACGGAGCTCCATCGCAGTCTTTAACACTGGTAGCATGCCGCGACAGCGTGGACGTGAACCGTATGTGCAGTTGACGGACTTTGAGCGAGGGCGTATAGTGGGCATGCGGGAGGCCGGGTGGACGTACCGTCGAATTGCTCAACACGTGGGGTGTGAGGTCTCCACAGTACATCGATGTTGTCGCCAGTGGTCGGCGGAAGGTGCACGTGCCCGTCGACCTGGGACCAGACCGCAGCGACGCACGGATGCACGCCAAGGCCGTAGGATCCTACGCAGTGCCGTAGGGGACCACACCGCCACTTCCCAGCAAATTAGGGACACTGTTGCTCCTGGGGTATTGGCGAGGACCATTCGCAACCGTCTCCATGAAGCTGGGCTACGGTCCCGCACACTGTTAGGCCGTCTTCCGCTCACGCCCTAACATCGTGCAGCCCGCCTCCAGTGGTGTCGCGACAGGCGTGAATGGAGGGACGAATGGAGACGTGTCGTCTTCAGCGATGAGAGTCGCTTCTGCCTTGGTGCCAATGATGGTCGTATGCGTGTTTGGCGCCGTGCAGGTGAGCGCCACAATCAGGACTGCATACGACCGAGGCACACAGGGCCAACACCCGGCATCATGGTGTGGGGAGCGATCTCCTACACTGGCCGTACACCACTGGTGATCGTCGAGGGGACACTGAATAGTGCACGGTACATCCAAACCGTCATCGAACCCATCGTTCTACCATTCCTAGACCGGCAAGGGAACTTGCTGTTCCAACAGGACAATGCACATCCGCATGTATCCCGTGCCACCCAACGTGCTCTAGAAGGTGTAAGTCAACTACCCTGGCCAACAAGATCTCCGGATCTGTCCCCCATTGAGCATGTTTGGGACTGGATGAAGCGTCGTCTCATGCGGTCTGCACGTCCAGCACGAACGCTGGTCCAACTGAGGCGCCAGGTGGAAATGGCATGGCAAGCCGTTCCACAGGACTACATCCAGCATCTCTACGATCGTCTCCATGGGAGAATAGCAGCCTGCATTGCTGCGAAAGGTGGATATACACTGTACTAGTGCCGACATTGTGCATGCTCTGTTGCCTGTGTCTATGTGCCTGTGGTTCTGTCAGTGTGATCATGTGATGTATCTGACCCCAGGAATGTGACAATAAAGTTTCCCCTTCCTGGGACAATGAATTCACAGTGTTCTTATTTCAATTTCCAGGAGTGTAGATGACATCAACACAGTATCAGCATTCGTATTATTTGATGAAACAGAATCACTACGCGCGAAATTGTTAGAGCTGTTTCCACCAGAATTAGGGTATACAAAAAATTATACAGCTCACATTCAGTTAAAGTTTCTGCAGTACCTCGCTACTTTCGAGCAAGACCAGTGCCAGTATCATTGCGGTTTGGTCTCAGGACGCAATTAGACAGCCTCCCATTCACCACATCATGACAGTTGGCAACACCATTGACAGCTTTACGCAAAGCAAATGGTTCCCTCCATGTTTGCGGTGTCATTAAAGCAAGCCATAAATGCACAATCACATATTGACGTCAATCTCATTCCGCTGGCACAAGAGGCCCATGTCAAAACTATGTGGTAGCTGATAATTCTCCAAAATTGTCCTATCCAAAGCATATTAGCAATTGACACTATAGCGTCAGTTGTATCAGTTCACAAGTACTAACATCTCATTTGGTTTACCGCACATAAAACAGGTTGCCATTCGGAATTGGTAGTGCAGCAATGGTCTTGCAGCCTGTTTTGGAGTCGCTGATACAAAAGATTCCAAATATGGTCAATTACCTGGATGATGTACAAGGGGCAAGCAGATTGGTTTTATTCAGGAATCAGGTACACCATATTGTTCCCCAACCTTTTGGCTACAAAAATCTATTTTTCAACATAATCTCCATTCAGTGTCACGGCCTTACGCCACCTTACTGGAAGGATCTATACGCCCAGAGGTACCACTCAACTGGTCGATGTTGGAGCCAATGTCTCGCTGCATCAATAACCTTCCCACCACCCATGTTCTGCTCCCTGCAGAGTACATCCTTCATTGGGCCAGACAGATGGAAGGTGCGAGATTTGGGCTGCAGGGCAGATGTGGAAGAACAGCACAAGGAACTTTCGTGAGCTCCTCTCGGGCACATACACTTGTGTGAGACCTTGCCTTGTCACAGAAAAGAAGAAGCTCGTTTGCATCTTCGCAGTGACGAAAACGCTGAAGTCGTTTCTTCAATTTCCTGAAGGTAGCACAATACACTTCAGAGTTGTTTGTTGCTCCATGAGGGGGGAAGTCAAACAGAATAACCCCTTCAGAGTCCCAGAAGACTGTCCCCATAATTTTACCAGTTGATTTTCTGGCTTTGAACTTTTTCTTCAGAGAGAAGTGGTGTGGCACCACTCTGTAGATTGCCATTTTGTTTCCGGTTCGAAGTGATGAACCCATGTTTCATTGCCTGCGACAATGTTCAATAAAAACTGTCACGATCAGCCTAATACACAAGCAATTCCACTCAGATGGTCCTTTGTTGCTCTTTATGGTGTTATATCAGGCAGTGAGGAACCCAGCAGCAAACAGCTTTTAGTACCCCAACTGGTGAACACGTGTGTCAGCATTATCAATAGAGACGTCCAATTGAGTGGCGAGGTGTTTGATTATGATCCGTTGATCACTTCAAATGAGAGTGTCCGCATGTTCCAGCATTGCTGAAACCACAGCTGTGTGTACCGGCTAGCACGCAGGAGGGCGGACACGTTTGCGTGACCTTGTTGTGATGATGACAGTCGCCTTACCCAATGACACACTACATTTTTGTTCACTGCCAGGCCCCCACAGACATTCTGCAAGCGCCTATGAATGTCTGCAGCGCTCTGGTGTTCCACTTTAAGAAATTCACTGACAGCTCTCTGCTTGGAATGCACCTCCGTTACAGATGCAGTTTGGAAGGTTATGTATAGCTCAGCCACCTATCAGAACTTCATAAAACTATATGGGCGGAACTGGGAATGTTCCACTATGTCCCATAATAAATTCAGTATTTTTTCAGCCGAAATCAGCCAAGAAAAAAATGTGTTCCATTAATTATTGAATGCCCCTTGTATTGCTAAAAGGAGATACAATGTAATAAACTTATGCTTACTGGCTCTGAGCACTATGGGACTTAACATCTGTGGTCATCAGTCCCCTAGAACTTAGAACTACTTAAACCTAACTAACCTAAGGACATCACACACATCCATGCCCGAGGCAGGATTCGAACCTGCGACCATAGCAGTCCCGCGGTTCCGGACTGAGCGCCTAGAACCGCTAGACCACCGCGGCCATTATGCTTACTTTTCTAGATGCTACAGTAAAATGGACTTACGTGAAATCTAGAAAAATTTGAATCTTTCACAAGACAGTAGAATACTCAGGCCACCTGTTGAATCAAAGGACTGCAATTAATCCAGTAACATGAACTTCAGTCATTTTTAACCAAAATCAATTATTATGCTAAATTCATATCAAAAGCCACACAGATTTCCAGAACCAAAACCAAGGTGCATTGACATTAAGAACCTCTTCAAAATGTACATGAAGTGTGAATCCATTCACGTTAATTCCACATCCTGGCTTAATTTATATATAATAGTCTTTTCCTCACCAAAGACACCTAGTTATAACTGTGCCAAAGTATTTTATCATAAAATAGTAGTTAAGAGTCATAAAAGTGTCTGAAATTTAAAATAAAAAAAATTTAAGAAATTGGAGTGTTTCATTCTCCATGCCAGTCAGTGTTTGTAGACAATTCTACTTGCAGTGTGTTATGAAGTCAAACTTCCAACTTCACCTGCTTCCAATTTATGCAGCAGTTCTAATAATTTGCTTTTGAGATGTGCCTGCTTAGCTTTTGATGTGTGCCTGCTTATGAACTATCTGTCATAGTAGCAAGCAGTAAAGAAATGTTTACGTTTTACCTTTACTTTTGTGCAATAGATTACATTAGTGTAAATTCTTTTGTAGTAAAATTGTTAGATAGCAACTTAACACTGCACAAATCCTGCAAATTTTGGAAAAAAAACCATTCAGATTTTGATCCACACACTTCTGAGTGCAGGAGGTGATACAAATGCAGAAGCCTCATAATGTGCAGCATGTTAGTTCAGCAGAGTAATTTGATTCCTCTGATGAACATGAAGAGTCTGCAGTAGATAATGAACATGCAGATTATTTGTAGTGTTCTGGTACTCAGTCCAACAATGACATACGGTCTGACAACACTGCAACAATATAGAGAATACAATTTCAATAAATGTGGAGGAGAGGTAAAAATAATGCGATTACTGCATTTTTTGCGAATCCTCTGGATAAATTACCCAGCAATTTTGTTCCATATACTTCTTTTGTTATTCTTAATAATAAAATTATTACGTCTTCAACAGATCAGCATTTCGTTTTACAAGAGTAAAAATTGTAGTTGAAAAACTGACCACAAAATGCTCTGATAAAGTAGCAGATTACAGTTTTCCATGACACCTGCAGAGTCTACTTGAAACACAAGCCTCTCCATTTTCTCTGGTCTTCCCACCACATCTCTGTCACTACTCTGGCTGCCTTCTCCTTTCTTCTGAATTTCTTGTAGTGACTTGTTGCTCAGTCTTTCCTTGGCCTCCATCTTTATCTTGTGGGTCTTTCTTGTAATCCTCTTCTCACCCACTCTTCACATGCCAGTACCATTAAATCCTTCTCAGCCTTTTCTTCTACAGATCTTTTATCTTTTTCATTTTTATTACATGAATCTGACTTCATTTACTTGGTAACACCTTACTTTTTAATCCTTCTTTCACAAACAAATTTCTGTAGCATACAACATAATATATATTGGGTATATCAGCTTCTTACTTTCCAAGGGGACTTCTTTGTCCCATATTATTCCATCTCTGTTATTTCTTCCATTTTTTTGTAATTATACTGCTTATGTACTTGAAACTTTCCACCACTTTCAGTTATGAAGAAAAAGAGGTCTTGTCTGTCTCACATCAGACCACCACAGAATGCCATTAATGGAATTAAAAATTTTCTTTTTCAATACTGTGACTTCCGCTCAAAGTGCATTTCAGTATTCCTCCACTGACTTAATTTTGCAGGCAATAACAGAGGTAGAAAAGAGGAGAACTGAGTTGACAGAAATATCAAAGACAGTGCACAGAAAATTTTGTGCAACATGCACAGCAGATGAAACTGTTGCCATAGATGAAACCTTGTTACCTTTCACTATTACTCATTTTTACTATGTATTTCTAGTAAAAACCGCAAACCCAGTGTTAACATTCTCAAATTATGCAATAACACTGGAAATACTTTATTCATATTAACTTATGTAATTACATGAATTTTGTGCCTAAAAACTGGCAGACTCAGTTGTATTAGACCTTGTGAGTAAATATGTTGTTAGGACTGTTAAGTTGTGCAGATATCTATTACATGCTAGTTCCTTTCACAAAACAGCTCTTTGAGAGGAAAAAAATCATGAAAGGGGCACTGAAAAATAAGAGAGAGCCTAATGGAAGAACAAAGGTCAAGCTTTTTGCTGTCAATAAATCATGTTAGATATGGCTGAACTGGACAAAAAGATGAGAACGGGAAAAAAACAGCCAGCAGTGATTGTTTAAAATAAAAAAAAGGAAACCAGAGAGAAGAAATTACAGACCAAAGATACTGTAAGCCATAAAACTACCTTTGAGTTTACCACAATGTAGTGTCACAAGGCCATTGCTGTTCAGAGTGTATACAGCAAGGACCAGAATTCATATAGTCATAGTATGGACTAAAACATACCTAAAGAGCTATGAGCACTTGTTTAGTAAAAGAAACATGTTTCACATTACTGAAGATGAACAAGTGCCCATAGCTCCTGCAGTATGCATTTTACTGCCCGTGTTCACTGGACACTTTTTCTTGTTTTGTCCATACTACCATATCTCAAAATATGGATAGCAAATAGCTTTCAATAGAAGAGATTTGCTCACAGCAGAAAAGATGAATAACATCTCTGAAAGTTTGTCAATGGAGTTCTGATTCACCCTAAATAAATGATCTGGTAGGTAATGTTAGTTCCACAAGGCTGCTTACAGAAAATGATTTTGCATATACGAAAGTCTCAGTGTCATGAAGTTTCAGCAAAATGAACAAAGACCTGCAAATGATCAAAGGCTGGCACAGAAGTGACAGCTTACCTCAAAATAAACAAGTTTTATGTATTGTGCACAAATTGATGGAAAGAAACAAAAATATTCAGTTAGACAATTGGTGATCATTAAACAGTCAATTAACATGTTCCCAGAACAACAATGTGGAACCACCACATAAAATTAGTTGTAACAACATCAAAAGCCAGGAAGATTCATTGGAAGAATTCCATGGTTACCGAATTCACCTGTGAAAGTTACCCTACAAAAAAAAAGTGCTCGACTTAACCACAAGTGTAGCTCATCATCGTGAGACCCTTGCAAGGTAGGATTAAAAAAGGATAACACATTCCTTTTTGCTCACCGTTGGGGCTTCTGTGATAAGTCCAACTCAAGGCCATGGCCAGAATCTTCACACTCTTAGTGCTGTGAGATGCGCTAGACAGGTTATGCAATGTATTGCTCTGCAGATTTATTTGGAAA
Source organism: Schistocerca piceifrons (assembly GCF_021461385.2). NCBI lineage: Eukaryota > Metazoa > Arthropoda > Insecta > Orthoptera > Acrididae > Schistocerca > Schistocerca piceifrons. The sequence goes on from NC_060141.1 coordinate 415,354,359, forward strand.
CATTTCATTTCAGATTGATTATTTTTCTGCACTGCTACAGTTCACATAAGGGTCAAAAGCCTTGCTAAGAACCACAAGACCTAACTACTACCTCCTGTAGCTATCCAACTAGTTTCAGAGAGATTCTATGATCCAACCAATGGACTGGAAAATGTACATCACTACTAACTAGTTCATCCACTGCCTCCAGCTAGCTTTTAACAATGGCTACTGGTAACCTCCACCAAAACAAAAACTTAATAACAATCCAAAGTCAATATGAAAGTTCCAGAAACACCACAGTTTCATTTTCCACAGTAACGAATGTAATTGGGTTCAATTAAACTTCAGCACATCCATCTCACTAACTACAAACTGTCTACTTAGCTACTTGGCTCCACGATCTAGTTTGAGGCTTCTGGCCACTAATCATGTGTGCACACATGCACATAAACACTGGACTGCTCCACTTCCCTAGAAAACCAGAAATGACAATTACAGAATTCCACACCCACGCATTTTTTAATAATTCTTGTAGGCTTCCCATATTTGAAAAATAACTTGGTTGATCACTGACTACCAACACTAGAAATACAGTTCAAAAAAACACTTCTACCCTAGAGGGCCTGCTCACGACATCTACATTCCTCCCACATCAAAAACTTTTGGCCATAAAGTCTGGCCACCCAGGTATGGTGTATCTGGCCAGTATTCTGAAGGTCTCACAAAGGCCTCCACAGACAGACACTATCCCCCAGACCTAGTCCACAGACAGATTTCCCATTCCATATCCCCATACAACACCTGTCCTCCCACCACCTCCAAGAACCAGCTACAAAGGAGTGCCCCCTTCATCATCCAGTACCACCCATACTGGAACAACTGGGCCACATCATTCATTTGGGCTCTGATTATTTATCATCATGCCCTGAAATTAGGAACAAGCTACCCAAGGTCTTTCCCATGCGTCTTAAAGTGGCATACCATCACCCACCCACCCACCCTCCACAACAACCTAGTCCATTCCTAGATGTTCCAAGTCCCAATCCCTTGCCCCAGGGATCATATCCCTGTGGAAGACCCAGGTGCAAGACCTGCTCAGCAATTCCTGTTCCACTCATGTCACATGCTTCCATCAGAGACTGGGTCAGCTGTGAAAACATCCAACCAGAGGTTCACCAGGGTGAATGGCCACCACCAAACCGAGCGAGGTGGCACAGTGGTTAGCACACTGGACTCGCATTAGTAAGGATGAAGGTTCAATCCTGCGTCTGGCCATCCTGATTTAGGATTTCCATGATTTCTCTAAATCACTCCAGGCAAATGCTGGGATGGTTCCTTCGAAAAGGCATGGCCGACTTCCTTCCCCCAGCCTTGCCTAATCCGATGAGACCGATGACCTCGCTGTTTGGTCTCTTCCCCCAAACAATCCAATCAAAGACTGGGAGTTTGTAACAACGTATGCACGCCACCACCAAACTGTGGCTGAGAGCAAAGTAGACCATCCTGTGCACAATATGCAGCTGAACATAGCCTGCTTTATTTCAATGGCTGCTTCTCAACCTCAGCCATCTGGATCCTCCATCCACTATCAGCTTTTCTCAACTGCACAGATGGAAGTTATCCTTACAACATACGAGGAAAATCCCAAAAGTAAGATCTCCTATTTTTTTTATATATATAAGTACAGAACTCTGCGTGGCAGTTGGTCACATTGTTATGAAGAGTGCTTCATGCGCTGTGTGTAAACATGCGCACACCACGCTGAGGCATTCAGTCTTGAATTGGCAGATGTTGAGAATGGAGCTCCCATTGGATGTTACTACCAAGTGCGAATTGTGCGCAGTTACTCGGGTTTTGAATGCAAAGGGCACTGCGCCGATTGAAATCCATCGCCAATTCACGAAAGTGTATGGTGAGTCGTGCATGGATGTCAAAAATGTTCGTAAGTGGTGTAGAGAATTTGCAGCTGGTTGGACCGAAATTCACGATGAACAGTTTCTGAGGAGACAATGTTGAAGGTTGGGCAAAGCATGCATGAAGATCAGTGGATCACCCTGGATGATCTCTGCACTTTGGTTCCTGAGGTTTACCGAAGCACTGCTCACAGAATTTTAACGGAAACATTGAACTACCGGGAGGTGTGCGCAAGATGGGTGCCACACATACTGATTGAGGACGACATGCGGCAATGAGTTGATGTTTAAATTAAATTTTGAAGAAACATTTCCTAAAGTATTATGTCCATTACCAACAGCAGGAAAAAGCAAGTGGGTCACAAAAGGAATCAAAAAATCATCTGAAACACTAAAGTACCTGAGCTCCATTAAACACAGCCAAACTAATCCTGCTTTCTCACTCTTTTATAAAAGATATAGGAAAACATATAGGAAAATATTGTTTGCAGCAAAGAGAGCTCATAACTCCAAAATAGTGCACTCTGCTGAAAACAAAAATAAGGCAGTATGGAAGATTGTTAAGCAGGAAACTGGTACCAGGAAAATGAATCTGTCAAACTTGAAAATCAAAGAGGAAGGGACTTTAATAAAAGACCCAATATATTTGGCAAACTATATAAAAGATTATTTTAGTAGCATAGGAATAAAATTACAGGAAAATTTTCTAACAGCCCCTCAGGTCAAAAAGTCAAATAATGGTGTATCACACTCAATGGTGTTATTCCCTACAACACAGGAAGAAGTCTATCAAGCAGTCAGCAAACTGAAAAACAAAAACTCAGCTGGTCTGGATGAAGTCCCCATTTTTATAATTAAGGACTGTATCAAGAGCCTACTTCCACTTTTAGTTGATATTATAAATCAATCTTTCAAGCAGGGCTACTTTCCAGACTATTTAAAATATGCGAAATTACTACCTCTCTTCAAAAAAGGTGATGCAGGAATAATTGAAAATTATAGGCCAATTTGTCTACTATCATGCTTTGCAAAAATATTAGAAACTATTATGAAAGATAGGCTAATCAATTATTTAAATAAATACAACTTACTGTCTGTTGACCAGTTTGGATTTCGATCAGGGAAAAGCACAGAATCAGCAACAGCACACCTCACAAAACACATTCTAGAAGCATTAGATAAAGGGAACCACACAACAGGTATATTTCTTGATCTAACTAAAGCGTTTGATACAGTAGACCACAACATATTGTTAAATAAGTTAGATGAACTTGGAATTAGGGGACTTGTGAAAAAGTGGTTCCAGTCATATCTAAAAAATAGAAGACAGATAACTGAAATCTCACATATTTCAAGTTGCTCAAACTATATTGTAAAGTATACTTCAGACCCAAATTATGTAAATATAGGCGTCCCACAGGGTAGTGTCCTTGGCCCAGTACTATTCCTCATTTACATAAACGACTTCCCACAGAGCATCAAGCATGGACAAACAATATTGTTCGCAGATGACTCAAATGTTCTAATCAGTGACAAATCACCAGATGCACTAAAAGAAAAAGCCGAACAAACACTAAACAGTGTACGTGAGTGGGCATCCAATAATAAACTAACACTAAATCTAAAAAAAACAAATGCTGTTAACTTCTATGTCTGCAAAAAACCACACTTTAACAACTTTAAGTTAAACAATGAAACTATAGAATGTGTAGACTACACAAAATTTCTTGGTATGCATGTTGACAGTCAGTTAAAGTGGGAAGAACATATTAAAATACTTAGTAACAGAATCGCTACAGCATGCTATGCTCTGAGAATTCTGACTGCAGTTTGTGATACTACATGTGTCAGATCTGTATATTTTTCTTATATCCACTCTGTTATTACCTATGGAATAATATTTTGGGGAGTCAACAGTAAAAATATTCAAATAGTTTTCAAATTACAAAAAAGAGCAATTCGTATAATAACCAAGAGTGGCAGTAGGGCTCACTGCCTTGAACATTTCCAAAAGCTGGAAATCCTAACTGTCCCCTGTGAATACATTTTTCAAAGTGTTATGTATGTAAAAAAAAATATTGACTGCTATATGAAAAATTCATTAGTACACAGCTATGAAACTAGAAACCAATTCAATCTGCATCTAGAGAGGAAAAATAAAGTTAAAACTCAGCAGAGCTTGTTGTACAATGCTGTTAAATTATATAATAAATTACCCCAAAAAATAAGAGATATTGACACAATCGGACAGTTCAAAACAAAACTAAAATTTTTTTTATTAAATAAAAGTTATTACGCAGTAACGGACTATCTGAATTAAAACATGTAGTGTAATTAAAGTAGCCTGCATTGTAATACATGAGGAAATAATTATGATATGTAATCAAAAATTGTACAGTACTATAAGAAAATTACAAATTACACAAGGATATAAAACTAATTTAAGATACCTCAAAAATGTGTGTAAATACTAATTTTATGTGTATAATTGTAGGTATATTGTATTGTATATGATTTTGCTGACGAAATCCACACAATGTAAATTGTTACATGGATTAACAAAGAAATCAATCAATCAATCAATCAATCAATGTTTCCTGCGCATTTCTTCACCACCTTGCAGCCAAACAGGACAACTTTCTGGACTCAATTGGCATGGGTGACGAAACCTGGGCATCCCACTTTACACCTGAGACCAAGCAACAATCACACCATTTCATAACTTTCTGAACAGCATGGTGGCGACCTGGTATGACATGGTCATACAAAAACTGCCACAGCGTCTACAAAAATGCATCGACAGAAATGGTGATTATGTCGAAAAGTAAAATGTTTAAGCTGTAAACTGATGTAAACCATTGTAGAAATAAACAGGTCTACGTACTTATAAAAAAATAGAAGACCTTACTTTTGGAATTACCCTCGTATTCTCTACTCCTGAAATCAACTTGGCCTCAACCTATGCTCACACAGCCTCCATCCAACGGTTTCTGTCCTCCTGTCCCTCCACTTATCCCCAATTCACGTCCTTTACCCTCATTGTGTATCACTCTCTGCCAATACACCCACCGGTCTTTTCCTCTCCTCTTCTCCTCTCCTTTTCCACTCCCCATTCCCCCCTTACTCTCCCAAAGCCTCCTGACATTCCACCTGGCAGCCTTGTCTAGTCACCATCTAGTCCCTGCACACTCTGCCAGGCAGCACTCACTTCTTTCCCCCCACCCGTACCCTGCTATCCCTCCCCCTCTCCCACCCCAGTCTGGGTTGCTGTTTCCATTTGACACAGTTGTATTCTGGCGAGAGATATTGGTTGTGTGTTCTTGCTTGTGTGAATCTATGTGTGTTTTCTTTCTGGAGAAGGCTTTGGTTGAAAGCTCAGCATGTAACAATCTTTTTGTTGTGCCTGTTTGCAACTCAATGGGTTGTCTTTACGGTGAGTAGCAATCTATCCTTTTCAAGAGATTGTTGATATTGCAACTAGGGCTTTGCGTTATGATTTCATATGGATATCTACTCATTGTCACCCAGTTATATTATATTCACCAAGGAACCTGTAACAACTATTAGTATTGTATTAACACCTTCAGCTGCTGACACACCGGGACTCGAACCCGGGATCTCCTGCTTACATGGCAGATGCTCTATCCATCTGTGCCACTGAGGACGACTGCAGTAACTATCTCCTGCACGCCTCCCATGAGACCCACATTCTCACCTTGTATGTCCACACACTACACTCGTAGTGCCCCACCCCAACACACTCATTACTCATGGAAGACATTCTTTCCAAGTCCCGTAAGAGTTCGGGGAGTATGTGTGCATCCGCACAGAAGGAGGTGGCCATGGCCGGTATTGCCCTAACCCAACACACTTGTCCGAAAGAACAGACACCATATCCATATAACTTCATGATTTTTTTTTGTCAAAATCACAAGTTTCACCATTTTAAATTTTGCCTCAAGAAATTCCTATTGTCATACATCTCAACATTAAAAAAATCAGAAGGGTGTTTGTTCTGATTAATCATTTAAAACAGAAAGGACATAAATAATAGTATACACGTTTCATTTTGTGACTCTTACCTAGTGGTCAAAAATGATGACCAAAACTGAAGTCAGGTGGGCATTTTGAAGTGTCTAGCATTTTCTCCATCTGGTGTCAGTATGAAAGGTAGGTTGGAAGTTTTTAACTACTATAACTCCCTTGTTTATTAATCAATTTTATTTTTCTCCACAAAGTTCTAAAAAGCATTCATTCTCTCGAACAAGTTTTCAATGAACAATACTATGTCTGATTCAAAAGTATATAAACGACTAGTACTTGTGCTTGCACTAGGAGCAGGCAAAGCCATTAAAATGTTTTCATAAAGTATCCAGAAAATATCAGTGTGAAGTGGCCTTGAATAACTTGAGGAAGGGCCACTTGGACTCATGAACTTGACTTTTGCATCTGTGTGTTCTTCACTTATCTCTAGAATTTTTCCAAGCTACTATTGGTTATCGTAGACATGCGACAAATGTTTCTTCTTTAATTGTGTTAGAAGCAGTGTTTTGAATTCCGTGGTACATGCATACACATGTTATGCATTCCACGACTGTTTACAGTAACACATTTTTTTGGCCTAAGTTTACAAAATTTAGGAAAACCAATTTTATCTTCAGAGTATTTTTCTCCTCAATGGTTCCCAGCTACCATACCAAAAAACAGTAAAAGACCTTGGAATAATCTTGGATGAACACACAAACTGGGAAGAACAGTCACAGCTTGCTGGAAATCGCTCTCCTCCCAACATGCAATCCAAAAATTTAGAAAAATATTTCCAACCCATGTTAAACAAAAATTAGTCCAAACACTAGTCTTGCCTAACCTTTACTACTGTGATATAGTTAAACAGCACAAATAGTGAAAATTTGAGATGCCTCGAGCTAGTGATGAATGCTTGTGTTAGATATGTGTGCAATATATGGTTGTATGATCATATCAGTCCTTCATACTTCCAGCTAGGTTGGATACGCCCACATAAGGTATGCGATCTCCACACGGGTGCCCCCAATACTTATCTTCTCACATTAAACACCTATCATCATCCCACAACCAGCATACCAGATCAGATATGTCTAGCATCTTGGCTGTACCTGTACATAACACAAAATCTTTCTCCGTGTCATTCTCCATCTCAGCCATATGACTATGGAACGCGCTCCCCTGTGATCTGCGTCTTATCCAGAACCACGCAACATTCAAGAGGGAACTCAAAACTTACAAATTAGGGACGGTATAGCCACCATTGTAGTGCCCCTCTCATCTCTTTCTTTCTCCTTTCCACCATAGCTTCGAATTTTACCATTCTATTCCTCTTCCTCTAACCTAGCTACCTCTTCTATATCTTTTTCATCCCATTCTATCGTCTTATGTCTCTGCTTGATGTGAATAACTCACAAGCTGCAAGAACATAACGAGAAAATTCCCAAATAGCAATAGGACTGACATTCATAAAAGAAAACTATGTTTACTTTCATATACATGGGCATTAATATTAATATTATTATTATTATTGATTGTTATAATTATTGTTTTGATTGTTATAACTATCCTTGTACTACTGTTATAATCTCTATTTTTTCTTTAACATTAATACTGTACAACATGTGGTCTGTCCATAAAGTTCTGTACAAACTGAAATTTGTTCAATCTGAGTACGATATGCTTGGTTAGGTGTAAGAGAGAGCCTGAAGGCCCTAATCTTGCCAGGTAAAATAAATGCATAAATAAATAAATATACATCTTTCAGATAATGTAAAATTTGTCTTTTTGTCTTATACACTCTTTTGCCATTTTCTGAAGGGACAGTCTTTTTTATTAGCAGAAATGTGACGTACATCATCTTCACAGTAAAAATTCTGGACATGCTTTTCCACATCCTTACCTATTCTGTTCCCCACTTTATAACTCCCTTTTGACAAAATACTATCTTATTTTAGCAGTACTCTCGATTTCTTTACCATGTATTCAGTAACGTTAAAAAAATTTGGATTTTTTCTTTATTCCATGAAGCTGGTGCTAAGGTAAGTATTTGTAGTTTTTCTTCAACAGAATTTCTGCTGAATTTCTCTTTTAAGTTTTTGCATTAAAATATTACAGTCTGTACATTCAGCACTGCCAGTTTCTTCAGACACATTTTTCACTGGAACATGTAGCACTTCTGATGCTGTTTGGTGGAATTTTAAAGCTAAGTGACGAGACTTGGATTGAATGTATTCTGGATGCCTGTCTTGTGCTTTCTTGGTAACCTTCAATCGTGAAATTTCAAGTAATTCACAACTTTCATCAAGTTTTTGAAGAGCTGCAGATGGATCTGGTGTATATTCTTGATCTTCAGCTTCACATTCATCCATCCCTGGAAGGTTATCCCCCAAAAGAGATAAAATGTCCTTATGGCATGTTATGCACAGCTTGGTACCTGGGATAAATCCAAGGGTTTTATATTTCCTTGCCATGGTTAAAGAAATAGGTTTCAAAGATTTCTTAGCAGTCTTTTTACCATGCTTCTTAAAAGGGTCACAGCAAATTCTTTGTCTTCAAATGTTCCCAAATAGAGCCTTTTGTGAAAAGAACAAACACTCTCAATATTTTCACAGGTGATTCTTAGCTTCAATAATTCAATATCAGCTTGATTCAGGCTTGACATATCTATTAAATCAAGCTCTTCACTGCTACTACTTTCCTTCTGACACACAACTGCTGACACAAAACCTAAAGAACATTTGTTTTCCATTGTGATTTTGAATCAACTGTGTATGTTGCAGAAAAGAACTGGATGGTTCGAAACTTTTTCTTGTTCTCTAATTAGTCAAGAATATACTATGAAGAATCTGTAAGGGGGAAATGAGAAAGAGTTAATGACCACTTTATAAAGTGATCTCTAATATTCACATTATGGAACAACTTTGTATTACAGTGTGGACCCCTCAATATGGAACCCCTCGATATGTAAAACCCCTCAATATGATATTCTAAAACCCCTCAACTTGATAGTGTGACGTATTTTATGACAGTTAATCAGAAGCTACTATAGGAGCGTAGTAAGATTCATAACACATAAACCTCTGATTGTGGAATTGAATTATGTTTATTATAATGTGTTTTATTTATTTTATTTGAATTATCATAAATAAGTAATACCTTTTACATAAATAAAGAAAATATTTTTTTGTTTAAAGTCTGTGAAAATATGCAAAACACTTATAACCTTAAAAATTAGTATTGATAATGTCTTAACGGGCTTTAAAATGAAATACCTAAAAATTAACTTTCAACTGCCAATAACAAAAGCAATGACAAAAATAATCGATAACTATTTATTTATTACTTGGTTATATATTGTTAAAATTGAGTGGATTAATGACTGGTTTGAAGGCAATATATATTTCAAGTATATAAATTACATTTAATAAATAAATTAATATACAAATCTCAATTTTTTAATTTATAATTAAACTGATTATATTATATAGTGAATAAACAATAATTTAAAGAGCAAAAACTAATTATGAAAAACCTTCAAAATAGAGATATAAGTACGACTAAATTTTAATTTAATGTATTTTTAAATGAATTATCATTGATCATAATATAATTTGGTATGAAACAAAATTATTTATTATTAATAAATAATAATAATAATAATAATAATAATATTTATATGACTATATCATTATTTCTAAAAATAATTGATATAAAAAGCACGTGAAAAAAAAACAATGTTAAATAAAATACATGATCTTTTTTCACTCTTTATAATATTTGATAAATAAAATTCACTAAAACATCTGATAACAAGCCACAATTAAACAAAGCATATACCGCAACAACCATTTGTAGGTTATAATATGATTGGGTGGTCCTATAATATGATTGGGTGGTCTAGTGTCGCTTCATAAAAATTATACATCAGAGGGCACTGTAATACGTTGAAAAAATGCAACCCATTGTGCTTATGGAAGTTAAATTAAGTCTCCCTGGTTATATGTTACTGTGCAACTATGCACGGATTGGATGAATTCTTTCTCTTTTTAATTTCAATCGTTCCTTTTCACTATCTGATATTGAGGGGCTCTATTTCCCGAACGTTATCATATTGAGGGGTTCGACTGTACTTTTAAATAACTTACCAGACAGAATGACTGCTTATGTAAGAAGCACAAAATCAAGACAAAAAAGTCCTTCGGATATATAAGTGCACAGACACACAAAAACATAACACACACAGCCTTTGTTGCATGTGAATGTTGCTGCTAGACTGAATTTTTCATTGTTGTTTCATGTATTGTTGATAAGCTATTTGAAGCAATTAATTATTACAGCATTATTGAAAACGTATAAGATCTAACAATGGAGGACAAACACCCTTCTGATTTTTTTTATGTTGAAAAGTATGGCAGTAGGAATTATTTGAAATAAAAATTCAGATGGTGAAACTTGTTATTCTGCTGGAAAAAAATTCCTGAAATTTGAAAAAAAAAATAAAATAAAAGGTTGGTGACAATATACATTAATTACAAATTTTCAAACATTTGTTGCTTAGACACAGCACTTTAATAATTTTTTATTATAGCTCTATTCGTTTACTTTCCAATGACACCAAATTGAATAAAATTGATTCATAAATAAAAAAGTTATAGTGGTTACAAACTTACAAGGCACTTCATTTCTCAGCGCCAGTTTTTAGAAGGGGCCCATATTTCAAAATGGTCTCCTAATTACAATTTTGGTCAAAAAAATCCAGAAAAAATATTTTAACCCTAACTCATTATGTACATTCTTACACCAAATTTTCAGAAAAATCTGTGACATAAAGCCAACAGCCACTGGGTGATTCCACATGAAATTACCACTATATTAGAATTAATGTACCGATTTCAGAATTGTCTAACAATTACTAATGCGGTCTATATAGGGGCACCATATTTACAGATACAAAAAGCAAGATCTACTAGCTATGCCACATAATAGTACCAAATCAACATCTTACCACTCTAAACATTGTGAAATAAATTACAATGGTGAAATAAGCATTGAAGCACCAAAGAAACTGGTACAGGCATGTGTATTCAAATACAGAGATATATAAACAGGCAGAATACGGCACTGTGGTTGGCAACACCATATAAGACAAGTGTCTGGCTCTGGCGCAGTTGTTAGATCCGTTACTGCTGCTACAATGTCAGGTAATCATGATTTAAGTGAGTTTGAACATGGTGTTATAGTTGGCACCCGAGCGATGGGACACAGCATCTCCGAGGTAGCAATGAAGTGGGGATTTTCCCATACGACCATTTCACACGCGTATTGTGAATATTAGAAATCCGGTAAAACATCAAATCCCCCAACATCGCTGCGACCGGAAAAAGATCCTGCAAGAACGGGACAGACGACAACTGGAGAGTCATTCGACATGACAGAAGTGCAACCCTTCCACAAATTGCTGCAGATTTCAATGATGGGCCATTAACAAATGTTAGCATGTGAATCATTCAATCGATATGGGCTTTCAGAGCTGAAGGCCCACTCATGTAACCTTGATGACCACACGACATGAAGCTTTATGTCTCGCCTGGGCCTGTCAACACCAACATTGGACTGTTGGTGATGATTGGAAACATGTTGTCTGATCACATGAGTCTCGTTTCAAATCTATCGAGTGGATGGACGTGTACGGGAATGGGGACAACCTCATGAATCCATGGGCCCTGCATGTTAGCAGGGGCCTGTTCAAGCTGGTGGAGGCTCTGTAATGGTGCAAGATGTGTGCAGCTAGAGTGGTATGGGGCCCCTGATATGTCTAGATACGACTCTGACAGATGACACGTACGTAAGCATCCTGTCTGATTACCTGCATCCATTCATGTCCATTGTGCATTCAGACAGACTTGGCCAATTCCAGCAGGACAATGCGACACACCACATGTCTGGAATTGCTACAGAATGGCTACAGGAACACTTCCGATGACCACCAAACTCCCCACATATGAACATTATAGAGCATATCTGGGATGCCTTGCAATGTTCTGTTCAGAAGATATCTCCACCCTCTCATACTCTTATGGATTTATGGACAGCCCTGCAGGATGCATGATGTCAATCCCCTCCACTTAATTTTAAATATTGAGTTTAATATTAGCTGTGGAAGTTAATTTCTGACATCATCTTTAAATATTCCTGATTGAAATTAATTTAACTCCACAAAAGACACTTACTGATTGTTAAACAGTTAGTTAATAATACTATAAAACTTTTAATCATGAGCAATAAAAATTTTTACTTGGTTATTAATTGATTAGCATTCCGCCATCCAGCATCAGATTCCCATCACCAGACCGACAAGAATGTTGACTGATAGTATTATTCAGGGGCCAATGACCAATCCTAACATTGCACAGTTTGCGTAATTACATTGTCAGTAAAAGAAATCTTAGGGACACTGAAATAAAACTTATATAAAGTAAATGCCAACTGAACACTAGCAGCATTCGGCTGTGGTCACCAAACAATTCGTCGGCAACTCTCCATCGCTGCACCCTGAAAAAGTTCTAAAATGCAACATAATAAATTGAGATGTGGCATTAATGGAAGAGAAAAGTAGGTTTCTTGATTCAAACACAGCTGTTGCCATTAAATTAATGTAATAATTCAACCAAAGGTTACAGATATGAGAGTGACACATTTTATGAGACAGCAATCAGTAACGAGCGAGAGAGAGAGAAACACGAGCGCAGCTCCTGCTTTTATACAGCCAAAATAAATTATGGCAACTGCTTCAAAGAGTGTCTTTTGTAAAGTTTTGATATTTAAACATTTCTCTGGAACATTCTTCGCATGAACAGTCAAAAATACATTTTTTATATTAAATTATTACATTTTCTCCTTAATTTAGAGAGAAAATTTATTTTTAATGTCTTTTAGCACTAATTAAACATTTGAGGCATATTTCATCGGTTGTTCAAAAGCAACATTTCAGCACCCCCAAAGGTTACATTGTCTGCTTGACGTCCAACAATCTTCCTTTCAAAGTTATGACCACTCAGTGCTTTCAGACTATACGAAGAAACAATATCAGTAATTTCTCTGAACATTTATTGGAAGTGCAGAACTGGCACCTGTACTCCTGTCTTGAGATAAAAATATCAAACTGAAAGAGGAAAATGTTTTGTCGAATTGTGATCAGAAGAGTCTGTGGACACCCCCCCCCCCCTTTTTGCACTTTGCAATATGGCACAGACATTAACACTGGGCTTTGCTACTGGTTAATTTGTTACCACAACTAGGTTCTCTGCTTTCACAGTCATTAGTTTTGCCAATTTAAAACCAAATGGTCATGTTACAACCTAACAAACTGTTCCCCCAATATCACACTTTGACCCACCCAAATATTTATGTCAAAACACTTTTGAACCAACTTTGATGTGCAGTCCATTGGTTATATTGAATGGTGTAAGGAAAAATAACCTTCAGCACAGCCAATTCTTCTTCAATTACATCCAGATTTGCCCCTCAGAATAAAGTTTTAAGAGTCAGTGGATACAGCAGAATTATCACCCAAACTATGCTAATTTTTGCACAGGTCTCAATATTTCACTTCATTCAGCGTTCGCTATTGAGAACACAGCAGAATATTTTGCACAGCGACATCACTATTGGATTTATCTTTAATGCCTACAATAAATGGATACAAGGATCACAATTTTGCATTCAGTACACGTTTTCCTTTCACTTTTGGCACAATGTTAAACACCACTCCACAACTGACACAGTAATCACTTGGATGCCCCAGATCATATAGGTTGCACATACTGTGATTATCAGTTTTGCCCGATTCACTACATAGACATGTAACTACCACTAAAACTTATTTTCCTTCTTAAAAAGAGCCCTGCATATGCAATTTTCAGTCTCCATTAGCGGTATAATTATTGATTTCCCTTGAATAAGGTAAGTTAATTCCACATGATAAAATTGAAATACAGATCACCCTAGGTCCATATAATCACAAACTTGTGCCCATTGTCGGAATTAGGTATTGAAATCAGTGTCATCAAATCGTAAGATGATCATCTTCCAATTTAATGATAAAAATGCAATGAAGTGTCTAGTCCCACCTACTTTTTTTTTAAGTTTAAAATAAAGTAAGTGTGTGTGTGTGTGTGTGTGTGTGTGTGTGTGTGTGTGTGTGTGTGTGTGTGTGTGTCAGAAATATGGCAGACAAACCATCCAGGGAGACTAAATGAAAGCTAGTTTCTTAAAAGACATCATAGTCGCCATTGGGTGTACAAAATATTTATTATTACTGTTGCAATTTCGGCCTTATGGCCATTTTCAACTAACACTGCAAAAGTTACCTACACACAAAAATACAAAAGTGAAGCACAGGGTGTACATGCATAATTAAGCAAACATTTCATTAAGAAAGTAGCTCAATTATAAAAATCGGAGAAAACTGTACATTACTTACATTCTGCCAGAATATAAAACTATCTGACATGAGTACATGTCGTCATCAAAATGCAGCCTTTTGACTGTGAGTCCCACAAGATCCAGTTTGATCATTAAGTACGTCATTGGGGCGATTTTTAATACAGTTGTAAATCTCTTTCTTCTAGAATATTCATGATTCTACTTTTAGGTAGAGTATGCAGTATCTTAAGGGATGAACCTATATTGTTGACCAATGTTTATTCTCAACTAAGTGTTTGCTAAAGGTAGAGGTCTGCCTGACGTGCTCTTTAAACCTGTCGTTAAATGCCCGCCCAGTTTTTCCAATATAACATTTTGTGCACAAGCCACATTCTATTCTGTAAACCCCTGATCTTGCAAACTGGTTTGTTCTACCTGTTCCATGCCCGAAATTGCAATAGTAGTAATAAATATTTTATACAGTCAACAGCGACTACGATGTCTTTTAAAGAAATATTATATGACTGTGTATCCCAACCATGACAAGTTTGTTTAGAAGCGTTAGGAATAAATTATTAAGAGTGTTGGGGGACAAAAGATGATAATGCATAGTAGGTGTCAGCCAGGATCACTTGAAGGGCCACCGAGGCTTGTCACACGGCAGAACCCACATTCTGCACCCAACTAGACTCCAATACCTAATGCACTACTTGATTCAGTAGAGTTGACAAGTCAGCTAGCTAATACAATGAACACCATTTTTTTAAACATATTAAAACTCACAGTAGTATGAAAACTGAGTACGTATGTCACGGGTTGAGTAAGTTTCCATCTTGGGGCAGCTGGGGACCACTCAAGGCTAAGAATGCAGAGGGAGGCGACACTCTACCACTGTCCAGCAGTCAGCACGAACATACAAGTGTTGGCTTCTGATGGAAGTACACAATCTACTCTGACAAAGTTTTAAATTTGATTCACTGTCTCGACATAATCAACTGACAGTCCATGGAGTTACTCTGCAAGCTGTGAAGTTTTCCATGCAGCAGTGAGGGTGAGATGCTCCAACAAGGTACATGGGTGACTGTCAGGGGAGTGCCACAATTACAACAGGATTTGTTGGCTGTCGTAGGATGTATCCATGGGTCAGAATGGTGTGGCAAACATGGAACCAATTCACGTCAGAGCAACCTAAGGGAAATCTGCCACACATACTTTTTTTTATAGTCCACAACCCATTAGTTGTGGCTGACACATTCCATTCTTTGTTTCATACTACTAAGAATGTGAATGTAATGTCATCTGCATTTTGGTCACAGTCTCTTTATTTGCACATAATTCTTGATCCTTGGCAAGCCAATTCACCAGTTCATTGCCCTTGAGCCCCCCTTTTTTTGTAAAGGACTTGAATGTGTGGTACCAATGGATGCCGAGAACAACAATGGGTTAGATTGTAGGCTGCTCATGGAGTTACTGCAAGTTACAAAAGACTCTTGTGATTGGTTACAGATGTAGTGGACACCTTTGACAGCTACTAAATCTGCCGTAAAGATGCTGCATCCACCAGGCACGGAGTATTGTTTGCTGCTCCTGGTGCATATAAAGGCATAACCTGCTCAGTCTCAACTACTGAGCCATTGATTTATACCAATGTCTGAATTGGGGTAGTCACTTGAGTACTGAGAGGTACAATTAGCGGAAAACCAACCGTCTATCACATTCATTGAGTGAAGAGGAAGAGCCAAGCAAAGTTTTGGCAAAGACATGTGCCTTTGGGATGTAACAGTCTGTAAGGATTTTCTGGGCTGATATTTCCCTAGTAGGAAGAGAAGGTGCTGATTTAGATGTTTTGCATGGCTACAAAAGTGTATAGCATAACTGAGGTGGTAACTGGTGGCACCCGAGTTATCGGGGAGAGGGGAGGCACCTGCTTCAAGTATCATCCCATAATAGTGTATCAGGTACAGGAGTCACAATGTCGAGGTTACCACTGATCCGTAGGCCATCCTTCCATTGTCTGAATGTGATAAGATGGCAGCTCGGCACAGTCGGAAAGTGGTTTAACAGACTGCAACAAGAGGGGTGTTACTGAGACAGGATATTAAATATGAGATCTATGAAACAATATTTCTGTACTACATGAAGCTGCTCCTCATGAAGTTGGAGTCCTGGCTGCAACGAGTGCCCTATGTCAGTAAAAGTGTGTAATGCACACTTTGGTAAAATGTAAAATGGAAGCCATGTTCACATGCCCAGTATTATTCTTTCCTTTTCTTACTCTTATTGCTCCTCCTCCTCCAACTGGCTTAACAGCGCTACAAGGGTCTGTCTTCTTAGCAATTTCCTCACATTCTGCCCTCTCGTTTACTTTCTTTCTGCATATTTTGTCTCAGAGGGCAGTCCGGCTTTCTCGGTTACGTTATTTGCAACAATAATTTTTTTTCCAAGGCAGGTGTTTTGGCCCCACTCAGCTCCTTAGTTTTTGGATGACCATTTCTTCTGCTCTCGTCTGCCCTAACCCTGATTCCCACTGGGACTGGGTAACCAGTCTCCCACAGAGTTGTTCAGGTTCCCAGGGTTCGCCAACTTTGAGCTGAGAGACAGGATTGAGTAGGAAAGGCTATGTGACTCAGGGCAGTCAGGGCTGCCAGATTTGCCCTCACCTCTGGTTTCTTAGTTCCTTCTTTTCCTTTCCTTTCTTATGGGATTTGGTGGTACTAGTATTTAGATATGAGCCTGTTACAGATGAAGATTGGACTGTTCTGCATCCGAAAGTCGGCACCTCTTGCAACCATTGGCTGGTGTTAGTCTGGGATTGTGGTGGTTTTAGTTGTAGGATCAGGAGGGAGCACCTCTTCCACTGACTGTGTTGACTAGACGTCTTTATTATATGGGTATGGGGAACAATGTCCCCAGTACAGATGTAGAGATATGAGTAAGAGGACAGGATGAATTATAGTGACCAGTAGGCAGACTGGTCATTAGGAGGAGTGATCCTCTCCACAACTGGTGCAGTAAGGCGGACTTCTTCAAGCAGTGGTCATCCCCAATCTCTAAAGATGGGTTCACTCATACAACTACATGATCTGAGGTCAAATTTCATCCACCTGCCCACCTCAAAGAGGTTAGTACATAGTGCTTCAAATCAGACAGGCAAACCATAATTATAACTTTACCCAGTAATAACACACCCTCAAAAGCCAAGATATGGGACTGGAGTAGGACATGTGAGTCCGTATACTGGTGCGGTCTGGCATCAGCGTCTTGCACAGGGTTGTGACATATGTTGCACGGGAAAGGAAGTACGTGTATTGTAAGGGGATAGAGTGTGGATTGGGTGAATGGCAGAGTACGAGTTTGGAGGGCTCTGAAGCATTGCAGGATGCGGATTGCCCAAAAATTAGGAAGATCCTCTCTACATCACTCCCACCATCCCAAAGAGGTATTCCGCTGCCCACTAAATCTATGCGATATGTATGCTAGTCTATCTTTACTCTAAAGTTATTCAGGGCTCCTTGCCAAACAGGTCATACCCCAGTAGAGAACCCAGTTGCAAGACCTGCCCAATACAGCCACTGGAAACATCCCAAACCAGTGCCTTCTCATGCTCATCCTATATCAGAGGCAGGGCCACCTGTGGAAACCGCATCATGTAACAGACCACCTGTAATTTCTGCACTGCAGTTTATGTGGTCGAGACCACCAACCTTAGTCCCCCCCCCCCAAAAAAAAAAAAAAAAAAAAAAAAAAAAAAAAAAAAAAAAAAAAAAAAAAAAAAAAAATAATTGCAGTCTTAGAACATGCTATTAAGCAGAACATGCTCTACTTCAATGGCTGCTATGCAACTCTTGTCGTCTGGATGCTTTCCCCCCAAACCAGCTTCTCTGAATTACATAGTGTTTAACCTTGCAACAAATCTGTTGATCCTGTATTCATTCCAGCCCCAGTCTCTGCTAGCCCCTTTCCTACCATCACCTGTACCCCTGCACTATGACCCTAACTTCAATCATCTTTAACTCATACCATCTTCTGCATTCTTCCTGATCATCTGTACCCCCCCCCCCCTCCTCCTCCTCCTCCTCCTCCCCTCTCAATCCACAACTGCATGTTATTTTTGCAGTGTCCATCTCGCTGTGTGTGGCCACAACAAACTCACTGCTGCCACATTCCTACCCTATCCTACCCTATACAGCAGCTGCCTCTCCCCCATCTATCAATTACCCTTCCTCTCTCAACCAATTACCCCCCCCCCCCCCCATCCCCCATTCTCCCATCATCACAGTTGAACTGCAGTGCCATAAAAATGTCATCAGCTATAATAATGTAGCCATAGAGGTGTATGTTACTAACTCTGGAGAAGGATTTGTCCCAAAAGTTAGCAAACTCTTAGTCTGCTTTATGTGCCTGTTGACGACTCGGTGCCTGAACTATTGAGCAAGTTGTTACTTTTACTCCTTAGACCACAGAAATTGTTTACTAGCTAGTTGAAATTGCTCTTTGAAAATGTGCTGAGGATCTGGACACACATTTCCAGTTCTTCAGGGTGGTCTATTCCTTGCATTTTCTTCTCATGTGTTCTGTAAATTATATTTAATGCTGTAAACACAGTGGTCATGTTGCTCCGTATCAGTGGTAGAAGCACATTTATAAAAGTTTTAAAATCCAAAAGCATCAATGTTCTCAATGTGTGTTGCTAACAGTCTGGCCTGGAAAAAAACTGGTGCAAATGTCATGCTCAATCTTGTGAACATCTTAATTTGTGACCTAGACTGGTAGTTTTGGTGCTGCGTAGTTTAATGCCTATCCCTTGTAGAAAACTTGCAACTCGGCATGAGACTGTACCCGGGAAAGGATTGTACATTAATACTTTGTTCTTAGACGTTGTAAATTTATTAGTGAGGGCCACAAACATTTTTTAAAACTCAGTTTTATTTCCTTACCTTACATAAATGCCAATTTGCATGCAGTTAGAACTATAAAAAGGTAATGAATTGCATTTGGCCTAGTGAACAATGCCCTGTTTTTTTATCTTTGCACAATATTCAAACGTAAACCATATAGGTACACTCACAGAACAGTCAGCTGCTGCACACATACATTTCTTAATATGTGAGGCTGATGCCGACATTAATCATTTTGAAAATAAATTTTTCAGTGTCATTACCCATTAAAAGATAGTCAAATCCTTATCAATGCACCGAATTTAAGGAAATGCTACTTTTAACAGATATTTCCTTATGTCCCGCGAAACTCCCTTATTAGCAACGCTGTTCTGTCCCACGTTTCCTGAAAGTCCACTTTTAAGGAATAAATGTGTAACATTCTGCAAATTAATCCAACTTTTATGCAATGGTAAAAATGAATTTCAAATTTATTTCAGTTACACATGGGTTGTACTTAAACATTGGAAAATCCAGGGTGAAATAATGACAATATTATGAAAAAGATAGATTGCTGGCTCAGAGTTGCACAAGCCATCTGCAGCCTTTGGATCTGTGCATAATAAACCCTGTTGAAGCCAAATACAGAATAACAGCTGTCTAGAAGTAAATTTCGTTTCTTGGGAGAAAGAAAGTGATGACTCAAAATTTACAGCTTCTGCATATGTTCATTGTGTGAAGTAATGTATGTGTGGGGAAAATGAGATGATAAATCGTAAATAGTAGAGTGACTTGATGAAAATTTTTTATTGAGGATTTGCAATTACATTGTACAAAAATGTACAGGAAAGTTAAGATATAATTGTTGTTGAACAGATCAAAGGAATCTCAATTAGAATGAACATTTTTGATCTTTTATCTTCTGTTAGCTGTTCTGGGTTCTTGCATGTAGTGCCTGTCTGCGTAATTGATGGCAAAATTCATATATTTTAATGGAATATACTTCAAGAAAGTGTGTATGCATGCAGGTGATCAAAGGAGCATGTGCGCACCATGCACACATGCGGACATCTGCATCTACACCTACTCTCTGCAAACCACTGTGAGGTGCATGGCAGATGGTACATCCCATTGTATCAGTTATTTGGGTTTCTTCCCATTCCATTCACTTACGGAGTGCTGAAAGAATGATTGAATGCCTCTGTGCTTGCCATAATTAGTCTAATCATATCCACATGATCTCTCTGTGAGCAATACATATGGGGCTGCACTATATTCTTAGAGTCATCAGTTAAAGCCAGTTCTTGAAACTTTGTTAATAGATTTTCTTGGAATAGTTATGTCTATCTTCAGGAGTTCAGTTCCTTCAGTATCTCTGTGACATGCACCAACAGATCAAACAAACCTGTGAGCATTTGTGCTGCCGTTCTTTGTGTACATTCATCAACCCCTGCTAGTCTTATTTGGTATGGGTCTCTTACATGTCAGCATTATTCTAGAACCATGGACTGACTGCAATTCACCAGCATTTTACCAATAAACCAAAGTCTACTGCCGGCTTTACCCATGACTGAGCCTATAAAATTACTCCATTTGATATCCCTACATCATCTTACACCCAAGTATTTGTATGAGTTAGCCCATTCAGTCAGTCATAGGATACCAAGCTTTTTTCACTTGGTGAGGTGCACAATTTTACATTTATGAACATTTAAAGCAAGTTGCCAGTCTGTGTGCAATTTTGAAATCTTATCAAGATCTGACTGAATGTTTATGCACCTCCTTTCAGATACTAATACATCATAGATAACTACACCTTCAAAAAGTCTGAGGTTACTATTAATATCAAAACTTCCTGGTAGATTAAAACTGTGTGCCGGACCGAGACTCGAACTCGGGACCTTTGCCTTTCGTGGGCAAGTGCTCTACCAACTGAGCTACCCAAGCACGACTCACGCCCCGTCCTCACAGCTTTACTTCTGCCAGTACCTCATCTCCTGCCTTCCAAACTTAACAGAAGCTCTCCTGCAAGCACTTGCCCGTGAAAGGCAAAGGTCCCGAGTTAGAGTCTCGGTCCAGCACACAGTTTTAATATGCCAGGAAGTTTCATATCAGTGCACACTCCGCTGCAGAGTGAAAATCTCATACTATTAATACCGTCTGCAAGGTCATTAATATACAACATGAACTGCAGGAGTCCCAACACACTTCCCTGTGGCACACCTGTAGTTAGTTCTACAAGTGACTGGCTCTCCATCCAAGATAACATGCTGTGTCCTCCCTACCAGAAAGTTCTCAATTCAGTCACAAATTTCACTTGACAACCCATATGATTTATTTTTGACAATAAGAGTAGGTGTGGTATTGAGTCAAATCCTTTTTCGAAATAAGAAATACTGCATCTACCTGACTGCCTAGATCCAAACCTTTGAGTATGTCATGTGAAAAAGAGTCAAGTTGGGTTTCATAATTAGATTAGGGACTAACTCAGCTGCAAATTCAGTATAGAATCTGACATATTCCATAGGGTCCTGGAACTTTGTTAAATTTTAATGATTTCAGCTGTTTCCCAACACCACTGACAATACTTATTTCATTCATTTTTCCAATGGTACAAGGATAAAAGTGGAGCGGTTCTCCTAAGTTTTCCTTTGTAAAGGAACATTTGAAAACTGAGAAGCATTTCAGCTTTCGATTTGCTACCCTTAATTTCAGTTCTTGTGTCGTTCACTGGGTAGTGGACACGACCTTTGGTGCCGTAACAGCCTTTACATACGACCAGAATTTCTTTGGGTTTCGTTAGAGATCATTTGACGATATTCTGCGAAAGTAATCATTGAAGGCTTCATGCATTGCACTCTTGATAGCTAAACACATTGCAGTCAGCATCTCACTGTCTATAGCCCTCTGCTCTGTTTTACACCTGTCATGCAGTAATCTGTTTCTTTAATGGCTATGTACCATGTGCAGTCCCTTCCATTAAGAACTGCTCTCCTAAGTACATATCTATCCAGTGCATGGTCAACTCTTCTTTTAAACTTGAGTCATAGTGCTAATTGCCTGTGCTGAAAGTCTGAATTTCCTCATTGAGATATGGCACTACCTATTTTTTTATCTAGTTTATTGAATATGTATATCTTTCTGCTTGTTTTAATTGTCCTTTGTACTTTGGTAATCCGTGCTCCAAAACCGTGTCATGGTCACTGATGGAAGTTTCTATGTGGACATCCATAAAAAGGTTAGGTCTACTTGTTGCCATTAGATCCAATATATTTCAATGATGAGTGGGGTTCTAAACTGTGTGTTCTAGGTACTTTTCAAAGAATGTATTTAGTAGAGTTTCACAGGATGTTTTATCATCCCCACCACTAACGAAACTGTAAATTTCCCAATTGACTGTTGGATGATTTATCTCCATCAATGATTACATTATGATTGGGGAACTTCATTCCAAGTGAGCTGAGGTTCTCTCTCAAGTTTTTCTTACATCAGGAGGTGAATCTAGAGGGTGATAGAAGGATCCAACTATTCTATGTCCATCTCCGATACTGAGTCTTGCCCAAACAATCTCATATGCAGCTTCAATTTCTGTGTCAATGGATTTGAGTTTCTTGTCTACTATGGATTTGAGTTTGTCTACTATGGATTTGAGTTTCTTGTCTACTACGAAAAATACAGCACATCCATTTCCCATTTGCTTATTCTTTTAATATACACTTAAATTTTCCACTGAAGTCTCACGGCTACCAATTTCAGGTTTCAACCGGCTTTCTGTGCCTAGTATTATGTGAACTTCACTGCTTTTCAAGAGCACTTCAAACACCGGTACTTTTTTGTGAATGCTTCAGCAGTTAACCATTAGGGCTTTAATACTCTCACCTGTGGGAGACATTTCTTTTGATCTTACATTGATACTCACGAGTTTTCTACAGCTATCATCATCTTGATTGGAGTCATGTATCTAAAAAACCCTTGGGTGCCCCCCCACACATACATACACAGTCAGGTATCTGAGTAGCAGCCTCCGACATGTAGTGCACACCTGACATTTAGGGGGACCCTACAGTTCTCAACCGCATGACCTAAGTCCAGGAAGTTGCAGCCTAGCTCATCACAGAACCTTCACAGTATCTGGTTCAGTCCTTGCACTCGGCTCAGAACTGTAGGGCCACAATCAGTTTTGGGGACAATGCCGCAAACTGTGAGCTTCGTTGAAACTCCATGTGCGAGACACTGGTCTCCCTAACTTTCTCTGCCAGTCACTGGAATGAGCTGAGACAGACAGACATCATTTGTTTTAACATGCGCTGCAATCGGCAGTTATTTGCATCCTGGAAAATCCTCTTTTAACATGTTGAACAATGCCCCAAGGCACATACACTGAGTGCACCGAGTGTGCTTTCCTGTCCCTTGTTGCCATTTCCCTAAGGGGTACCATCATTCACCGTACGCCTGAATTGCCGAGGGAAAGACAACACCTGAAACTTGCTGGTTGGAGGGATCGGACCACCACCCTGAGTTCTCCATGGTCCCTGTCAAACATGTACACAATGGTTAACTCTACCATTAACACACCACTTACATCAAGTAGATGAGTAATGACAGATTCTGTACTCTCTGCAGGATGTTTTCTAATTCGGAGGAAGGGCTTTTCACTGAAAGCTTACTTGTCTGTCAGTCTCTCTATTGTGCCCATTTACAACTCAACATCTCTGCTACATGATGAGTAGCAATCTATCCCACTCGTAATGTTATTTCATCCTGAAGAAATAGGTCAAATGTTATTCTGCTCAACAGAAGTGATTTCAGAGGTATCATAACAATAGGTGCCAATTAATCACATGGACCAGTTCTCTCACATTGGGGGCGGGGGGTGACTAAAACTAGCCTGAAAGGGTTTTCAGATTAATGCACACACCAGACAAAAAACTGATGAAGTGGAAAGAGCTTTCAGAAAGTGGACAACATTTTAACACCTGTTAGCTGTGCCAAATGGCATTTAAAAGAATTAAACCTACCACGTGGGAAAAATATATCCAAAAACAAAGAAGATGTGACTTACCAAACGAAAGCGCTGGCAGGTTGATAGACACACAAACACACACACAAAATTCTAGCTTTCGCAACCAACGGATAATCAACACTAGACTTTGTTGTTCACTCTGAACACTGGTTTCAGGCTTCTCCCACACTACTCCATCCTATACCCACCTCTTCATTTCTGGGTGACTATTGCGAACTACATTGATTTTAATTGGTCTACTACATTAAACCCTTAGTCTCTTACTACAATTTTACCCCTATACTTCCTTTACAAAACTGATGACTTCTTGATGCATTAGTATGTATCCTATCGATTGATTCCTTCTTTCTTTCAAGTTCTGCCAATATTTCTTTTCCTCCTCAAGTCATTTTAGTACCTATTCACTCACTGGTTATAGTGCAGACAAATACCTTCAGAAGAGACTTCCAACATTTAAATTTGCATTCAACATTAACAAATTGTTTCTGAACGTCATCGTATGTTATGGCTGGACTTTGGCAGCCAATTTCCGAGGCAATTTTATTTTGGTTACAACAATTTTAGAGGTAGGAACAGTACTGATGCAAAGGATAATGAATATGAAGCACCAATGGAATGATATTAGAAGTGTGTGGTACACAGAAGGCCCACCAGCAGGAGGGACCTGAGCACAGGAAACCTCTTCATAAATAGATGACAAGATTTTTTTAAAGAAATACTTTTATTTTCAACATTTTCTATATTTTGGGTGTAAATCCCAAGCACTAATCTTAAATCATAACATAGAAAATCGTTAAAAATATATAAACATTTAAGTCTAATAATGAATAAGAAATAAATAATTAAAATATCAAAGCTATGGAATATAACTTTCTTTTATGGTCACAACATGCACCTCTTGTGGTAAATGAAGATATATATATTTATCAGATTGGAAAGTACTTCAGAAAATTAATTTTTGCTGCCTGTTCTGTAAAATAATCTAGTAGCATACACAGTAAGTTTTCACTGTCACAAAAACATTTATAGTTTACACTGAAAACAGTGCGAAGATTTGGCATGCAGACTAGTTGTTATACCAGTCACCACTCATAACAATAATTTACATGCTCTTGGACATAACATTTTCTTTCGAACCTTAGCACATAACAAACCCACAAAATGGTGACAAATCCCATTTTCATTGCTTTCAATGATAGTGAACATATATTCAAGAAATCTCAGTCTTCATAATGAAACAATGAGTATTAACAGTTGCCATACAAATGTATTATTTTTCCATCACCTGAGATTGATATGAAATTTAAAGGGTCCAATTTCATTTAGTGAACACTCTCTGCTACTCTCAAACAATAAACTCTTAGGATTTGAGTCTCAATTTGCAGACAAAAGGAAGTTTCATGGAGAATATAACTTCAATAAACCACAAAATATGGGTAGTACGAACTGCAAACTTTTCTTACAACACTGAAACATCGAACACCAACAAAACTATGAACAAAATAACACGAAAATCATGGAGCAGTCTTTCTATTTAACATCACGCCAATGCAAAGCTAACAAAAATGTTCATGGTTATTTCGATCAGTCCAATTAATTTATGGTATTTGCAAAGAGGATACTACCTCTGCAGATATACCAGCTAATGTTGTATTGAACTCTTGTGGGAAATCTCTGTGCACTTGGTGCACAAAGTTTTTGACTAGATCCAAAGTATCTGTAGGAGAGAACAAAATATTAGTCGAGAAATAATCATATCTAGCATTACAATTTCATGCAACAGTAAATTCAAGTACCTGTGGTGCCCTGTTTTTTGTGTAGGACTTGAAAACTTGATGCTAAAAGGGCACCGAGATGTGCCACCAGCTGTGGGTGGCCTAGCTGATACAAGTACAGGAGGCATTCGTACACTGTCTTGTTCTCATCAAAATCCTCCCTTAAGGGTAAATACTCCACAAATACAGGAAATACCTGGCAACAGCACAAACAACAATTTTAGTTCAAATTTCTATGTTGAGCATTCATTACTGTGTAACTGATGCAGTTTTTAAGTATGCCACTGTCATTGGTATTTTAAAGTTTGCAGTAAAGAACAGTCCAGAAGTGTTGTGTGTAACATGAACTGCAAGAGGTTTAGCTGCTAATGAAAAGATATTTTCCAGTTTATCTTTAGTTTACACCAACTGAGACACTGTGCTGTGTTAGCTGAAATCTGGGAAAGTATATTCCAGTTTTGTACTTGAGAAGATATACAGTGCCAGATACATCTACAGCAGTCAGAAACAGTCTATTTTTTTTTTACAGCCAGTATTTTACAAACTGCTTGAAACGAATCTGGCACCAAGTTACAAAATGACCTATCATAGCACATGATTCAGTCTTTTCTGTCATATAACACAACTTTTAAACATTAAAATCATTGCAGACAATCCAATAATGAAGAATAGGGTACTCCAACAACAAATGACCAAAATTTAATCTTATGTTAGCTTACAGTTACCTGATGAACTGGTACTCCTTCAATGTTAGTCATGATAAGCCTAGCCAAGGCACCACAAATATTGTCTAATGTGCATGGGTATTTCTCTTTTCCAACAGCATTTGACAGAGCCATCAGTATTTGTTGATAGTGACTTACTGTTAAGGAAGCCATTAGGACACAAGACAGACATGCAATAACTTTTTAAAAAAGAATACAACTATGAAGAAAATTTAGATTGTATATCACTCATATTTCAAGAGACAGAGCATATATGTACAAAGATCTCTTATTATTAATGTATCAACAAACACTGCTGCATTAACCGTATTTCAGTATTTCATGGCGGTCATGTGCACGCATGTGTTTGTGGGGGAGGGAGTGGGTTGGCGGGGGCACCTCGCATGCACACGCTTTTCTGACGAAAGTTTTGGCTGGAAGCTTATGATTAAGTGTCTTTTCGTTGTGTCTGTGCCTGCAACTTAACTATTGTCATATTTACGGCAAGTAGCAACTTGTATTTTCCTTCTGTTGGTGTGTAACTTCCATTCAAAATTACCCACCATCAGTATTTAAATGCTAGCAACTTCATTTTAAAGCCATGGGAAAGTAAATGTTTTAGTAGTACGGAAGTTCTATTTTTCCTCTTTTGTGGCATCTACTCAATATGGCTTCTCTCTTACACTGTCCCAAAAAAAAAAAAAAAAAATAGATATATTTCATCACAGAGTCGCTTTCATTGTACAAGCCGTTCTTGTCACATTATTAACATAGTTGAATATTTACAACAGGTTAAATCATTGTGAGGCTGGTGACTGATCTACAGTACGCATCTTCTGCCAACTGTGAACTTATATTGAACCAATTCAAAGTATTTAAGAAGTATTTTTTCCAGAAAACAAAAGTGTCAAACTAAATGGGTAAATAATGACAGCTGAAGGCTTTGTGCACACTGACAAATCTCTCTAAAATTTGACCAATCTTGCTGGAAAGAAATTGGTTTAAGTTTTACACACTCTTTGGGACAGTCAATTTGTGTACACCTCATGTTTGGTCCACTGTACAGTACAACAGAAAAAACTGATTTGTGTATGAGTAACTTAAACGAGAAGTCACTCCACATCACCAAATGAAAATTTTTTGCCTAATTCCCAAGCCATCCCTTTGACAGGTTTGTGCTGTTACCCTCTAGTGCAGTTAATGTCCTGATAGGGGAAGTTAAATTTAATGCTATGACTGGATTTTTATTTGGTTTTAACTTCCACTGCATTGCAAAACATTATCAGCAACATACATACTGACAAGTCTTCGTTATTA
Source organism: Schistocerca piceifrons (assembly GCF_021461385.2). NCBI lineage: Eukaryota > Metazoa > Arthropoda > Insecta > Orthoptera > Acrididae > Schistocerca > Schistocerca piceifrons. Next base: position 415,382,400 of record NC_060141.1, read on the forward strand.
TTTATTTTATTGGCAGATATTCCAGAATACCTATTTTTCATAGAGCATATCTCTATACATGATGAATGTTATGAAGATGATGATGAATTATCTTAGCTTATAATGTGCTCATATGTGGAATATTTCAAGTATTTTGGAGACAGGAAAGAAAGAGGAAATTCCTCTAACACTGTAAACTGTAAGTTAGAAGTTGGAGTTAGAAGTGTCAATTGGCACATCATTTGGTACACATGATTTGGAGCACCATTCAAAGGTGCTTCAATTTTTATCATCATCATCATGATCAATAGAGTATATAAATCAACAGAAAGCAGGGAAGCTTCAATGAAATTTCATTAGCACTGCTAGCAGCAGCTGTTCCTAAAATATTTAGACTTCTCTCAAACCACAAATTAAGTTTTTCTTAATTATCCTGATTATTTCCAAGCAATTAAGCCTTTTTCCATCTAAACATCTCACACTTGTCAATTTAAAACTCCACTGCGTGATTTCTAGGGAATTTTTTTCTGCTCCATTCAAACATTTGACAAAAAATATTCAAACGAATGGCTGCTGAATCGACAGAAGATTACATCAGTGTGCCTGTGCCAATTTTTTTTTGTTTCAGACTCACAGAAACAAACTGATCTTTCCAGCTGATAAGCTCTATGATGGGCCTTTTTTTATCTCTTAGACAATACAATGCTCCAGAGTGCAATACTTTTCGAACTTTTCAGTTGAATACCTAATGAATGGTCCAAATCTCATACAAAAGTCTAATTGTTATCACAGAACGAAGTACAGCAATGTAACTGTCAAAGAGAATTATTTCTCATGAAAAGGCACAACACCCTATTCATCCTAGAATTCTGTAAACGTGCAAAGAAATACAATCACAACAATTATGAAAATGGTAGACTGCTACTCACTCTAAGGAGAACACACTGAGTTACAGACAAGCACAACATAAAGAATGTTACAAAGCTTTGGCCACAGCATTCTTCATCCAGAGGTAGCGGTCGTGTGTTGAGATGTATCTGGTTGGGTGAATGTGTGTTTTCCTTTCTTTTCTGAAGGCATCTTTGGCCAGAAGCTTAGTGTGTAACAATCTTTTTGTTGTGTCTTATGTGCAACTCAATGTGTTATCTTTATGGTGACTAGCAATCTACCCTTTTTGTAATTGTTGATATTCCAACCTGGACTTTCCTTTGTCTGAAATAAAAACCACTAAGAGGTAGAAGGGTGTTAGGAGTCATTTAGTTTTCTGTCATACAGTTTTAGAGCACATCAATAATAACAAAAGTGCAGATTTCTTTTGAGGAGGAGCATCTGTACATTGTAATAAATATCCTGTGATTCTCAGATACTTACCCTTCTGCATTCAGTTTCACACAACAGTTAAAAATTAAAAATAACCAAAGAAATAAATTCAAAGGATACGAAAAGAGAGCTTCCTTTCCAAATTGGCACAGCACACCTACTCCAAAGATTGCATTGTTGCGCACTTCCTCACTTTCATCTTCTGTAAGCTGTAAGAACACTGGTAATAGCTGTGGTGCGAACTCTTTGGTGTATGGTCCTAATTCGGGCAAGCATTCTGCCAAAGTACCAACTGAGAATGAACGTTGTGAAGCTGAACATCTTTTCCTCTGTGAAATAAATATTACATTCATGTCAGAGTAGCACTGAGTATTCTCTCTATAAAATAAAAAAATCCACACTATCAAGAGGATTAACAATTTTCAAATTATGGATGCATGAGAATCTATGAAGGTAATATGCTGCACAATCAAATTACAAATATAAATATTCAGGAAAAAAAAACAATAATTTGAATAGTATTTATGGACATGTAAATGTGGGACATATCTGAAATTGTTAGCATTCACTTTGTAAAACTGCAGCACTTTAGGAAGCAACATTTTCCTTATGGAGCACATGCAGTGGTACAAAATTGAACAAATATTGTGTGTTTTTTGTCACTTTGGAATGTCCTGTATTTTAAAGCATGTAATAGGCATACATGGGTCTTTTTGACACTAAATACCATATTTACCAGAGTTAACATGACCCCAATTACAAAGGAGGCTCTTTTTTTCAACGGGCTTAGAGAAAAATTCATTTTTAACATATTCCAAAACTGAAAACTTTTACTGAAAAAGTATCTGCCAATAAACTTAACCTTGTACCATTCTAAATGCCATTTATTGATTGTCTACATTTTGATAATACAAAGAGATACAAAACAAATGAAGTGAAATGATTTACATTAATTTTTGGGCCATTTCTTTTCTACATTTTTTCTTACTAACACTGCTGTCTGTGGTATCACTACATATCACCACCACCACCATCCTTCAAATAGCACAACTGGAAAATTTATATCTTTGATGTCACAAATATTTGGTTACTTCTTCCGGATATGTTGTGATTTCCGACATTGTGGTTACTGTGAGTCCTGAGAACACAGCTGTTTTTATCTGAATAAATATCTGAGTTTGCTTTGATAACATTGTCAGAATGTTTCAATTTCTCTTGCTTCTGAACACACTGTCTGCCCACCACATTCTCATTGACTGCATAGAGCCAGCAGCTGATGTGCCCCTTTCACTCTTGTCAAGTCACAGCGAGTGTCGGAAACATCGCAGCACAAAACACACAAGTACGCCACTAGCCCCAGTCTAGACTTTAACCATCTCCTGCAGAAATGAGAGCTCACCTTAGTACCAGATAGTAAGTGTCTGCATGAATCACAGTGAATTGAATCTGGTAAGTTTACATGCGAACGATTGCTGTTACTGTGATGCATAGTTTTCTTTCTTTCAGACATTTGCAACCACCAAAATTTTTTAGTGGTTAACCACAATATTTTAAAATTGGGCAGCAGAATGTTGAAATTAAATAGCTGGCAGCACTGGGAAAGATAGGTTGGAGTTTGACTTCCCATCAACATCTACACTGAAGAGCAAAAGAAACTGGTAATTTGTCTAATATCATGTAGGGCCCCCTGAGCACACAGAAGTGCCACAACAGGATTTGGCATGGACTCTACTAATGTTTGAAGTAGTGATGGAAGGCACTGACACCACAAATCCTGCAGGGCTGCCATAAATCTGTAAGAGTAGAAGAGGATGGAGCTCTCTTCTGAACAGAATATTGCAAGGCTTCCCAGACATGCACAATAATGTTCATGTCTGCAGTGTTTGGTGCCCAGTGGAAGTGTTTAAACTCAGAAGAGTATTCCTGGAGCCACTGTAGTAGTTCACTCCAACTGCACACACCCCACACCATTACAGAGCTTCCATCAGCGCGAATAGTCCCTAGTCCCCTGCTGACACGCAGAGTCCTTGGATTCATGAGGTTGTCTCCATAACCACACATGTCCACCCACTCAATAGAATTTGAAACGAGACTCATCCAATCAGGCAACAAGTTTCCAGTCGGCAACAGTCCAATGCTGGTGTTTAAGGCCCAGGCAAGGCGTAAAGCTTTGTGTCATGCAGTCATCAAGGGTACACGAGTGAGGTTTTGCCTCCAAAGCCCATATTGATGATGTTTCGTTGAATGGCTCGCATGCTAACACTTGTTGATGGCCCAGCATTGAAACCTGCGTCAATTTTTGGAAGGGTTGCACTTCTGTCATGTTGAACGATTCTCTTCAATCCCTCTAGTTCTTGCAGTATCTTTTTTCCCGGCTGCAGCGATGTCGGAGATGTTATGTTTTACCGGATTCCTGATGTTTACGGTACACTCTTGAAATGGTCGCAAGGGAAAATCCCCACTTCCTCACTACCTTGTTGACACTGTGTCCCGTTGCTCATGCACAGACGAATTCCATATTCAAACTCACTTAAATCTTGATATCCTGCCATTGTAGCAGCAATAACCAACCAATATTACAACTGTGCCAGACACTTCTTGCCTTATATAGCCGTTGCCAACAGCAGCTCCATATTTTGCCTGTTTATATTTATCTATATTTGAATATGCATGACTATACCAGTTTCTTTGGAGCTTCAGTGTACATCATTCAAAATGTGACATTAGCTTAACTGGAAAGGGAGAGGGGAGGGGACAGAGACTGCTTACAGCTCTATTTTAGAGTACATTGTCCTACCTCTAACAATTTTGAGAAACAATGGAAAATTTAAATCAAGATTTTCAGAAGGGATTTTCATACATTTGCAAGAGGGAGAGAGTAACTGTTAACTGCAGCTTGAATGGAACCATCCTGGCATTTGCCTACAGCAATCTAAGGAAGCAACAGAAAACTTAAATCTGGATGACTAGATGGGGTTTGAACTGCCATCATCCCAAATGGTAGTCCTGTGTGCTAATGAACAGGAGAGTACTTTATAAACTTAAGCTATGAGCTACAGATTACACTGGAAGACCTAAGAAACAAAACTAACAAAATCAGGAAACTCGCATACAAACAAACCAGACAGCAAACAAGAATCAACAAACAGGGAATAGAAAGGGCGATTTCCGATGAAGAAAGAAGGGTGACATCTGAGAGTAGTAGTATTGGGCTGACAGAAAACTGAAAAATTCTTTGTATAAAGTTGGCTTGAGTGGTTTAATTAAGGCCATAAAATGTAAATAAATAAATAAATAAATAAATAAATAAATAAAATTAAGCTTCTGCAGCCATCATCACATTCAATAAAATTCCGACTGGGACAGCACACCAAGTCAGTGGTGGTAGAACACCAAGAAGAGTGCGGCAAACAGACTGATTTTAGTGAAGCATGTGTACTGGCAAAACGGCCTCTTACTTTCAGGAGAAAGATTAGAGAGGTAATAGAAATAGTCAAGCGACTGGCCAACATGAACAGAGAAGACTGGTACTGACTTCAGTCGTCTTGGCTGCCAGCAATAACAGCATTACGTGGTGATAGCTCACGTGAACCAACACATACAGGTGCACGGGAGACCCCAGTGGCCCCAGGTACATAGAGTACAGGCGCACCTCGGATGGCACTAGAAAGCAGGAAAACCACGCCACGTCACAGCTGCCGCCTGGTTTTCCATTTGCCGATTTCCACCAATCACAAGCAGTAATGCAAACACCAATCAAGATGTCGTGTTTCCACCAACGAAGAGAAACAATAAAAACACGAAGACTTCTAATATCCTTCCCCTTCATCCTAAAAAGCCTATCAGAATTAGATAACAGCCATGTCTGCAGGTATATAAGAAACAAAGTTTTCTCATTCAGGAGTAAACACAAACATACTAAAGGCTGTCACCTGCACTAAGGACCGAAATGTCGGTAGCTTATATTATTGACAATGTGGTCACAAACCCAGAAAATTGTTATTGAAGGAGAATATTTGACTGAACTGTGCCAAGAAACTGAAATTACTACAACTGATACATCTAAATCACACATAAATGCTTATTTCCAATTAGAGAAATAAAACAAGTACAAAGCCTTGTCAGACTGACTAGCAATTTCAAGGCAGATTTCTACATGAGCTCTCCACCCCAGAAGATGCATTAATGTACAAGGCCTCGATTGATCGACACTGAATCATTTACGTAATACGTATCTGAAGGAAGGTGTTTATTAAGTGATATATGCATGATATCCCCAGTGAATTAGATCACTGAAGGAGGAGGAGCTATTTTGTAAATAGAAAACTTGCACATTTTGTTGTGATTTAAGGTGTCACAAATGTTGGAATGGCCATCATCTAGATCTACATCACCACTCTGCAACTCACATCTAAGAGCTTAGTGGAGGATTCACAGAATCACTGAATATTTCTCAATCGTTCCACTGTAATACCATGTGGGTAATATGATCACCTAAATCTTTCCATGTGAGCTCTGATTTCTGTCATTTTATTAGAGTGGTCATTTCTCCCCACGTAGCTGGCAGTCAACAAAATATTTTTGCATTCAGAGGAGGAAGTTGATGGACATTTTGTGAAAGAAAACTTTGTTTTAATAACTGCGAACTGCAGCAGACATATCGCATTCACATCCATGACTCTCGAGGCCCCCCCACCCATTTTGGAAGATGAAACAAGCTGCCCTTCTTTGATATTCTCCGTAAGTACTATTTGGTAAAGATACCATACCATAAAGCAATACTTTAGCAGAGCAAGCAACTAATTGGATTGAAAATATGAACAAGCTTAAAATGCTACTGCAGTAGGACAACATGCATGCTTCACATCAAGAGTTGTCGCTGCAAAAGTGTTTAAGAAATATTATGAAAAAGTTTGGCTCATGTGATTGTCCTGTGGCCTTAAAAATGTTTTGGGAGAAGAAAGGCCATTTGAATAAAGATATCAATGGTGTAAATGAGTATTATGCAGCTAGAAGAATAAATTTATTTTCCAATACAATGTATCATTGGAATACTACTGGACTAAATGCTGTCTGAAATTTTTGTTTTGCAAAAAATGAATATTTAATTAGCAAATTTCTCAATCCTCTTATATAATCCAATATACAAGCATTCCGTCATGAGAAGATGAAACGAAACTTGCAATGGTCAAATATTTTATGTGGCACATTAGGTATGACTAATCAAGAAAAATGTTACACTACCACTTTTTCTTGTGGTGGTGTGCTTTACATAGGTCAACATAAAAATGGTACTTCTTACTGAACTAAAGTAACAATGAAGCTTATGGTTGTAAAATGAATTTGTTCAAATGCATTAGAGCCATGGAGCATGTTTTACAAGTATGTTTTGAAATTATTTTGAATTATTGCTTATGATGTGGCTCAAGCACGAACAAACAACAGCAGAGTTTCAAATTGGGTTAGTTCTTAAAATTAGATAGAATGTTTTAAGAAGATGGATCCTATCTTATGAAAAAAAATTTTGTGCTATTTGGATGCGACAAGAACACAAACTAGACAGAGTCTATAGCATATTTCTACAAGTATTTAAATAATTTGAAATCTGACAGGAGTAAAGGCCTTGCAATCCCGCCAATGGACATGCACAGTATCCTAACAAAAGCCGAAAGTGTTTTAGTAATAAATGACAAGCACAAATTAATGGAAAAATTTCCACTGTTAATATTTTTAGTGGGGGTATTTAGTTGCTATCAGCCATTATCCTACGTACAGTATTCAAGTGAGATGCTACTTTGGTCAATCTTAACTTTTTCGCATCCAATTGCCTATTAGACTAAACAGAAAATGATAATTACTGGAAAAATAAATAAATAAATAAAAATTGCCCAGTCAAAGTACTCGAGTATGCTTACCCACACTAAGGGGTTTACATACCAACCTAGTACACTATTACAATTCATTAGCATATACAATCCTAGCCTATATTAACATTCACTGACAAGCCAAAACATTATGTCCACTGCAGGCACACGACACAGTAACAAAAATACGTAAGCAGAACAGGCATGGATGGCAGATCACCCTAACTAAGACATGGGCTGCAATTGGGGAGGTACACTGAGGTAAGTGACTGACACAGGACAGATTATTATTAAGCAGAGCTTGTGAGTGAGTATCTTGGAAACAGTGAAGCTGGTTGAATGTTCACGTGCTATTGTTGTGAGCATCTATGGAAAGAGGTACGACAGTGAAACTACCAGTAGGCATTAAATGGTTGGATGTCCATGACCATGGGGTTCGGAGGCTTGTCTGCTCTGCAAAGTAGGATAGATAGTGATCTGTGCTGTCTCTGCCAAAAGAGCATAAGTGTTTCATAGTATACCGTTCATCGTACATCACTGAACATGGAGCTCCACAACAGACCACCCCTACATTTTCACATGTTGACCCAATGACTTCGGTAATTACTATTGTATGGGTGCACGACCATGAGGATTTGACCATCTATCACTGGAAATGTGTTGGCTCTTTGGATGAATCATGTTTTTGTGACACTAGGTCACTGGTCGTCTCCACAAATGCTGTATCAAGTTGAACAGCAGCTTGAAACATGCAGCGCCCTACAGATGCAAGCTGGTGGGAGGAGTATTATGCTATGAGAGAGTTTCTCCTGCACTTGTATGGGGTTTGTGGTAGTAAACGAAGACATGTTGACAGCTGTGAACCACCTGCATGCCTTCATGCTTGATGTCTTCCTTGACAGCAACATCCTCTTTCAGTAATATAACGGTCTATGTCCCGGAGCCAGAACCATGCTACAGTGGATTGAGAAGAAATACAGTGAACTCAGGTTGTCTCAGCAGCCAAATTCAGCTGATGTACATCCTATGGAACCCATCTGGGTCGCCACTGCCGCACATGCAAATCAGTGGCCTATTATTTATGTGAATTACATGACCTGTGCATAGGCATTTAATGCCACTTACCTCCAAAAACCTGCCAACAAACTGTAAGATTCCCAAAATGCAGGATCAGTGATATATTTCATTCCAAAGACAGACAGACAAACGTAAGTTGGTAGTCAATGTTTTGACTCGTCAGTTTGTAAGTTACATACTAAATGCAGCACTCAATATAAAACACTATCCCTTCAAAATTAAGCACTTTTCAGAATTAGGATACAGGAGTAATTATTGGTCGCTTAAAATATGATTACCATAACTCAATAATGTAAGTTTTTTATCCGAGTCTCATATAAACTGAACTTACTGTGTTTTTCAGGAAAAGTGGCATCAGCATACCATAATATTGTGCAAATGTTTCCTGATCCATAGCTTTTGCTAATGCTGGCAAAACATCACCAGCACACTCCAACAGCAGTTCATCTTGTTCTGCATCTGGCTCATCATCTGCTATATTTGTATCGTCGTCATCTTTATCCTGACATTCCGTCTGCATAAAACAAAAGTGTTTCAAAAGACATTCAAAATGCAACAACAGCAACACAGAATGTATGTTTAATACATATTAAGCATGTGCATTTGCACAACTGTTGTGTGAGATGTATATACAACAGCCACTAAAAGCATACAACCACTACAGATAGTGCATTATTTTCATCTCCATGTGTAGTTTCTTAACAGTTGTTCCTTAATAGGCGAGCAGTTGCCCATCCTCTTTGTTGTTCCCATCCTGGATACCAACACAAATCAGACAAAAATATCCTACATAGTGCATCACTATGAAATCATGATTTTACATTGACATTCATAAAATAATCCAGAATTGAACAACCCAACAGAACCAGTAGGGTTCAAACAAGACTTTCCACCAATTGGTAATAGGTTAAAATATATTACACGATACAAGTCAAAATGAGACGTGAAGATTACATTATTACACTATACATTTTGAGTCTTCAATGACCAAGTGAATTATGGTACAGAGGATCTCTCAAAAACATTGCAAGCTACATAAAATCTAAAACAAAACATCTTAACTACAGTCCAAATTGTAATGGAAAAATTAAAAAAGTTAACATGGAGAGGCACAAAGAATTCAGACTTATTTGCACCAACTGTAAAACATGCATTAAGGAGACTGCTCAGTGATGATTGGGATAACTGCTGTGATTGAAGCATATGTATTCTTAAAAGTACCAAATACTGTGCTCTGCATAATCTGCCTTCTGCACATCTTCATCTTCAGTGGAGTAATGTGATTAATGTAAATCTATGTTTTAAACAGATTTTCTGTCTAGCGTGTGCCTATATTAGCCCAAGAAGAATCATTGATTGGCAACTCCATAGTGTCCTGTGCACTACGACCAGATAATGGGTATACTTGGAAGGAGAGACAGCATTGGTCGTATATTTTTGTTTATTATCGCAAAATCGATTTTCAGTCACTTAGTGACCATCTTCAGTGCTGTAATATATAACTTAAATTAGTAAGCACTGGTGTCAATAAGCTTACGGCGATCACATAGAATGAGCACCGTAAGCTTATTGACACCAGTGCTTACTAATTTAAGTTATATATTACAGCACTGAAGATGGTCACTAAGTGACCGAAAATCGATTTTGCGATAATAAACAAAAATATACGACCAATTCTGTCTCTCCTTCCAAGTATAAGAAGAATCACTTGCATCTCTTAAGTGAAAAGGTTTTCCAGATTTATTTTTTACTCAGGCCACAAATATGATGATCAAACAATGGAATCTTCAGGTAGGAGTATCAACATTGTGGTAAAGACAGATTGTTACTTATGGTAAAGAACACATGTAAAGTTGCAGACTGACACAATTAAAACAAACTTACATAAAGCTTACAGCCACAGCCTTCATCCGTACACACACACACACACACACACACACACACACACACACACACACACACACACACACACACACGACTGTGGTTACGTGCATGAAGTGTGTGTGTGTGTGTGTGTGTGTGTTTTTTACTGATGAAGACTGTGGCCGAAAGCTTTTTTTTAAGTGTCTTAATTGTGCCTGTCGGCCACTTGACGTGCCTTCTTTACAGTAATTAAGAATTATGAGGATCATTTACCTAACAATATGTTGAAGGAATAATAGCTGATCTCTTTTTTAAGTATGTATGGCAAATTACTATTTTACGGTATGTTTTACAACCTATATGGTCTCTTCGCTATGCGTCTACAGAACAAATACATCTAATATAATGTAAATCAAATAGGATTTCTAATGATACTGTGATTTTTACAGATCATCTGTGTGACCTATAAAAGATTTTAGAACTATTCAGAAAAGGGATGAAGTATGCTGATCTATGCAACTCCAAGAATGAGAATTGATAACCTGGAACAGTAACTGATCAAATTTAAACTTCTATGAACAGAATTATGAAGCAGTAAAGACAAAGAATTCTAAATACTATACAGCGAAATCCAACACATTTTAAGTGATAAAAGATACACATAGGATCCCCCTTTGCATTTTCGCACTTTATGTATGATATTTGTACATAACAGGCATCAAAATATTTGTCGGAGACCTGTTTATTATCTAATAAAAACAGTTGGTGTAACCAGAACTGGTAACTGTATGGAAAGTAGAAACATTTGACTCAATTTCATACATCATAATCAACGTTTTTAGAAAGACTGCAGCTGTAATTCATTATTTAAATAATGAAATACTGCACCAATTACGTATTTTTTTCATGTTTACCACAGCATATTTCAAGACACTTTTCTTGTTAACTGCAAATATTTAAGAAAGTATTTTGTGTAGTGTTTGCATCTGTGTTGTTTTTGTCTCTTGTACTGTAGTATTCTTTTTGAGGTTATCAGGTACTAAGGCTATTGCCACTGGTAATGACAAATTCTCAAAATGAGCCTGGCTAAGCATGAAAAAACAATTCAAAGCCAGTGAAGATTCAACTAGCACTAGAAGTGGTCAAATGACGATCAAAACAATCACGAAGCTCTGCATGCACAATACAGACAGTTTGGAAAGTGTTGCGATTGGTCATTATCTCTCTATTCAAAAGTTCCTAGTTACTACCATCAGCCACCATGCCGAGATGAGCTTCACAAAAGCAGAAGACGCGGCAAGAACTGTTCGGATTTTTACAAATTTACCACTTCAGATCTGCTGAGTGGAGCACGCTGATTTGAGAAATTTGACCACATAATATTTGTAAACACTACTTGATGGCCAACGCCATGCCAGCGCCACTTTACGTCAATTTTTCTCCATGAACATTTTTTCATAAAGCATAAATTTCGGGAAAATTATAAACAAGGCAACACAAAATAAGGTATGAATTAACATTTGGGACACAGGAAATTTGATGGTACCGAAACCATAGAAGTGGGGTTATACTGTGTGTGTGTGTGTGTGTGTGTGTGTGTGTGTGTGTGTGTGTGTGTGTGTGTGTGTGTGTGAAAGAGAAACGGAAACAGTTTTTCTTACAATTATTCAGTGTGAACACCGGTCACACATCAAGTCAATACGCGAGTTATACCGAAACGTTGATCAATGCAACAACACTGTTTCTAAAGTCTGATAGATCAGTTGGTATCTGAGGCACATGATCACGTCACATCACGTGTGAACATGGAGGTCATGCATAAAATGCATGTGTCAACTGGACCCTTGTGCTCAATCTACTGGCTGAATACAATGTTGCTTAACGAGTCATGTACTTAGTTATGCCAGTGAGGCGGCACACCATCTTGCTCCCAAATAAATGAGTGTTTTTCAGCTTCTTCCCATTGAGGCATGGGCCATAGTTGTAGCACACCAAGATAAGAAACATCAGTAGCAGTTGATTCACTGAAAAAGAAAGGCCCATAAACTTTCTGCAGGGATATTTCTTGGGGGCTAAGCGTGGAAGACTCTCACTCGGTCAACACATTTTTCAGTCACTGTTTGTCATTCCTTACTCTTCCCACTGTGCACAGGTACACAAACAAAGCTGTTTGAGCTGCTCTTTCATTTGGTGTATTATTTACAATTTTAAGTTGAATGTAATAAATGCTACAATGCCATAAAACTGGTATGTTCATTTTGAAACACCCTGTTCATTGAGTCATTTTTATACACTCCTGGAAATTGAAATAAGAACACCGTGAATTCATTGTCCCAAGAAGGGGAAACTTTATTGACACATTCCTGGGGTCAGATACATCACATGATCACACTGACAGAACCACAGGCACATAGACACAGGCAACAGAGCATGCACAATGTCGGCACTAGTACAGTGTATATCCACCTTTCGCAGCAATGCAGGCTGCTATTCTCCCATGGAGACGATCGTAGAGATGCTGGATGCAGTCCTGTGGAACGGCTTGCCATGCCATTTCCACCTGGCGCCTCAGTTGGACCAGCGTTCGTGCTGGACGTGCAGACCGCGTGAGACGACGCTTCATCCAGTCCCAAACATGCTCAATGGGGGACAGATCCGGAGATCTTGCTGGCCAGGGTAGTTGACTTACACCTTCTAGAGCACGTTGGGTGGCACGGGATACATGCGGACGTGCATTGTCCTGTTGGAACAGCAAGTTCCCTTGCCGGTCTAGGAATGGTAGAACGATGGGTTCGATGACGGTTTGGATGTACCGTGCACTATTCAGTGTCCCCTCGACGATCACCAGTGGTGTACGGCCAGTGTAGGATATCGCTCCCCACACCATGATGCCGGGTGTTGGCCCTGTGTGCCTCGGTCGTATGCAGTCCTGATTGTGGCGCTCACCTGCACGGCGCCAAACACGCATACGACCATCATTTGCACCAAGGCAGAAGCGACTCTCATCGCTGAAGACGACACGTCTCCATTCGTCCCTCCATTCACGCCTGTCGCGACACCACTGGAGGCGGGCTGCACGATGTTGGGGCGTGAGCGGAAGACGGCCTAACGGTGTGCGGGACCGTAGCCCAGCTTCATGGAGATGGTTGCGAATGGTCCTCGCCGATACCCCAGGAGCAACAGTGTCCCTAATTTGCTGGGAAGTGGCGGTGCGGTCCCCTACGGCACTGCGTAGGATCCTACGGCCTTGGCGTGCATCCGTGCGTCGCTGCGGTCTGGTCCCAGGTCGACGGGCACGTGCACCTTCCGCTGACCACTGGCGACAACATCGATGTACTGTGGAGACCTCACGCCCCACGTGTTGAGCAATTCGGCGGTACGTCCACCCGGCCTCCCGCATGCCCACTATACGCCCTCGCTCAAAGTCCGTCAACTGCACATACGGTTCACGTCCACGCTGTCGCGGCATGCTACCAGTGTTAAAGACTGCGATGGAGCTCCGTATGCCACGGCAAACTGGCTGACACTGACAGCGGCGGTGCACAAATGCTGCGCAGCTAGCGCCATTCGACGGCCAACACCGCGGTTCCTGGTGTGTCCGCTGTGCCGTGCGTGTGATCATTGCTTGTACAGCCCTCTCGCAGTGTCCGGAGCAAGTATGGTGGGTCTGACACACCGGTGTCAATGTGTTCTTTTTCCATTTCCAGGAGTGTATATTTTGTAGTGTTGTGTGTTTACTACTTAGGCATTTAAGGATACAGATAATTTGTATTCTGGCTTGTGAATAATGACACTATACTTCTCTGATATGAAATTTTTAAGGATTTGAAACTTTTTATCTTCATAATTTTTATTCTTTATTAAAAAAATTCAGAAAACAGTTCCTTTTAAAATCCAGGAAACAGTTCCTTTTAAAATCCAGGAAACAGTTCCTTTTAAAATCCAGGAAACAGTTCCTTTTAAAATCCAGGAAACAGTTCCTTTTAAAATCCAGGAAACAGTTCCTTTTAAAATCCAGGAAACAGTTCCTTTTAAAATCCAGGAAACAGTTCCTTTTAAAATCCAGGAAACAGTTCCTTTTAAAATCCAGGAAACAGTTCCTTTTAAAATCCAGGAAACAGTTCCTTTTAAAATCCAGGAAACAGTTCCTTTTAAAATCCAGGAAACAGTTCCTTTTAAAATCCAGGAAACAGTTCCTTTTAAAATCCAGGAAACAGTTCCTTTTAAAATCCAGGAAACAGTTCCTTTTAAAATCCAGGAAACAGTTCCTTTTAAAATCCAGGAAACAGTTCCTTTTAAAATCCAGGAAACAGTTCCTTTTAAAATCCAGGAAACAGTTCCTTTTAAAATCCAGGAAACAGTTCCTTTTAAAATCCAGGAAACAGTTCCTTTTAAAATCCAGGAAACAGTTCCTTTTAAAATCCAGGAAACAGTTCCTTTTAAAATCCAGGAAACAGTTCCTTTTAAAATCCAGGAAACAGTTCCTTTTAAAATCCAGGAAACAGTTCCTTTTAAAATCCAGGAAACAGTTCCTTTTAAAATCCAGGAAACAGTTCCTTTTAAAATCCAGGAAACAGTTCCTTTTAAAATCCAGGAAACAGTTCCTTTTAAAATCCAGGAAACAGTTCCTTTTAAAATCCAGGAAACAGTTCCTTTTAAAATCCAGGAAACAGTTCCTTTTAAAATCCAGGAAACAGTTCCTTTTAAAATCCAGGAAACAGTTCCTTTTAAAATCCAGGAAACAGTTCCTTTTAAAATCCAGGAAACAGTTCCTTTTAAAATCCAGGAAACAGTTCCTTTTAAAATCCAGGAAACAGTTCCTTTTAAAATCCAGGAAACAGTTCCTTTTAAAATCCAGGAAACAGTTCCTTTTAAAATCCAGGAAACAGTTCCTTTTAAAATCCAGGAAACAGTTCCTTTTAAAATCCAGGAAACAGTTCCTTTTAAAATCCAGGAAACAGTTCCTTTTAAAATCCAGGAAACAGTTCCTTTTAAAATCCAGGAAACAGTTCCTTTTAAAATCCAGGAAACAGTTCCTTTTAAAATCCAGGAAACAGTTCCTTTTAAAATCCAGGAAACAGTTCCTTTTAAAATCCAGGAAACAGTTCCTTTTAAAATCCAGGAAACAGTTCCTTTTAAAATCCAGGAAACAGTTCCTTTTAAAATCCAGGAAACAGTTCCTTTTAAAATCCAGGAAACAGTTCCTTTTAAAATCCAGGAAACAGTTCCTTTTAAAATCCAGGAAACAGTTCCTTTTAAAATCCAGGAAACAGTTCCTTTTAAAATCCAGGAAACAGTTCCTTTTCTTCTCTACGCACAAATTAATATTACAAGTCTGGTGAATAATTGATGGACTTCCTCTGCCGTTTGACACCTTGCATATACCTCTCTTCACAAACACAAATGGCCAATGTCCAACATTGTTCTCATGAACCTTTTGGGGAACTGGCTTTGATGCATGCTATATTTTCTACTTCTTTGCATATTCAGTATCTACCCTTTAAGGTCTTCCCTCTTTCTCCCATTTACATCCTTTTTCATCTTGCACAGGACATCAGCTACTTCAGCTTTGAACTGACAAGCAGGTTCTGATTATTTTTGGGTAACCTGAGAGTTTGTGCGATAGCCTTGGATTTACCACCACCATATAAATGAAGTGGATAAATAGCTGATAGAAGTTATAGCACTATCTGATGTTGATTCTCTATAATGCAATTGGTGACTAAAAGATCCACTACTCCCATGAACTCTGTAGAAAAGAATAATTTATGAATGATCAGCTTCAAGCCTTTTTTGGCCTTCTTATCCAATTGGTTGAAGAGGCACTCATGCGACAGTCGTCACTCTCCAACAGCCCCATGAGCGATAACACCATCCTCTTTCCATAAAATATTGCTGGACTCATTATCCAAAAAAAATGAGTTCTTTGCTTGCAAGTGCAAAAGTTGACGGATTTGTAAGATTTAAAAAATTGCTCAGGAATTCTAGGAATAATGCCAACCATAATCATTTTTAATCCAGATACATCTTGATATTACCTCCATTCTATAATATTTATTTAAAGTTGATAGCGTAAGTTTCTAAAGATCAGTACTAACAAATCTCAACAGCTGAAATACAAATGTCCACACTGCACAGAATTCCCAAGATGCAACTGTTCAAGTAGTTTAAGGAATTCTCTCAGTGCAGCTTAACATTCCATACTTTTAGTCTGAAATGTTACGAGTTTGCTATACACAGCCACTGTGAGTAAATGCGCCTCACTATGCACATACAGCTGTGTATCAAAGGCTTTACATATTTGTCAAGCTCGCCCAAGGAGGTTTAAAATATTCCACACAGAACTTAGCAATTTACATACATTTGACAGATATTCACCAAAAAAGAAAACTCTTAAATGAGAGTATCACTCTCAATACTTACTAAGAGTGGTGATTTACTGTGTAAGTAAGAAAACATTTTATTCCTACTTTGACCTTGTTCTCAACTATAAGAACCACTATTTTCAGGTAACAGCAAAGAAACAAAATTAGCAACTGACAGCATTGGAAAGAGGCACGCAAAATGTATGCTGTAAAAAATTATAACTTAAGACATGCATACATATGCACAATTAATTTAAATGGACACTGTCACTTCATTCAAATCTTTCAAACCAACTTTAAAACAATAGAGTGGGAAGCTCTTTATAACACCTTTTCTATTGCTCTACACCAGTCAGATGCAGCACTTTTATAACCATTTTATTTAAGATGTGGTCACACCCTCCTCGTGCCACTCAAATGCAGATAAGTCTCCACTGTTTGAGAGCATCACTGGATTTTGAATTGGTGAATGTTCTGGGAGGGATGTTGATTTCAGTGTTCATTACACTCCTTGGTGAAGTAAAAAATTTCTGTGACCTGAAATATCAGCCCAAACTGTCTTCTGTACCTTCAGTGTAAACCTGGTGGATTCTGGTAAGTGCTACTTAAAACTGAGTTTTTCTGGAACTGTCTACTTAAGAACTTGCACCTTTGCAGGTCGTCTGAGATGTGGAGGAATAATACCGGATGCAGCAGGCACAAGCTGTGTGTGTGTGTGTGTGTGTGTGTGTGTGTGTGTGTGTGTGTGAGAGAGAGAGAGACAGTGGCAGTAAAATCTTCATGGTCTTATTCAGAAATGTGTGTCTTGGTTGTACATGTTCTTTTTTCCCTATGCAGGGGCACAGTATTCAGCAGTCAAGCACACATTAAATTGCAGCAGTGAATAGTGTATTTGCTCCACAATTTTTTCCAGTTATTTTGTGGAGAAGCTTTACTATTGTGCAAGGTTTCTTTGACAGTTTCATACAGTGCTGTTTAAATGAGAATGTGAGTGAAAGTGACACCTAGAAATTTAGGTAAGCATATTTGAGAAATTATGATGTCGATCAAAAAACGTGTTGTGTGGGCCTCTTTATTATGCAAATGGAGTGCTGTGACATAGGTTTTATTTACGCCATCAAGTGATTGACAGTCTTGAATGGGTTAGCGAAGGCTTCACACTTTTCATGAACAGAAATTTCAGCTAGAATGTCTATTTCACAAACAGGCAGTAAGCTACATGAGGAAGTGCTTTGTGACAGTAAGAACTACTAGGACTGAAATCTGGAAAATTTGTACACATACAAACTTGTTAATGGATCCAAAATTCTTCAGATATACAATGTAAGTAACCAACCTTGAAAGTCATAACATCCTGTATGCAATTAATTATGGCATCTTTATGCCCTTCCCCTTCCAGAACAGGGTGCTTTACTTCCTTCAATAACTCAGTATACGCTTCGAGGGCAGTTGTTACTACTTCCCTTTCTTCATCCATGCGAATCAGTTCAGCACACTTAGGAACGAACATGGATAATGCTTTCATCAAAGCTGAAACAATTCCATTTCAAATGCTTGCTTCACAATGTTTTCCAAAACAAATTATGTTAAGACCTTTAAGAAACTAAAAGTTAAATTTAAATCAATCATAATTTTCTTCTTGTTCCCACTTAATGGATATGAAGTGATTTTATTTCATGCAACTGTACAAAATATGAAGGTACTATATACGTAATATTACTCTAATTTGAATTTGATAATGACGTAAGTGAATCAAATACAAGTGACATTCGAAACACATATTGGTTTACCAATGGTAACAGTACCTGCTTTTCCTGCTGGTGTATCTATCTTTGAGAAGTTGATGCAGAACTGTGAAAGTGTTTCAATCGCTGCTTTGCGGATATCATCCTGAGGGTAATTTAGCAGCTTGTAAACCTCTTCAAAACAGCCTTCAAGGTGCGGCAGGAAAGCAGGACTAAACAAAAATTTAAGTTGTATCATGTTATGATAGTCAGCTGAACCATACTTTTATCCAACATTTATTGCATTAAAGCAATGCTCACACATGTAAAAAACAAAACAAGTTAGTAAAAATGCAAAAACATTAAGCCTGTCGATGGAAAGTCCTTGTGTGATGTAATTTAGCAGTAAATATCACCCA